>NC_047088.1:211194302-211801302 GCF_902459505.1 Geotrypetes seraphini | reverse complement strand
ATTCTAAATTTCGGGAATATAACTAAAGAAAGCCCTCTTCCATGTCATCGGCTAATGCAACTATGAAACCCTCAAAGGCTACAATATCCACCCAGGATTATAACGGGTACTGTTAACTTTCATTCTCAAAGCAGTGGCACCCAAAGCAATGTACGGTACTAAACACAAGGCCTTGCGGTATATAAACTGATTATTATTATTATTATTAACCTAGTACTGTCGTATAACTTTTAGCTTCTACTAGAAGTCTATTGGCCTTCAGTGTTGTGAGCCATTTAAATCTCTCCTCTCAGTCTCTTCATTAAGATTCATTTACACGCGGAGGGACATGATCTTTTCTGTTATGGCACCTCAAACTTGGAATTTGCTTCCAATTTATATTAGGGAAGAAAAATTGCTTATTAAGTTCAAAAGTCTTTTAAAAAGCTGGCTCTTTAAGGACGCTTTCAACTGAGCTGCTTGAATTCTATATAACTCAAATATTCTACAGTGGACTAAAATCCTTTAAATGAAAATTGAGTGGGTAACAATTCCCTATCCTATTGTGTTAACCTCTATTTTCTCTTTATTTTTTTAATGAATTGTAGTTAAACCCATCCTTCTCTTGTTTCATGTATTGTCGCAGTATGTGTTTTTTTAAATTATACCCTGTTTTTACTATTATTTGTAAATCGCATTGGAATATGATATTGCGATCAAATCAAATTTTAAATAAACAGAGTTTGCCTATGCTATAAAGAAGTAGGTGCCTGCTTTCATGTATAGAATACAAGTACAACCCAGAAAGGTATATACAGACTGAGGGCTCCTTTTACTAAGGTGCGCTAGCATTTTTAGCGCACGCACAAGATTAGTGCGCGCTAGCCAAAAAATTACCGCCTGCTTAAAAGGAGGCGGTAGAGGCTAGCACGCACGGCATTTTAGTGCACGCTAAGCATGCGCTAAAACCGCTAGTGCACCTTTGTAAAAGGAGTCCCGAGTGAGAAACTGTATTGTTTTCAGCCACTTAGCTGTGAATATAAGATGAGATAGACATAAATGGAGCAAGACTGACATATAATGCCTTTAGAAAAGCCATAAAAACTGCCTTATTCAACAAAATCATCACCTAAAAAAGTATCTACACCTAACACTACATATGTCCACTCCTGCTTTTAAGTCTGAAATGTCTAACATTATATTTTGCTGCCTCTTTAAGATTCTGTTTGCTATATTTCACTGCCTTTTGTAAGATTCTATATGCTGTATCCCGGACTTTTGTAAGATTCTATATGCTTTTTGTAAGTTTCTATATACTGTATCCCGGACTTCAACATATTGTAATTCGCTGACTGTCCAGCTCTCTTCAGTGTGAACCGCCTAGAAGTCTCACGACTATGGCGGTATAGAAGAATAAAGTTATTATTATTATTTTAGAAATGTAACCCCACCTTGCCCCCCAAAGAGCAAAAATGAAAACAAAGTAAAAACAACAACAACACATAACAAAACCTTAAATACCTTGTTGTATATTCTGGTCAATGTGGAATTTAAGTTGACATTGAGATTTGATATAGTAGGGCCCCATATGTTTGAAATATTAAATAAGGAAGAATATGTTGAGAAGAGGAATGCTCCTTTTTTTTTCTTTCCTTCTCTCTGAATTAAATTTGTAAATAAATTGTTTGCTTTTCACCGGGGCTAGGTGAAGGGCAATTCTATAACTGGGCATGTGCAGTTATGCATGCCTTGCTCGAGAAAGTGCTGAGTTAATTGGTTCTTAACACACATCTGTTCACTGTGCACTATTCTGTAAAGAAGCTCATAAGTGCTATAGCATGGGAGGGGCATAGCTGTGCCTCCAATTTACATACGCCCCATGCTGCATTGGGGGTGCCTAAAATCAGCTACCCTGTTATAGAATTGCTCTCTACGATTTTTCATATTATCAACGTTGAAAGCATTCATATCTGGTGCTTATTTTTTTCACAGGTCACCCGTAGATCAAAATTTCATTATTTCTTTGTGTTTCATTAACTCTTTTCTTCCAGGCCTACTAACTGCACACATTCTCTATTAACTCCCACCATCTCTGTTGTGAGATTGTTGAGATTTGATTGACATTTAACCCTGCTCTATGTCTTGTGAACCTCTCAGTCAATATATTGTATAATAGCCTGTATGTCTAAGTATTTTGACATTCACCTTTTTCTTTCTTCATTTTACTTTGTCTTTATTGTGTGTGTCTCTCTAACAGGCTCATCTCATCTCTGTACCTCCCTCATCTCCTATCCTTTGGGCTCTCTAAGAGTTCGTTGACAGTTTCAGAGGTAGAGTGAAATCCTATCCTCCTTGAACGACGATGTTTTTGCTAATGAACTTATGTATAAATTTAGGCTATGGGCATTCTTTAGCAAAATTTCTCATATTCATCATTTAAAAGAATAATTAATAATATATTTTGATAAATAGAACAACATTTGTTTTGTCATAGCACATGATGGATTATTCAATAAACATATTAGGTACTGATATTACACGAGAAAAGTACTGCCGTCCAGGAAGTACAATTGGATCATAAAGGGTGTTTCATATGTACTGAGAGAAGGTATGTTATGTCAATGAGAGCATCAAACCTATAACATAGGAGTTATTCTTGAATGCAGGTTTATATTTTCTCTGTCATTGACTTTTTCTAATGATGGAACAGTCACTCTATGTCTTTTTATATCTGAGCTTACGTCTCCATAACTGAGTCATACCAATAATATTATTACCCTTTTCTTTTTGATCTTGGAATCTTTCCTATGTATCGGGAGGGATATTTATGTGTTGTATCATCTCATACACTGAATTGTGAAGTATATTTGGCTGAAAGGGAATACAAAAATCCAAACTGTCATCATTAGTATTCAATTTGGTTTTTTTTTATTTTTTTATTATTTTATTTATAACATTTTACAATATTACCAAGCATTTGGTTGTTTAACAAGGTTGACTATAAACAGCATCTTAAGTGGAAAATGGCATTTAAAAACGAATAATAGCATTTTAAAAAATGTAGGCGCCTACTGGTGCGTAAAAAAAAAGGCACCCGCATCACAATTACAGAGGTGCTTTCTGATGCCTAACACCACTATAGGCATAGATAATGCCAGAAGTGGCTTTAGGCATCATAAAGTGCCTCTGTAGCTGCAATTCACATGAGCAAGTAGGCGCCAGGGATGTAGACCTTGAAAACCATGGCCTATATTTCTGGCACCTACCTTTCTTGAAGCCATGATTCTATAAACGATGCCGTTGCATGATTGACATGTGATCATTAGACATCTTATAGGCAGCCACCACTGACGGCGCCACTTATAGATTCTGGGCCTTAGTGCTTACTTGCCGATGAAGCACTTTTTGCAAATTATTTTCAGTTTTGGGCTTTATCTATAAATTGTATAGAAAAATGTTATTTCAGACTCAGATATTTATAGATATATCTATCATACAATGTGGCTACTGTAGGTTGACTAGGTTGGGAAACAATATACACACAGATACCCAGACAGTGGCGTAGTAAGGGGGTGTGTAGTCTGTCCTGGGTTCAATCTTCCTAAGGGTGCAGCAGCACCCCTCCCCCTCTCTGCCCCTTGCCCGCCCACCTGTTCCTTGCTCCCTGTTCCTCGCTCCTCTCCTTGCCGGGCGCGCACGCCCCTTGCCCTCACTTTTTTTGCTTCCCTGGTGTGAGGTTGCTGCCCATGTTGGCATCGGCACTCTCTCTAATGTCACTTCTGGGACCCGCAGCTAGGAAGGAATTCAAAGAGTAAGTCAACACTGATGCGGGCAGCATGCTTCTCAAGCCTGAGATGTTAAAAAGGTATGGGGAAAAGGAAGGGGCTGCGTGCACAGCAGGGGGCAGGGAAGAGGGCGGGGAGGGGTGCCACCTCCCTGGGCATCATTCATTCTTACTGCGTCACTCTACCCAGATACATGAATACATCAAAAACTTAAAAGAAAGAAATAAATATTGCTGTCTAGCTTATCATACCATGAATTTGTGTATTAACTTGTTCACAGATGTGTTGCAATCATATCTGAAAACCATATATTGTGTAGGTTGTATAGTCTGCTGTTAACTCTACTTTAACACTTCCACTATGAGATTATTGACCCCCTGATGCAGGCCCTATCTGCTGAAACACGGCCTTGTTGGGTCATGGTAGCAAACTTCATACCCGCATTTTGGCTGCCTCTTTTCCTTAGTAGAATAGATGTTTATCAGGAACCCTCTAGGTGCTTATATATAGGCGCACTGTAATACCCCTAGAGCAGTGGTCTCAAACTCAAACCCTTTGCAGGGCCACATTTTGGATTTGTCGGTATTTGGAGGGCCTCAGAAAAAAATAGTTAATGTCTTATTAAAGAAATGACAATTTTGCATGAGGTAAAACTCTTTATAGTTTATAAATCTTTCTTTTTGGCTGTCTTAAAAATAATATTGTAATTTATAGCTAAAGAGACATATGATGATCAAGAAATTCTTATTTTACTTTTGTAATTATGATAAACATACCGAGGGCCTCAAAATAGTACCTGGTGGGCCGCATGTGGCCCCCGGGCTGCAGGTTTGAGACCACTGCCCTAGAGGGTAATTTTATCATGGGTAGATGTCTTGGGTATCTGAGCCAGTCAGGGCCATAGGCTCCTCCCTGTGCATCACATGATGCACCGGGGAGGGGAAGGCCCATCATTTACCATGTGTGGGCCTCGGAGCTGGAGAGACTGTTCTTCCCTCCAACTCCCAACACCTACCAAAAGTACTGGGGGGGGGGTCAGGGAGTAGGGGAGGGGGTTTGGGGAAGCATCCAGTGGCAGGAGGGAGTAGGCATCCCTCCTGCCCTTTTTTTCAGGAGTAAGGGAGGAGGGGAGGGGTGTCAGTAGCATGGGGGGGGGGGTCAACGACTGGGTGGGAGCACAGCGCAGGAGTATTTGACCAGGTAGGAGGGAGTAGACATCCCTTCTTCCATTGTCACTGCCATAAGGGGTGGGGTGGGTGGGTCACGGTGTGGTTCATGGTGGGGTCATTGGGGAGGGCAGTTTGTGAGTGTGTAACATACGCACAACATCTGTGCCTTTAAAAAAAAAAAAAGAAGCCCTAACAGCAGTGACAGGTAGGCTGCTCCCCCTGTCACTGCTGTTAGGGCTCTGTGCATGTGTCAATTGCTCACTGAGTGATTGATCTGTCAGGTTTGCAAATCATTTGCATGCAAACTTGGTAGTGCATCGATTGCTCGGCCAAAATCGGTCAAAGAATTGGCGAACAGTGCATCTAGCTCTAAATCAGTTAGTGCATCTTAGTAAAAGGACACCTTAATCAGATAGTGCTACTGAATATCAGCATTAAACACCTAAACTGAAACTGGATGTGGAGTTGGCACTTAACTGGTTAAGCACTGATATTCAGCCCTTAACCAGTTAAGTTAGCCAGTCCAATAGGACCACATAAATAACATGACATAAATTTATTTATGTGTTAACAAATCCTATGAGGACAAACAACATATAATATACAATAAAACCTTGGTTTATGAGCATAATTCATTCTGAAAACATGCTTGTAATCCAAAACACTCGTATATCAAAGCGAATTTCCCCATAAGAAATAATGGAAACTCAGACGATTCATTCCACAACACAAAAACTTTAATACAAAATACTATATGTACTTGTATTGCATATTGCGAGACCTCACTCGTTTAGAACAGTCACTACACTCCTGCAGCGTCAGAGAAAGAGAAGAACCATCGGCTCAGTTGTGATGATGTGATGCGTGTATACTGTATGTACTCGTATTGGAAAACTTTGCTTGTTTAGAACAGTCACTACACTCCTGCAGTGTCAGAGAGAGAAGAACCATCAGCTCATTTGTGATGTGTGTATACTGTATGTACTTATATTGCAAGACATTGCTTGTATATCAAGTTAAAATTTAATCAAATGTTTTGCTTGTCTTGCAAAACACTTGCAAACCAAGTTACTTGCAATCCAAGGTTTTACTATATTCATATAAATGTGCAAAATGTTGTATGACCGTGGCACTGAGAGGCTCCCCTCTTCAAACCCAGTATGCACCCAAAAAGAGGAAGAAAAAAGCCTCAGACTAACGTAGCAGTATAGAAAACCGGAGGTATAGAACAAACTGCTTTCAATTCTTTCACTGGCAAAAAAAACCTCCCTCACAAAACAGCTGAGGTTTAGAAATGGGCAAAGTCACCCAGAAGCATGTTCAAGCACTTAGCTGACAAAAAACAACTTGAGCTCTGACGCTGTCATAGCTTCTCACAACTTCCCATCAAGCGACCTTGTTTCACCAATTCCTTGGCTCATCAGGGGAGCAATAAACACAGCCTTGAGAAGTGCAGCCACGCCATGACCAGCCCCAGCTGCACTTCTCAAGGCTGTGTTTATTGTTCCCCTGATGAGCCAAGGAATTGGTGAAACAAGGTCGCTTGTTGGGAAGTGATTGGTGCTATCTGGCAGGGGGCCCGCGTCCTTAGAAGTTGGAGCTCAAGTCGTCATTGTCAGCTAAGTCCTTGAACGTGCTTCTGGTGACTTTGCCCTTTTCTAAACCTGAGCTGTTTTGTGAGGGAGTTTTTTTTTTGCCAGTGAAAGAATTGAAAGCAGTTTGTTCTGTACCTCCGGGTTCTATACTGCTACGGTAGTCTGAGGCTTTTTTCTCTCTCTTTTTGGGCGCATGCTGGGTTTGAAGAGGGGAGCCTCTCAGTGCCACGATCACACAACATTTTGCACATTTATATAAATTTGTTTATGAATTGCAGTACCTTTCCGTTCAAAGTGATCATACAAAGATAAAAAGCTGATCATTATCAGCAAAATTACATAGGACTCCTTCTACTAAGGTGCGCTAGCGGTTTTAGCGCGTGTTAAACACTAACGCCTCCATAGAGCTTGCGTTAGTATTATTCGTTTAGCGCGTGGTTAGTGCACTTTAATCTTTTGTACGCGCTAAAAACGCTAGTGCACCTTAGTAAAAGGAGCCCATAGTGTTCAAATTATTTAAAAAAAAATTCAGTTTTTGATAACTTTCTGAAGTGCATATAAAAAGTAGAATTCACAAGTAGGGGGCAAAATTCAGTCCTATGTTTGACTGGTTTACTGTAACTTAACCAGTTAAGATTGAATATTGACACTTAACTGGTTAAATACTGGCAGGCTGCACATAGCCCAGCATTGAATATCCAATAGTAGAGGCAAAAAAAATTGCTAACTGCTGAATAATTATCTATATCTATCTATATATGTAAAATCAAAGAGGACAAACTTAGGAGTGTATTAATTTTGCTGACTGCTGTCTGTTGTAATAGTGGCATACCTTTTGAAGCTGAAAAGATTAAATTTCTTTTTGCTCGTGATGCATGCTCTGAAATTGCTTGCCATAATTTTCTTGGTTATTTTCTCATGTAATTAACGGTGTCCTAATATAAAATCTTTTTAGCAGGTCAGATTGCTTCTCCTCAGTCTGCTCCAGCCTGCATTGACACTAAAAACGATGTCAGTAGAGAAAACAGCAGTGTTGACGTTGGCAAGGTAAGCCTGAAAGAGCTGTTATCTGATTGGTTGCTGGGATTTGATTTCAGTAATTCTTGTGACCCACAAACAGTTTAGAAAGCATTTTAGTTTCATACCGATTTTCAAAAGCACTTATCTGCATAGCAGTAGCCACTACCTGGATAAACACCTTATCTGTGAATTTTCGGTGGCACTACCCGGATAATGCTAAGGAGGAATAAAGGTGAAGAATTCTTCCAACCTCTGTGAATAGTTGATGATATTCTGCTACCATCTGGACAGCTATGCAGTTAATTTAAGACAGTACTTTGGCCCTAATTCTACTAACGAAACTTGCAGAAATTCAAAAGCAGTCTAAAGTGTTTGCTCTTTAAAGATGCCTATAACTGATAATTATGTTGCAGCAATATATAGAAACCGGTATATAATATTTTCAAATAACTTCAATGGAGTATGAGTGCGCCTCAGCCCCACCACTCCACTGCTGTACTAGCTCTTGACTACGGAGAGATTTATGTGGCACTTCATCATTGGCCGCTCATAAACATTTTAAACTTACTATTATTTTTCCAATTTTATTTATGCATACATTTTTTTATGGGTATTTTCTTATGTATATATATAAAAGCTTCTTAGCTATAGTTGTACTTAGCTTGTATTGCATAGCTAAATCCAGCCAACGCCGGGGAGTTTAACCCAACATGTTTCGCACCATACAGGCGCTGTGTCAAGGGTCTCCCTAAAAAACAAATAATAAATAATAAAGAGGGCCGTTAGTGTCTGTTTTTTCCTAACAGTCCCCCCTTAGAATGCTCAGATTGTCTTAAAGCTAAATAAATCATACTATCCTTACCGAGGTGCAGCGTGTCATCCGACTCATTTAGTGCCCAGAGTAGAATGGCCGCGGCGTTCTCCTCAGCACTTAAATATCCCTACTGTCTCATATTGGAAATCCAACCCCTGGAGGATCATTGGCTAAACTTCTAACCAATCACAGACATCCACTCTATCTCCCCATTCAACCCATACGGTTCCACTGTATTCAGTGAAAATATCTGTCTCTGTTCAATGAGGTTCAATTTCTTGTGATCTTTCCCACCGTCCCTCCCTATCACTTTACATATGACCCACCATCTCATGTCCTCAACCTTATGGTGCCGCGCCTTCCAATGGGACACCAGGGGGGCCTGAGTGACATTGTGGAGAATCTGTGATTTATGCTCAGTGAGCCTCACACGGATCATTCTTGATGTGGGCCCCACATATAATAAATCGCAGGGGCACACAATCACTTATATAACATCTTGGGTAGTGCAATCCGTGTCAGACTTAGAGTGTAAAGTCACGTTTCTCCCCGGAACCTTCCACGATTCCCCCTCTATGGTCAATGAGCACCATTGGCATTTCTGACAAGCCTTATGTTGTCCTCCCACCCTCTTAGCTCTCACCCCATATTTTTGAAAGTTACACATCTGCGCTATAGTAATGCCTCTAGTATAGGCAATCCTAGGGAACATCTGTAAAGCCTGGTGAGTCTGAACAATAAAACGGTGCCTTCTCATCATTGCCACCACCTTCTTAACTGCCTTTGAAAAGGGGAGTACACAGGTGAGAACCTCACTAGCGTCATTCACCGGAGCTTCAGATTCTTGCAGGATAAGTTCCCGTTGAGCAAACCTAGCCCTCAAGTAGGCCTGTCTGATCGCTCTCTCAGGGTAACCCCGTTGTCTAAACCGCTCTGACAGGAGATTAGCCTGACTCTTGAATTCCCCTAAGGTGGAACAAATGCGTCGGATCCTTAAAAATTGCGCTATGAGAAGACTAAAACGCAGCTTAAAAGGGTGAAAGCTATCAAAATGAAGGACAGTATTTCTCATAATAGGTTTCCTGAATCAGGACGTATATATGTGGCCCTCCCTGACCGAAAGCGCGATGTCCAAAAACTCAATGTGTGTAGTATGGCATGTCATAGTAAACTTGATATTAGTGTCTACCGAGTTTAGGTGGGACAAGAATTGATCTAAACTTGTTCTAGTGCCCTGCCAAATACAGAATACATCATCCAGAAAACGGCACCACAATAAAACCTGGGGGTACCAGGAAGATGTATATACAAAATTGTCTTCAAATCTGGACATATACAGGGAGGCAACTGATGGGGCCAAAGTGGCCCTCATGGCCACCCCCTGAATTTGTTGGTAAAACTGGTCCTGATATTGGAAGTAATTCTCCTGAATAACCCAGCGGGCTAGTTGGTTTAAAAACTCTACCGATATACGGTGATGCCCTTGTCTTGATAATAGAGTATCATTGATAACTACCAAGGCTTCATCCTGGGGGATCTGGGTATATAAAGATATGACATCTAGGGTCACCATCCATTTTTCCGCCATGTCTATAGAAAGCCCCTCCACCAATCTGAGAAACTGGGAGGAATCCTTAATGTAAGACTTGATCTTGGGAACCTCCTCTCTTAAGAAAAAATCTACAAATTTGGAAAGGGGTTCAAGAATAGATTGCCGCGTATTCACTGATAATTATATATATATATATATATATATATATATATATATATATATATATATATATATATATATATATATATATATAACTGATAATTATACACATATGTACTCCAGCAATTTTAACTTTTTCCCATCTCCTATTGTATTTTCCTTCTATGTATTCTTTCTATAAAAATTGTGGTTCTCTCTCCCTTTTCCCATTGTTCATGTATGTCCATAATTATGTATGTCTAATAAGTTGAAATGCTTATCTTCCAGCTATTTTTAAATATTTTTTACAACGCTTTGTACGCTTGGATAAGCGTTTAATCAAAAACTTAAATAAAGATAAAGATTAAAAAATGCCTAATGTTAGCTGTCTAGATTGATGCACTTTGCCGATTTAAGCACCTAACATACCCTCCTTTTATAAAACCGTAGCGTGGTTTCTAGCGCTGGCCACGGCAGTGACAGCTCCGACACTCATAGGAATTCTATGAGCGTCGGAGCTGTCACTGACGTGGCTGGCGCTAAAAACCGCACTATATTTTTGTAGAAGAGGATGGGGTTAGTTTTCTTAGTTGGCTTAATTGGCAATTGAAAGTGCCATTAAAAAATAATTTAAATGATTTTAAACAATTAATTACCCATTAGGCACCTACCACGTCGAGATAGGCGTCTACACCGAGCAGGCGTCTACTGCAAGTAGGTGAGGTTAGGGGCTGATTCAGGACAAATTTGGGGCATAGTTTTATTTAGGTGTACTTATTTAGGCCAATAAATTTCTGGCTTAAATGGGAATGTGCCTAAGGTTTCAATGCCTAAGACCGCTTACGTGCTGCTAGATGCGATGCTGTAAATGGCGCCTGCGGATGATTTACAATTATGCTCAGCAGTGCTTATGAGTTAGACACTGTTTATAGATCAGGCTGTTTTTGCCCTCATATTCCTTGCTTCTCAGCCTTTCATAAAGTATTATGAAAGCATAAAGCTCTTTGAGAAAAGCTTTGGGTTAAGCATCTGCTGATGTTTTCATTATGTATATAAGGCTAGATTCTCTAAATGGCACTGAAAAAACAGCTCCAAAAGTATTATTCTATAAAGTGTCCTCCAAGTTGGGCACTATTTATAGAATAGGGTTTGGTGAAAACCTAATGAAACGTGGTATGCAGATTCCAGGATCGTCCCTGACCCAACCATTCCCTTCCCGTGGTTATGCCCTTTTATTGGATCTATGCGGAAAAAATTTGCATGTGCATCTTCATAGAATAATTATAAAGATGTGCACGTAAATTTTAATTATTGCTATGTAGCGCAAATAATTGCACCCAAATATCTGTACTAATTGCATATTCAAACTGGGTATGTACCCACATTTTGAGCTACATACTGTATACAGAATTAGGGAGATAATGCCTATGGATATTTACTCAGTTATAATTTTATATTTGTGTTTTGATGTGAATTT
This sequence comes from Geotrypetes seraphini, assembly GCF_902459505.1. Classification (NCBI taxonomy): domain Eukaryota; kingdom Metazoa; phylum Chordata; class Amphibia; order Gymnophiona; family Dermophiidae; genus Geotrypetes; species Geotrypetes seraphini. Next base: position 211,789,773 of record NC_047088.1, on the reverse strand, counting down.
TTTAAGACGTGCTGTTGTATTAGTATATTTAACTCCTTTGCTTGTATTGTAATTTTATTGTAAAATTAATAAACCAAATCACAGGGGCTGTTCAATTAAAATTATAGTTATCGGGATTGTGACTAATTAGTGCTGTTCACTCCTGAGTATATAGATTCAATCCTGATTGTTCTGCAGATAGCAACACTGAATATATGTAGACAATTTAAACACTGTGGCCAGGATTAAAAAGCACTCTAACCATGGCATTTCAATATTCACTTGTTTGTGTCTTTGTCATGTTTCACCATTTTCTGTTTCCTGATTGAACCCTGAAACTTTTAGTGGTAAAATTATGCAAGCTGTAAAAGAGTATGCACAAATTTGCCAAAATAATGGGGGAAAGAAAATTATGCATCCACGTTTTCTGTTTGGATAAACAATCATTTACATATGTAGCAATATTGTAACATTGCCTCTAGACTCTAGAGTTTGCACATCTTCTGCCTCATCAATTACAGTGTTTACAACACTTTCATAGCAAGATGGCTGATTTGGTGGGTGGGGGAGGGGGACGGGGACTGACTGAGCCCAAAGAGAATGGGCACCAAATTTTCTTCCTGCCCTTTGCTCTCACCCCCTCCCCCAGCACCTTGCATTCCCTGCTGTAGACTAAAATGCAAAATATAAATACCTGAGTTGGTATGGATATGAAGCGTCACTAGCTGAAGACCACTGGTCCATTGGCTAGAACTTTCCTAGCTCTGCAGCTGGTGACGGTGACTCCAAGCTACTGCTGTTGGCCCCTCGCATATGCTCAGTTTTCAAGTATGTGTGAAAACTGAGCATGTAAGGGACAGAGTGGCAGCACTTCAGGGACATTGGTACCGGCTACAGAGTTCCGATACATCTGAACACTGGACCAAAAGAGAAGGAGGAGGTCTTCAGTTGGCGTGGCTTAGAGATCCCTGCCCACACAGTAATGAGAAAGCCAAATTTGAAGAGAAGCCTGAGCCCAAAGTGAGGTGGTAGTGGGGAGGCCCAGGGCCTAGAAAAGAGTGCCTAGAAACAGATAATTTCAGATAAACAGGCCCTGGTATAACCAGAATTGCTGGTGTCCCATGATCTCCAGATTTTTCTGGAAGAATCTGTACCAAATAGTAGGCTGGCAGTTTGAAACAAGAATGGAAATGGTCTGTCCTAATTAACCTGAAGCTTTCTAAGAACCTGACTATGAATAGAAAATCTCATATTAAAAAAGACCTTCTAAATGTTTGATAGTGGAAGAATAATTAAATATATGTTCTGTTGTGAAAACTGATGTTCCAATAGATGATTTATTGATACATAAGGGCATGTTAGGTCATTTTCTCTGTCATGATCAACCTTGATTATATTATGTTTTAGTAGTTTTTATTCATGCACATGTTTTTTAAATTTATTTACTCTGTATTATGTTTATGTCTTATTTTATTTGATTTATTATGGATGGTATATATATTATATATTTTATATATTTTCAGTAGCCTCCTGACGCAGGTCTCAAGGCTGAAACACATTTTATATTGAGTCATCCTTTTGTATCAATAAATCATTTACTGGAGCATCATAGCTTGTACTTTTCTTTGTCTCCTTCACTGTTGTTTTGCTTACTGTTTGACATGCAGTGGATTTTTCTTGTTTCTCTTTTATTTTTGCTCTTTTGTGAAAACTGTACATATTTTTGAATTACAAGTCAATATTCCAACCTGTTTATCTGGATAAAAGCATTTACAGCCTGGATAAGTGCTGCTGACTGGACTGCGATATTCAGAGACACCAAACCTCTCATTCTAATAAGAGGTTCACTAGAGCAGTATTTCTGAACTTCTTCAAGCCAAATACCCCCACCTGCCCCAGACCTGCCCCTGACCCCAACCCCATAATAATAGTACTAATTGTAATGCAATTTCTTCTATCCATTTTTCATATACTCACAATATAATCTTATTAACATATAATGGTAACCACAAAATTAAAAAAAACCACAAAGCATATTGTACGCAGAGAAAATCTTAATTATCATTTATATTTGGGGTTTTTTGTTCCAAAAAGGTCAGGGCAGATATGCAATGTCACCTCAGTAATAACTATAGAAAAACAGAGAAATATAGTGCAAAATATAGTCAGCAGAAATAAATTCTTAAAACTGACACATTTTGATTACTAAATTGAAAATAAAATCATTTTTTTCTTACCTTTGCTGTCTGTTGATTTCATGAGTCTCTGGTTGCACTTCCTTCTGACTGTGCATCCAATATTTCTTTCTTTCTGTTTCCTGCATGCTTCCTCTCTTCCGGACCTCATTCCTTTCCCCAACCAACATCTCTCCCTGTCCGTCCATGAGTCCAACTTTTCTTCCTCTCTCCTCCACCCCTAATTGGCAATATGTTTCCCTCTCTCTCACTGCCCACCTGTCTTGAGAGATCCAGTCATCTCTCTAACCCCCTATACTGCCACATCCAACATTTCTCCCTCTTTCATCCCCTGGATCATGTGCAGCATTTTTCACCACTGCCCACCAGCCCCATGCCCATTTCTCCTTCTATCACCCCTTTCCAGCACCATGCCACATCTCTCCCTCCATCACTCCCCCTTGCATCCCTTTCAATCTGTCCCTCTGTTCTCTCTCCACTATCATATCCAACATTTCTCCTCTCATCCTTCTCTTCCCCATGCATCTCTACCTTACTTCTCTCTCTCTCTGCCCAAGTTTCCTCTTTTTTCCTTTCCCCATGTTCACTATCTCTTTCCCTCTTACTCACACACTCATGCCCAACAATTCTCTCTTTCTATTCCCTCCCTTCTATGTCTCAAGTTAGTGCCCCCTTCCTCCCTCCCTTCTGTGTCCCATGTTCTTGCCCCCTCCCTTCCTTTTCTGTGTTGCGCTCGTGTGTCCCCCTGCTTTCCAGCCTTTGTCCCATTTACACACATAACTTATATAATACTGTAAATAGCACACTAAAGTGCTGCAATTAGACAAATGCATTTCTGCCTATTATTGATGAGTTGCACCTTAATGTGTAGATACTTAAGTATTCTTTAAGAACACTTAGGGGGAAATTCATCAAAGGGTGCTACTGCATTAGTGTGTGCTAAATGCTAAAGACATTGTCTGCGGTGTTCTTTGCTCCCATGTTTAAAGACAATAGACTGTTTTCAGTCCAATTCTTTATATGTGAGGTTGCAAACCATTGGACCCCTGAGGAAGGCGTTTTCGCCGAAACACGGACCGTGTAGGGTCCGGTTGGATTTTTATCACAGTACTTTTTATCATTGTACTTTTTAAATTTAATTTTCATGGTTTTATATGTCAGTGTTTAATAAATTATCTCCAGAGCATCTGTATCCACAGTTTTTGGTTTTGTTTCCATCGGTGGATTTTGGTTTTCAAACCATCTTTCCCAGTCTGGCTACACTTCCTTCTGTCTGTGCTCTTAACTGTGTATCCAGGACACCTTATCCAATTGCAGTTTTTCTCTCCTTCACTTTCTGCCGTACATCCATCTTTAGCATTAACTTTTACATTCAACTTTCTTCCATTTTTCTGCTTTCTTCTCAAAATCTACTTTTCCATGCCTTCCCTTCCCATCTATCCATGTGTACCATCTCCTCCCTCTTTCTTCTCCCCTATTCCCATCTATCCATAAGGAACATTTCTTCTTATCTCTTCCCTGTTGCACCCATTGCTGTGCACCATCTCCTCCCTCTGTCTCCCCTGCCCCTCCATCCTTATGCACTGTCTCATCCCTCTTCCATGGTCAGAAATCTCTGCCCTTCACTTCCCCCTCATATGGTCTGGCATCTTTCTCCTCTGCTTCCCATAGCCTGGAATCTTTCTCCTCTCCCATATTCTGGCTTCTCTCTCTCCTTCCCTCCCTCTTCCCGAGGTCTAACATCTCTCTCCTCTCCTTTCTGCAGTCTGGCATCTTTCTATCTCCTCCTTCCCTTCCATTCTATGGTCTGGCATCTCTCTCTCTCTCTCTCTCTCTCCCATTTCAGTGGTCTAACTCTCTCTTCTTTTCTCTCCTCCCTCCCAGTGTAACATTTCTCCCTCCCTCCTCGCCACCACTATCATGTCCAACAATTGTCCCTCTTTCTTCCTTTCCCCATATACAACATCTCTCTTTCTCTCTCAAGCCTAGAAGTCACACGATTGTGGCGGTATAGAAGAATAAAGTTATTATTATTATTATACCTATGTCCAACAATCTTCCAGTCCTTTTCCCTCCTTCACCAGCAGCATTTCTTTCTCTCCCTTCCCACTACTCCACCTGTGCAGCATCTCTCTTTTCCTCCTTTCCTAAACCCCTCGCCCATGCATTTGTCCTTCCCAATCCTCTCCCAGTATGTGCAGTATCTGTCTTTCCCAACCCCCTGAGCATCTCTCCTCCCTGCCTTCCCAACCCCCTGCACCCAGCCTCTCCCTGGCTGTCAGGCTCTGCACCTAGCCCCCTTCCCTCCCTCCCCTGTCAGACTCTGCACCCAGCCCCTTTCCTTCCCTTACCTTTCAGACTCTGCACCCAGTCCCCTTCCTTCCCTCCCCTGTCAGACTCTGTACTTAGCACCCTTCCCTCACTTGCTCGCTCGCTCTACACTCTGCCCCATCCTCCTACCTCCTCTGGTCTGGTGGTCCAGAGGTGCAGCGGGCAGGAGCAAGCTTTCTGGCTCCTTCCCGCTGCTAACCCGGCCTGTCGTGGCTGGTTTCTTCTGCCACTGAGTGGCAATGAGCGGGAGCATGCTTTGATACTCTTGCTTGGTGCTCAGCTCTTCTTTGACTGGCTCCCGCGAATTCTCACAATTTGCGGGAGCCAGTCAAAGAAGCCGCTAAGCACCGAACAAGAGCGTAAAATTGTGCTCCCGCTCATTGCTGCTCAGTGGCAGAAGAAACCAGCCACAACAGGCCGGGTTAAGCTGGAAATGTCCAAATCTAGATCATTTGGATATGGGAGAGGCCAGCATTGTAATGGGCTGACCACAGAGACATCCCAGTAGAGCAGTGGGGCACCTTAGAAGGCATTGCTGTGAACTTCACATAAAGGGTGCCAGATATACATCTCACCATAATCCCCTTATTATTTTTGGTGAGCCCTCAAAAACTTCCCTCAAACCTACTATACACTCCTGTCTTTTACCCCAATAACCCTTATGGCTTCAGGTGGCACTTATATGGCAGTAGAGTAGGATTTTGGTGGCCTTACACTTTCCACCATAAATGTAGTGGTTAGAGCAGGGGTGAGCAACGAGGGCCGCAATCCAGTCGGGTTTTTAGGGTTTCCCCAAAGAATATGCATAAGATCCATTTGCGTACAATGGAGGAAGTGCATGCAAATAGATCTCATGCATATTCATTGAGGAAATCCTAAAAACCCAACTGGATTGCGGCCCGCATTGACCACCCCTGGGTTAGAGTGTCTTATGAGCTTGGGTCCTCCTCCCTATAGCTCATTAGCCCATCCACCAGACTACTTTGACACCTGTATAATGCACTACTAACCTTTACGATACCAGAAGCTGCTGCTCTACAGACAGGTATGTACTGTTTTATTCATATTTTGGTGGAATGTGAGTCCACCAAAATCCTACTTACTGCCATATAAGTGCCACCTGCAGCCATAAGGGCTATTGCGATGGGAGACAGGTAGGTCTAGTAGGTTTTGGGGGAGTTTTGGAGGCCTCACCAGGGGGAATAAGGTGAGATGTACTTCTATCATCCTTTGTGAAGTTCACAGCAATGCCTTCTAAGGTGCCCTATTGCTCTATTGGGGTGTCTTTGTGGCTAGTCCATTACAATGCTGTTGTTCGTTTCTCACATCTAAATGGTGCCTGTTTGGATGTTTCTAACTTGGACTTTTTTGGGGTCAAAAATGACAAATAAAGTTAAATGTCCTGGCGGACTAGATTATTTGGCAGCCAAGATGTCCAAGTAATGGATTTTAAAAAAAATTATTTGAACGTCACGTTTAAAAATGGCCTTTCTTATGCCTTCGATTTTGGCCGTTTTGTGGGAAACGTCCAAAGTCAGACTTAGATATTCTATCAAAAATGCCCCGTTAGCTTTTTGGTATCATAGAAACAAAACCAGTTCACCACTGCTTATATGCTCAAATCACACTTGTTCCTCAGAATGCCACACAAAGAAATAGTGTGGTAGCCGTCCTCACTGGAACTTTTTATGATGTGATATTTTGAACAAGTGTGCAGATATTTACATTTTAAGTTATAATAATTTATGATAATAATTTATAAAGTGTCAGTGCTAATATATAAAACATACTAAACGATTTCAAGTTATTCAATGCATGATAGTGACTTAGTTTTCAACTGGGTCTGCCTCATTCCCCACCGACGCGTTTCAAATTTTTCTTCAGGGTCGGGGACATAGAGAGCAGAATTATCCGGGGTTATAGCTAAATGCTACTCCTCAATAATACTCATTTTGCAGCCCCGGCAAGTATTATTGAGGAGTAGTGTTTAGCTATAACCCCGGATAGTTCTGCTCTCTATGGCCCCGACCCTGAAGAAAAATTTGAAACGCGTCGGTGGGGAATGAGGCAGACCCGGTTGAAAGCTAAGTCACTATCATGCATTGAATAACTTGAAATCGTTTAGTATGTTTTATATATTAGCACTGACACTTTATAAATTATTATCATAAATTATTATAACTTAAAATGTAAATAGCTGCACACTTGTTCAAAATATCACATCATAAAAAGTTCCAGTGAGGACGGCTACCACACTATTTCTTTGTGTGGCATTCTGAGGAACAAGTGTGATTTGAGCATAAAAGCAGTGGTGAACTGGTTTTGTTTCTACGATACCGAAATTTTAGTGCACTTTTCCAGTTTTGAGTATTCAACCCTTAGCTTTTTAACATTAATGGGGAAAATTGAAAAATCAGCCATTTTTATCACAGGTTGGTAAAATAATCCCTACAAATAGCAAAATCTTTTTAATGAATAAGCATTTGTTTGCTCTCCGTTTCATTTCCAGCTCAGTCATATGCTCATGAATTAGTCATTTTCTGTGGGTTTCAGGAGCCACTAAACTGTACCTGAATTTGATTCAGTAGTTTTCTTATGATAATTTTTGCATCTCACAAATTTTGTTTCTCCCTATATCTGAGCTAATTGTGAAGCTTAAACCAGCTGTATATTTGGTGAAATTTATACTTTTACAACTCAGGCACATGGTACAGTACTTACATGCCCTGTGATCTATACACTTATGTGCTTTGTGAGCTGAGGTCATTGTGTGAAAGATTTATGTGCTTTGAGAACCAAGGTTGCTTACCACTAACTATTATTAACTTGATTATTATTAATTTTTCTCACTTTTTCTATGAAAAAGTTATATCACCAAGTATATTGCTTTTAAAGTTCTGACCATTTCTTGAATTTTTTCATGCCTGTTTATTAGTTAGGGCTTTTTGTTTTCTGATGCCATGCTCTTTCCTGGCAGTGAGCTCGGTGTGAAAATATGGTATGACCTTCTGACCAATTAACAGAGGAACAGATTTGTGCCATAATTTTCAGTTGGATTTAGCAGTTACTCACGCTCATTATTTAGTCATGAGTTATCCTTGGATGTAAATTCTGTGCCATACCATTGCACAGGGCTTGTTCTCTTGACAAATGTATACTGACAGAGGGGCATGAGAGCACAGCCGTGATGTAGGATGGATAAAGAAAACAGAAAATTAAGTTGAAAGAAGCATGAACAATTATTGAAGTTTACAAATATGTACTTGAACTTAAGACAATGTTAATATATAATGTTATATATTTCCTGAACTGTTATCTTATTTTCTCAAATGGCTTATCTCCTTGGACTCAAATCTTAGATTTACGATGTCATACAATTTGCGCCAAATATCCTTTTTGGATGTTTGGGTTCAAAAATCTGACCACACTTTAGTTACCACCGTTTATAAGAAATCTGTCGAAGTGAACAACTATTAAAGCTACACTAGCTGCCATCCCACTAAGCTTAAACAATCATTGCCTATAAGCCAGTTTTTGCGTATCCGTAGACTCTGTACGAATCTCAATGACTTTCGTGCTCAAGCTCGGCAGCTGTATAAACGATTTAAGGAGCGAGGTTATCCTCATAGGGTTCTTCACAATGCTTATAATAGAGCCCTTTATGCTAATAGGACTCTCCTGCTTTCCAATGCTCCATCTCAAAAAGCAACAATCTGTGTGTTATCATTTTCAGACCATGCTGCTACAGTGGCCCAGAGCATCAGGAAGCACTGGCACATTCTTCAGTTACATCCTGGTTTCCAAGATTTCCCTTGTATTGCATATTCTCGTGCTAAGAACATAGCAGATCATGTAGTCCATTCTAGATATATCTCGGACCGCCAGAATCCTAACCGTGAAGGGAAACATCTAAAATGCAGTGACACTTGTGACATTTGCAAAACAACCATTGAGGGAATAATGTGGAGGCACCCAGGGACTCACAAAACATACACCCTCAAATCAGTCACGACTTGCAAATCTACGTGGGTCATATACGTTATTATGTGTCCCTGTCACATGCCATATGTGGGACGCACACAAAGAGCCATAAAAACACGTCTCATAGAGCATCGGTCTCGGATTAATACTCAATCCATGAGCTCCCCTATTGTGCCCCATTGCGTTCAATTAGGTCACTCCTTTTAGGATTTACGCTGGCTGGTGATTGAACAGATCTATGAAGATTATCAAGGGGACAAGTTATCATTGTTACAGCGGAGGGAACAACACTGGATTTTTGAACTTCAGGCTTTATCTCCCTTAGCTTCCCCACCCTCTTTCCTTCCCACCCAACCTTGTCGCTGCATGTAACTCTGATACATTTCGGCAAAAATGTTCCAACATATCCTTCCTCTTTGCTTTAACTCAGATAAAATGTTATAAATCCGTGTTCAGATCGGATCTTAATTAATTGATGTGAACCGCCTAGAACTCATTGGGTATGGCGGTATACAAGAACATAATAATAATAATAATATTTAATTGCCATTATTCTTTTTCATCAGCAGGGGTCTCCACCCCTGTTTTTTGTTCTAATGACTCATGTTTTACTCGGAGCCTGTGCGGGAAGTAAGGTTTTTTTTCTCCCCCGCGGGTCGTGCAGTCATGTGACACGTCAACTGTGTGACGTTGCTTGCGTTTTCAGTTTTAAATGGAGGCGTTCATCCCGGGCAAGCGCCATTTTCTTCCTTGCTAAACTATTGTAGCCTGATGACTTGGGGGTTACAGCAAAGCCCAGCTGTTCCTGAAGAAGGGGGTGTTCACCCCCGAAACGGAGTCCCATAGGACGAATTTACTATCTGTTGGCTGCATTATCCACAGAGAAGCTAAGTACTTCCAGTTGATTTTTGCATAGTTGGATTTGGACGTTTGAACTTTTTGTTCTGGCCCCCTGGATAAGGGGTAGAGACAATCCTATTCTTTAACTGTATAGTGTGTTTTTTGATTAAGTTTTGCACCTTCAGCACAATTTGTGTGTATATTCATCACAAAATTTCCATGGAGAGAGCCCGGGGATTTTTCACAGTTTAACACCCTTTTGGGTATAAGCCAGTGACAGCCATTACTTCTGGGATCCCCGGAGGTAGGCTGTGTGACTGAGGGCTCTCTCTACTTTTCTAAATTACCTTATGTAGCTGTCTTAGCGACAGCAGTATAATTATTTATTGGGTTGTCTCTCCTCCTTATCTAGTTCCATTTCTTGGGGTTTGGGAGATCTAGTCTTTCTTATTGTTCATTGTTCTCCCATTTTTTCGGATTCTGTTACTATTCAATATATTTCCAAGGGCATTGAGTTTCTTATGAATATTTTTGGTCATTTTTCCCAACTAGTCTGTTCTACCCCCTCTCCCCAACAGCATGCCTGAATGGATCAGGGGACCTTCATTGGCCTGAAGGCTAGAAAGGTGGTCCACTGAGCTGCTCACTGGGTAGTAATGGTTTCCATAGTTGTAACAGCTATCTTTCTTTCAAGTTATGTGGTTACTTAAATCTGACTGACCTTAATAGACTAGGGATGCAAACCTTGTCCCTTCCCTTGTCTTCTTCCCCTACTTCCCAGTACATGGTTTTATGCCCCATGCCTTGGTTCTGTAACCTGAATTTATATCTTATCTTATCTAATCTAATCTTTCATTTGTGGATCACACTATGCCTATATAGGTTCAAGGCGATTTACAATACGAAGAGACCACGTAGTAGTGTGGGGAGCTTACCGTTGTTGGATAATATCTATTATAGTGTTGTATGCTGAGTATAAAATAACTTTAATTTGACTACGATTAGGTAGTCATGAGTGTTTATGTAGTGTGGTGCTATGTCCGTTGAGTTGGAGGTCTGGTGATTTAATAGTGGAGTCATTTGTTGTAATTGGGGTATGGCTTGACCTTCAATGTTGGTAGTGCTGGAGTGGTTGGAGGTTTTGTAAGGGTTCAAGGAGGATAGTTATTGTGCAATCAGTTCTGGTGGTTTGCATAATGAATAGGTTTTCAGTTTTCTTCAGAATTTTAGGTAGCAGGATTCTGTTCTTGTGTTTGTTGGGCAGTTGATCCAGTTTTTGATGGTGATATAAGTGAACAAGGAGCTAAATATTCATTTGTATTTGATTCCTCTAGATGTGGGGAGGATCATCTGCGAGGTGTTAGATATTCTGGTTAAGGAGAAGAGAAGTTCCAAGAATATGTAGATTATCCTTTTAGAAGAGGAGAAAGGTCATAAGACATTCCAGGGCTGGGGTTAAAATTTAACATCAAAGTTCAATATTATCAACTTATCAGTATCTGTTTAAGCAGGACTTCATACATTGCTGCCCTAATTTTAATTAATAATGTGTTTTAAAAGTTTAAGATCACATATTTGGTTGTCCAACTTAAAACAGACATGCTGACTGAAAAACTACTTAAACTGAACTGGATAAATGATCTGGTTAACTTTAAGCAAATTTTACCTCACTGAGTATTGACCGTCATACTTGTAGCTTATGGTAAAAGGAAGTCCTAACATTCTTATCATTTTAAAGAGATCAGATTCCCTAAATAGGAAGCCACTTTGCAGTAAGCTCTTTTCCTAGCTTTAACTAGGTATATTTGGGTCAACATTCAGCTAGCAACAGTGAGCATTTTTCTAAAGACTAAAATAGACCTACGTATTCAATATTGGGTCATGTTTGAACTTTCAAGTTTATTTAAATTTTGTTATCCCGCCTTTTCAAAGTTTCAAAGCGGCTAACATTCATAATACATTTGAGTAGGGTAAAGACGATTAAGACAGAGTAATAAAATTACATCAAATATTAAAATAGTATAGATAATAGTGGAATATCTTTTGTTCTATCATTTGTATGACACTGTTTTTGATTAAAAATCAATAAAAAAATTTTTACAAAAATTAACATCAAAGTTTTTTAAAAACAAAAACAGCAACAAAAACAACAAAAAACTAAACTTTAAACCAGATGGATATACTGGCACAAAAAGGAGGGGGAAGAACTACAACATTTTTGAAAGGAAAGAACAAAAATGGAAAAAACAAAAGGTAGGGTGGACACTGCAGTTTCTTGAGCATGAAGGCTGGTCAGAAGAAAGTTCTACTATTTGGTTAAAAGAGAACATCCTTAAAAGGACGGTTGCACTGCAAAAGCATCTTCAAAAAGCGTGCAGGGGCATAATCAAAAGAAACGTCTAAGTCCTTTTTGGACCTAAGTCGCAAGTCACCCAAAGTCGGACATGGGAAAAGGTCCATTTTTGAAAAATACATCCAACATATTTTTTTTTTGAAAATTGTCTAACTGTACTTTCAGCCGTCTGATCGTCCAGACCACTAAGTCATCCATCTTTATACTCCATAAATTTGTTCAAGTCACAAATGCCTAGAAAAAGATCTTTTGTGCGCAGGAGGGGCCAGAAAAGTGATGGACTGGACACCCAGACATGGCACCAGAGTAGTGGGATACCTTATAGGGCACTGCTGTGAACTTCACAAAACGGGTCCCACATAAACATCTCACTACAGCTCCCTTATAGGTCATGGTAAGCTCCCCAAAACATCCCCAGAATCTACTAGACCCACCTATCTACCACCCCAATAGTCCTTATGGTTGCAGGAGCCACTTATATGGAAGTACAAAAGGGTTAGGATTTTCTGGGGGTGCACATTTTTCACCATGAATGCAGTGATTAGAGTGGCTTATGGGCCTGGGTCCTCCTCTCCATGGTTCACTAATCCACCCCAAGACCATTTAAGTCACCTCTGTGCAGCTCTACTAGACTTTCTTATGCCAGGCTGCCAGGTGCCGATGTTCTGGAGGCAGATATGTAAAGTTGTTATTACGATTTTTAGGGGTGGGGGCAGTGATCACTGGTGCAGTGTGTGGGGGTCTATACTTTGTGTCTGCAGTGCTTATCTGGTCACTGTGGATATCTTCTTGTGACTTAGACCTGGTTTTAGATTGCCTAAGTCACAACGTCCAGGTTCCATCTAGGCAGTGTTGTAAAACTTTCGGTTATACATGCAGTACGACTAAATCTAGGATGGCCCACGTCCCGCCCAAATCCCGCCCTTGACACTCCTCCTGACATGCCCCTTTTAGCTCTGGTCATTCAGCAGCACTGTGAAGACCTAGGTCGTTTTTAAATACGTCTGAAACCCAGTTCGATTATTGGCACTTGGATAACTTGTCTTTTAGATCGTCCAAGTGCTGATTTAGGCTGGTTTTAGACATTTTTCTGTTTCGATTACGAGACCCCTAGTTTTTAAACTGGATTTAAATTTGTCTAATGAATTAATTTCTTGAATATAAACTGGCGCTGAGTTCCATAATCTGGGGGCATTGACAGAGAAAATGCAATTTCTCATAGTATTAATAACCCTATTGATGGGATTACGAGTAAATTTTGGTACGTTGAACGGAGTGTACGTTGGGTGGAGTGAGGTATAAGGAGTCTATTAATAAATTCTGGTTGCCCGGTTTATCTAGTTTTAAATGTCAACAATATTATTTTATAAGTGATACGATGTGAGATTGGGAGCCAATGGGATTTAATCAGTAAAGGTGTTACATGATCAAATTTTTTTTGCATTATAGATTATTTTGAAGGCTGTATTCTGAATTAACTGTAAGCGTCTGACTTCTTTTTTTGTAATTCTGTTTTAAAGAGTGTTGCCATAGTCCAGACAGGAGATGACTAGTGAGTGAATAAGGACATTGAGAGATGCTTTATCTAGAAACTTAGCGAGTTAACTTATCATTTGTAGACGGAAAAAGCATTTTTGAACCACTGAACTGATTTGATCATGAAACGAATATTTGGGTGTGTGACAACATTTGGAGGTTATGTTGACCAGACATCTTGATGTCCAGTGAACAAGTTGTGTGGAGAGGAGCACCAAATTTTGAATATCAACCCCCATGGAGCTTTGATAAACTATATTTTATTCTGTTTTAGATTTGCTATTGTATGATTTTAGCATTTTAATTCATTTATTTGATTTGTAATGTTTGTTATTTATTGCATAGTTTTATTTATATTTTTGTTGTAATCCACATGAATGGATGCTTTTGGAAAGGCAAGATATATATTTTTAAATTGAATTACATTATTTTAAGTCTAGTGAACTTCTAGATGTTCATTAATGCCCATTATCAGGCAAATGTGATTGTTAGAGGAACAGAATCATGATTTTCCAAACCAGAGTTTAACAGAAAGGAAAATACGAGTCTTCTAAACTAAAAAAAAAAATAATAATAAAAATATATATATTAATAATAGCTTTATTTTTGTACACCGCAAGTACCACAAACAGTTCAGAGTGATTTACAGAGGAAGAGACTGTGCATAGCCAGCGATGTTACAGAGAGTAGTTTCGAGTTACATTGGTGTCAGGGATGCAATAAGTAGTTCTGAGATACAAGGTAGGAAGGAGTCGGAAAAATTTATCAAAGAGATAGGTTTTAATTGATAATTGATATCTCAGCATCAGATGTCAGTTTGTTAAATGATGCCTCTTTTCTTATTGCATTCCAAATTTTCTATTTAGGGCTCCTTTTACTAAGGTGCGCTAGCGGATTTAGCGCATGCACAAAATTACCGCGCACTACACTTATTAAATAACGCCAGCTCAATGCTGGCGTTAAGGTCTAGCGCTCATGGCAATTTAGCGTGCACTATTCCGCGCGTTAAGGCTCTAACGCACCTTAGTCAAAGTAAAATGTAATTGAACCAATAAATTGTTTTAAACTGTTCTAGATATGAATCACAATTATAATGATAATAAGAAAAATAGATTATATAGGTAAGCTAACAACTTGAATGAATGAGATCTGTCTGCCAAACTGCAGTGTTCATATTTAAGATCCCTTGTCTTTGAGCTTCTCATTCTGTTGACTATTTTCATAGCCATTACCATTTGTAAACAGATATTAACTGGTTGAAAATTGTCTTCCTCAAGGGCAACCATGCTACTTTTTGCTTAACACATAGAACTAACAAGTTTCAAGGTACAACTTTATTTGATGTGCCACATATCTAGCAATATCTAATGCCCTTTAACATAACATAGTAACATAGTAGATGACGGCAGATAAAGACCCGAATGGTCCATCCAGTCTGCCCAACCTGATTCAATTTAAATTTTTTTTTCTTCTTAGCTATTTCTGGGCAAGAATCCAAAGCTTTACCCAGTACTTTGCTTGGGTTCCAACTGCCAAAATCTCAGTTAAGACTTACTCCAGCCTATCTACACCCTCCCAGCCATTGAAGTCCTCCCCAGCCCATCCTCCACCAAACGGCCATACACAGACACAGACCGTGCAAGTCTGCCCAGTACTGGCCTAGTTCAATATTTAATATTATTTTCTGATTCTAAATCTTCTGTGTTCATCCCACGCTTCTTTGAACTCAGTCACAGTTTTACTCTCCACCACCTCTCTCGGGAGCACATTCCAGGCATCCACTACCCTCTCCATAAAGTAGAATTTCCTAATATTGCCCCTGAATCTACCACCCCTAAACCTCAAATTATGTCCTCTGGTTTTACCATTTTCCTTTCTCTGGAAAAGATTTTGTTCTACGTTAATACCCTTCAAGTATTTGAATGTCTGAATCATATCTCTCCTGTCTCTCCTTTCCTCTAGGGTATACATATTCAGGGCTTCCAGTCTCTCCTCATACGTCTTCTGGCGTCTATAGACATCATTTCCTCAAAAACATCCCTGTATAGTTTCCTTTCACTCTTGCTTATCACTGAACCAAGTTTCAATGACTGCAGTCATATAAAAGTCTTCTATAATAGTGACTTCAAGGTCAATTATTTTATTTCGAAAGCGTACATTATGAGTGTTCTGAGTTGCTTTTCTTACAAGAACAGACCGTAATGTCTGATTGATTTCCTAGTAGAAGTAGATGTGCCCCACAAAATCTCAGCTGGATTTTGGTGTGGAACTACATCCTAAGTGCTGTGAAGCTTTTTAAAGCATTGAAAAATGAAGAAGCAGTTTCTAAGTATAAAGGGCAGGGAGTTCATGTTCCTGTTCTGTAAATTTGTGGGTTTTAGACGTGGTCCACTGCAGGTTGCTGGTGAGGCTATGAGTACCATATGAGTCACTGCAATGTACAAAATTGTGTAATTTCTTGCAATGGAAAACAAATATATAGGAAGAGGCCAAACTTGTTAACTATCATTCCAGATATATTTACTGTTGTTTAGTTTGTAGCAATATTTGCAATCTCCAAAATGTGAGAATAATATATTGCTGATAACAATCAACCAGAATGTCAGAACTGTTATATAAACATTCATTCCATTTCTAGAGTCAACACAGCCAAGGGCTCAGAGAACTTTAAAATAAGCAAATAAATGTAGCTAACATGTACAGATAAAATAATTAATTAGGATCACATGAATTTAAACTTGTCAGACTTAGAAAAATATTTTGCTTCTTAGGCAATCCATGTAGAAATCTTTAGATTTTATTTCATATTGTGGATGGAAGTTCAAAATAAGTAGCAAAATAACCCGACTCAAAAATTGCATGGCTAGCTGAAGCTCATCAATCCCAGACTCTGTCAACCTATTAATATTGTCTTATCAGTAGTGCATAGTAGCAACTGGTTTATTTGAATCGGCATTCCTGAGCTGTATCATAAAGAAAGGAAGGGCTTTTACTCATATTACTTTTTAATGTCTAGTATTTCTGAACTGTAAACCACGGGGAGGTACCAGAACATTTTCCTTACTTACTAGACCTCCTGGACCATGGTCAAAATGTGCTCCAAAGATGTATGAGTTTATATCCAATGCCACATTATCATGCTTCTCTCTGATATTATAAAGCGACTTTAATCAACCATTGGAAAATAGTTCCAATGAGAACATAAATGATCTTACAGTCCCTTGGCAATTTTTCATTCTCACATACGATATCAGGCCTCACCCATTAAATAGGCCACTTACTAGATATGGTCACAATAATTGAACCAAACCTGCTCTCTTTCACTGAATGGTCACCCATGGTCTTGTCAGACCATTGCCTATGTAAATTTACCATCACACAAGACCAGGTATTAGGATCTCCTTTCAGTTGACAGAGTAGGAGCTCTATATCTGGTTCACATAATGAGTCCTTTCACTAAGGCACGTTAGCATTTAGCGTTAGCATTCAGCACACGCTAAATCAGCTAGTACGCCTTAGTAAAAGAGGGGGAAATGTGAATTGCATAAATTTATCTATATGCAAAAATCTTTTGCATATCATAGCTATTCCTCCTCCCCTTTTCCTGTCTCTATTGCTCTGTATCATTTTATATCCCGCTGGGTAGATCTCAAGAGTTACCGGGTCAGATTTGCTTTTTAGCCATGTTACCAGAATAAATACAGTTCCAAAGTCAGATTCCAAAATTACCTCTCGGATCAGGAGTGTTTTGTTGCAAACAGTCTTGCTTTCATATAGCAACATGGTATGTGTAGCATTGGTTGATTATATTCAAGGCTTTTGCATGTAATGTTTTTCACATTTCTACAGGTATTGTTCATGAACTTTATATGTTGAGGTGAGATTGTTCTCAGTTTTTTTGTATTCAGATAGGATAAGTGGAATCATGTACTTTAAATCAGGATCAGGCTGCAGGCCTAGCAGGCCTTTGGTGGCCATCAGGTATATAAACACCAGCCACTGCATCATAGTATTATGTAGTTGTCTTAAGTTGGAAGGTGAAGTGAATTCAGGATTATCTTATCTAAGCGTAACATTTTGCATGCAACTTTATCGAATTAGGGAGTAGGTGCTTAAAGATAGGCACACTGTTATAGAATTTCCCTCTAAATTGCAATGTCAAATGAGAAAATTATGCTTAAACAGAAGGGATTGAAAAAAAATGCCATTGTATTTTACGCTCAGGGTAACTGATAGCAGTGTTACTAGCCAGAAAGTTTAATTTGTCTCCAAAAGAAAATTAATTCATTTAGCGTAGTTTTCTTTTATTTCTATTGTAAAATGACATAAATGAATTTTAAAGTGTGATTAAGTATTCCTGTACTTTTTACTACGAAAGCGATACAATTTGCATCACATCAAACAGCAATAATTTGTCACATGCAAGATAAGAGGTGGTTTAAAATAATGATTTAGGCTCACATGCAGAGAGTCTTACTTGGTCATTCCCTGCCTGAAAATTGGTCTCTCCAAATACTAAAACTGTGCATGGCTTTCATAATGCACACTTTTAGTTCGATTAAAAGAAGGCATTTCTAAGAGAATATCTAGGATGCAAAAGAAAATACTGCATGTAAATGGGATTTCCCAATCACTCTTGCAAATATTTATTTTAAACATTTATAAACCCTACTATCCTGTAGTTCTAGGCAGTGTACAAATAAAACAGAATCAAACATACAGCAAACACAACATAAAAAAATAACAGATACAAGGTAAGTGGGTTTTAATTAAATGTGCATACGTTGCCCATACTCCTCAAAGCAAATAATGTAGGTTTGTTTCCCATGATTACAAGTGCAATCTGTGTAGACTCAAATAGCACATATAGTATACTTTGCATGGAATTCAGGTATTGAAAACTTCCCCCTTCACAATCCATCTGATTGGCTGAATCAGCCACAATTACTTTGCACTGGATGCTTTGATACTTGTTTGAAATGGGGTTTACTAGACTTTGAAATTAGGACTTTCTACAAATCATCTTGTATGCTCGTTATAAATAATTTTCTTTTGGTGTGCCTTTCCTGTGTTAATGATTATGATGATTCAAGACAAAGTTATATTGTGGAACTAGTTAGAAAAGAGAGTAGAGTTAAATGGCCAATTCTCTAAGTGGATGAAAGTGAATAGTGGAGTGCTGCAAGAAGCTATATTGGGTCCATTGCTTTTTAACATAAATGATCTGGAAATGGGAATGACAAGTGAAGTAACTAAGGGGTCCTTTTACTAAGGTGCGCTAGTGTTCTTATGCTAACGTGTCCATTATATCCTATGGATGCGTTGCCGCGTGTTATTGTTTAGCGCTCTAAGACGCACTAGCATGCCTTAGTTAAAGGACCCCTAAATTTGCAGATGACACAAAACTATTCAAAGTGGTTAAATCGCATGTAGATTCAAGTTTCAAGTTTCTTTATTTTTGATATACCGTCTATCAAAACAAATGGCTAGACGGTGTACAATATAAAAAGATTGTAAGGGACAATTAAAATAGGTAAATAAAAGCAATATTTTATCAAATATTAAAAATACTAGACAAATTCGGATTAACGTAAATGAGATGGAGGGAAAGGTTGTTTAAAATACATCGAAGTAAAATTAATAAAAAAGGACGGTAAATGGGGACTGGCA
This sequence comes from Geotrypetes seraphini, assembly GCF_902459505.1. NCBI lineage: Eukaryota > Metazoa > Chordata > Amphibia > Gymnophiona > Dermophiidae > Geotrypetes > Geotrypetes seraphini. The sequence goes on along the minus strand of NC_047088.1, from coordinate 211,770,888 downwards.
AAAACATTAAGAGGGGAATAATTTCAAAAGAAGTATTAGATGTTTCAAAGCTTCACATGAATCAAGGAATTAAGAGGCTGAAGCTAATACTAAAGAATAAAGGCATCTTTAAAGAGGAAAGTTTTAAGTTTTGCTTTAAATTTTTCAAGCGAGTTCTCTAATCGAACGTCTAATGGGAGGGCATTCCACAGAGAGGGGGTGGTAACTGAACAGATGGATTTGCGAGTAATGTTGTAAAATAATTCCTGTATTGATGGTATGGAGAGTAAATTTTGATTATTTGATCGGAGGGTCCTAGAGGATGAATAAGGGATCAAAGGTTTATCTATAAATACCGGTTGGTTAGAGTTTTTTGTTTTAAAAAGTGAGGAGGAATATTTTATAGGAGAGACGATGAATAATAGGTAGCCAATGTGCTTTGTGGAGGAGAAGGTCAAATTTTTTTGCATGATAGATTAATTTAACATGGTGGATTAATTTGCGTGATGGATTAATTTAGCATGGTCAGATGGGAAAGTCCAAATGAGGAAAAATACAGATCTATTAGAATTGGAAGTCCATCTTTTTCTACTAGACTGTTGCCCGTCAGAGGAGCAGTTCAGTGTTTGTTCAAAATGGGATTTGAAGAGTCTGACATCTCTCACAGACCTGACCACAATGCCCTCTTAGGTCCTCAACGCATACCTGCAGTACCTTTATACTCTTCAGCACAGCGTCACTGATCGGGCCTGACTCCGCCCACCCAGCTCACTCTTCTGCCCTGTGTCCAGGGCTGACGGACCACCGTTCCTGTTCTGCAGGCAAAGGAAGGAGGAAGAAGGTTTCCATTTTGTCCCTCTTTCCTCAGCCCAACTCTGCAGCACAGCATCGCCAATCGGGCCTGACTCTGCCTACCCAGCTCACTCTTCTTCTGCCCTGTGTCCAGGGCCGACAGATCACTGTTCCTGCTCTTCTTCAGGACTTAAGCTTCTCCTCCTATCTGTCTTACCAGAAGCAATTTAGTTGCTAAGTGTTCTTTAAGTTTTATCTTACCAGAAGCAATTTAGATGCTAAGTGTTCTTCCAGTTTTATCTTACCAGTTTCAATGTCTTACCAGAAGCGACTGTCTTATAGGTCAATTCGCTCATACTAGAAGCAATTGGGCGCTAAGTTTTCTTTAAGTTTTATCTTACCAGAAGCAATTTAGACGCTAGGTGTTCTTCAAGTTTTATCTTACCAGAAGTAATTAGATGCTAAGTGTTTTTTAAGTTTTATCTTGCCAGAAGCAATTAGATGCTAAGTGTCCTTTAAGTTTTATCTTACCAGTTTTAATGTCATACCAGAAGCGACTGTCTTATAGGTCAGTTCGCTATTACTAGAAGCAATTGGGCGCTAGGTTTTCATCCGATTTAGTTTCTATCTCCGTTCGTCCTACTAGATGTAATTAGGTGCAAAGTTACTAGAAGCAATCAGCTGCTAAATTTTACCTCCGCCTACGTCTTACGTCCTACTAGAAGCATTTTAAGCCACCGTGCTAAGTTCTTTTTCTGTTTTAAACCACTATGCAGAAATTCAAACAAGTCCTAAGACATCTACTATCAAATACCCAACAAGATCCTAATCCTCTAATTCCAGATCCCCACACGATAAACAAACAGTTTCTGCCTCAGTCCTCTTATTGGTTCTCCTAGATCTCACCATGAAGCCACCTCTTGGCTTCTTCTTCTCTTACTCTGCTCATTTACCAACACTATTCACTGCCTGAACCCTCTCCCCCCCAATCTACTCGACTCCACAAATATCAACAATATTTGCCCTGGCCTCAGAATCCCCTCGCTAGTGCGCACCAGAAATCATCCCTTCAAAAAAAAACTACTCCTCTCTAAAACCCGTTCCTCCTGCCAATCTACCCAGCCTCACCTCTGACTCTCTCACCCCAGTCCCAACACTCTATTGTAATGCTAAATTTGCTTGCAACAAGACCCAAATATTAAAAGACTTACTTGCGGACTCAGATCCTGGATTCCTGTGCATCACAGAAACATGGATCGAAAAAGACGATCTATTCATGCAAAACGAACTCTGCTCCTTTGGTTACCATAGCCTCTTCTCTCCCAGAATAAACCGGAAAGGAGGAGGCCTGGCACACCTCTACAAATCATTCCTTGATGCTCAGCTCCTCGAAAAGAGCAGTCACACTTCACTAGAATATATGCTTGCTTCAGTCAAGGACAAACTCCACCCCTACCCATTAGTTATCCTGTTACTATACCGCCCACCAACCCCCTGGAATAAATCCTCCGAACTCATCTTCGAGACCATAACAAGCGACTTCCTAAAATTTCAGAGACTATTGATCATTGGCGATATTAATCTCCATCTAGATGACAACACCAGCAAGGATGCAACCGAATTCAACAATTTCCTCACTTCTCTAGATTTCCCTTTTCTTGCATCCTCCTCAACCCACGAAAAGGGGCACACACTAGACATCATCAGCTTCCTCAACCTGACTGAACATAAAACCTCTGCCGAAGATGCTCGTTGGGAACATGTCCCTTGGTCCGATCACTTTCTAGGTTCTTTCTGCCTCCCCATCTTCATGTCCCACCTTGGATCTCCACCCCATGCCACAAATCCTATCATCTTCTGCAAAAAAATTGCGAGCGAACTCTTCTGGTATCAATTTCTCAATCATCTTTCCTCTTGTTCTAAGCCTGCCAACCCAGAATCCAACTGGCACAACTGGATAAACCTCTCCAAGACCACCTATTGTGCTCTTGCCCCTCTATCTACCAAATCTATCTCCTACTCCCGTAAAGCCCCTTGGTATCTTCCGTACCACAGAGAACTGAAGCAGAAATGTCGAGCACTGGAGCGCAAATGGAAAAAATCCAAATCCCCTTCAGACAGACAATCCTGGAGGGAAAATATCAAGTTTTATAACTCAGTACTAAAAAAAGCTAGGAAGAACTACTATGGTGATAAAATTTCCAGATCCAACAACCAAAGAAGCACACTATTTAACATCTGGCACTTCTTAAGTTCCAAAAACGACTCCACCATTCCCCTTCCTCCCTATCAGCAAACGACCTAGCAAAATTCTTCAATGAAAAGATCACTACCATAAGGAGCTCTTTCCTCCCATCAGTCTCCTACAACTCTCTGGCCACTAACGACTCCAACCTTATCCAACCTTATCCCAGCAGACAGTACCCCTAGACTGGAAAACAGCTAACGTAATTCCACTTCACAAAAAGGGCTGCAGAACAGAGACAGAAAATTACAGACCGGTGAGTCTTACATCCATAGTGTGCAAACTCATGGAAACACTGATCAAACAGGATCTTGACAAAATTCTAGACGAAGAAAACTTACGTGATCCACACCAACACGGATTTACCAGGGGAAGGTCCTGCCAAACTAATCTGATTGACTTCTTTGACTGGGTGACCAGTCATCTGGATGCCGGGGAGTCCCTAGACATGATATATTTGGACTTCAGCAAAGCTTTTGATAGCGTCCCACACCGCAGGCTGTTGAACAAACTAAAATCGATGGGATTAGGAGATACATTCACTACATGGGTAAAGGATTGGCTAGATGGTAGGATTCAAAGGGTGATGGTAAACGGTACCCCCTCCAAAACGTCAGCTGTGACGAGTGGAGTACCTCAGGGCTCCGTCTTAGGGCCGATACTATTCAATTTATTCATAGGAGATTTGACCCAAGGACTTAGAGGAAAAGTATCACTGTTTGCCGACGACGCCAAACTATGCAACATAGTAGGCAAAAGCAGTGTACCTGACTTTATGACGCAGGACCTACGACAGTTGGAACAGTGGTCATCAACTTGGCAACTAAGCTTCAATGCCAAAAAATGTAAAGTAATGCACCTAGGCAAAAAAAACCCACACAGAACTTACACACTAAATGGTGAAACCTTGTCCAGTACCACGATAGAACGTGATTTAGGAGTGATCATTAGCAATGATATGAAGGCTGCAAATCAGGTGGAGAAGGCTTCGTCCAAAGCAAGACAAATGATGGGCTGCATCCGTAGGGGTTTTGTCAGCAGAAAACCTGAAGTCATAATGCCACTGTACAGATCCATGGTGAGACCTCATCTCGAGTATTGTGTTCAATTCTGGAGACCACACTACCGGAAAGATGTGTTGAGAATTGAATCGGTTCAGCGAATGGCTACCAGGATGGTCTTGGGGCTCAGGGATCTCACATATGAAGAAAGACTAAAAAAACTGCGGATGTACTCGCTGGAGGAGCGAAGAGAGAGGGGGGACATGATTGAGACCTTTAAGTATATCACGGGGCGTATAGAGATGAAAGATGATATCTTCAGTCTTACAGGGCCCTCGATAACCAGAGGACACTCGCTGAAAATCAGGGGAGGGAAATTTCAGGGTGATGCTAGAAAGTACTTCTTCACCGAAAGGGTGGTCGATCATTGGAACGAGCTGCCTCAGCAGGTGATTGAGGCCAACAGCGTGTCAGATTTTAAGAGAAAATGGGATATTCACATGGGATCAATAGGGGAGTAAAAGTCAGGGAGTAGGTCATTGGTATGGGCAGACTCGATGGGCTATAGCCCTTTTCTGCCGTCAATTTCTATGTTTCTATGTTTCTATGTTTCTATCCTGGACTTCTTTCGAACTCGTATCTGAACCCCAGATCGCCAATCTCTGCCTCGAACTGAAATCCTACAAATGTATCCTGGATCCATTCCCTTCCTACTTGTACGAGAATATTCCAACACAGGCCATCTCATCCCTTACCGGACTTATTAAACTCTGCTTTAACATCGGGCCTATTCTCCACAGAAATGGGACATATTGCCCTGTCCCCATTACTGAAAAAAAAACGATCTTGACCCTTCCTCTCCTTCTAACTACTGTCCCATAGCAAACATCCCTCTCCTGACTAAAATGCTAGAGGCCATCATTTCCACCCAGCTCTCATCCTACCTAGAGAGATTCTCCATTCTCTTACCTTACCAATACGGCTTCAGACCTAACTTCAGCACCGAATCCCTCCTGGTCTCATTAATTTCAAAGGTGCAACAATTAAACTCTCGCAATAAGTTTGCTGTCCTATTACAGTTCGATCTCTCTGCAGCTTTTGATGTCGTCCACCACGATATTCTAATTTATCAACTTTCTGAGATAGGCATTGACGCCACAGTACTAGAGTGGTTCTCGAACTCCTTACGTTCCCGCTGCTACACTGTCAACACAAACGACACCATGTCCGCTCCTTGGAAACCAACTTGTGGAGTCCCGCAGTGATCACCCCTGTCCCCTATTCTCTTCAACATCTACATGTCTTCCCTGAAAATCTTCCATCAATCTTCCCTTGAAACAATCTATACTTATGCTGACGACATCCTTGTCCTTCTCGAGACAGACTCTTTGAGAACATAACAGCCTGCATAATGAAACTCCAATCCTGGTCCCTCTCTGTTCATATGAAACTGAACGAGTCCAAAATGAAACTTCTCTGGCTTGGTGCAAAACTAGAACAGTTGCCCACCCTCTTCGCACTGCCCTCTGGCACCACACTGTAGCTTGAGTTCTCGAGCAAAATTCTAGGCATCATCATCGACTCTTCTCTTTCCTTCAATGACCACCTCAACTCCCTGGTAAAATCATGCTTTTTCAGCCTCCCCAGGCTGAGGAAAGTGAAATCCTGCTTCCGCCAACAACATTTTGCTGTCCTTGTTCAATCCATCATCCTTTCCAAACTAGATTACTGTAATTCCATCTAACCAAAAAGTCCTCATAGACTTCAACTAATTCAGAACACTGCAGCCAGGTTGATCTTCGCAAAACGTAAATTTGACTATGTTTCCCCACTTTTGTCCAAACTCCACTGGCTCCCAATAATCGCCAGGGTTCATTTTAAATGCTCCTGTCTAGCTTTTAAAATCCTACACAGCATCCTCCCTCCTCTAATCCCTCTATCTTGGAACTGCCCCAGTCCCGACAACCCCAGGCCCACCCAAAAACTTAAACTCTCCTTCCCCTCACTAAAAGGTATCCTCTATGTGGGAAAATTGGGAAAATCTCTCTTCTTCAGAATCACAGGGCTTTGGAATAACCTTACTACCCCACTGCAGAATCGGGTCTCCTCCCAACTATTTCTTTAGCACCTGAAAACTAGTCTTTTCACAAAAATGTAACGCTCTCCTCTCCCCCCTCAATGTGTTATTCTTTTCCTTTATTAAGCTCTTATAAACCGTGCCGAGCTCTATATTCATGGAGAGGATGCAGTATATAAACTTAAGTTTTAGTTTAGTTTAGTTTATTAATTTAACAGCAGTGTTTTGCAATAGTTGTAGACGACGGATTTCTTTCTGGGTTATACAGTAATCTATAGTTGAAATTACTAGGGAGTGAATCAGGATATTAATTGAGGAGGGATCAAGAAAAGAAGAAATAGAATGGATGAGCCTAAGCTTATAAAAACATTTCTGCATAACTGCACTAACTTGTTGATGAAAGGTGAGATCCTTGTCTAGAATGACTCTGAGAAGTTTAACTTTACTATCCGTTTGAATTGGAGAGGAGTCAATACAGATGGGTAGATATAAATGTTCATCTGGAGAGGGCGAGAAAAGGACACTAGTAGTTTTAAGAATGTTCAGTGAAAGTTTATTATGCCGAAGCCAGAGGCTGATTTTATTGAGTTTTTGATTAATTTCAGTTATTTCATCAGGTGATGTAGGATTTAAGGGGTCTTGGGAGGCTAGAAGACTGGGCATCCAATGTGGACAAATTCAAAGTGATGCACATTGGGAAGAATAACCCAAATTATAGGTACCTGATGCTAGGTTCCACATTAGGAATCTCCACTGAAGAAAAGGACCTAGGGTCCTCATGGACAATATGTTGAAATATGCACAGTATGTGGTGGTGGCCAAAAAAGCAAACTGAATATTAGGATTTGTTAGGAAAGGAATAGAAAATAAAACATTGAATATCATGATCTTCTGTATTATGTTATGGTACCACTGCATCTTGAGTATTGTTTTCAATTCTGGTCACCACATCTCAAAAAATATATAGTGAAACTAGAAAAGGTACAAAGAAGGAAGACCAAAATGTTTAAAGGGATGGACCAACTCTCATATGAGGCTTAAGCAGTTAGGGATAAGGCCAAAGAAGGATATAATAGCAGTCTACAAAATTCTGATTGGTATAGAATGGGTAACAGTGAACCAATTTTTTACTCTTTTAGAAAATATTAGATTAGGGGACACTCCATGAAGTTATATAGTAACACATTTTAAAAGGATAAAATATTGTTTCATTCAACATATAGGACACATTTTACGAAGCCGGATTAGGCTTTTTGTCACCAGCCGTGGCAGTATTAGTTCCAGTGCTCACAGAATTCCAATGAGCGTCGGAGCTAATACCACCATGGCCAGTGATGATAAAGTGTAATCCGACTTCGTAAAGTGGGGGACGGGGGGGGATATTTAAGCTCTGGAACTCATTGCCGGAGCAAGTAATAAAAGCAGTTAACCTAATTGGGGTTTAAACAAGTTTGGAGACATTCCTGGAGGAAAAGTCCATAAACTGTTATTAAGGTTGATCTGGGGAAAGCCATTGCTCATCTCTGAGGTTAAGTAGAATGGAATTTTGCTACTTTTTGGGACTCAGCTGGGCATATGTGACCTGGGTTTGCAATAGTTGGAAACAGAATAATGGTCTAGATGGACCGTTGGTCTGACCTAGTACAGCAACTCTTATGTTCATTTGTGAATTGGTTTGAATATTGATGCCAATGTGTTCAAAACACCAGGGACTTGCCTTTTAATATATTGAAGGATTTTTCCTCTTTTATATTAGGTTGATCACAAGGAGCATAGGTGGCACTTTAGTTCTGCCACGGTGTTTTTTCAGGCTGATGCCATTACAGGGCAGAAGTTCCTGTGGTCTTTATGGAGCACAAGTCCTAGTGAGGATGATTGCATAGTGACACGGGTCATATCACACTTTCTGCCAATTGGTCACTGGATGTTAAATGTGGTTGGAACATGTTCAGTTATAGTCATTTTTCTTGATCCGATGAAGCCAAGGGCGAAACGGGCCCCGTTGAAATCACAATTGTGAAGTTTCATTGCTGTATAATGTTTACAGACTATTTATTTATTTATTTCGATTTCTATCCCGTCCTCTCAGTAGCTCAGAACGGGTTATAAGCCAACATTCACAATGAAAAACATTTTGGACAGTACAACAACTTAAGTACATTTTGGACAGTTCAAAGACTATACAGCAACTTAAGTACAGGAGAGTGCAGAAAGGAGGGGGAATATAAGGGGGTCAAGGGGTAGTTTGCAGTTAGAATTTTAGTTGAAGAGGAGGGTCTTTACTGCTTTCCGGAAGGTCATCAGAGAGTTCTGTAGTCTGATTTGTGGGGGGAGTTGGTTCCAGAGATGGGGGATGAAGTGGCTGTAGGAGCGTTTGCAGTCGGTTTCTGACAGGAGAGACCTTCCTGGGGGGATGCATTGGCGCTTCTCTGTTTCAGAGTGGAGGAGGCGGGTGGGGGTGTACAGGGTTAGTTTGGATCCTATGTATGCTGGGGTGGTGGCGTATATTCTTTTATGTGCTATCACCAGGGCCTTGAAAGCACAGCATTGGTTGATCGGGAGCCAGTGCTCTGTGCAGAGGGCTGGGGAGATAGGGTCATGGTAGTTGAGGTTGTGTAGGAGGTGGATTGCTACGTTTTGTACGCGCTGGAGGAATTTGAGATCTTTTTTGGCCATTCCATTAAATAGGGAGTTACAGTAATCCATCCTGGAGAGAACATAGGCGTAAAGTTGGGCTAGTTGGTCAGGTTTGGAGATGTAAGGTTTGATTCTTCTCAGTTGGTGGAGGTAGTAGAAGGAGGTGGAGGCTATTTGAGATATGTGGGTGGACAGGGACAGGTGGCCGTCTAATGTTACTCCTAAACTGCGTACCTGATCTGCTGCTGTTAGTGAGGTGGAGTCCCATGATAGAGTTGGGCATGTGTATTTGGTACTTTTTTCCCTAATCCATAAGAGCTCAGTTTTGGAGGCGTTCAGCTGTAGTTTGTTGTTTGACATCCAGGTTTTCATGTCAGAGAGGCAGAGTTGGAGGTTATCAATTTGAGATAATTGGTTTTCGCTTAGTGGGAGGAGCAGCTGGATGTCATCGGCGTAATAGTGAATTTTGTTGTTGTACTTCTGGGCTATATCTAGGATAGGTCTGATGTAGAGGTTAAAAAGGAGGGGATAGAAGGGCGCCTTGGGGAACACCATATTTTGATATTTATAATATTTATTGTTTCAACATGATAAGATTTTGCATTAAGGTTGGAGGTGGTGATTGATCGGTGATTGATAAATTAATCCCCCAAATGGATCAGCTTAGGCTGCCCTATAGTGAGTTGGGGAATGAATTTCTGAGGTCTCACCACAAATGAATTTTTATATTTTGAATGAAAGCTCAGCCTTACCACTCTTTTCAGTATTGATTAATTAATTATTTATGATCTTTGGTAATAGTTATTTCACCCCACATTTTTGTTGTTTATCATATTAGGTTGATCTACATTTCATGAAAAAAATTCCTCCTGGAGCTGAAGCTTCAAACATTTTGGTGGGGGAGTTGGAATTCTTAGACCGAGCTGTAGCTGCATTTGTCAGATTGTCTCCTGCAGTACTGCTTACAGGATTGACTGAAGTTCCAATTCCATCCAGGTGAGCATTGATAGCATTGAATCAATATTTACAATATATTTCATGGACATAGAAGACTTTTAAGTGCAATAGTTTTTAATTGAGCTTTTCATCGAATAGAACAGTGGTTCTTAAACCTGTCCTGGGGGACCCCCCAGGCAGTTGGGTTTTCAAGATATCCCTGATGAATATGCATGAGGCAGGTTTGCATATAATAGAGGCCACAGTCATGCAAATCTGCCTCATGCATATTCATTAGGGATAGCTTGAAAACTGAACAGGACAGGTTAAGAACCACTGGAATAGAACGACAATGAACAGAGATTACTGAAACTAGAACTATCAACAGTTTAGAGTAAACATAACATAGTAGAGTGAAAGAAAAAAAAATGCAATAACAAACAGGGCAGCAGAGTCAGTGTAAACATACATAATTGTCATCATATAAACTCCCACCCCAATATCCACCCCAGAGGTATGACAAAGAGGAACTGTAAGCTGACAGAAACATTATGTGACTGCCGATCTTGCCAATGGTCTTCACACCAACTGGAACCATGTCATTCTGTCCATTATCCTGGTGATGAAGGACTCGTACTTGAATGTAACACATGCAAGACTTTACCAATAGTGTTGCTATAAGGAGACCATTCTCTTCTAATTCATCATCAACAACTTTAATCCTAAGGACAGTAGAATGTCCAGTAGTTTACATTGATTCTTGTCCAGTGTTGAAGGTAGACATCTAGAGAGAAACATAATCAATGGCTGCTGAATCTGCATTTTGTTACAAATTTCCCCATATGTTGTGCCAAAAGGAATTAACAATGGGGCATGCATACAGTTATGTTCAAGAATACCCCGTGCACGGTTAAAATCTTAGTCCACAATATCTGATCTCTAGAGCTATTAATCACTAGCTTTTAATTTTGTTAATTCTACTCAATTTGTAGCATCTTTTAATCATTGTATACCGCATAGAACTTCACAGTCCTGTGGTATATAAACTGTTATTATTATTATTATTTGCTGAATTCTTATTGAGTTTGGTCAAGTTTATGGACATGGTAGAAGTTTAAATATTAACTAGATGGTAATGTGTTCTTAAGTACTACATTTAACTTTGTTAAGCAAACTGAAGAGAGTGTTATGTTGCCTTGGATTTTACATATTAATAAATTATGGGAAAATACTGAGAATGCCCTTAATAGGTGCCATGTACAATTTGCAGATATATTATCAGTAAAATTCTGTATTAAGTTTTATCGCGGTTTAGTTAAAAGGACCCTATATTGCTTATAACAGTGGTTCTCAGACTGTGGATTAGGACCTTTCTCCTGGATCTTTTCTATGATTTATGACCAGTAATGGCAGTGAGCATGAGGTGTATGAGTCACAATGAATGTTCATAGGCCATACACAGTGAATCTACCTAGGTAATGATGATAAAGAAGTCACTTTATTATTCAGGTTGAAACATTTTGACAATAATTAGCATGTGGTGAGCATGTGGGCCCTTATTGCCTACAAAATAGGCAGCTAATGGCCATGTGCTACTAGGAAAATTTAGCATGTGGCTATTACCGTATATACTCCAATATAAACTGAGATTTTGGGGCCAAAAATGGGGGTCTTAGTTTATATTTGGGTCTATTTTAAATTCTGGTGGTCCAGTAGTGTGGTGTGGTGAGCTGAGCGGGGCTTGAGCGATTCCGCCCTCCTCCGAGATGAGGTGTTGGGTCCTGTCCCAGCTGTCAGCCACCTGTAGAATCACTGAGCGCCCCCTCCCTCCCCACCTCAGAGAAGCAACATAAGCCCCCCACCCCCCCGGGGCCTACCGTAGTCACTAGTGGTCCAGCGGGGTGAGTCAGGGCAGGAGCAATCCTCTTATGCTCCTGCCCATGCAGTGTCATTGAAAAAATGGCTGTGCAAGTTACCACGGCAACCTCATAAGACTTTGGAAACCTCGTGAGGTTTGCGCAGGAATGCGTAAACTCAAAGTGTTAGGTGCTTACTGAGTTAGACACCTACCAGCTAATTAATTTTTAATGGATTTTAATTGTTTTTAAATAGTGCTTTCAGTTAACAACACTGATTAAGCCAATTAAGAAAATTAAAATTAATGTAGACACCATTTATACAATCTAGACCTGGTAAAAAGAAAAAAATTATTTTAAAATCCCTAAATTCTTTGGTGGAAAATCTGGGCTTAATTCCCAGATCTTAGCGCATGTTAGTAAAAGTGCCCATTAATTTAGTAACTAGTTTTGAGGCTTTAGGGCCCCTTTTATCAAGCTGCACTAAAGGTTTGTATTGGGAGCTGGCGCGGTCAGTGGCGTAGCGAGGGTAGGAGGTGCCTGGGGGCGGTGGCTCCCCCCATACCCTCCTCTCTGCCCCCTACTCCTATTGCACCATCCCCCACTCCTTCTTCATGCCACACTCTTGCACCCCTGTACCTCTTTACATTTTCACCAGTATGATCAACTTCTCTAGTATGCTGCTTGTACCAGCGTTGACTTCCCCTCTGATGACACTTCCTGGCCCCGTTACCTGGAAGTGATTTCAGAGGGAGCCAGGCTGGAGCGAGCGGCAGGCCAGAGTAGTTGCTTGTGCTGATGAAGATTTAAATAGTAGCATGGGAGGGGGGCAGGTGAAGAGGTTCTGGCACCCCAACCAAGATGGTTCCTGGGGCAGTTTCCCCCCTTTACTATGCCACTGGGCACAGTAGATGCTCCAATGCTCATAGAATTCCTATGATCGTCAGAACACTTATTTCATCGATGCAGCTCTCTCAAATAATTCTTATGTAACTTTGAAGTAATTTGGAAAATCAAAATGCTTCTTTTAAAGCTAGCCCTACCCTAATGTATTTCCCTTTCTCCACTTTCCTCCCTTTATTTTTCATCTCAATATATTTGCAAACTTACCTTCTCTCATCTCCCTTCGTCTCATGTACATCGGTTTGATTATGCCCCCATATTTTTAAAACTTTTGATATATTTCTTCTATTTTGACATTGTATTTTTTAATCTTATTTTATTGTAAACCATTTAGATACCCAACTGATAAACGGTATATCAAAAATAAAGAAAACTTGAAAATGGGGGGGGGGGGAGGGGGGAAGGTGAGTTAATGATATAGCAAAATACCAAGCTTCAGTAGGTAAATAATGGATATTTTAAAAAGTTGCATTAAGGGGTCCTTTTATCAAGCTGCGGTAGGGGTTTAACGTTAACGTGTGTAATACCACATGTGAAACCGCCTGCCGTGCTAGATGATAATGCCTACATTGAGCAGGCGTTAGTTTTTTAGCCGGCCACAGGGGTTAGCGCGTGATGAAATGTCCGACGCGCTAACCCAGCTAGTGCGGCTTGATAAAAGGACCCCTAAATGCATCTATTTATATAGTGGATAATTTTGTTTGAGAGTATATTTTTTTACTTGTTTATGTTGAAAAAATTAAGCATCTAATGAAAGAAAATTTCAGAAAGCAATTCCTTTATTCTCACATCCTGAATCCGTCTGAGGACTAATTTTACACATTTATTTCCAGAGTGTTTTCTTCTTTTTGTTTTCAGATTTTTATTTGTACTCCTGGGACCACTAGGAAAGGGTCAACAGTACCATGAGATTGGCAGATCAATTGGAACACTAATGACAGATGAGGTATTTATTACTTGAATATATCTGCAGTTTTTTACCTTTTATTTTGGTGTTTGAAAATATTTAGGGGCCTTTTACTATGCTGCAGTAAGCACTAACACCTGCTTACTGCTGTAAAAAAATATTTTACATTGGGACATGCTCTGGCCTCCACGTTAATTTTGGAATCAGTGCACACTATCCATATGCCTAACAATAAAATTTAATTTTTAATGTTGGGGGCCAGGTCTGGGAGCAGAGAGAGGGCCTCATCCGTACTAATGAAATAGCACAGATACATTGCCATGCACTAACCAATTAGCACATGGTTAGCATGTAAGTCCTTACTACCCATAAAATAGATGACAGTAGGGGCTCACACATTAATGGCCATGTGATAATGGGAAAATTAGAGCATGGCCATTAATACTGAAAATAGAAAAATTGCCCATTTTTCCCCTGTGGAGACTGTTCCATGCATTAACCACCCTTTCTGTAAAAAAGTATTTTCTTAGATTACTTTGGAGCCTGGGGGGCGGGGCATGTTTCTATGATTTTCCGAAAGGAAAATCTGGCAACTTTATGTAAGATGTTGAGAACCAAAGCACTGGGTTCAGTTCCGACTGCAGCCCCTCATGACCTTGGGCAAGTCATTTAACCCTCCATTGCCCCAGGTACAAAAACTTATCTTGTGAGCTCACCAGAGACTGAAAAATGCCTGTATGAGTATACTGTATAATACATTAACTACTTTGACCATACCACAGAAAGACAGTATATCAAATCCCCCTTTTCTCTAATTAACTCTGCTTTATATTCATACTTTTATATTTGTGTGGGAAATTTTTATTAGGAAAACAAAACATTTGTGATTTCCTACTGTAGGATGCAAGGTAGGAAAATCAATTCCCACTGATTTTTTTTCTTAGTTAAACTATGTATTGTGCTATGAAAAAATACCTGCTTGTTGTTGGAGAGAATTACTGCTAATGGTAGTTTTCAACATGCTTTGCTGACCTATATGATAAAGAGAGAATGTGACAGCAAGCACAAAAAATAGGTCAAGATGAAGCCTGAACCCTTTTCTGGGAGCTGAGCAAGCAGCACGTTCTGCTATTTTGTGAAAATTACTGACTTTTCATAAGAGATAATGCATAAAAACATAGACACACATACACAATACATGCTTTTTGCATTTAAATCTTTGAAAGCAGAGTCTTACCACAGAAATGGACTCATATTTAAAGGGTTTATTTTTCAAAGGATCACCACAATATTTTCTGCTGGAAATTTTGAGTGAGAAATGTAATGGGGTGGATAGAACATTTTTGGAAGGCAGAAAAAAAAAAAAAAAAAAAAAAGTGCTCCTGCTGAAAATAAAAAGCCCTGGGAAGAAGTAAAATCAAATGGATGGGTTTTATTTGTGGTTTATTTTCGTATAACAGCTGGAGGTGAAAGATGGTGACTAAAGGGTCCTTTTACAAAGGCGCAGAATACCGCGCGTTAAACCGCCTGCCGCGCTAGTACCTAACGCCTCCATTGACGAGGCGTTAGGATTTTAGGCTGCCGCGGGGGTTAGCGTGTGATGAAATGTCCGACACGCTAACCCCCGTAGCGCGCCTTGATAAAAGGAGCCCTAAATGTATGTTTAACTATCCTAAGGGGTGGAGGCTGTTCAGTCTGAGCAGGTCCCATCATTCGTGAGAGATGGAGCCAGCCCTTTTCCATAGGGAAAAGCTGTAGGAATTATAGCCTTCAGCCCCATTTTATAAAACCGCAGTACAGCTTTTTACCATGGGCTGGTGAGGTAATTGCTCTGATGCTCAAAGGAATTGAATGAGCATTGGAGCATTTACCTCGCCGGCCCACTAGGGTTGTCCAGAGAAACCTAAAGGTCGAAAAACTGTGAATTGAAGTTTTCCCATGAATTTGATTGTACTTGATCAGAAAATAATTTTTAAAAATGTTTTGAAGCACATCCTGGTGTCCCTCAAAGCCACTGATTACATAAAGCTCTATTTTTCTTAAAATTTGCTACTATTTTTGCTTAATGGAGCTAATTTCCTGGTATTCTAGCTATAACTTTTATGTTTTCATACTCAACAATGATATATTGATAAAAATATATTTTATGAAAAAATTCTAGCTTTATTTTATTTTTATTGATTTATCAAATAATTACAAGTAAAAAAAAACTACTTACTAAAGAAATACAGAGTCGTATTCCAACATAGATTTCAATCAGGAAATAAAATGAAAGGAAAATAACATAAACTCTTCCTTAGACCACAATTTTCAAGGGAGAGGAAAAGATAAAGATTAAAGAGAGTTATGTTTTAAGAAAACATTAAAGAAAAAAGGCTTTATACATCTGAACTCCCCCACTCTTTTACTTTTGGGAGTTTTCACACACCCCCCCCCACTAGTTAACTCCTTAAGGTCCAAAAAGGATCTTTGATGATCTGGGATTAAACCCTTATATTTAACAATGCATTTGCAGGGATAGGCTAACATAAAGGTAGCATCCAACCTCCTTGTCTTTTCTCGCATTACTAGGACTAATTTCTGCCTTTCCTGTGTTACTTTAGTTACATCATGATACAACTAAATACGTTGGCCGCAAAAAAAGTGATCCTGATTTTATGAAGAATAGTCTCATAATTGAATTGAGGTCTTGTTCAAATATGAATGACAATCTTGGATTTCTCTCTCCCCGCAGTATTTTATTAAATGAACCTTCAATATCTGCACTTTATTTAATAACAAAAATTTAACATACTTTACTAATAGCTAAACACATACACTTTGGTGTAGTCATCTACCAATGGCGTTCAGTGTCTTCTTGAGATAGGATAAAGCCTGTGCCACCAACTTTTCTTTCTCTCCTCCCCTGTACTCCAAGGTTTGCTTCTTCGGGTCACAATATCAGCAGTGACTCTCACATGCTACCTGCCGCTAATTCAGAAGTCTCCCCTCTGCCACAGAGAGACTTCCGGGCAGCGTGTGGGAATTGCTGTCGATACCGCAACATGAATAAGCAAATCTTGGAGTACAGGGGAGGTGAGGAAGAAAAGTTGATGGCACAGGGGAAGAGGTGAAAGGATGATGAGATTCAATTCTGACATGGCTAGCACGGTGAGATTCAGCAGGTGAAAAGGGAATTCTATTCCTTCCTCCCTCCTATTCAGCTGTGCAGCACTTTCCAACTAACCCCTCTCCCCCTTCCCCCCCCCCCGTGAGACCTGCCCACCAGGGCTTCTCTCTGCCACATCATCAGTGACGCGGCAGAGGGATGGCCCTAACAGGCAGGCCAGGAGCAGCCTGTTCACCACAGCTGCTGCTTTAGTAGAGGTGACTCAGGATTCACTGAATTGGTGAGTCTGATTTTTTAAGAAAAAGAATTGATTCACCAAAGTGAATCAGTGAATCGATTTGAATCGGGCAGCACTAATTTCAAGACAGGCCACACGAAACACCTTGCCAGGCCTTGGGTTGGACACCCCTGTAGTAGAGCATCACACCGGTATCTTAAATAACCTAGTGGATGGGGGTACTGAACCATAGAGAGGCGGACCCAGGCCCATAAGCCTCTTTAACCAATACATTTATGGTGTTAAGTACGAGCCCACCAAAATCTTACTATACTTCCATATAGGTGCTACCTGCAGCCATAAGGGATATTGGGTGGTAGACAGGTGTGTACATTAGATTTGGGGGCGAGTTTTGGAGGTCGCAACATAAATTATAAGGGTTATACTTATGGTGAAATGTATAGCTGGCACCCTTTATGTGAAGTCCACATCAGTGCCCTCTAAGGTGTCCCACTTCTCTGTTGGCATGTCTGTGTGGCCAGCCCATTAGAATGGTGACCCCTATCTAAATGGTGCTGATCTGGACATTTCTAACTTGGATATTTTTGTTGTCAAAAATGATGAATAAAGTTAGACATCCTGGTGGTCTAGATGTTTGACGGGCAAGACTTCCAAGTAAGCAGATGACATTTTCATACTCTGCGCTGCCAAAGGCTCTCTGGAAGACACACTGTACCTCATAAAAAGCTGTTGTTGAAAGCCTGAGCACCTGGGCCCACAATTTCCTTAAAATCAACATACAAAAAGCCAGGATACTTTGGGCTCCTTTTACTAAGCTGCCCGTGAAGAGACAGCACTGCAAATATTATATCTGTCTACAGAAAATATCACTTGTTGGGAAAATAGAACAAGCTGGCTTGATACAAATCCTAGCTAGCTCCTTTTACTAAGCATTGCCGTGCATTGAGCTGGCATTAGTTCTTGGCGAAGAAAGTAACCAAATCATCCAATTTGACAAAATCAAAAAATATTGAAAGGCTGCAATCAGAAAAAGATCTTCCATTCTATATACGGTAGTTGTTAAGTCCCACTGGTTCTAAAGCATTTAATTTGTGAATCCAGCATTGTTCCCGTTGTGTGAGATCTTTATCTCTATCACCCCCTCTGTGATTAGCCTTCTCTATGTCTAGGATAATACACTTGAGTTCAGAGAAAGCATGCTGTTTCTCACAGCAATGTTGTACAAGTGGTGCCTGCATTCTTTTACACATAAGATTAGATCTGTGTTCATTGATACGAATCTTGAGGCTTCTCTTGGTCTTTCCTTTATATATTCTGGAGCAAGGACAAAAAATTGCATAACTTGTATTACAGTTGCTCAAATGTTTCAAATCTAATGTTGTACCATCAGAGGGATTAGTAAACGTTTTTGATTGTAATGTAATTTCACAGCATTTGCATGATCCACATCTAAAGTGACCAAAAATACCCTTGGTCTTCTCCTCCAGGGTGGTATCAGAGGGGCTTAAAATTTCTTTCAAGTTGCGTCCTCTACTGAATGCAGTTCTTATTGTTTTGTCAGTAAATATTGCATGGGTCTGCATTATCTTCCAATTCCTCTTAATGACACCATTCAAAGTAGTGCTAGCATTTGAATATTTCATAACAAAACTTGTAATTTCAGTATTGTCCTTGTTCTCTATTGTCTCTCTATCTTTCAACAAGTGTTCTCGATGATTGTACTTGGCACGACAAAAACTCTTTTTCAAATCATGTTCAAATCATGTTTCTTGTAACCACAAATAGTTAAATCATTGATCAATACTCTTGAATTCTTGAAATCCTCCTCATTACTGCAGATCCTTCTAAGTCTCAAAAATTGAGAAAAAGGTAGATTTTTACGAAGATGTTCAGATGGCAATTTTTATTATGGAGAAAAGTATTGCGATTTGTATTCTTTTTTTAACACATTGGTTATAAAACCATTGGTAGACTGGGTCACCAACATATCCAAAATAGAAATAGAATGAAAGGAGACATTGTGAATTAACTGAATGGTTAAATCACAAGTATTCAGCCAATTCGCAAATATTGAAAATTCCTCAACTGTACCTGTCCAAAGGACAAATATATCGTCAATGTACCTGACCCATGTATGTAATTTTTCTTCAAAAGGGGAACAAAAAACCCATTCTTGTTCGAACTTATTCATGTATAAACAAGCAACTGAAGGGGCAAAAGTGCCGACTTTACCCTTGGAACAATCCTAAAATAGCAGGTGCTATTTGAACATTTTCAGTGGCATTAACTGGTTAAATTCTGCTGAAAATGAGTAATGTGCTTCAAACATGCAATTTAGTGGCTCTTTTATGAAGCCAATTAATGTGGGCCACTGCGGTAATTGCTCCGAAACCTATAGAGATTTAAAGGACTTTGGGGCTTTTGCTGCACGGCAGCCACCACATGGCTTTGTAAAAGTAGGGGCTAATTGGCCAGGAGCTATTTCTGGCCAGTTAAATCACTTTGAATATTGATCTGTTTTATTAATAGCTCAAAGGCCAGCAGGCATGAATGTTATAGTGCCTGTTACTGGGAATGGGTAGATAAATATAGGAATATTTTGAGGAAGTGATATTCATTTTCTTGACCCCCCTCTTTGTTTGAAGATTTATTGTCTTTTCTTTGGTAGATATATGTCAGCTTCTCCCCCCCCCCACTTTTTTTGTGGAGTTCATTTAATTTTTCTTCTTTTCTTTTTCGGAGACCTGTTATATATTGTCAAATATTTTCTCTGTCATGCCTCCTTTGCCAATTTTATTGAGTCAACTCCTTGCTGCCATTCGTCTAGAAGGATCACTGCACTACTTGTTCCTTCTACATTATTTTCCTTACAAAATTGGTTTTCATATTTGGTTTCATATTATCAGGGACTCCTGATGCAGACGCTTTAGCCGAAACACATTGCGTGTCGAGTCCATGACTTGCCAGATGTTTTTATGATTGTTTGACAGGTTTATCTATGTACTGTACTGTTGGTTGCTATTAAAATGAGTTTTGAAGACCAGGCACATTCTGCTGTCTTCTTCCATTGGATCCTTTTTTTTTCAGCCACTGTTGAGGTTTCTACCACAGTTAGTCGAGGTAATTGCTCCAACGCTCATAAGAATTATGTGAGCATCGGAGCAGTTACCTTGCCAGGCCACGGTAGAAATATCTACTGTGGCTTAGTAAAACCCAGTATAAGTATTATGGCTTGATTGATATTTTTTTAATAATAAAAAAAATCATATAAAGAATGAAATGAAGAACAATTGATGTCTCCAAGATAATATGATTGTATATGTAATTTTCTTCTATAAAATTTATAAAAATAGCACCTTTAGTTGCATGAGGTACTTTTTATCTTTTTCTACAAAAGAGATAGGAAGAAACAAAAATCATAAATTCCTAAATTTAACTGTATTTTGAAATATATTTGAATCAGAGGCACATAACTTTTATTTTTTCACACAGGTATTCCATGATGTTGCATATAAAGCTAAGGATCGGAATGATTTGGTTTCTGGAATAGATGAATTCCTCGACCAGGTCACTGTTCTGCCACCTGGGGAATGGGATCCATCAATTCGAATAGAGCCTCCCAAAAATGTCCCATCTCAGGCAAGTACAATTTAAACTGGGCTATAGATAGGACTACACAAAAGACTGTCCTATCTGGGTGCTTAGCTTTATGGATGCCAGCATTGAATATAGCCCATGCCCACATAAGCATAAGCATGCCCACATAAGCATGCCCACCTGTAGGCAGGGTTTCAGCTGCCTGGGCCAATCCAGCCCCATTCTGGAACCGGCTGGCCTGCCGGACAGGCGGGCTTGGCACCCGTCTGTCCAGCCAATGATTTCAGGTACGGGGAAGGGGGGTGGGGGTGGGAGTGTCATGGGGTCGGCCAAGGGGATCGCGGGTCGGTGGGGGGGCCGATCAAGGGTTCGGGGGGCAGTCGTTGAGGGGGGGGAGTTGTGCCGATGGCAGGAGGGCCTGGGATCCCTCCTGCCCTTATTGTAGTGGGGGGTAGGGGGCCGCTGGGGCCAGGAGAGCTTGGGCTCCCTCCTGGCCAGCTCGTACTCGGCGGGGGGATGTCGCCGGGGCAAGAGGGCTTGGGCTCCCTCTTGCCCCAATGTTGTCGGGGGGTGCCGCGGGTACCAGGGGCAAGGGGGCTTGGGTTCCCTCCTGCCCCGATGTTGTGTGTGTGTGTGTGGGGGGGGTCGGGGGGATTCTGTAACCGGTGTTGTTTTTGACAGACACCGATTAAAGAATCCAGCTTTTAGGCGAAGGACTGGCTCTTCTTTCGCCTAAAAGCCCTTGTGTTGGGCGTTTTTTTTGGTTCATTATGGGGTATAAGTGTAGACGGCGTGGGGGTGTACTTGTAGACGTAGTGGTTAGCTGGGCGTTTAAACAGCTGAAGTTAGAGGCAGGCCATAATCAAAACATGGACGTTTGTTTTGGTTATGGACACTTTCCCTGCTTCTGCTTTCACGTTTAAGGCCTTAGGCCAAAAAAGGACTTAGACGTTTTTTTTGATTATGCCCCTCCAAGTATATAGGAAACTAAGTTATTCTATTCAATTGTAACAACTTTCTCTTTTGTAAACTGCATAGAGCTTCACGGTCTATCGGTATATAAGCAGAATGTTATGTTATGTTAAAACACGTGTTTTTCTTTTTCAAGCAATTTGACTGAATCATCAGCTTAAGAAAACTAATCCTGTCCTTTGATTGACATGTTTGTGACAGGTATCAGCCTGAGACATTTTTATGAAAGTGACAGCTAAATTAAGGATATTTCAATTTAAAGCTTAACAATGGAACAAAATAACCCACAACTTTTCAGTGTACACAAGTGCTTTTTTTTTCCAGATAAAAAGTTGCCATTACTCGCATGCAGGGCCATCCTTAATGGAGGTGGAGTGACCACTAAGAGATCCATCACAACATTACCTACATCTGTGCGCCCAGCCACAGGGCCCGTGAAGAGACAGCACTGCAAATATTATATCTGTCTACAGAAATTATCACTTGTTGGGAAAATAGAACAAGCTGGCTTGATACAAATCCCCATACAGAAATGTCTCACTTTACTGACATATGCAGAACATGGATAGTCTTACCCAGTGGCGTAGCAAGGGTGAGAGGCGCACGGGGCAGTGGTGCCCCTCCCCCACCCTCTTCTCTACCCCCACCACCTCCACTCACTCCTTCCCCGCCCCCTCCTGCCACGCGTGCATGTCACTTCCCTTCCCACATACCTCTGTAAAGTTCACAGCGTGAGCAGCGCTCCCAAGCTGCTGTTGCCCAGCATCAGCTCTAACTTTGATGTCACTTCCTAGGTGCAGGTCCAGGAAGTGACATCAAAGGAAGAGCTGACGCTGGCACGAGAGCAGCTTGGGGGTATGGCATGAACATTACAGAGGTACAAGGGAAGGAAGCATCATGCACGTGTGGCAGTATGAGGGGGACAGGTACCTGCGCTCTCACCAAGATGGCGCCCGGGACACACTGCCCCCTCCCCCCTTTTACCATGCCACTGGTCTTACCTAATAAAACAGTAAGTGACCACAAATTATAGATAACAGTCTACAGACAAAAACTGAACTGGAAACTCCAAATTGCCAACTTCTCCATATAATGCAACACTAGAGAAACAAAATCAAAACTATTTCCTCCTGTACAGTGCAAAGATGCTGCACATTTGGAATCCTAAATCTGGTGTATTTAAATCACTAAGCAGGACTTAACATATTTTTTTGGTTCTCCCTTTATTGTCTGGCTGACTCAGCCTCTATAGCCCACAACTCTCACACTTCCTAGGGCTTGGCTGTTATATGCTGACTAACACATGTTGTAGATTTGTGCAAATTGGCTAAATACACTGCCTTTCTTGTAGGGGGCACCCTCTATATGTGTGTTCAATGTATGCAGGGCTTGGGCTTTTTCATTAACACTCGAGGACCTTGGTCAAATTTGGCAGGGAATAGAAAAATGTCAATGCTCAGTACTAGTGAATAACCCCACTGAGAGAGGTTTTCTAGAAAGACTCGGAGGCTGATATTCAGCATTATTTGGCTGACCAGGAATGGCTCCTGGCCAGCCAAATAACACATAGCTGGCTATCTGCTAATATTCAGTGGAAGACAGCCGACTATCTTCTGTTGAATATCCAGGTTGGAGGATTGATTGATGACCGCCTATGTTGTGTAACCTAGCCTGTCACCACCAGTATTCAGTAGCTGTCTGGCAAAGTTCAGGAACCAGATGGATGGATCATGCCACCGAGTAAGCCACCAACTCATGGCAACATGCACATGAGGAATCTATCCTGTGATGTTTAACAGCAGAGTACAGCAGTGGTTTGCCATTGCCTTCTCCTACACAGTGTGTGTCTCCACTACGTCACTACGTCCGGATTTTACTTCCACTGAAAGTAATGGAAGTAAGCAGGACAGACTGAGGCATCTGGGTTTTACTTCCATTGAATGCACAAGATAGAGTAACATATATTGGATATTGGCTTTATGCAAATTTACCTTATACATATTCCTTATGATGATCCTGAAAGCCCAACTGGCTAAAGGTGCCACCAGGAGAGGCTTCAGAAGCACTGGTCTAACATACACCTATTTTACAGGTATGGAGATTTATACCAAATCTAGAACTGGTGTAAATGTCCTCACCTATATTTGCAAGGTCATATATAAATTATAATTTCTATGCATGCTTGTGTGCTCTGTCCGTGCACATGCCCACCCTCAAAAATCCTATTTTGTACTTATATGCTAGTCAGTATTTTATAAGAGGCCATTGACATCATATATGATCACATATATGAGATAATGACTAAAATGTTCCCCTCATCTACTATATTACTAAACAGACATGTACTTTATCTCCTAAAATATGCATCACCTCTCTCAGTTTGGTCTTAGACCTACGCTAAATCAGCTGTCTGTCTATGCTACTGGTTGCAAGGCAGACTTTGTAACATAGTAACTTAGTAGATAAAGACCCGACTAGTTCATCCAGTCTGCCCAACCTTACCCTCTCTTTAAATTGCTGATTTAATTTAATTTTTTTTTTCTTCTTAGCTATTTCTGGGCCAGAACCAAAACTTCTGCCCGGTACTGTGCTTAGGTTCCATCAATTGAAGTCTCTGTCAAAGCTCACTCCAGCCCATCTAAATCATCCCAGCTGTCGAAACCCTCCGCAGCCCATCCTCAACCCAACAGCCATATACAGACACAGACCGTGCAAGTCTGCCCAGTATTGGCCTTAGTTCTTCTATATATACCATTTTTTTCTGATTCAAAATCCTCTGTGTTCATCCCATGCTTTTTTGAACTTTGTCACCATTGTCCTCTCCACCACCTCCCTCAGGAGCGCATTCCAGGTATCAACCACCTTCTCCATGAAAAAGAATTTCCTTACATTACTCTTGAGTCTACTGCCCCTCAACCTCAAATTATGCCCTCTGGTTTTACCATTTTCCTTGTTCTACTTTAATAACTTTCAAGGAACTAAGGAACGAAATAGCAGAGCCATTTCGACAAATATGCAACCTATCCTTAAAAACTGGAGAGATCCTGGAGGACTGGAAAATAGCAAATGTCACGCCCATCTTCAAGAAGGATTCAAGGGGTGACCTAGGAAACTACAGGCCGGTGAGCTTGACCTCGGTCCCGGGAAAGATAATGGAAGCGCTGGTTAAGGACAGCATTTGTGAACACATTGAAAACAATGGACAGCTAGAGTCGAGTCAGCATGGCTTCTGCAAGGGTAGGTCATGCCTTACAAATTTATTGTACTTCTTTGAGGGGGTAAACAGCCAGGTGGATAAAGGGGAATCTATAGACATTTACCTTGACTTCCAAAAAGCCTTCGACAAGGTACCACACGAAAGACTGCTTAAGAAGATATGGAACCACAGGGTGCAAGGGGAGTTCCACTGATGGATCAAAAACTGGCTGGCGGACAGGAATCAGAGGGTTGGAATAAAGGGACATTACTCAGACTGGAAATGGGTCACGAGCAGAGTTCCGCAGGGATCAGTGCTGGGACCGCTCCTGTTCAATATCTACATAAATGACCTAGAGGTGGGAACAAAATGTGAGGTCATTAAATTTGCGGACGATACCAAACTATACAGCAGGGTTAAAACCATGGAAGACTGCGAAGATCTCCAAAAGGATCTAACGACACTGGAAGAGTGGGCCAAAAAGTGGCAAATGAGCTTCAACATAGGGAAATGCAAGGTCATGCATGTGGGGAAAAAGAACCCGATGTTCACTTACAAAATGGGGGGATCACTACTAGGGGTAAGTAACCTTGAAAGAGACCTGGGAGTGATGGTAGACACAACACTGAAGGTGTCGGCGCAGTGCGCCACAGCCTCAAGGAAAGCAAACAAAATGTTGGGTATCTTTAAGAAGGGTATCACGACCAGGACGAAGGAAGTCATTCTGCCACTGTATCGTGCAATGGTGTGGCCGCATCTGGAATACTGTGTCCAGTACTGGTCGCCGTACCTCAAGAAGGACATGGCAGTACTTGAAGGAAGCCAGAGAAGAGCAAATATGCTGATAAAGGGTATGGAAAATCTCTCATATACTGACAGATTGAAACAGTTAGGACTGTTCTCCCTGGAGAAGCGGAGACTTAGGGGAGACATGATAGAAACCTTCAAGATCCTGAAAGGCATAGAGAAAGTAGACAGGGACAGATTTTTCAAATTAAGGGGAACCACAAGTTCAAGGGGGCACTCGGAGAAATTGAAAGGGGACAGGTTTAGAACAAACGCTAGGAAGTTCTTTTTCACCCAGAGGGTGGTGGATACATGGAATGTGCTTCCAGAGGCTGTGGTAGACAGGAGCACATTACAGGGCTTCAAAGAAGGTTTAGATAGGTTCCTAGAGGACAAAGGGATTGAGGGATATAGATAGGTGTAGAGGTAGATTATAGGGATAGGAGTAGAGGTAAGTTATAGGAATAGGAGTAGAGATAGGTTATAGAGCTAGTCAGGGACCACTGCTCAGGCAATGGGTCTGATGGGCCGCCGCGGGAGCGGACCGCTGGGCGAGATGGACCTCTGGTCTGCCTCAGCGGAGGCAACTTCTTATGTTCTTATGTCTGAATCGTATCTCCTCTGTTGCTCCTATTCTCTAGGGTATACATATTCAGGGTTTCCATTCTCTCCTCATACTTCTTCTGGCGCAAACCTCCTACAATTTTCTTCGCTCTCTGGACTGCTTCAAGTCTTCTTATGTCCTTTGCCAGATACGGTCTCCAAAACTGAACATAACACTCCAAGTGGGGCCTCACCAACGGCCTGTACAGGGGCATCAACATCTTTTTCTTCTACTGGTTACGCCTCTCTTTATAAAGCCTAGCATCCTTCTGGCAACAGCCTTGTCGCACTGTTTCTTTGCCTTTAGATCTTCAGACACTATTACCCCAAGGTCCCTCTCCCCATCCGTGCATATCAGCCTCTCACCTTCCAGTACATACAGCTCCTTCCGATTACTAATCCTCAAATGCATTACTCTGCATTTCTTTGCATTGAATTTTAATTGCCAGATATTAGACTATTCCTCCACCTTTTGCCGATCTTTTTTCATGTTTTCTACTCCCTCCTTGATGTCTACTCGGTTACAAATCTTGGTATCATCTGCAAAAAGGCAAACCTTTCCTTCTAACCCTTCAGCAATTGAACTGTATGTTTTTCTTTTAATGCAGGAAAAGCGCAAAACACCAGGAGTACCAAATGGAACAGCAGCACATGGTGAGCTGGCAGAGCATGGAGGACACAGTGGGCCGGAGCTGGAACGAACTGGAAAGTGAGTTGAAGGTGGCTTTGACTACAGTGTGTGTGTGTGTGTTTTACACCATGGGCCATGTGCAACAGATCCAGCTTCTACTAATTTCTGTTACAAAGCTTTTGCACCTGTAAGAACAAAATTGCTCCTCTAAGAAGAATTAATTGTATATACAATAAGTGGGTTTGCCCCTATTTTCAGTTCATTTGCATTTATTAATCATATTTTTATAGTATTTACAGATTCCATTTTCTGTGTTAGTGACCAAGAGTAAAATTACTGGACAAAGGGCAAAGGGAACCCAAACTGGTCTCCTTTGTTTAGGCACACAGATAATGAACAATACTCAATAATACTTAAGTCACTGCAGTTTAAGTGGTAATGAGATGCAAAAACATGCAAATGATACACCTTGAGTGATGACAAGGCCCCAAAATCAGCATAGAATAAACCTAGTTTTTTGCTAGGGTTAGTTTACTGCCTAGGAACATCAGGCCGCAAAGCCGCATCTTGATGCTCCTGGGATAGTAAAGCGGAACCCTCCAGCTTAAGGTTCCCCAGCTCAATCCCCATCCACAAAGTCAAGCCCCCCTCCCCCACTTTCATTTCAAAGCTAGCTCGTGACACCTCAAAGGGCTACCTTGACATTATTGATGGTCCAGGTGGCTCTTCATGCAAAAGTGATGTCCAGTCACTTGTCGAGTCCATTGCTGACCACAAATGGTACCTCTAGTGGTAATCTCATGCAACTACCACTAGGAGTCATCATTTTGGATGTGGTGCTGCTAATTAGGATTGCTCCTGCCCAGCAACCAACTGGATTACCAAGTAAGGTCCCTGAGAACTTCTCTGTGGGGAAGGGAGAACTTGGGTATAAAAAAAAGCTGTGGGTGGGTGAATTGTGTGTGGACTCGGGGAGGATGCAGCTGGGAGTGGGGAATTGGAAGAGGGAATGCCACCTTGGGGGATAGAGAGGGAGGACGGTATCTGGAGGGGGGAAACTGAATGGAGAGGTGGCGTTACATGTAGAGAATGACACGGGGAGCGATCCCCGCAGCGAACCGCTGCGTGGCTGCGGTTTGGCTGCGGGTTATGGTGACCTCATTAGCAAATCGCCGCAGACGCGGGGACAAATCCTTTCACCGCCCGCAAAAACGGTGAATAGATTTGTCCCCGCAGGCCAATGTCCCCCCTTCTAGGAACCGCTATTTACCTGTGTTTCACCGTGCTCCTCATTTGTCAGATCAACCCTTCCTGCCAATAGAACCCGCCCCCCCGACGATCGCCCTCAGCCCTTCATGCCGACAGAACCAGCCCTCCCCAACGATCGCGGCAGGAGGGTACCCATCCCCTCCTGCCTACCCCAACAGCCCCCCCGACGATCGCAGCAGGAGGATATCCAACCCCTCCTGCCAGCTCCCCAACAGCCCCCCTATGATCACTGGTAGGAGGGTGCCCCACCCCTCCTGCCGGCCCCCCCAACGGCCCCCTATATCGCCAATAGGAGGGTGCCCAACCCCTCCTGCCGGACCCTCCCCCAACAAACCCCGCCATCCCGAAACACCACCCTTAGTCTTACTTTCCAAGTTGGACCGGACAGCTCCTCGCTCGTCTGGCCAGCAGGCCTGCCTCCGTCCAAATGAGGCGGGCCCGCCCCTCCCCTCCCCTGCCTAATCCACAGGATCCTAGGGCCTGATTGGCCCAAGCACCTAAGGCCCCTCCTATAGCGGGAGTGGCTTTAGGTGCCTAGACCAATCAGGCCCTAGGATCCTGTGGGTTGGGCAGGGTAGGGGCGGGCCCGCCTCATATGGACGGAGGCAAGCCTGCTGGCTATACATGTGAGGAGCCGTCCGGTCCAACTTGGAAAGTAAGACTAAGGGGGTTCCGGGGTGGGAGGGTTCGTTGGGGGGGGGGTCCAGCAGGAGGGGTTGGGTACCCTCCTGCCGGCGATCTTAGGGGAGGCCATTGGGAGGACTGGCAGGAGGGGTTGGGTACCCTTCTGCTGCGATTGTCGGGAGGGCCGTTGGGGGGGGTCTACAGGAGGGGTTGGGTGCCCTCCTGCCGTGATCGCTGGGGGGAGGGGAGACTTGCAGCCCATCAGAGCCAGCCTTGATTGAGCTGTAAACTAGAGAGTGACACGGGGAAAATATTTGTCCGCGAACTTGGTCCCCATCCCTGTGAGCTCTGTCTCCGTGAGCTCGGGCCCTATCCCCATCCCATCCCCACAAACCATCTCATCCCATTTCAACAAGCCTCAAATAGTTTTATACTGAACTTATTTTATTCAAGTATAAAAAGAAACAATATTCTATACAATTGTCATTTTATAAATTAGAGCTTTGGCTGCTGAACTAGAGGAAGAGTTTTAAAGTTTTAAAGAATGTTTCCTTTATACGTAAATAAAGAAAAGTATATAAAATCGTACCCGTTTGAGGCTTTTATGTATGCAGCGGTGACGGTGACGGGGCGGTGAATGGGGTTGCAGTGGCGGTGACGGGGCGGTGAATGGGGTGGCAGTGGCGGTGACGGGGCGGTGAAGGGAATGGCGGTGACGGGGCGGTGCAGAGGATGGTGAGACAGGGACGGGACGGTGACGGGGACCAATTTTTTCACCGTGTCATTCTCTAGTTACATGCACATCAGGCTCAGAAACATCAGGCCACGGTTTTGTAGCTCAGTGCTCCTGGGCACCTAGAATAATGCTGCTTGTGAGGTAGCATTAATTTTTTCACAAATTCAATACATTAGGTTCAAACAATTTTCCAAAATGTTACTCACCAGCAGTGGGTTTCTACCCTGAAGATCCCCATTTGTCATAAAGAGTGGAGAAAAAGCCTCAAGTTAAACTATTCACATGGCAACCATAAATGATTTTAAGCTGTTGTTTCTATTCTCATTGGCATAAAAAAACTCACACCCATAAAAGTCACAATCAGACAGGGATAATGCCCCACTGCTGTGCACCCAAAAATCTAAATTTGATTTAGAAGGAAAATTGCACTTAGCTCTGACATGTGGTGTGAAACGCTATAGCTGCACCGTGCTGCTCTCTTCATTGTCGCTAGAGTCGCTGAGAATGCAGCAGCAAAAAACCTTCCAATAGCAACACGGGAGCTCCAAATCTCTCCAACAAAGCCTTGGTTCACCAAAATATGGCTTCCTCAGAGATTCTCAAACTGCTACTCCTTCCCTCATAATACTGAGCTTTTTTTTTACCATAGAATTCAGCAACTTTGGGATATCAGGATCCCACAGATTGCTGAATTCCACAGGGAATTGCGGTGTGGTAAAAGCTGAACTTGATGAATTCCCCCTTGAATCATTATTACATTACGAGGAGCTGCATGATAATCTTATGAGACTGGGATACAAGGCATCTACATGGCAGCTGAAATTTAATGTGGGTGAGCGCAAAGTGATGCACACAGGGACAAATAATCCCTATGTATAGGTACATAACGCTGGGTTCTGTATTAGGTGTCACCACCAGTGTTCCCTCTAAGCGGGCGGGTGTTGTGAGCAAACTTTTTTCACCGTGAGCCAAAAATATCGGGCGCCAGCAAGTTATGAGCCAACTCGCCCGATTCTCCTCTCGCCGCCCTGCCATCTGCCGTACGCCTCTTCCGATCGTGCGCTGTGACGAGAAACGTGTGCGCTGCGATGTAATATTTTGTGCGCCAGCGCACGCCAGCGCAGCTTAGCGGGAACACTGGTTCAAATGGTTTTATTTATTTCCCCAAATTTATTTTTGTTATACGCATTGAAAATATTTGATATTGCGTTTAAATCAAAATCTCAATAAACTTGAAACGAGTGCCCGTGAGATTGTGGGAGGGTTAAATACTCAAAACTTAGAAGTTTTTGCTACGCCAGCTTTCTGGTATCTTTACATACAGTGGCGTACCTAGCATATGTAACATCCGG
The DNA here is from genome assembly GCF_902459505.1 of Geotrypetes seraphini. Lineage (NCBI taxonomy): Eukaryota > Metazoa > Chordata > Amphibia > Gymnophiona > Dermophiidae > Geotrypetes > Geotrypetes seraphini. The sequence goes on along the minus strand of NC_047088.1, from coordinate 211,740,442 downwards.
GGCCCATCATTTTTTGGCACCCCCCCCCCATCTGTAAGAAAAACATGATTTTTAGTAACAAACCACACGTCACACATGAGTACCTAGGAAAAGGCAGCATCTTACATATTGCAGTGAGCAGTACATCAATACACCCATTGTAAAACTAAACAAGCCAGACCAGCACAGATCAATCCTACACCGTCAATCCTAACAGAAAACCATGTCTTTCGAACACACAGAACACAGAAAACACCTTCGCCTAGTAAGGAATATGTAATCACAAACTAACCCCTCCCTCTTTTACAAAACTGTAGTGTGGATTTTAGCTACGGAGGTAACAGCTCTGATGCTCATAAAATTCTGAGCATCAGAGCTGCTACCACCAAGGCTGGTGCTAAAAACGCTTCACAGTTTTGTAAAAGGGGGGATAAAATAAAAATACATAGACAAAGGTTAAATTGAACCAGCAAGAAGCTGGACTCTGCATACAATGCTTCACAGAAACAGTGACACATGTCTCCTAAAGCAATAAATAAATAGAAATTTTTTTCTACCTTTGTCTTCTGTGGTTTCTCCTTTCCTCATCTTCTTGTAACTCTCTTCCTTCCATCCACTGTCTGCCGTCTCTCTTCCCCTATATGGCATCTTCTCTCCTTCTATGCCCCTTCCAGAAACTGTATGCCTCCCCCTTCCATCTCTCCTTTCACCCCATTGGTCTGGCATCTCTCTCCTCGCCTTCCCTCTCCCACACCTCTCCTCATAGTCTGGTATCTCCCCTTCCCTGATTCTCTGGCATCTCTCTCCTTTCCTTTTCTTCCATCTTTCGCTCCCCCTCCATGCTCTCACATCTCCCCCTTCCTTTTCCCTTATACTGGCATACCTTCCTCCTACGCTCCAAGCCCTGGCATCTCCTTTAATTCCCTCCCTCATCTTCCTTCTCCCTCCAGCTGGGTACCGCAACACTCTTCCCTGCAGCTCTGCACTTCCCCACAATTGCCATGCTTCGGTTCCTCTTCTTCCTTCCTTCCTCCCCCCCCCCCCGCGGGACCCTGCGGCACCATCAACTCTTACTCCCTCTAATGTCGGCCCTGCAGCTCCAGACTTCCTCGCACCTTCTCCCCTCCCCCTTTGGATCGCTATTATTTTAAATGTTATAGCCGCGGAGCTGTATCCATCAGTGGAGATGTCTAACCTCGGCCTGCCCCGGAACTCTTACTGCAGCAGACGCCCGTCTAGGCAGGAACAGGAAGTCACTGTTGCAGTAAGAGTTCCGGGGCAGGCCGAGGTTAGACATCTCCACTGATGGATACAGCTCCGCGGCTATAACATTTAAAATAATAGCGATCCAAAGGGGGAGGGGAGAAGGTGCGAGGAAGTCTGGAGCTGCAGGGCCGACATTAGAGGGAGTAAGAGTTGATGGTGCCGCAGGGTCCCACGGGGGGGGGGGGGAGGAAGGAAGGAAGAAGAGGAACCGAAGCATGGCAATTGTGGGGAAGTGCAATCCCCCCAATGCGTCCCCTTACCTTACCTCCCCTTACCTTTGCGACGCGTGTGTGCGCTGTGAAGAGAAACTTTGCGCTGCGATGTAATATTTTGTGCGCGAGCGCAGGCCAGCGCAGCTTAGCGGGAACACTGGTCACCACCCAAGTAAAGGATCTTAGGGTAATACTGGACAAATGTACTGACCTCCTCAGCTTGTTGTATCATAGCAACCAAAAAAGCAATGAGAATGCTAGACATTAGGAAAGGAACAGAAAACAAAAAATGAATAATATCATATTGCCTCTGTATCAATTCATAATGCAGTTTTAGTCATCTCATTTCAAGAAGGGTATGGCAAAACTGGAAAGGATACAGAGGATAGCCAAAATGATGAATGAAATAGTTTCCTTAAGGCACTTCAGCCTTAAGGTCAAGAACAGTGGTTGAGATGAGACATGACAGAGGTCTATAAAATCATGAGTAGGGTGGAATGGAAAATAGGGAATGGTTATATACTTTGTCAAATAGTTCTAGGACTAAGGTACAATCTTTGACGCTAATAGCTTCACATTTAGAATAACTCATACTATACCATACCGTACAGTTTCTTATATGCCTCAAAATTTCAACAAACATTCAATGCGGTTTAAAAACAAAATTTCTACAATCAAAACAATTAAAAATAACATGTAGAGAAAACAAATATGTCTTCATTTTCCTAAAATAGTAATAAGAATCAAGTTGATGCAAACCTAACAGCAAACTATTCCAGACTGTAGGACCTTGAAATTCAAAGGTTGATTCGTATAATTTTGGGGGGTCAAACATGTTCACAAAGGGGATAGGACAATTTAAAATAACTGTGCAGATCTTGAATAATAAAAAGCTAGAAACATTATTGTCAAAGACAAGCCCATAGGAGTTTTCTCCACATATAGCCTTATGGACCATTTAAGCGGTCTTAAAAATAATTCTCTTTTTTAATGGTAACCAATGTAATGCTCTTAAAAATGGACTGGCCCTCTCAAATTGATTTAACTGAAAAATCAACCTGGCTGCTATATATTGAAGCAATTGCAATCTTTAATATTCCTCCTTTGTCACACCACAACAAGAGAGTTGCAATAATCTAAATATGGAAGTAAAACTGCCTGCACAGCAATCCTGAAACTAGTCTGACTTAAAACACATCTTATTATTCTTAATTACTTCAACCTAAAAAACATTTTTGTCCCTGTATTATGGCCTTTTGGAAATCAATTTGGTCCCAAATTAATGGCTTATTAGAAAATCATGTAGCTCTATCATACGATACAATTCTATTTGGAACGTCCATGAGAAAAAAAAAAGTCAAATTTCTTCTAATAATAAACTTTTATTAATAATGACAGGAATTGCCATTCAGCATATTACTAGAAATTGGAAAGATTATACCAGACTTAATTACACCTTCTGGTGGAACTCATTATGCCATATATACAAAATGGAAAGGACAATTGCCATTCAAAAAGGAAATTATAACAATTTCAAAAACATTTGGGGACCATTGACAACATATTGTAATGAGTAGGCACCTTTATACACTAAAGTATATTTAGAATAATAGGGAAGGGGGATATATTGATTCATTATTGTTTTATTATTATTTTGAACACATTACATGTATGATACGTTTGATTTGCATTATTTGTAGAGAGGGTGGGTTTGGGAGGGATATAAAATATGTATTGAAATAATAATATAAAATAATTTTCAAATGATGTATAGGAATTAAAGGATGTAATATTGTTCACTTGGTGTAAGATGAAAAATGAATAAAGAATTGGAAAAAAAAAAAAAAAAAGAAAAATTTCTTAACTAAGGAATTAATTTGATCAACAAAAGTTCATCCTGATTCCAAAATAACACCTAATACATTTGATGTTCTTTCAATGCTAAGTTTTTTACCTTTAGTCAACACCAATTCAGTACTTGGCAATGAATTATAATCGCCAAACCAGAGCACCCTAGTCCACACACGCAAATCTTCAATAATCATCTTTATATATTGTAAAGTACTGTATCATCAAAAGAATCTGTAATTGGACAAAACTGAAAAATATCATCTGCATAAGCAAAAAGGGCTGGATCTGTTCTTTGGAATTCTACCAGAACATTAGCTGGAGCTGCTAAGGAGAATGCAGCGATTGCAGGGTAGCGTACAGAGTAGTGCCACTCATGGGGGAGGGGCACATACAGCGAGCATCAGTCATAGGGTGTGTGTGCAGGAGAGCAGCTCTGGTCAGCGGGGGAAAGGGGGGTGCAGGAAAGCAGCACCTGTCATTGTAATGGAATTGCAAAAGCTCTGGCTATCTGGTGGACTCAAATATAAACCAAGACCCCCATTTTTTGGCCAAAAAATCTCTGTTTAAATGCATTTTAACCTTTTTCCTATCGTGTGTCCCGGATGACGGGACATTCCAAAAATGTCGTTGCCATCGTGGATAAACAGTCTGTATGGACTAATAAAGAGCCAGGAACACAAAATATTTGAATTTACACACTTATGACTTATTTACATTATGTTTACAATAGCCGTAAATGATAACGGTGAATAATACAAAACTTTGCTAAAATAATTACGATTGGAACCAGCGTAACGTATAATTTATTACGATAGGAAAAGGTTAATGTACTTAGCACCCTTATGTGAATTCCTTTCTAACTCATGCATGTTATGGTTTGGCTATTTCGAAAAACCAGGCTGATGAGGAATGTCTCCAATATAATTTTGAGAACCACTGGTTTATATTTTTCCTCGTGGATTTCAGGCCTGAAATGAAACAGATTTGTACATAGCAGGGAAATGGATGTATGTGAAATGAGAGGAAGGCAGTAGCACTGAGACACAGTGAAAGTAATGGCTCTTTGTATTGTTTCTAGGTTGTAATTTAATGCATCCAGAAGATTCATTTTCCTAATCACACCCTTTTCAGAACAAAGGACTTCAATTTTCTTTCTTGTTAAACATTTCTAGTTTGTCTTGTTTTAAAAGATACTCCTCTCCTTCCACCACCATATGATCAGATAATAAGACCCTTTCAAGTGTGAGAAATTATCAGTTGTGAAGGGCTTCCCCCCCTTACTTGGTTTTAAACCAAATTTTATAGCAATGGGGTCTCCTTTCATTAAAGGAAAAAGCTCTTCCAAATGACCTCAGTAAGTGACCCCATGTATTTTGCATTTTTTGAAATTACAGTAACGGACAGTAAGGTACATTCTCTGTACTTCTATCTAATACAGAGTTAATCTGATTGAAGAAATGCCTACCATATTTGAATACCACTTGACTTGAACTCAGATTTGGAAAAGCAAGTAATTAAATCTGAAATCCAAATGTTAATTGAGCAACAGAAACCAATGAAGGCTTCTCATATTAAGGTTGGAACTGAAGTCTGGAATCTGCTGTTTGCGGCTGAGTGAGTCATCCCATAAAGGAGCAACGCAAACACTTTCCTCCAACTTTTCACTTCCACTTGGAAATCTCTCTTCTAGACTCATTAACTTTAAGATAAAATTTACATCTCTAGGATAATTTCAACATTTGGGGGAAAATTCTATAAGTGGTGCCTAAAGTGTAGGCATCTACATTAATAAAACTCCATTTCAAAATTAGAGTTAATGGCATCGTTTACTCTAACTCCTGAAAGTTTTCCATTAAATTCTGAATCTAAGATGATAATTTCTGTACAAGAGGAGTCCAACTTAGCAAAGGCATCCAACAGTATGGCCAGAGTAATTAAAGGTTTTACTACTAAATTTAATTTGGTGAATTCTCCTGATACCGGTCCATTTATTTTTTTTTTATTCAATTTTTCTATCCTCCCAGGGAAGCTCAGAATGGATTTACATGAATTTATTCCAGTACGCAAGCATTTTTCCCTGTCTGTCCTGGTGAGCTCACAATCTATCTAATGTACCAGGGGCAAAGGGGGAGATTAAGGACTCCTTTTACTAAGCTGCGTTAGAGCTTTAACGCGCGGATTAGCATGCACTACATTGCCACGCGTGCTAGACCTTAACGCTAGCATTGAGCTGGCATTAGTTCTAGAAGCATAGCGCGTGATAATTTCCTGCGTGTGCTAAAAACGCTAGCGCACCTTAGTAAAAGGAGCCCTAAGTTATTTGCCCAAGGTCACAAGGAGCAGTGTGGGTTTGAACCCACAACCTCAGGGTGCTAAGGCTGTAGCTCTAACCACTGCGCCACACTCTCCCCAGTTGGGAGGTACCCCCAAAGGATCTCTTCTTCAAAGGACACCAGCTGATTCAGCAACTTCTGCAGCAACTTTATGGGCCTGTATGGTACTGTCGTCATCCAATATTTCAAGACAAAGCGCTTAAGTAGGTAGATACTTGGTATTTCAGCTTTTACTTCACCCTCATTGATGTAGATATTCTATGGGGGACTATATTACATAGTAACATAGAAGATAAAGACCCAAATGGTCCAATCAGTCTGCCCAACCTGATTCAATTTAAATTTTTTAAATTTTTTCTTCTTAGCTTTTTCTGGGCAAGAATCCAAAGCTCTACCCGGTACTGTACTTGGGTTCCTACTGCCGAAATCTCCGTTAAAACCTACTCCAGCCCATCTACATCCTCCCAGCCATTGAAGCCCTCCCCAGCCCATCCTCCACCAAATGGCCATATACAGACACAGACCGTGCAAGTCTGCCCAGTACTGGCCTTAGTTCAATTTTTAATATTATTTTCTGATTCTAGATCCTCTGTGTTCATCCCACGCTTCTTTGAATTCAGTCACAGTTTTATTCTCCACCACCTCTCTCAGGAGCGCATTCCAGGCATTCACCATCCTCTCCGTAAAGTAGAATTTCCTAACATTGCTTTGAATCTATCATCCCTCAACCTCAAATTAATGTCCTCTGGTTTTACCATTTTCCTTTCTCTAGAAAAGATTATGTTCTACATTAATACCCTTCAATTATTTGAACGTCTGAATCATATCTCCCCTGTCTCTCCTTTTCTGTAGGGCAGTGATTCCCAACTCTGTCCTGGAGGACCACCAGGCCAATCGGGTTTTTGGGATAGCCCTAATGAATATGCATGAGAGAGATTTGCATATAATGGAGGTGACAGGCATGCAAATCTGCCCCATGCATATTCATTAGGGCTATCCCAAAAACCCGATTGGCCTGGTGGTCCTCCAGGACAGGGTTGGGAACCACTGCTCTAGGGTATACATATTCAGGGCTTCCAGTTTCTCCTCATATGTCTTTTGGCGCAAGCCTCATATCATTTTCGTCGCCCTCCTCTGGACCGCTTCAAGTCTTCTTACGTCCTTCGTCAGATACAGTCTCCAAAACTGAACACAATATTCCAAGTGGGGCCTTATCAATGACCTGTACAGGGGCATCAACACCTTCTTCCTTCTACTGGCTATGCCTCTCTTTATACAGCCCAGCATCCTTCTGGCAGCAGCCACTGCCTTGTCACACTGTTTTTTTGCCTTTAGATCTTCGGACACTATCACCCCAAGGTCCCTCTCCCCGTCCGTGCATATCAACTTCTCTCCTCCCAGCACACACGGTTCCTTCCGATTATTAATCCCCAAATGCATTACTCTGCATTTCTTTGCATTGAAATTTACTTGCCAGGCATTAGACCATTCCTCTAACTTTAGCAGATCTCACTCTTTTGGGAACTGAGCTACAATACCACTCCATTGCATAATTTACATTTGAATCATATTTCTAGGAGTTATTATTATTAATAATTTAATATTATTATATCTTCTTGAGCTAATCGGTGCATAAGGCAGCCAATCACATCTTCCAGAATTTTCTGTGATTCATCAACTGCTTCTGACCAATTGATATCTAGCTTAGTAAAGTTCTTTTCAACTTATGACACTAGGCCTTCCTGAACCCTCTTTTTCCTCCTAGTTTCCAGGTCATGGCTTGCCTTAGTGTGTACTGCACATCCATTCTTTGTAGGTGCCCAACCCTTATAAATCACTGTTGCTTTAGTATCTTACTAACTGATAGCTGTTTATTTGTCTCTTTTATCACTTCAATTTTAACCTTGTCTTACCTTTTGACATGTATCACAATACTATTAAACAAAGTTATTAGCTTTTTATTGTTCCATATCTTATCTAATCTATTCATGACTGATGCTACTTTACCAGATCTAATTTAAAATTCTTCCTGGACTGTGTAAAGCACCTTCTTCCAAGGGTATACCTCTCTTAATTCATATTATTCTTCCCTATAGATGTTATTTTTCTTAACCGAAAACTTTACTCAATCCTCATACCTTATATACTCAGATTTGCTGTACTCCCCACTACCTTCAACTTTTTATATGTATAACTAATCTCTCTCTGTAATTTTATATACCTGACAAGTGTTATTTTTTTTGTTTTGCGCTTCTTCCAGAAGCCTTTGTTGTATCACTGTTTTCATAACCATAAAACCAATAAAAAATGTTGTGAACAACAACAACAAAAAATTCTTCTTGGACCACACTATTGAAATAAGTGAATTTTGGCTCTTTTTCTGTTTCTGATAAGCTAGTCCCAAGCCTGGAAAAAGAAGAGGGATTTTAGATCTCCACAAAAAGTAAAAGAAAAAAACATTTGGAAACAGGCAATGCTTTGAAACACATTAGACAGCAAGAGACCTTGCCATGTAATGTGAAAAGACATCAGCAGACTGGCTATATGAGGGGCGTTCAATATAGTCCCCTGATAGCTCCATACACTTCATCCACTTTTTCTGCAATGACATTAACCCTTTTGAAAAGAATTCTTTTTTATCTTTCTTTTTCCTTCTTTCTCGTTCCCTCGTTCTTTTTTATCTTTATTTTTCATTCTTTCTCGTTCCCTCTTTATCTGCCATCATGTTTCTATGTTTGACGTTCAAACCAGGATGTCACAGCTTCCTTGGAATCTTGATCACTTGAAAACTGCTTGCTGTCCATGGAGCGATTTCTTCAAAACTCGGAAAAGGAAAAAATCCGAAGGAGCCAGGTCAGGACTGTAGGGGGAATGGTTCAGCTGCTGAAACCCACATTCTTGGATGGCAGCCTGTGATTGTCGTGACTTGCGCACTGGCACATTATCTTGAAGAAGCAACATGCCTGCTGTGAGTTTTCCTCATCTTTTCTCCTTGATTGATTCCTGCAAAGTAATCATTGTGTTGGTGTAACTCTCCCCGGTTATGGTTGTCTTCTGTGACATGAACTTCAGAAGCAGAACATAAGAACATAAGAAATGCCTCTGCTGGGTCAGACCCGAGGTCCATCATGCCCAGCAGTCCGCTCACGCGGTGGCCCAACAGGTCCCGGACCTGTGTAGTAATCTTCTATCTATACCCCTCTATCCCCATTTCCAGTAGGAATTTATCCAATCCTTTCTTGAACCCCAGTACCGTACTCTGCCCTATTACGTCCTCTGGAAGCGCATTCCAGGTGTCCACCACACATTGGGTAAAGAAGAACTTCCTAGCATTTGTTTTGAATCTGTCTCCTATCAGCTTTTCCGAATGCCCTCTTGTTCTTTTGTTATTAGAAAGTTTGAAGAATCTGTCCCTCTTTACTCTCTCTATGCCCTTCATGATCTTATAAGTCTCTATCATATCTCCTCTAAGTCTCCTCTTCTCCAGGGAAAAGAGACCCAGCTTCTCCAATCTCTCAGAATATGACAGGTTTTCCATACCTTTTATCAGACGTGTCGCTCTCCTCTGAATCCTCTTGACTAACGCCATATCCTTCTTAAGGTACGGCGACCAATATTGGACGCAGTACTCCAATGCGGGCGCACCATCGCCCGATACAACGGCAGGATAACTTCTTTCGTTCTGGCTATAATACCCTTTTTGATTATACCAAGTATTCTATTCGCTCTCTTAGCGGCCGCTGCACACTGTGCCGACGGCTTCATTGTCATGTCCACCATTACCCCCAAGTCCCTTTCCTGGGTACTCTTATTCAATAACATCCCTCCCATTGTATAGTTGTACCTCGAGTTTCTGCTCCCCACATGTAATACTTTACATTTCTCAATGTTGAACTTCATCTGCCATTTCGCCGCCCATTCTTCTAGTTTGTTCAAGTCCCTTTGCAATTCTTCGCAGTCCTCTGTAGTCTGAGCTCCATTAAATAGTTTGGTGTCGTCCGCAAATTTTATTATCTCGCACTTCGTCCCTGTTTCTAGATCATTTATGAAGATATTAAATAGCAGTGGCCCGAGCACCGAGCCCTGTGGGACACCACTCGTGACCCTCCTCCAGTCGGAGTAGTGACCCTTCACTCCTACCCTTTGTTTTCTACCCTCCAACCAGTTTCTGATCCATCTATGTACGTCTCCTTCCACCCCATGGTTCTTCAATTTCCGGAGTAGACGTTCATAGGGCACCTTGTCAAAGGCTTTTTGGAAATCTAGATATATGATGTCTATGGGGTCTCCTTTGTCCATCCGTTTGTTGATTCCTTCGAAGAAGTGCAATAAGTTTGTTAGGCACGATCTTCCCTTGCAGAAACCATGCTGGCTGGTTATCAGAAGTTCATGTTTTTCAAAATGTTGATCGATGTTTTCTTTTATCAGTGCTTCTGCCATTTTCCCTGGAACCGAAGTCAGGCTCACCGGCCTGTAGTTTCCCGGGTCACCTCTTGATCCCTTTTTAAAGATGGGCGTAACGTTGGCTATCTTCCAATCTTCCGAGATCTCGCCTGTTTTCAGGGATAAGTTGCAAATTTGCTGCAGTAGTTCTGCTATCTCCTCCTTTAATTCCTTCAGAACCCTAGGATGTATGCCATCCGGACCCGGGGATTTGTCAGTTTTTAGTTTTTCTATCTGCCTACGAACGTCCTCAAGGCTCACTTCTATGGATGTTAATTTTTCTGCTTGACTTCCGTTGAAGAATTGCTCAGGATCCGGTATGTTGGACGTGTTTTCGTTTGTAAATACAGACGAGAAGAACATGTTAAGCCTTTCTGCCACTACCTTCACCACTCCCTTCCTGTCTCCGTCGTCCAGCGGTCCCACTTCCTCTCTAGCCGGCTGCTTCCCTTTAACATATCTGAAGAATGGTTTGAAATTTCTTGCTTCCCTGGCTAGCCTCTCTTCATACTCTCTTTTGGCTTTCCGAACCTCACGGTGACATTCTTTTTGATGCTTCTTGTGCTCTTTCCAGTTCCCCTCAGTTTTGTCCTTTTTCCATTTTTTGAATTAATTTTTCTTATTGCCTATCGCTTCCTTCACTGTTTTGGTTATCCATGCCAGGTCTTTTGTTCGATTCTTTTTGCACCCCTTCCTGAATCTGGGGATATACAGATTTTGCACCTCACTCACCATGTCCCTGAAGAAAGACCAGGCATGATTTACCGTTAGCCATGTTTTGGAAGTGTTCCTAAGTTTCTTCCTTACCAATTCCCTCATTGCTTCATAGTTTCCCTTCCTGAAGTTAAAGGTTGTTGCAATGGATCTCTTGCCTTTTGACACTCCTACCTCAACCTTCATGATCCCAGAAGACAGTTGCCATGACTTTGCCTGCAAATCTTTCTCTCTTGAGCTTTTTTGGGGTGGAGGATGGCTTATGTTTCCACTGCATTGACTCCATTTTGGACTGAGGATCTCTGTGATATACTCAAGTCTCATCTCCAGTCAGCAAATATTGAAAAAAATTCACTGGGTCTTCAAGGAGCATCTCCAAGTTCTCCTGACAGCGCTGGAGCCTCGTGGTCTTCTGACAGGCTTCAGCATTCTTGGAACCCATCTTGCACTAACCTTGGACATGCCAAGCTTTTCATGAATTATTTTCCAAACTGTATCTACTGAGATGCCCATTTCTTCAGCTATTCGGGAAACTTTAATTCATCTGCCAAAATTACATACTCAACTTTTTGTGGAAATTGTTTCCATAGGCTATCCAGCATGAGGGTCATCTTAAATGGACTCTCTACCCCACTTAAACTGATTGTTCCAAAATTTTACTTTGTAAGATGATGGGGCAGACTCACCATAAAGTGCAGTCATGCGTTCATGGATCTCCTTTGGATTTTTCTCTTCTTTAGTGAGAAATTTTATCACTGAACGGTGCTCCAAATCTAGCAGTTTCTTACTTGATTCTCGGAGGTCTCTCCTGACATCCTGTCTCTTGGAATGTTAGACTCACACTGAGCCATAATTGTGCATGAGTAACTTTGAGACATGTCACAACATGACATGCAAAGACTTGTTTCATAATGCTTGCTACTTTCTATCATGCTCAGGTAGATAAGTTATTAAACACCCCTAATATTACATTACATTGGTTATTTCTAACCTGTGCTAGCCTCAAAATTTCAGCGTAGCTCTCAAATCACGGGAACAGGACATCACCCTGTGAATTATAATTTATACCTTAACATCTACTCTTTGTTAACAGCCATCATTAACTACAAACTTCTGGAATAAGTAGGTCTTTAACAGTTTTCTAAATATCCTATAAGATGAAAATCTAATTTCCCATAGTAGCAAATTCCACCAAGAGGCACCCTGATATGAAAATTGTCTAGTTAAACTTATTTTATATCTCACAAGCTTCACTGATGGATAATTCAGCCTCAAAAAATGTCTAGAAGAGAACTACAATAATGAAATTATAGCTAAAAAGATTCCTTGGTATAGAATTCAGTACTCATGGCTAAATTTGTCTCCGAGATTGGATTTTGGAATGCTCATAGTCTCAAAGGGTGTAGGAAGAGGTCAAATGGGGAACAGAGAAGGCAAATTATTGAAACTTCCTAGACAGTTATTAGTTTGTTTTTTTAAGATGGCGTCTGGATAGGTTGTGTGTTGTGGTGCCTTCCGCTATCCTTTTGTTTTTTGTTTGGTTCTACTTTCTCTTATTATTTTTTACCTTATTTTTGCTCTGTTTTTACTATTTTTATGTTTTATTCTTTTAATTTTTAATCTTAGTCTGATCAATCCTTATTTTATCTCTAACTAAACAATGGCTGTTAATGGCAGAATTCTCCAATCTTACTAGCCTGCAGTGTGGTGGCCTGTTTTGGTGTTTTTGGACTCTGTCTGTGGTGGAACTATGCAGTGCGGTGTGCCAGGAGTGCCTCTTGATTTCTGCCACTTTTCCCCCGCTGCTGTCTTTGATCATCTTCATGGAATCACGCACCTGTCTGCTTTTTTGCTCCGGAATCCATTTGGCATTGGCACCATCGGTTTGTGATCATTGTACACATAAGCTCTTGTTCATTATCAATTTAATTGCGGTTTATTTTAAACCTTATCAACCATGGACCCTTGAAGAAGGCGTGTTTACCAAAACATGGACCGTGTCGGGTCCCTTGGTTTGTTTTAAAGGTGGTATTAGTGTCCGCAATTAATATTTGGTATAATAAACTTAGCCTGCATTTTGTACATATTGTCTGCAGTTTTTTCTTGTTTTTGGATAACAATAGTCTAGTACAGAAGGAAAGATGGGGAAAAAACACAAGGTATTGCAATCTACATTTCTTTAGCTGCAGCTTAGACAGTGATGGAATGGAAACCAATTACCGAGAAAGTAATTGCAGCAAGATATATGACTCAGCATGCTAAAGTCACAATTATACAGTGCTATACACCCACAGAAGCTGCTGAAGATGTGAAGGAGGACAGTTTCTACTGCATGCTTCAAGACACCCAACATCCAAGTCCCAAACCATGGTGTTCTGATATTTCTAGGGGCAAAAAAAGCGAAAGGTCAAGCTCTTCTTGACTGGCTGACATGACTGCATACTGTGTACTATTTGGTATGGAGTCACACAGCCAAAATTCTTGTTTGTTTCATGTGATTTTTTAAAATATATTTTTGCCTGATGGTTGTTTCTTTTGGCTATTATTTTATTTCACTTTTTTATTTTTAATTTCTGGTTATGAAGGGCAATTCTACAACAAGTCATTACATTTACATACCAAGAGGCTCATAATCGAAATGGAAATACATCAAAAAACTGGCCTAAATCGGCACTTAGACAATTAGTGAGACAGGTCGTCCAAGTGCCGATAGTCGAACCAGGTTTTAGACGTATTTAAAAATGACCTAGGCCTTCACAGTGCTGCTGAACGACCAGAGCTAAAAGGGGCATGTCAAGAGGAGTGTCAAGGGTGGGATTTGGGCAGGACGTGGGCTGTCCTAGACTTAGGAGTCCTTTTACGAAGATGCGCTAAGCGTTTTAGCGCACGCACCAGATTAGCATGCACTATAGCGCGTGCTAGCTGAAAATATACCGCCTGCTCAAAAGGAGGCGGTAGCAGATAGCGCACACGACAATTTAGCGCGTGCTATTCCACGTGTTAAGGCCCTAACACGCCTTTGTAAAAGAAGCCCTTAGTCGTACTGCATGTATAACTGAAAGTTTTACAACACTGACTAGACGGAACCTGGACGTTGTAACTTAGGCCATCTAAAACCATGTCTAAGTCACAAGAAGGTATCCAAAGTGACCAGATATAAGCACTGCAGACACAAAGTACAGACTCCCACACACTGCCTCCAGAACATCAGCACCTGGCAGCCTGGCATAGGAAAGCCTACTAGAACTGCACAGAGGTGGCTTAAGTGGTCTTAGGGGTGGGTTAGTGAACCAAGGAGAGGAGGACCCAGGCCCATAAGCCACTCTAATCACTGCATTCATGGTGAAATATGAGCGTCCCCTCAAAATCCCCCAACCCTTTTGTACTGCCATATAAGTGGCTCCTGCAGTCATAAGGGCTATTGGGGTGGTAGATAGGTGGGTCTAGTAGATTCTGGTGGTGTTTTGGGGGGGGCTCACCATGACCTATAAGGGAGCTGTAGTGATGTTTATGTAGGACCATTTTTGTGAAGTTTACAGCAGTGCCCTGTAAGGTACTCTGGTGTCATGTCTGGGTCTCCAGTCCATCACTTTTCTGGCCCCTCCTGTGCCTAAAAGGTATTTTTCTAGGCATTTGTGATTTGGACAAATTTTTGGATGAAAATGGGGTATAATGATGGATGACTTAGCAGTCTGGGTAATCAGACGGCTGGATGTACAGTTGAACAATTTTCTAAAAAAATATATGTTGGACATATTTTTCAAAAATGGACCTTTTCCCGTGTCCGACTTTAGGCGACTTGCGACTTAGGCCCAAAATGGACTTAGACGTTTCTTTTGATTATGCCCCTCCAACTGTATAGAATACTGGCATTTAGGTGGTCACATGTATACTTGCCTGCAAAAATAGCATTTGGGTTTCTAAGTGATAGTTTATAAATAAGTGCTCTAATATCCAAAGCGTGTATTTGTAAGGGGGTATTCACATGGGTAGACCATGGGCAGTTCATAGGTTGGGCAGACATTTAGACAAGCAATTAACAGAATACTGCAAGTTGCCTGTTACACGAGGGGCCGCTGAAAAGTTCTCAGCCCAGCCAACAAAGCTGGGGCAGTCTCCATTGAGGGCTGTACACTTAGGCCCAAATTCTGTAACCAGTGCCTAAAGTTAGGCACCTATTTCGGAGGCGCCCAACTAGATAGGCGCCTATCTAAATTGAATAACAAGCTCAATTAAGCTTTTTAATCAGCACTGATTGAAACATAGGCGCCTTTCAAGAAAGCGCGATTCTGTAACAAGGCGCCTCTAAAAATTTAGGCGGCCTTCAAAAAAATAAGCGCTATGCTTGTTAGGCGTGGGCGTGGCTACACGTTAGGCACCTTGTTGCAGAATCACTGCTCTTAAGCGTGCTTAAGCGCTCAGCTAGGCACCTAACTTTTAGTTGTGCCTGGATCTGGCCTATTTCTTGGGCGCCTCCAAAATAGGTTCCGCTCAGTGTGATTCATTAAACAGCACCCAATTTTACTTGAATTGCGCTGAACAGTGCCTAATTAGGCGCTTAACTTTTGGGCGCTTCTTATGGAATTTGCCCTTTAGTCCAGTGATTTTCCACTTTTTTCGTTCCACTGAAAAAATACAAAATGCAAAAAAGTAGAAAATCGCTAGACCAAGTGTATAGCCCTCGTTGGAGGCTGTCCCAACTTTGTTGGTTAGATTGAGAACTTTTCAGCAGCCTCTCGTATTTAGGGACCCTCATTTGTGCCAGGTCTAAGGCAGGTGTAAATGAAGGCACCCAAATGTACACTAGTATTCAATAAGAACATTTAGGTGCCCAAGTTCAAATAGGATAGGTTCTTCTCACCCAATGATATTGGGCCACCTAAATGGAAGAGGCGTGTTGCAGAATTGCCTTGCTAGTATGTGCTATCAGATAGCTTTCCAGGACTTAAAGTCTTTTGCTATGAGTTTAAAGTTAATTAAAAGGTAGGTATTAGATAAGCTGGTTATGATTTAGTTCAGTCTTCTTTCCCTCCCACCCTCCCCAACTTCAGCCCACCCTAGGCATATCTCTTAATTTATATTCAATTATCCCAATTAAGAGGCCAAGAGTATAATTTGTCACCACAGGGTATTTTCATCAGCAAGTGATTCATTCTAAGTTATTATTATTTGAATCCAGTAGAAAGCAAACACAAAATCATAAAGCATACCAAATAATCTTCGTAGCTTAGGCACCCCTACTTCCTTAGCAATCTTAAATAACTAAACAACTCCTATCAGGCCATGCACTGTTACACTCTGGTCATGCTCTTTTATGTACTGTCTACCATACCTTGTATTGTCATGCATCATAATCTACTACCAAGCTCTATTAGTTACCGCAAAATCATATCAAATTCATAACATCACCACCACTTTATGAGGTCTTGTCCTGTCATATCCTATTAAGTATTGCTATGCTTTTTGAATACTATCATGCTTCCCTAAGTATTGTCCTATCATGTCATGATCTAAAATGTACTGTCATGCTCTACATTACTATATCCTGTTATGTTTTATTACACAGGCCAACAACAACAACAAAATTCCTTGATGCCTTCAGTTTTTTGACCTGTTCCTGGGGTTATCTGGGGCACTGATTCAGAAAATTGCATTGGATAGACTGCATCAGCTATAGTTTCATAGATATGGTTGAATTTATTAATTTTTTACTGCTATTTAAAAGATCTCTTCTGCAGAAACGGGATGTCATAACAAGCTTTCTTTCTTGAATGGGAAATTTATGTATTTAAATTACCCACATATTTTTGGGTGTATAATGACCTTTGGTAGCATGAGATAGAATCATACTGTCACCACTACATATAAAGCTAGGCCTGATGAAACAATTTGTAAAGGCTTTGAATAAAGACGGTTCATGTTACTTGGACTTACCATGGAAAGCTGAAGGCAGGAATTTTCAATGAGCTGTAGATCAGACAACTTATAAATGACCCACATTTCATTGAATCAGTGAATGAAATTGAATCATGTGCCTGGTCTTCATTAATTCTTGTTAGAAAAACTTTCTTGGCAACAAGAAGGCAGACACAGTTAGTAGAGGATATGCTCTTTCATTTCAACTGGGCTGGGGTTGAGTGTTAAAGTCCATTATCTGCACAGTCACTTAGATCGCTTTCCAGAGAACCTTGGTGACTTAAGTGAAGAGCAAAGTGAAAGATTTCCCCAAGACATAAAAACAATGGAAGGCAGATACCATGGAAGATGGGATGCACACATGATGGCAGACTATTGCTGGAATCTTATGCGGGATTATCCTGGCAGATCCCACTCTCGGAAGTCTTACAAAAGGGGCTTCTTGTGTGTTGAATGACTGGAAAGTTTGTATTGTAAACGTGTGCTTTAGGTATGAAATAAGTAGATTTTCATGTTGTACACTTTTCTTTTAATTTTTAATATGTTTCCTTAATGCGTAAAAGATATTAATTTAAATACTACAGTAAAATATCCTTTTTTAATGGACAAGCAGAGTGAAGAGTGGTATATGTCACATGTTCTGTATCTCAAAAACTAGAGCCAATAGGAGAAACCTGGTGCCATTTTTGGAATCAGCAGGTCAAATATACCCAGAAAAAGGTCTAACATTTGAGGCACCAAAATGAGTGTTGGCCAGTGTTATGAATGCAAACTTGTAACCCATTCTGAGCTCTTCTGGGAAGACAGAATATAAATCCAAATAAATAAATTCAGATTGCAATCCAATAATGAGATGGATCTCTCCAGTCTTTAGCACTGAGTGCCACATGCACAATGACCTCCCAGTTAGTGAGAGGCCATATTTTATTTATTTACAATTCTTGAAGGATTCCCTATCAAAATACACACTACTTTAATAGCATGCAAAAGAATAATAAAAAATTGTATAAAATAAAATTTATGTAACAGAAGAACATCCATATTATAAAAAGTCCAAATAGACATTTGTGCAAAGGAATAGCTTAATAGTTAGAGTAGCCTGATATACACAAGGGCAAAGCTGGTTCAAGCCCCACTGCAGCTTTCTGCAATTTTTGTAAGTTGAAAGCCCTATAGGGATAAGAAAATATCTACTGTGACTTCCCCTACTCCATTTAGTGGAGAACTGCTCAACTGGAGCACCTCTCTGTAATGTGGACATACCAAGCACCTGGTCTAAATACAGATGTCCATCTTTCTGAACATAGACATCCCTTCTGCAATTGGAGCTGGATTTCTGTGTTTTATCCCTTGCCGAATCCAACCCAAAGCATACCCAGAACATGCCTCCTTACATATATTTAGCAATTTTAGACGTCCATATTCTGGCTTTATAAAATTGGATGTCTAAATGACACTTTTCAGATGTACAAAACGCAAATAGAACCTCTAAAATAAGCAGCATTGAATATCTGGATTTTCTGAAAGCTTTTAACAAAGTCCCTAATAAAGGCTCTTGAGGAAAAAAATAAATCATGAATAAGAGGACATATCCTGTTGTGTACTGTGAAAAGATGATAAACCAAGAGTAAGGTTCAATGGACAGTTCTCCAAATGGAGGGTGAATAATTGAGTGCCACGGGGGATCTGTATGGGAACCCATGCTTTTAATTAACATATTTATATATGAAATGGAAATAAAATTAATGAATGATCAAATTTACAGTTGACTAATAATTATTTGAAGTTGCTAAATAGGTTATAAGAAATTGCAGGAGGACTTTGTGAAACGAAGACTGGGCACTGAAATAGCAGATGAAATTTAATGTGGACAGCTGCATAGTGATGCATGCATGGAAAAATACCCTAATTAGAGCTACATGTTAGGAGTCAAAATTCATTGAAAAGATCTAGGTATCGTGGGACAATATGTTGAAATCTGCTCAGTATATGTTAATAATTATTAGAAAAGTAATAGATACTCTGGTGGAATTCTGCACAACTGTGCAGAATTTGCGCAGTATTCTCCATCCATGCAGAATTCTATACACGCTGATAACATCACATGTGCGCTTATATGCGTGTCATCGCTTCAACATCTAAGTATGTGCAGAGGCTGGGGGTAGAAGGGGCAAAGCTGTAGGCGGAACAGGGCAGGGTTGGAGGAAGAATGTGGCGGGGCCAAAAATCCTTCTTTTTTAAAGAGGAAATATGACTACCCTAGGAAAGAGAAGGTGGGGAGGAAAAATCTTTTTAAATTCACCATGGATTGGTGGGGATGGGGGGGGGAGGGAAAGCCCCCAGCTCACCAGTCCTTTCTCTATGGACTCATCAGCATGGACAGTTTCAGGCTGCAGTTAATCTTAACAGTAGAATCTATTGTAGTTTTGTGTTAATATCCATGTGATTTCCAGGTGACCCGTCAAATACGCACAGGATATTGGTTCTCTGACAATCCCACCCCAACATTGGTGCGCAGAACAAATGAGCCGCCCTATTGCCCTACCTTTTGTCTTCCCGTTTGTGCTCTGAGGGAGGGTTTGAAGGGGAACCCCCCATACACTCCCGCTCTCGTTGAGGGTGGGTGTGGGAAGTACTCCCCTCATAACATAAGAAGCACCATCTCTGGATCAGACCCTCGGTCCATCAAGTCCGGCGATCCGCACTTGTGGAGGTCCCGCCAGGTGTACACCTGGCCTAATTTTTAGTCAGTAACCTATATATACTATCCCGAGTGGTCTATAAACACAATACTAAATAAGATAACTAACTCCACTCAATAAGAAAAGTGCAGGAAATCTACAGATTTATCCAGGAAAAGGCCTCAGAGATGGAACCTATGCACAGTCATAAACTGAATGGATCAGCGTAGCTTATCAGCTCCTTGCTCCAATCATTGGCCAAAAACCTGTCAGTATTATTTATTGAAATTTAGCAACCACACTATTATTAAAACATTATTTTAGAATTTTTATTTTTTATTTTTTTGAATTCTTTATTTTTCATGGCTTTTTTTAGCCAACAACAAACCTCTTTAGGCTCACTATTTTAATATATGTTTCCTAAATATGTCCTATCATTCATTCAATTTCAAGCACTAATCCATGACACTGAGAAAAGTGACTCTAAGGTTATTTTTTAAAGCAGCCTTTAGTTTCAAAAAAAACACCACTTATCTGAAGACGGTAGTAGCCTGAAGCAATGCCGGGGCAATATTAGCTCAAGGAAATGCCGACGCGGCCAGCGTTTCGCGGGTCAATATTTCAATCCGCTGCGTCAGGGCCAAAGTCGAGGCATTACAGGCTTCTGCACACAACTAAAAAACAGTTCAATATCTAATAATAAAATCATTTAACTTATTCAACAAAGCAGACTTACTTAATAGCGATGTCTTATCAGCGATTCTCAGCACAATACAAGATGGCAACAGCGTTTCTTTTATCAATATGTGTACGTAATGACATCACAGCTCACTACAAGTTCTATTAAAGCCAAACAGTTAGCAAAACTACAAGGAGATTCAAAAGAGATTAAAATAAATGCTGCCATTCTATATTCTTATTTAAACCTTTAGGATATAAAGTATCAAGCTGGTTAATCCAGCATTGTTTGTGTTGGGCCAAATATCTTTTGAAATTACCCCTTCTTTTGCCCGGTTGTAAAACTTCTAATACTGTATAAGTGCCCATAAAGTCTCAAATTCATGATGTTTTTTAATACAATGGCTTGAGTGGAGTTAGTTATCTTATCTAATTTTTAGTCACCCATATCCTTCTATGCCTCTCTTAGGAGATGTGCATCTAGTTTGCTTTTGAAACCTAGGATGGTCGATTCCACAATAACCTCTTCTGGGAGAGCATTCCAGGTGTCAACCACTCTCTGTGTGAAGCAGAACTTCCTGATATTTGTTCTACACTTACAACTCACACTCTCCTCGCACAAACTCCAAACTTTCCATTGTCTGCTCTCAGAGTGTGTGTATAGGGGAACCCCCCCCCCTCTACAATCAGGGAGATACTGACGCGCAACATTCACAGAAACCCCCCTCCACTTACAATTTCACCCTGAAGGTAAGGTAAGGGCGGTACCCATTTGTCCTGCATGCAAATGTCAGTGGGATTGTCGGCGCACCAATGTCCTTCACGCTATTGTTAGTGTACCGATTTCCAAGACCACTTCTGGACAGCAAGTTTTGCCATACCTTTAGTAAATGTTTTCATATAGTACGCTAAGGTCTGTTTAATATGCATGTAAAAATTTTTACCAAGTTGCATAGTGAAATATTTGTAGGACAAGTTTTATTGCCCAGGCCACTGAATCCTGAAATAGTCACAAGTGAGAACAAAACAGAGAGTGAAGCCAAATCAACTAATTCACACTTGGAGATTGGCCTAATTAATTTGTCAGTAGAAGGGCTTGTTTGTGAAACAGTGCTACAAGTTCCAAACTGTCTACAGACTGATTCATAAACAGGGAAATGTGTTTACTGTCTTGGGTTTTGTGGGTTTTTTTTTCACTTGTACCATACATGGATAGGACTACCACAACAGCACCAGAACTAAGTAGTATTCTGCCACCCAAGCAATTCCAAACAAATGCAATGGCTCCCTACTCTACCCTAGAGGTCAGGGGTCAGCACTTTAAAAGTACTGTACCCAGGACAATCCACTGGTCGTCTTGCCTTAGTTCTGGCCCTATGCCAAAATAACTTTTATTTATTTATTTGGCTGGGTGAGGGGGGGGGAAGAGATATTCAAAGCAATTTTAAGAGTCACTAGAAGCTAGTTCTGGCTCATATATTGTATTTGCTATGAAAACCAATCTCTAAGCCTAAATTTATTAAAATCCTTCCCACATCTCTGCCTTGGAAAATCTTCTACTTAGGAAATCAGGTGATTCTAGCAGGTAAGATTCTATCGGGAGAGGGGTAGTATTAGAACTAAATTAGAGAATGACACGGGGACAAATTTTTCCCCATCCCCGCAGGAACTCATTTTTCCGTCCCGGCAAGTTCTTTTCCTGCCCTTTCCTCATTCCTGCAAGTTCTGTCCTCATCTGCACAAGCCTCAAACACTTCAAAATCATAGGTGTTCAAGACTTGTGCAGTTAAGGCAGAGCTTACAGGAATGGGGCAGGGACAGAATAAGAAAATTGAGGAAAAATTTGTCCCCGTGTCATTTTCTACACTGAATGGATCTGAAAAACAGAAATTTAAAAATTCGCCTCTAATATGAAAATATCTAATTTCCACAAAGTCTATAAATTTGCACTAGCCAATGTCACGCTTTAGTTAAGATCTAATGTAAGGGCCTGATTCTATAAATGGGACCTAAGTTAGGTGCCCCCAGGCGCCCTAATCACAGACGCCTTAATGACACCTAACTTAGTTCCATGCAGATCTAAATTCTTTTTAATTGGTAAATGGTGAAACAGCTGCTTTATGTAACTTGATGGTGAATGAAAGCGAGTGCCAAGTAACAGGCATTTGGAGATGCAGATCTCCCATAATAGCAATAGAAGACACCTCCATCCCATTATATTCCGGCTCCACTCTTCAGCTTGAGTTTTCAAGCAAAGTCCTTGGCATCATCATAGACTCCTCTCTCTCCTTCAATGATCACCTCAACTTCTTGGTAAAAAAATGCTTCTTTAGTCTTCATATGCTGAGGAAAGTGAGATCGTACTTTCATCATTCTCACTTCAACGTCCTTGTTCAATCCACCATCCTCTCTAGACTGGATTATTGCAACTCCATCTATTTAAGCCTAACTAAAAAAAAACTCCATAGACTTCAGCTAATCCAGAATGCCGCTGCCAAGCTTATTTTCGCAAAAGGCAAGTTCGACCATGTCTCCCCACTCCTGTCCAAACTTCACTGGCTCCCAGTTCACTCCAGAGTTCTCTTTAAATGTGCCTGTTTAGCCTTCAAGATCCTACATGGCATCCTCCCTCCCGTTATCCCACTCTTCTGGAATTCCTCTAACCCTAATTCCACTAGATCCTCCCAAAAACTGAAACTATCATTCCCCTCTACAAAAGGTATTCCTCTACGTAGGAAAACTAGGAACATCCCTCCCCTTTAGAACCACAGAACTCTGGAACAACCTCACATCCCTGCTCAGAATTTCAAGCTCCCTCCAATCCTTCCGCAAACACCTGAAAACTTGGCTCTTTTCAAAAATCTAACATTTCCCGCTTTTTGGTTCCCTGTCTCTCTTTATCTTCCTAGCTCCTTTCCTATAACCCTTCATTGTAGCTCCTTTTCAACTTAACCCTGTAAACCGTGCCGAGCTCTACGCTTGTGGAGATGGCGCGGTATACAAACCTAAGGTTTAGTTTAGTTTAGTAAGACACATATTGTTTCTGAGCAACAATGCCAAATAAAGGGTTAAATTGCATATTAATTGACCACACTCTTAAAAACTGATTAAAAAACCATTATTTTAATGATCAATTTAGGTTGCAAGCAGAATACCGCATGACACCTAAGTCGAGGCACCCTGTGACTCCTAACAATTCCTACCTGAAGAGTAGGCATGGTTAGGGGTAGAGAATAGGGGGATCCGGAAGGTTCGCCCCCCACATTTCGCCCCCCACATTTCGCCCCCCACATTTCGCCCCTCACATTTCGCCCCCCACATTTCGCCCCCAGACACATTTCGCCCCCACACATTTCGCCCCCATACATTTCGCCCCCCGGATGTTTCGCCCCCCACACATTTCACCCCCACACATTTCGCCCCCACATTTCGCCCCCACACATTTCGCCCCCGACTCGGAGCGCAAATCCTTACCTCGGAGCGCAAATCAGTCCAGCTACTGTTGTGAGCGCGAGAGAAGCCAAGGGGGATCGAGGCTTGGCCAAGATCGAGGCTTGGCCAAAGCGAGACAGCGTCCCGCGAGAGCTGTGCGCGAGCGAAGCCAAG
The DNA here is from genome assembly GCF_902459505.1 of Geotrypetes seraphini. Lineage (NCBI taxonomy): Eukaryota > Metazoa > Chordata > Amphibia > Gymnophiona > Dermophiidae > Geotrypetes > Geotrypetes seraphini. Next base: position 211,716,763 of record NC_047088.1, on the reverse strand, counting down.
GGGGGGAGGGAGTTGTGAGCGCGAGAGAAGCCAAGGGGTATCGAAGCCTGGTGATGAAGGGGGATCAGGCCCAAGGTCAGAGCGAGACAGCGGAAAGGGATGAAGGGGGATCGGGGCTTGGGCGAGACAGCGGAAAGAGATGAAGGGGGATCGGGGCTTGGGCCGAAAGGGAACATGAGATGTGCGCGAGCGAAGCCAAGGGGGGGTAGGGAGTCGAAGCCTGGGGATGAAGGGGGATCGGGCCCAAGGCCAGAGCGAGACAGCGGAAAGGGATGAAGGGGGATCGGGGCATGGGCGAGACAGCGGAAAGGGATGAAGGGGGATCGGGGCTTGGGCCGAAAGGGAACATGAGCTGAGCGAAGCCAAGGGGGGGGTAGGGAGTCGAAGCCTGGGGATGAAGGGGGATCGGGCCCAAGGCCAGAGCGAGACAGCGGAAAGGGATGAAGGGGGATCGGGGCATGGGCGAGACAGCGGAAAGGGATGAAGGGGGATCGGGGCTTGGGCCGAAAGGGAACATGAGATGAGCGAAGCCAAGGGGGGGTAGGGAAGTCGAAGTCTGGGGATGAAGGGGGATCGGGCCCAAGGCCAGAGCGAGACAGCGGAAAGGGATGAAGGGGGATCGGGGCTTGGGCCGAAAGGGAAAATGAGCTGAGCGAAGCCAAGGGGGGGTAGGGAGTCGAAGCCTGGGGATGAAGGGGGATCGGGCCCAAGGCCAGAGCGAGACAGCGGAAAGGGATGAAGGGGGATCGGGGCATGGGCGAGACAGCGGAAAGGGATGAAGGGGGATCGGGGCTTGGGCCGAAAGGGAACATGAGATGAGCGAAGCCAAGGGGGGGTAGGGAAGTCGAAGTCTGGGGATGAAGGGGGATCGGGCCCAAGGCCAGAGCGAGACAGCGGAAAGGGATGAAGGGGGATCGGGGCTAGGGCCGAAAGGGAACATGAGCTGAGCGAAGCCAAGGGGGGGTAGGGAGTCGAAGTCTGGGGATGAAGGGGGATCGGGCCCAAGGCCAGAGCGAGACAGCGGAAAGGGATGAAGGGGGATCGGGGCTAGGGCCGAAAGGGAACATGAGCTGAGCGAAGCCAAGGGGGGGTAGGGAGTCGAAGTCTGGGGATGAAGGGGGATCGGGCCCAAGGCCAGAGCTAGACAGCGGAAAGGGATGAAGGGGGATCGGGGCTTGGGCCGAAAGGGAACATGAACTTATCCCGCTGGAGCGCGCTGATAAGTGCAGCAAGGCCTGAAGTAGGGGAAAACGCTCAGGGGCGAAAGGTGCGTGGGCGAAATGTATGTATAGTCGCCAGTGCTAAATTCGGCCAATCTGGCGCCAATGACTTTGCAAAATTCACCAGAGCTTCTATAAATATGACATGTTCTTGCCTCTTGGTCATTTAGTCCTTTCGATTTCCTGATTAACTGATCTGTGTAGTGATTTATTTTGTTATGGAATCAGTTCTTTCAAAGCGTGGCAAGAAGAAGCTAGTTTACGAAAATCATATTTATGTATTCTCTAAACGAACAGCAGATGACAGACATGCTATTTGGGTATGCGAAAAGCGGTCAAGGTGTAAAGGACGCGTTTGGACTGAAGGAATTGATGGCGAAGTTGTGAAAATCGTAAATATACATAATCATGCAGCACAGGCAGCAAGGCCTGAAGTAGTTCGATTAATCAATGAAGTTACTTCCAGGGCAAGGTCGACACAGGAGACGCCACAGCAGATTCTTAGTGAGGTCATTTCAGGCAGCCATGCAAACGTTGGAGCGCTTCTGCCTAGAAAAGATTCGCTAAAGAGATCAATTCGATCGTCAAGACAAGTCGAGGGTATGCCGCGGCTGCCTCAAACCGTTGATCAACTCGTCATCCCGCCAGAATTTCAGGAGATCAATATCAATGGCGTCCAACAGCAATTTCTTTTGTGGGACTCGGGTAAACTTTTCTTTTCAAGCTATTAGCATTATGTACTCGTACATGTAGGCGTTATTTGCTCGCATTTTATATCACTTTGTGGCACATAAAATGGCCCAAAATTTCTTAATTTATTAGAATTGGTCAAACAAGTATGTCTTAGTTTTCTAAGCCGTTTTAAGCGTTATCTTGAATTATTGTTGCTATATAATCTTCCACATTTAATTTTACTAAATTACTTGGTACAATTTTAGTAGAATTTGTGAAACATTCCATTAACGTAATAGCTCAAAATAATGAAGAAAAAATTTTTTTTTTGTCTTTCGGAATTTTTTGATGCCAGCGAATTGAGCTCGTCGAAAAATGTTGTTTTTTCTGCACCCCTGACTATTTCTGACCCTTTTTTGGACTTTGAAAAGCCCATGTATGTCCCGTCCCAACTGAGGGGTTTCCTCCATCCACCGCCTATATTTATGCCTAAATTATTTTTATTTTTATTCAGGGACTGGAACCAGCCGAATATTGATATTTGGAACGAGGGATAATCTCCACTCGTTGGCACAGAGCAGTGAATGGTTCGCTGATGGCACGTTTTCTACTGCACCAGCTTTGTTCGAGCAGCTTTATACGATCCATGCAGTTCACGGTGGTGTCATCATTCCAGCATTGTACGCGCTGTTGCCGAACAAGACCCGAACAACCTATCGACAGATGCTGCAGCAGCTTAAGAATATGCAGCCAGGTCTCCAACCGAAGCAGTTGATGACCGATTTTGAACAAGCTGCAATTCAAGCGTTTGAAATCGAGTTTCCTAACATGGAGAAAACAGGCTGCTTCTTCCACTTGTCGCAGTCAATATGGCGAAGAGTTCAGAATGAAGGATTGAAAGTGCGCTACCAAAATGACCACGAATTTGCACAGTGGATCCGCATGATACCAGCTCTTGCTTTTCTGCCTCCGGCCATTGTTGTGCAATCATTTGAAGAGCTGCTGGAAGATCCCAAATTTCCAGAAGAAGCACTACCCATTGCCAACTATTTCGAGGACACCTACATTGGTCGAATGAACCGAAGAGGACGCCAGAATCCATTGTTTCCAGTTGTGTTTTGGAATGTTCATCAACGAACGTTGAAAGGCCAACATCGGACGAACAATGACGTCGAGGGCTGGCATCGCAGCTTTCAAGAAACCTGCGGCTCACTTTTCCCCAATATATACCGCTTCATCAACTGCTTGAAAAGACAGCAAGGACTTCACAATTTTGAAATCACGCAGATTATAGCAGGCAATCCTGTCAATGCGCGAAACAAGAAATACGCGGCTATTTCTGCAAGAATTCGGCGTATTGTGGAGGACTTGGACAATCGAAATTTGATCGACTATCTCAGAGGAATAGCATACAATTTTGAATTTTGATTGACGTTCACTGTATTTCATTTTACTTGTTATTTGACTGTGTTGTGTTTGGACTGTTATTTCATTTGACAGGTTAGTTTTTGTTCACTTTATCACTGTATTTCATTTTACTTGTTATTTGAATGTTATTTGACTGTTTTGTTTAGCACAGTAAAAAATTAAAAAAATAAATCCTGTTTTAGCCCAGCCTCTTGTTTCCAACAGTGGCCAATCCAGGTCATGCCCAATATATGCTCTCTGCAAATGGTGTGCACTCTTCACAGGGAGCGCATATTCTTCATGGTGCATAAAAGAAGCCAAAATGTATACAAATTTCAAGTTTATTTAGCTTTGATATACTGCGTTAATTACCAAAGAGGTTTACATTGTACAAAATTTAAAATATAAGTAAAAATGGGGTAGTAAAAAGACAGACTGCATGGTATTAAAGACAAAACACGCTAAAAGGGGAAAATGGTTGGGACACATTGCATAAAAATAAAGGGGCATGGGGAAAAGAAGAGGGAGAAATGGAATGTCTGATATGTGGCCATTGCCTGAGTCTCATGAGCAATTAAACCTAGGTATAGATCTTTAAAGAGAAAGGTTTTGAGGCTAGATTTGGAGTTGTTGCAGTTAGTTTCTTGCCTTGCTACAATCCCTCATGCCATGCTTTCCACACAATGTTTAACGTTCCATGTGTGCATGACACACATAGCACGGAGCTCTGGCCCAAGCCCCGATCCCCCTTCATCCCCAGACTTCGTCTCCCTACCCCCCCCCCCCCTTGGCTTCTCTCGCGCTCACAACAGTAGCTGGACTGACCTACCCCCCCTAGGCTTCGCTCGCGCACAGCTCTCGCGGGACGCTGTCTCGCTTTGGCCAGGTGCTACGTTCCATGTGTGCATGACACACATAGCACGGAGCTCTGGCCCAAGCCACGATCCCCCTTCATCCCCAAACTTCGACTCCCTACCCCCCCTTGGCTTCTCTCGCGCTCACAACAGTAGCTGGACTGACCTACCCCCCCTTGGCTTCGCTCATGTTCCCTTTCGGCCCAAGCCCCGATCCCCCTTCATCCCCAGACTTCGTCTCCCTACCCCCCCCCCCCTTGGCTTCTCTCGCGCTCACAACAGTAGCTGGACTGACCTACCCCCCCTAGGCTTCGCTCGCGCACAGCTCTCGCGGGACGCTGTCTCGCTTTGGCCAGGTGCTCCTGCTTGGATAATCACTGGCGTGTATGGGGGGAGGGGAAAGTAGCCGTGTTCAGCACACATATCCCACCCTTCTCTAATACAGCTGTCTAATGCTGCAGTTGATTGCATCTCTCCAGAAGCCTCGATCCCCCTTGGCTTCTCTCGCGCTCACAACAGTAGCTGGACTGATTTGCGCTCCGAGGTAAGGATTTGCGCTCCAAGACGGGGGCGAAATGTGTGGGGGCGAAATGTGGGGGCGAAATGTGGGGGCGAAATGTGGGGGGGCGAAATGTGGGGGCGAATTGTGGGGGGGCGAAATGTGTGGGGGCGAAACATCCGGGGGGCGAAATGTGTGGGGGCGAAATGTGTGGGGGCGAAACATCCGGGGGGCGAAATGTGCGGGGGCGAAATGTGAGGGGCGAATTGCTGGGGGCGAAATGTGGGGGGCGAAACTTCCGTGAACCGAGAATAGGCATGGTAGACTTTGGTGTCGCTAGGCATCTGAGGTAAGTACCGGGAAATTAGGCCAGCTAAAACCTGGCCTAAAATACTGGTTCCTACCTGTAGGATGCCTATGCCTAGGCGCCGCTAGGTGAGCTTCTATAAAGGACGCCTAGTGGTTGATTGAGAATCACACAGAGCAGTGCCTACAATGTACATCCTTTATAGCATCTGGCCCTAAATGCCTAAACGGATTTGCAATATACAAGCATATTCAGTCATCAATTTTAAAACTCTTAATGCCTGACTAATAATACTGAATTTAAAACATAACCAGTAGATATTAAGAAAAAGAAGTCCACAAACTGGTTAAGTAACAGGTTCATTGTCAGTTGCGCACGAGACACCAGCGTGCCAACAATCGAGCGCTGACAATTTGGCATGAGAAAGAAGCGTGCCGTGGGAAAACTCAGTTTTAAAGAGCTCCGAAACGGGGTGTGAGTGGGGAACCCCCCCCCCCCACTTTACTATATAGTGTTCGCGCTGCTGTTGGGGGGGGTTAGGGGGTTGGAAACCTCCATTATAGAGAAAACAACTTTTTCTGATTTTTGTTGGGAAAAGTTCCATTTTCTCTATAATATGGAAGGTTGTACCCCCCCACACTTCCCCAACGGCAGCGCGAACACTATGCAGTAAAGTGAGGGGTTTTTTCCCCCCCCCCCCACCCATTGGAGCTCTTTAAAGCTAAGTTTTCCCGCGGTGCACTTCTTTCTTGCGCCAAATTGTCAGCGCTCGATTGTTGGCACGCTGGTGTCTAGCGTGCGGTTATCCCGTCACCAAGTAACCGTATAAAAGGGACCTTTTACTAAGGCACGCTAGCCTATTTAGCGCATGCTAAATGCTAACTCGTCCTGTATATTCTATGGGCGCGTTAGCATTTAGCGCGTGCTAAATCGGCCAGCACACCTTAGTAAAAGAGGGGGAAATAAGGAAAGCAAAACAGGTGTCCTAACTTTGGGGTCCTTTTACTAAGATGCACTAGCCGATTTAGTGTGCGCTAAATATTAGCACGCGCTAAATGCTAAGGTGCCTGTTATATTCTATGGACGCGTTAGCATTTAGCGCACGCTAAATCGGCTAGTGCGCCTTAGTAAAAGAGGGGGTTTATTTGGCAATATCATCTGGTGTCTGGTTAAACTCGTGCCTTGAATGCCAGCATTGAATATTTGGGGTTAGTTCAGTCTATGGCTGGATTCTGGGTCCTTTTTTTTTTATCAACACAAAAGTGGAGTATTTAGTATTTCATAAATAGAACACCGCATGCTTTGCTTCTGTTTAGCCAGGTCTGCAAGCTTCTGACAACTCCTGGCATTCATGTTTGACAGTTTTTCAGACTGTTAAAAATCCTTTGAAAATGAGATTTCTTGGGCCAGCACAATGTATGTTCAGCACTGCTTTCGATAACTTTAATTTCATTCCAGATGATCAGTATTTATTTTGACAGGTAGGGTTTTTTTTTTTTGTTTCCTGATTTCACTTGTTTTGCAAGCAGCTTAGTTTCTATCCTTCAAGAAAAGGAAAAACATGATGTGTTTTCTTTTCTTTCATCTTTAGGCTATTTGGGGGACTGATCCTTGACATAAAAAGAAAAGCCCCCTTCTTCTGGAGCGACTTCAGGGATGCCATCAGCTTGCAATGTCTAGCATCATTTTTGTTTCTCTACTGTGCTTGTATGTCTCCTGTCATCACATTTGGAGGCCTGCTTGGAGAGGCAACTGAAGGTCGTATAGTATGTGCTGCTACTTGAATTGTGACTTTTAGAGGATTTTTATTTTTTACCCATATACTCTCTAGACCAGTGTTCTTCAACCACCGGTCCATGGACCAGTGCTGGTCCACAGAAATTTCCTGCCGGTCCAGGCCCAAAACAGTGTTCTTCAACCGCCGGTCCACGGTGCGATCGATGTGGCGTTATCTTCGAGCCAGCTCCCTCTTCCTAACTGATTCAGTGCACAAAGCCACGGGCAGTGGCTCCTACGGGCATCCTGCGCCTGAACCGGAAGCCTTCTCTCTGATGTTGCAACATCAGAGGGAAGGCTTCCAGATGAGGCAAGGGACGTGCAAGATGCAATTAGTATTATTTGGGGGGCGGGGTCTGGGGTGGAGATTGGGTAGAGATGGGCGGGGTCTGGCCAGGACTTAGCCCAGTGTTCTTTAACATCCGGTCCGAGGACCGATGCCGGTCCACAGAATAATTATTTTATTTCTGCCGGTCCATAGGTGTAAAAAGGTTGAAAAACAGTGCTCTAGACATCAGTAAGGTCTATAATTATTCTAAGGAAATGATATATATTTCAAATTAGTATAAATATGTGAATTAAAACATACTTACTGCCACTTTTTCTTCTGCAGAGTGCAATAGAATCTCTCTTTGGCGCCTCTATGACTGGAATAGCTTATTCACTTTTTGGTGGCCAACCTCTGACCATACTGGGCAGCACTGGGCCAGTTTTGATTTTTGAAAAGATATTATATAAATTTTGCAAGTAAGTTTAATAATTTTATTACCTTAGATATTACATAATGCATATTTAATTTAAAAGTTTTTTTCATAGTGAGAATGGCAGAGAGGGATCATTTTTTGCCCAGGAGGAGACAGGAGGAAGGAAGAGGAGCACAAAACAAGATCTGGTCATGAGCCAGAAGCTAAGTGGGTGCTGGCCAATATCAACCATGTAACATGATTTTTGTTCCTAGGCATTAAGTGTAATTTCCTAATGGCTCATGCCTAAAAAGTATGGAAAACTTTGCTTCTGTGACCAGGATAGTTAAATTTTTTAATTTACATATTTAAAACATGAAAACGCCAAATTTTCATCTTTTCATTCAGTCATAAAAAGCAACATATGAATCACAACATATTTATACTGAAGTTATACTAGGATGACCACATAAGATTTAGAAGTGAGTAATTTTTTGAGATTTGCAATTATATTGTAAGTCACTAATCAGCCCCAGATGTAGTCTCTCATCATGCTCTCATTATACTGTCCTTGGTAGCAGTGTTCGAAATCCATATATCCAGGTGGAAGCGCTCACCTTGCTCCTCTGAGAATGCTCCCATGTTCTCATTGAATAGCTTAAGATGAGTATCAAGGACATGGACTTTGAGAGACATCCTACAGCCCATTGTACTTTAATTTTTCACCAGATTCTCAATCAACTCCACGTAGTTTTCGGCCTCCTGATTGCCACTTTCTTCTTCCTGGTTAGCTTCTTGGGAAATTCCTTGCACTCCAGGATCTTCTTTATCTATAGTCCAGCAAAGACACCAGCTTTGCCCTTTGCCTCAGACAGATTAGGGAAGATGTCTTGAAGATACTTGAAGGCTGCAAACTCCTTATCTGGAACTCTGATATATTGTTTTATTAGGCCCAATTTGATGTGCAGTGGTCACATCAGCACCTTCTGGGGGTCCACCAGAGGTTCCCATTTGATGTTGTTTCTCCCCACAGAGAACTAAGTCCACTGTGAGAGCGTCATTGTGTCCCTACTGCCAAAAGATAAAACAGCCTTGGTGACCCATTTTGAAGTCTCTGATGACCTCCCAGCATTGGCATAGCAAAGATGGGAGGTGCCTGGGGTAATGGCACCCCCTCCACGTCCTCTTCTCCACCCTCTCCCCTACCACATTCGTGCCCTCCCTTCTCACCCCTATACTTCTTTAAATCTTTGCCTGCACAAGCAGCTTCTCCTGCCAGCTTCTTGCACTGGCATTGGCTTTCCCTCTGACATCCTTCCTGGCCCCATAACCCAGAAGTGATTTCAGAGGGAGCCAGGCTGCCACGAGCAGCAGACCAGAGTAGTTGCTCACACTGGAAAGATTTTGAAGAGGTACAGTCAGCGTGGAAGGGAGGGTGTAAGCCTGGCGTGATGGAGGGGGCAAAGATGTGTAGGCACCCCCATCAAGACAGCGCCCGGGACGGTCTGCCTACCCCCCTTCCTATGCCACGGTCTCCCAGCCATACTAATCATAGTTCAAGGAGTCTAGTAAGGTCTTGATGCTGTTGTAATCCTTTTTGAGTTGCACTGAGTCAGTAGAAGAGATGGGTATTTGTTCCCGTTATGGTGCAGCACAGCTTTGATGCCACCTGGATGAGCTGTCAATGAAGGTTACAGGTGATTTCAATTGCCTCAAACAGACTGGTCACATTGTGGCAGAAGCGGAGATCATCTTGATGGGTGAAGAAGGTGGAAAAAGCTTGGTGATGCTTTCTCTGATCTGTGACTTGCACACTTTCATCCAACAAGTTACACTGCTTGAGTCAAGTCAAAAGTCCTACTCTGCCTTAGTAAAAGGGCCCCTACATTTACTCAGATTGGAATCAATCCGGCATGTTTTGCTAAAAAGGTAAATTTCAAAATATCAATGTCCTGGTCACAAAAGCAAAGTTTGAGAGGAATGATAGCCAATTTCTATACTTTTGTGGCATAGGCATTTAAGAATGAATACTTAAGAACAAAAGCATTGCCATACTGGGACAGACTGACGGTCCATCAGGTCCAGTATCCTATTTCCTATCATAGGCATAAGCAGTGGAATTCCCCAAACCATCTCAATAATGGACTATGGATTTCTCTTTTAGGAACTTTTTTACACAGAGGGTGGTGGGCACCTGGAATGCGCTTCCGGAGGGTGTGATAGGACAGAGTACACTACGGGGGTTCAAGGAAGGATTGGATAAATTCCTGAACGATAGGGGGATTGAAGGATACAGATAGAGGTAGAGATAGGTTTTAGACAGAGTATGGATAGAAGGATAAAAGGGATTAGAGAAGGATCACATTACAGGTTATGGGCCTGATGGACCGCCGCGGGTGCGGACTGCAGGGCACGATGGACCTCGGGTCTGACCCAGCGGAGGCAACTTCTTATGTTCTTATCCAAACATTTTTTAAACCTTGCCAAGCTACAGTAACTAATTTCACCACATTCTCCGGCAATTAATTCTATAGTTTATTTACACGTTGTGTGAAGAAATATTTTCTCTGGTTTGTTTTAAATCTACTACTTAGTAGCTTTATCGCATGCCTCCTAATCCTAGTATTTTTGGAACAAAGAAAAAATCATTTTGTTACATAGTGATTCAGTGTCGTTAACTGCATAAATAAGTGGGCAAAGTTAGGACTGAATTTTGTTCAGTCTTATCTACCCACTTAGTAATGTGGGCACTGGCAAAGAATATCATAGGTAGCCGCATACCTGTTGGCTCTTCCCCGACTCTGCCCCATACCACTTTTCTAATGGCCCAACTTTGTATGGCTAGTTAGTGTCAATATTTGGCAGGACTCAAATAGCACTCAGCAGCCAGCCTGCTGAGCACTATTTAAGTGGGCAGGACCCTCTCCTGCTTACATATATTTCTTTGAATATTGGCCCATGACTGCCTTTGGTGAATAGGAAAGTGTAACACCTTTGATTAACCTAGTCATCCATTCTTGAGATTACCTTTAAACAATACAATAAAAACTACTTTTTAAACTTATACAGTTTCACACTGACATTTTAAGCTAGAGAAAGATCAGATATAAGTCCATTAGGGGCATTACAAAATTCTTATTTTAAGCAGTCACTTTGTCTCTGGGTCTTCGTTTCTAAAATTGTTGCTCCCACTGGACATGATGGGAAATGGATGTTTACTCCTGCATATCCTTCTAGGAATTTTGCAAATGGCTTTGCATTTGGCAGAGCCTTTTATAAAATACAGAGGGAATTGAGTACATCCTAACTTGGGTGTCTCAGCCCTCCTCTTCATGGCCTATTAAAATAGGCCTTTAAATGTGGCAGAATGCTGGCTTTACCTTTCCTGAATAATAGTTTTGCCTATATTATTGTAGACAAAACTAGAGGTCCATTCAATTTCTCCACCTTTTAATAATATACAGTAATGACATGGTTTTTGCTAATATACTATTTTTTTTTCTTGCTTAGAGAATATGACTTGTCCTACCTTTCTTTGCGAGCATGCATAGGACTTTGGACTGCTACACTATGCATCATTCTGGTTGCCACAGATGCAAGTTCACTCGTCTGTTATATTACAAGGTTTACTGAAGAAGCTTTTGCTTCCCTTATCTGCATCATTTTCATTTATGAGGCCTTAGAAAAGTTATTCCATCTTGGTGAGAAATATCCAATCAACATGCATAATGATTTGGAAATGCTGACACAATACTCGTAAGTAAAAGTATTTTGGATTACAGTAGAAATAAGAAAATTGCATAACAGAGACTATTGTAAACCACAGTCCTAGAATGGATTAACATTCTTAATGGACAGAGTCCAAAATTGCTGCCAATTATTATTTTAGTTTCTTGTGTGTTCAGTCTGAGGCAGAGGTTCTTAACCCATTCCTTAGGACAGGGGCAGGCAATTCCGGTCCTCGAGAGCCAGAGCCAGGTCAGGTTTTCAGGATATCCACAATAAATATGCATGAGATAGATTTGCATCTTGGCAGTGCATGCAAATCCATCTCATACATATTCATTGTGGATATCCTGAAAACCTGTCCAGGTTCTGGCTCTCGAGGCCTGGAACTGCCTACCCCTGTCTTAGGACATACCTAGCCAGTCAGGTTTTCAGAATAACCACAATGAATATGCATGAGATAAATTTGCATGCTCTATCTTAGGGATCTCAAAGTCAATCCTTGAGGGCTGCAATCTAGTCGGGTATTCAGGATTTACCCAATGAATATGCATTGAAAGCATGCACATAGATCTCATGCATATTCATTGGGGAAATCCTGAAAACCCGACTAGATTGTGGCCCTCAAGGAAGGTATCCTGAAAACCTGACTGGCTAGGTATATCTCAGGGACTGGATTTAGAATCCATCTCTGAGGTTTAAATGTAATAAAGTCTATTAATGCAATTAAAAGCACAGTACTTAGTCCACGTAAGGTAGCTAATGTAAGAGTATTAACAGTACTAACATATAAACTAATCTACAGTACCCTTAGTATGAAATTTTGTAGAAAAGGTCTGCAACAGTGTGAGTAGGGTGGGGTCCGGGCTAGTACACAGACAGCGAGACACAAGCACAGAAGGTAAAGGAAAATTCTTTATTTACTCAAAAGGAAAATCCTGCACACTGTTGATTCTCAGGGCCAGGAACAGTCTTTTGGTTGAAAAAGTTCTGAGGTGGGACTGTGACTGACAGGACCGTAGTTTGCGACAGCCATGCCCCAAACACAGTTTTGTAACTGTCTTCCTTCAGCCAGGTAACAAGGTCTGGCCTTACCAAACCTAAGAGTCAGGTTCCCAAGCATTCAGCAATAAAAAGAGTTGGTTTACCTCAGCCAAGCAGAATGTCTAGTGGTTGTAGTTAAGGCATTTGCTGTGGCCTCTTCTTCCTCCTTCTCCCTTCTTAACCTAGCTCTAGCCCTGCCTCTTGTACTTCCGGGAAGCTGCTTTTCTGACTCCTTTTTCCCGTGTCCCTTCCCCCTAATGAGGAGCTCTTTAGGTAAAGGTGGCTCTGACATTGTGAGGGAATATCCTGCAGGGGGAGTGGTAGTGTCCTGTAGACTCCTTCACATGGTTATGTAATACAAAATTATGCAAATATAACACATTAATTTTTAAAGCATTCAAACTGTCGTAAACTGTTACAAAGATGCATAACTGTGAAGCACACAAATTGTTTCAAAACTACAAAGCACGCAAACATAAGAACATAAGATTTGCCCCTGCTGGGTTTCAAAGATGCATAATGTAAAAAGTGGTAATGTCCACTTGAAGACTATGGTTGTAATTTGCTGACTCATTTGCATGTTGTCATCATTAGCTGTAAGTATACATGATAAGAATTGCTGTTAGATCATACTTTCAGTGTATGTTACGGTGGATCCTCCTCCACTGCCATCCCACTGTCTATTGGCATACCCCAAGGTTCCATCCTGGGCCTTCTCCTCTTTTCCATATATACCCGCTCTCTTGGTACACTGATCTCCTCTCATGGTTTTCAATATCACCTCTATGCCAATGACTCCCAGATCTACCTCTCCGTACCAGATATCTCTACAGGAATTCAGGCCTGAATCTCAGCCTGCCTGTCTGACATTGCTGCTTGGATGTCTCACTACCATCTCAAACTGTATATGGCTAAAACTGAACTTCTTATCTTTCCACCAAAACTCACCTCCCCCTTCTCACCATTCTCTATTTTCTCTATTTCTGTGGATAACACTATCCTCCTCCCTGTCTCATCAGCCTGCAAACTTGGAGTGATCTTTGACTCCTCTCTCTCCTTCTCTGCTCAGATTCAACAAACTGCCAAAACCTGTTGCTTCCTCCTCTATAATAAATTCATCCTCTCCTCTCTGAACAAACTACCAAAACCCTTATCTACACTCTCATCACCTCACACTTAGACTACTGCAACGTACTTTTCTCCGGCCTCCCGCACACCATTTCAATCCGTTCAAAATGCTGCTGCAAGACTCATATTCCATGAGAACCACAATTCTCACAGTACCCCTCTCCTCAGGTCACTTCATTAGGCCCTGTCCATTTCTGACTTACAAGTGCATTCACTCTGAAGCCACCCAATATTTCTCTTTACTTATCTCCCCCTATGCTTCTCCCCGTGAACTCCGTTCATCGGGCAAGCCCCTCTTATCTGTTCCGTTCTCCTCAACTGACAACTCCAGACTCCGTCCCTTCTTTCTTGCAGCACCGTATGCCTGGAACAGGCTACTTGAATCAATACGTCATGCTCCATCCCTTCTCCCACTCACTGCTGTCAGATACCTATACCACAACCCTGAGATGTCCTGTCTGTCAAATTAGATAGTTAGCTCTTCTGAGCAAGGACTGTCTATTATATGTTAAATGTACAGCGCTGTGTATGCCTTGCAGTGCTATAGAAGTGATAAATAGTAGTAGCATAGATAGATAATAGCACTGGGTCACTCTTTAGTTAAGACTCTTGACAAAGTATTCAAAGGCAAGGAAATAACTCTCCAAATGAAGATCATCAGACTTGTCCTTGAACTCATTTTCTCAGTGGTCAATTACAGATACGAAAGCTGGACACTATGGAAACAAGTCAGAAAAGATTGACTCATTTAAACTTTAGTGCCGGAGAAGGATTTTATGCATGCTGTGGACCACCATAAGAACTAACAAATCAATTTTGACAGTTCTGTCACTCGAAGGCCAAATGATGAAGTTACGACTGTCTTATTTTGGTCACACTGTCAGAAGAGAAAGATCATTGAAGAAGGACATTATGTTTGGGAAGATCGAAGGAACCAGGCAAAGAGGGTGACCTGCAATCAGATGGCTAGACATGTTGAAAACAACCATGGGGATGATGCTGGAGGACCTTACCAGACTAGCACAAAACTGATCACTTTTAGATCTGTAATTCATCAAGTCACTAGGACTCGAGCATGAGTCGATAGTACCTAAATAAATAACTAACTAACTTAAGATTTAGGGTTCCTTTTATCAAGCCGCGCTGGCGGCGTTAACACACGCGACTTTTCAGCACGCGCTAACCCCCACGCTGGCTAAAAACTACCGCCTGCTCAAGAGGAGGCGGTAGCGGCTAGCGCGGCTGGCGATTTAACGCACGCTATTATGCGCGTTAAACCGCTAGCATGGCTTGATAAAAGGAGCCCTTATGTTATGATATGTTAGTGAATTTATCAATAATTTTCAACAATACTGGAATAGATTCTACAGTAAAAAAATAATAGTAATATGCTAAATTTAAATATCTGAATAAATTTAGAACCAAACCCAAATCTTTCCATTACATAAATCAAGTACAGCCAACCAATCTAAGGCTTTTTCTGCATCTAAAGATAACACAATTAAGAGAATCCAAATGCCCCGCCTGCAATATAGATATTAGGAAAGGGGTGGGATTTGATGAACCACATTTCTGTGGTGGGTTAATTGACTTACCCAGAGTCACAAGGAGCTGCAGTGGGAGTTAAGCTTAGTGCCTCTGGTCCTCACGCCACTGCTCTAAGCATTAAGCTACTCCTCTACTCCAAAGCACTCTGGCATTATCAGATATCTCCCATCCAGCTACAAGCCATTTTGGTCCCTATGCAAAATGCCACCCCCCAAAAAAAAACCCCCGTAAAACACCACAATTTTGTTATTTGTTTGTAAACATTTTAACATAAATCTTGCAATCAATATTTATAATTATGATCAGCCTCTTAGTTTGGAAAAAGAGGGGTAATGCTCCTTTTTTTTGCAACACTTTTAGTTTTGGTTTGGTAAATGTAACATCCATCCATCCTATAAAGAAAGAAGATAGACATCTGAGAAGGATCCAAAGGATCTATCGTAAGACCTTCTTCACCAGGAGATTTCTGTCCAGGCAAGGCTGGCAAAACATTTAAAATTTCTGACTTGACTATATGGGGACTTTGTCCTTTGACTTGTGGAATCATTAGGGTGCTCTAACTTCAGTGGCGTACCTAGGGTATGTGGCACCCGGGGCCCATCATTTTTTGACCCCCCCCCCCCCATCTATATGAAAAATATGATTTTTAGTACCAATCTACATATCGCACCACAAGAGTGTACCTAGGAAAAGGCTGCATCTTAAACATTGCAGTGAGCACTAGAACACCAACACATACATTGTAAAACTAAACAAGCCAGATCCCGCACAGTCAATTGGTCCTGTAGTCAATGCCAACTGAAAACTATGTCTTTTTCAGAACACACAGAACAGAGATACACCCTCGCCCAAAATGGAATAATCACAAACTAAAAATAGAAATATGTAGACAAAAGTTAAACTGATCCGCCAAGAAACCAGATCCTGGATACAATGCAACACCACAAAAAACAGTAACACATGTCCTCTAATACAGTGCAAAATATAAAGACAGTAGATGTAAATTTGAAAAAACTGATACATAACAATCACCACTTTATAAATTAACAAATAAAAATAAAACAAATAATGAGAAATAAAAAAATACCATTTTATTGGACTAATCCCCGTAAGCTCGGTCCCCATCCCCGCAAACCACCTGATTCCATCCACACAAGCCTTGAATTGTTTATATTAAAGTATAAAAAGAAACAATATTCTGTACAATTGTCAATTTATAAATCAGTGTCTTCTCCCCACTCTCTTCCCCATTTCCCTTCAGCATCCTCAGCCCACTCTCTCTCCACTTTCCTTCAGCGCACGCACATAAAAACAAGCAAGTAATTTTATATCATTTTCATTCTATTCATTCATAGAAATTAAAGTCTAGATAATGCCAGTCACATAACAAAACATGATTTTACAAAAATAATTCCCTGCAGTCAAGCCTGCAAGGATTACTAGATGTTTTTCAGCAGTTCCCCTCCCTCCCTCCCCCTTACCTTTGTGGCCAAGTCAAAATGATCTACCAACAATAAAATTTTAAAAACACAAAGCACGCTGTACGCAGAGAAAATGTTAATTATCATTTATATTCCGCGGGTTTTCAAAGAGGTCAAGGCAGATGACTTTATGCAATGTCACCTCAGTAACAACTATACAAAAATAGACAAATATTCCCCCTCCCTTTTTACTAAACTGCGATAGCGGTTTTTAGCGTAGGGAGCTGCGCTGAATGCCCCACGCTGCTCTCGACGCTCATAGGCTCCCTGCGCTAAAAAACTCTATTGTGGTTTAGTAAAAGGGGGCCATAGTGCAAAATATAGACAGCAGATATAAATTTTCAAAACGGACACATTTTGATCACTAAGTTGAAAATAAAATCATTTTTCCTACTTTTTTGTCTGGTGATTTCATGAGTCTCTGATCCTTCTTCTGGTCCTTCTTCTTTCTCTCTCCCCCTGGCTCCCCTCTTTATTTCTGCCTTTCTTTCTCTCTCCTCCTGGCCCCCCTCTTTATTTCTGCCTTTCTTTCTCTCCCCTTGGTCCCCCTCTTTCTTTCTGCCTTTCTTTCTCTCTCCCCCTGGCCCTCCTCTTTATTTCTGCCTTTCTTTCTCTCCCCTTGGTCCCCCTCTTTCTTTCTGCCTTTCTTTCTCTCTCCCCCTGGCCCTCCTCTTTCTTTCTGCCTTTCTTTCTCTCCCCCTTGACCCCCTCTTTATTTCTGCCTTTCTTTCTCTCCCCTTGGTCCCCCCTCTTTCTTTCTGCCTTTCTTTCTCTCTCCCCCTGACCCCTCTTTATTTCTGCCTTTCTTTCTCTCTCCCCCTGCCCCCCCCCTCTTTATTTTTACCTTTCTTTCTCTCTCCCCCTAGCCCGCACAAAGCCATCGTGCCGATTTCTCCACTTCCACGATTCTTTCCCTACCCTCACCCCCAAGCCAGCAGCCGATTTCTCCCTGCTCCTTCCCCGATGTCCTGATGTCCTGAACTTCATCGGGCAGCAGCAGCATTCACAATTCACTGCTGTTGCCCGCTTCAGGCCTTCCTCTCTGTCGGGTCCTGTCTTCATGAAAACTGGAAGTAGGCAGGACCAGGCAGAGAACAAGGCCTGAAGCCGGCAACAGCAGCGAATTGTAAACGCTGCTGCTGCCCGAAGAAGGTAATGGAGCACCGAGGCAGTCCGCTTCTCCCCCCTCCCAGCCGAACTCCCGCTGACCCTCCTATCTCCCCCCCCCCGTGAACCTTTCCGACCTTCCCAGCGAGAGCAGCAAACCTCCTTCTCGGCTTTCTCCTCCCTCTGCCGCGTTACTGATGACGTCATCAGTGATGCGGCAGAGGGAGGATAAAGCCGACGCTACTGGAGGGAGGTTTGCTGCTTTCGCTGGGAGGGTCAGAAAGGTTCACTTGGGGGAGGAGAGATAGGATGGTCAGCGGGGTTTCGGCTGGGAGGGGGGAGAAGCGGTCTGCCTTGGTGCTCCAAGGCCTGGCGCCATTACCTTTTTCGATAATGGCGCCGATGCTGCTTTCGCTGGGAGGGTAGGAGCGCGATAGGGACCGGGCCAGCTGTGCACCCCCCCCCTAAGGCGGCACCCGGTATGGACCTCCCCCTCGCCCCCCTTGGTACGCTACTGCCCTGGGGAAACAGCCTGCAACAAGATCGCGCGATGCCAGAGATCTTTGCCTGCTTCGGCTGTTTCCTCCGCCGCGGTCCCGCCCCTCCTCTGACATCAGAGGAGGGGCAGGACCGTGGCGGAGGAAACAGTCGAAGCAGGCAAAGATCTCTGGCATCGCGATCTTGCTGCAGGCTGTTTCCAGACGCGACACCCGGCGCAGGGGGGAGAACTGGACCGGACCGGGAGCACCCCCTCAGGGCTTGGTACCCGGGGCGGACCGCCCCCTCCGCCCCCCCCTTGGTACGCCACTGTCTAACTTATCAAGGAAATAGCATCAAATTTGCAATGAAGGAGAAGATTCAGAAGACCGCAATGAAGCGTACTATTCCTGATGAACTCAGTATTCATAAATCAGTTATTACCTTATTAACTAGAATTTGATATACTATTTCTTTGTTTTGTCTCGCCTGAAGATATTGTGCAGAGGTATCCAGATTTATTGGATTTTTCATAGTACCTCACCCTCTACAATGCAATAGGCACCCTAACTTATTGGCTATGAAAGGAATTTTATGTATACTTTGATAAGGTTATAATAGCAATGAATTATCTTTCTGTCTAATATATCATCCTCTGTAGATATGATTTTAGACCTCCCACCTGGTTGATCAGCACATTTTTTTCTCAATTCTGTCTAGAACAGGGGTGTCCAACCTTTTGGCTTCACTGGGCCGCATTGGTCGAAAAAAATGTTTCTGGGGCTGCACAAACATGCAAACTCTGCAGCATGACAGAGGAGGGAGCCGGCAAGATGGTAAACACCAGGGGGCAGCAGAGGAAAACACTGCATCGTCCTCGACTGGGGCCGCAGAAAATACTTCACTTGGCCGCATGCGGCCCTTGGGCCGCAGGTTGGACACCCCTGGTCTAGAACTTCTATCCCCCCAAAATGATTGCTTGAAGCTTCATGGATAAAATTTCCCTAAAGTATTCTTTTTTTGATATATTCCTGGACATGTGAGGCTCCTATTAGCCTTGCATTAAATTTCCATGAGGAAATCCTACTACCACTACTATTACTACTTATCATTTCTATAGCACTGTTAGATGTACACAGCACTGTAAATTAAACCTAAGAACTGCTATCTGGGACCGACTGAGGGTCCATCAAGCCCTGTATCCTGTTTCCAACAGTGGCCAACCCAGGTCTCAAGTACCATGCTAGATTCCAAGTAGTAGAACAGATGTTATGCTGCTTATCCTAGGAATAAGCAGTGGATTTCTCCAATCCATCTCAATAATGGCCTATGGACTTCCATTTTTAGGAATTTAACCAAACCTTTTTTTTAATCCTGCTAAGCTAACTGATTTTACCACAGTCTCGGGCAACGGTTTCCAGAGTTTAATTACACATTGTGTGAAGAATTATTTTCTCTGGTTTGTTTTAAATCTACTACTTAGTAGCTTCATCCCATGCCACCTTGGCCTAGTATTTTTGGAAAGAGTGAACAAATGTTCACATCTACTCTTTCCACTCCACTCATCATTTTATAGACCTCTATCATATCCGCCCAAGCCATCTTATCTCCGAGCTGAAGGGACCTAGCCTCTTTAGCCTTTCTCTTTTATCATTTTTGTCATCCTTCTCTGCACCTTTTCTAATTCCAGTATATCTTTTTTGAGATACGACGACCAGAATTGCACACAGTATTTGAGGTGCAGCCCTATCATAGAGCGAAACATTAAGAGACAATCTCTGTTCAGAAGAGCTTACAATCGAATCAAAGCAGACAACCAATGACAATAGCAAAATAGGAGAGTAAAAAAAAATCAATTCTAGTGTGTGATGAGGTAGCAAATAGAAAATGAATTCCCTATTATTGTGGACTTCTTGTGGATGATTATTTTTTCTTTCCTCTTTTTATTCATACAATCCTGATTCCGTAATTCTGAATCAACATTTCTGAACAAGCATTTATTGCTTGGTTATTGCTCTTTTGTTCAAATTGCAAATACATAAATAAAAGAAGAAGAAAAAGGAACCCCCCCCCTCACACACACAATTTCATGGTCTGTGGGATGATATAATTGTTAAAGTCTGCCAGTTTCAAATGCCCAATGCTAGATAACATAACATTCTGTATGCTAGGAAGCCTGGCTTTACAATTAGATTGTTGATCCAATGTCAAATCTTCTGGCTGATTAAAATCTCTGTTCAAGTTAATTGGGATAAGTCCAGTCTATATTCATTAAAAAATTCAATTAAAACAGAAATATCAATGAATGACTATAAAATGAAAGCTTTCAAAATATTCAGTTTCTAAATTTCAGGCAGTCGTTGAGGCAGATGGTTCATGAGAAAGCTATTATATATATATATATTTAAAATTTTTTGTGGCATGTTGTTATATCCTCCACAACACTTGTAATGAGTTCCACAAATGAGGACTTGCCACTTGAAAGGATCTAGCACAGTGGTTAAGACGACTAATCACATGAAAAAAATGGTTCATCTAGTACATCTTTTTCTGCTGACCAAAGCATTAATGGATGATGGTACATTTTAGAGTAGCTGCTATGAGCAGTACATTATTATGCAAGACCTTATGCATCAACAATCAGATCTTGAAGTTACAGAGAAATGCTTTTGAAACCAATAGGAGGAAATTTCTTTTCACTCAGAGAATAGTTAAGCTCTGGTACATGTTACCAGAGGATGTGGTAAGAGCGGATAGCGTAGCTGGTTTTAAAAAAGGTTTGGACAAGTTCCTGGAGGAAAAGTCCATTGTCTGTTATTGAGAATGACATGGGGGAAGCCACTGCTTGCCCTGAATCAGTAGCATGGAATATTGCTACTCCTTGGATTTTGGCCAGGTATTAGTGACCTGGATTGGCCACCGTGAGAACGGGCTACTGGGCTTGATGGACCATTGGTCTGACCCAGTAAGGCTATTCTTAAGTTAAGTCACAGGAAGCCAATGCAAAATAGATAAAACAAGTGCAATATTTGGAGCATTTTGATACTGATCTAGGAGTTGTATTCTGCACCACCTGTAAAGTGGGTTTCCCCAAATGGAAAACATTGTAATGATCTAAAAGTGGCATAATTGGATTATGAATCACTAACTTAAAAGTTTTCTGTGATAATCAAAGCCTGTAATCTTCTTATTATGTGTAACTTGAAAAAATAGTTCTAACTATAGATCTCAAATGTGGATGCAAAGAAAGAATAGAGTCCAAGAAAAACACCTTATCGGTTTTCATTTTTAAATCTTACATGCACTTGCTGTATTTACATTCAATTTATCACTCCGAGACTTCAAGCCATGAACAGAACAAGAAAATGCGACTCTATGTAGGAAAATAGCATGGTTGGGAGAGGCAAAATGCCCATGTCCTTCTCTTGAATGATACTTGACATACAAAGAGAGCAAGTCTTCACCCAAGGAATATCTTTTAGACAAAAAACAAGCTTATTTGATGTGTTTCTAACATAACTATGTACAGTTAAAATTAAGGGCTCCTTTTACGAAGGTGCTCTAGTGGTTTTAGCGCGTGCTAAAGATTAGCGCACGCTAACCCACGTGCTAAACAAAAATATTAATGCCAGCTCTATGGATGCGTTAGCGTTTAGCGCGTGCAATATTGTAGTGCGAGCTAAAACCGCTAGCACGCCTTTGTAAAAGGAGCCCTAAGTAAAAGCGAGAATCAGAAAAATAGACAAAAAAAACCCCTAATCCTTGTCTCAGTCCCTACATGCTGAGCAGGCTGCTCTGTTTACTTTTTTTTTTGCAGCCCTATTAGGACTTCCTCTATGCTTCTCTCTCTCTCTCTTTGTGCACTCTGGGAACCTCAAATTCCTCCAGTCAATTTCTGCAGAACAGGTCCCATCAACATGATAAATACTGGGATATGATACTTGGAGTATCAGTGCCTCTGGATTCTTAAATAAAAATTTTTTTAAAAAAAACCTCACAGGAAATATCTTCTATAAGGAGATATTAAAAGAGGGAAAATTTCTCTCTTCTCTCCATTGAAAAAAATTTGGAAAACAAACGAACGAACCCTACTTCACTAAACTATTTTTGTCTGAGCATTTGAGAAACAAGTCCCAAAAACAGAATTAGATTTCTCAGGGGACAAGATAGGATGCACTCAGTAGATATCAACCAAACAGAATTCTACTCATGTGTGAACCAAGGGCCTGATTCTACAAATGCGCATCCTGATTGTAGGCGACGGTAGGCGTCCTAGTGCCATCTCACAGCCAATCGGGATGCAGGTTTTTACAAAAACTGCAAGCAGAAGGATGCCTATATTGTAGGTGTATGTCGTGCATCTAAGGAGACGCATAGAGATGCTTATGGACTCCAAAGGCATGGCGTGGGCATGGTGTCCACCAGAAGTGGCATACATTTAAGGCATCTCTTAGTAAAAGTAAACGTGATTGTCTATAGGACGCTTATGCGTGATTGACACCTCAACAGAAAACTATCATTCCAAGCAGGCAAATGGAACAAATGTTTAGCCAACTTCATCTCAAACGCACCGTCGTACCAAATGTTTAGAAAGTCAATAAAAACCTATCTCTTTGCCAAATTTCTCTGACCCCACCTCAACCTGATGTACTTTCAATACACTTCCAGATAAACCTGACTATACTTAACAAGCCAATGTAAATTCAAAAGTTCGCTGTAATGTCGCTGTCTGTATACAGTCTCTTCCCTTGTAAACCGCTTAGAACTGTTTGTGGCATGGCGGTATATAAAAATAAAGTTATTATTATTAGTTATTATTATTAGTGGTCACTTCTTAGGCAGCCATCGAGATCGATGACCTCAATAAACTATATCAAGCATTTCATTCACTCTTTCCGACTGTAATGTACTGTCCATAAAATTTAAATAAATATGGAAGGAAAAGTCTCAGAATCCAGCCTGGAACCTTTAATTCTCTCACATTCAATGGGTACAATCTCATGGATGTAGGGCAGAAAGTGAAGAAGAGTAAAGAAGGCCTTGGAAACAAGAGTTAAGAGCACAGATAGAAGGAAGTGCAAGACTGGAAAAAAGATGATTAGGCAACAACAATGTGTAGTGATTGAAATGTGTCCATTTTCAGAATTTAAATCTGCTGTCTATATTTTGCACTGTTGAGGAAGAAATGTATTTCTGTTTCTCTGCTGTATTGCATGCAGAGTCTGGCATCTTAGGGTTTTGTTTGTGTATATTAGGATTTTTAGTTTGTGGTCCTGTATTTGGATAAGGTTTATCTATGTTATGCACATGTGACCAAGGCCAGGTATTCTTGCATCAATGAATCTCGTGAAGCGTTATTGGTATCATGGTCTCAAGTAGAAGATATTTGTTGGCAATTTGTCCAGGTTTTGGAAGGCCCCGAGCTTGGGGCCTCATTTGGAGGGCCTCTGCACATGTTCAGATGTCAATGTGATGACATCACACATGTGCGTGCATGAGCATGATATCATCGCGTCAATGTCCATGCATGCGGAGAGGCCCTTTAGATGTGGTCCAGAGCTCGGGGAAGGATATAAGGTTCATTTGGGGGTGGGGGCGGGGGCAAGGCTGGGGGCAGAATGGAGTAGTGCCACATGTCCTTTTTTCAAAGAAGAAATCTGGTAACCCTAGATGTAAACAATGAGATTCTGCATTCTGTTGTTTGGAGAGCTGTTCCTTCAACTTGAAACAGAATGCACATGGGACGGGATGATACTAGACCTGCGGCTTGCAAACAGAGGCCCCCTTTTACAAAGCTATGACAGTGAGTCCTGCATGGCAAATGTGATGCAGCCCATACAATTCCCGTAGGCTTCGTCGTATTTGCCATGCCGCTAATTGCTCCTGCAGCTTTGCAAAAGAGGCCCAGAGTGTTTCTGAGGTTATAATTTGAGTAAAATATTTTTGTTATACATATTACAACGCTTTGGCTCCCTTTTATCACATTAAGGTTTTTTTATCACCGGCCACGATGGTAAAAGCTCCGACGCTCATAGGAATTCTGTGAGCTGGCAATCAAAAAACCCTAACGTGGCTTGATAAAAGGGAGCCTTTGTCTGTTTTTGCCTTTGACTTTTCCTTTGGGCTAGTAATTATTGTTGCTCTGAGTGTATATTTTGATGAATTCTACAAAGGTTTTCGTGGTTTTGTCTTTCTCATTTTTTGGTATATTTGAAAACTTTATGAGTATATATGCTTACAGCACATGTGCTTGGGCACATGTACTCATGAAAAATGTTAAAACAAATCAAAAATGTTTTTCTTCTGTTTGTAATGTATGTTCTCTTTCTATGAAAAATGATTGATGTTTTTCTTGTTTTAATATATTGTATTATAACACAAGTTCCAAGTTTATTTTAAAATGTGGTAAAATGCTTATAAAAAGAATTTCTAAGCGAAGTACATAGAAATAGGATTTAGCACCGGCTGGCACGCTGAATGCTCTATGCTGCTCCCAAAACTCAAAGATTCTATGAACGTCGGGAGCAGCGCAGAGCATTCAGCGCACCAGCTTGTGCTAAAAACAACTTCTACGGGTTTGTAAAAAAGAAGGGGGGGGGGAGGGAGGTATGTTCATAGAAAAACATCTTTTTGTATAAAGATTTCTGTCCTATTATGGCCTTTAAGTTGACCATCTTATTTTTCACTACTAATTTCCCTTTTCCAAAGTGGTGCCCACATGTTGTTTTTGTAACTGAATGGTTCTTTATAAATTTCATACAAATAATATCCTACTCACCATGCAGATTTCTTAAGTGCTTTTTTGGCATAATGATGTGCTTTTTATATTCTGTTACAGTGTTGAAATATTTAGTAGTTAGGATTAAAAATTGTTTTATATACCAGGAGAGAAAATCTTATGGAAATTGTAACATTTAATCTAAACAAAAGATATAGTTCCTCCTCGCCACCCCCCTCCCCCTCCCAGGTTCCACAAAGATGGCCATATAATTTAAATGACTGCTTATACTTTGTAGCAAAGTTTCATCTTTTGTCTTGGTTGCTCTTTTGTTGCTAGTGTCATTGAGCTGCTGCTTGATCTGAGCATCAGTCCTGCTACTCTCTTATTTCCACTGACTCATTTTGTCCCCAAAAAGAAAAACTCTATAATGTAGACAGAGAAGAAAAAAGAAAATATATTTTCCTTTTCTAATGATGGTACTTTTGATTGTTGATGCCACTGTTTGTTGTTCTGTACATCTCTTTTTGTTGCTTTTGTCTACATAAGAACATAAAAATTGCCACTGCTGGGTCAGACCAGTGGTCCATCGTGCCCAGCAGTCTGCTCACGTGGCGGCCCTTAGGTCAAAGACCAGCGCCCTAACTGAGACCAGCCCAACCTGCATACGTTCCGGTTCAGCAGGAACTTGTCTAACTTTGTCTTGAATCCCTGGAGGGTGTTTTCCCCTATACCAGCCTCCTGAAGAACGTTCCAGTTTTTCACCACTCTCTGGGTGAAGAAGAACTTCCTTATGTTCGTACGGAATCTATCCCCTTTCAATTTTAGAGAGTGCCCTCTCGTTCTCCATTCCTTGGAGAGGGTGAACAACCTGTCTTTATCTACTATGTCTATTCCCTTCAATATCTTGAATGTTTCGATCATGTCCCCTCTCAGTCTCCTCTTTTCAAAGGAGAAGAGGCCCATTTTCTCTAATCTCTCATTGTACGGCAACTCCTCCAGCCCCTTAACCATTTTAGTTGTTGTTCTCTGGACCCTTTTGAGTAATACCGTGTCCTTCTTGATGCTGGACACAGTATTCCAGGTGAGGGTGTACCATGGCCTGTTCAGCAGCATGATAACCTTCTCCAATCTGTTTGTGATCCCCTTCTTAATCATTCCTAGCATCCTATTCACCCTTTTTGCCGCTGCTGTGCATAGCGTGGATGGCTTCATTGACCTGTTGACCAACAATCCCAAGTCTCTTTTTGGGGGTCTCTTCAAGTAACTCCCTGGACATCCTGTATTCGTGAATAAGATTTTTGTTACCGACATGCATCACCTTACACTTATCCACGTTGAACCTCATTTGCCATGTCGCGGCCCATTTCTCAAGTGTGTTTGTCACGTTGCAGATCTTCGCAATCCTCCTTCGTCTTCACTACTCTGAATAACTTAGTATCATCTTCAAATTTAATCACCTCACTTGTCTTACCAATTTCCAGATCGTTTATAAATATGTTGAAGAGCATGAGTCCAAGCACCGAATCCTGCGGCACTCCACATTCTTCTCAATCTGTCTTCTGTCTTTGATACTGTTGATCACCACCTCAGTACACTGTCCTCACTGGGATTCTGGGTTCTGTTCTCTCCTGATTTTCTTCCTGTTCTTCCATCGTACTTTCAGTGTATGTAACGGTAGATCATCATCTGCTGCTATCCTACTGTCTTATCAGTGTACCTCAAGGCTTTGTCTTGGGCCCTCTCCTCTTCTCCATATATACCTACTCTCTCGGTACACTGATCTCCTCCCATGGTTTTCAATATCACCTCTATGCCGATGACTCCCAGATCTACCTCTCCACACCAGATACCCCTACAGAAGTTCAGGCCTGAGTTTCAGTCTGCCTGTCTGACATTGCCGCTTGGATGTCTCACCACCATTTCAAATTGAATATGGCTAAAACCAAACTCCTTATCTTCCTGCCTAAACTTTCCTCCCCACTCCCGTTGTTATCTATTTATGTGGATAACACTCTCCTCCTCCCTGTCTTGTCAGCTCGGAAACTTGGGGTAATCTTTGATTCCTCTCTCTTCTTCTCCACTCAGAACCAACAAACTGCTAAAACTTGGTTCTTTGAGTTTAAAAGACTTTTTTGCATTGATTGTAACTGCTCTTTGCTGCTCTTCAGAAGTTGTACTCACCCACACCCCAGGTGACTACCTAGATTTACTCAATGTTTAAGCCAGCCCTGCACAGATGACATGCCAAGAATCAAAAATGTCTGTTAGAACTGCCACTAAGAGGCAGAAAAAGTGATATTTCAATTTTACAACATTTTAAGTTGAAATAGAGAAAGGTGAAATAAGAGTCAGTTGAATACCAGTCTTAGAAAGGATGCTTCTGTTAGTTAGATAATCAACATCACCTTAAGAAAAAATGCATTCCCATGCATAGATCTAAACTAGAAGTGAATAGTTGTCTTTGCAAATGTTGTCCTTGCAAATGTTAAGTGAACCATAAAGAGTATTAACCTGGAGCAAAGCAATGGGTATTTGCAAGCATTTGGTTAATTCCTAAACAATTATTGCTTTTCTTTATTATTAGCTGCAGTTGTATAGAGCCAAATAATCCTAGCAATAAAACTTTGAATTACTGGAAGGAACACAATATCACTGCATCTGACATCTCTTGGATGAACCTAACCTCGACAGTAAGTGAAATTTCAAAATATCACAAATGTTAGCATTCTATTTTTATTTCTTGATTTGTATTCACGTATTGCTGCTTCTGTGACCTAAGAGCCTTGTTTTCAAAAGATCTGTCTTACTAGAATGGTATCCAATAAACAGTAAACAAATATTAGAGCAGTCATGTTGACAATGGAATCTCAAGCACTTTATTAAAAATAGACGTCAATGTTGAAATATAAACAGCCCCATTTTGCATAGGGGCTCAATGTGGAAAATGGAGTGTTCAGGCTGGGTTGTTCATATTTCCCTGAGTATTTTACAAAAGGCTCTAAGAGCTTAGAGCCTTTTCTTTTTTTTTTTTTAATAATTCTTTATTCATTTTCACAAATTACATTAAGTGTTAATATTTTCATTCACAGTAACAATAAGTACATCACTTATAAACAATCATTGGTATATTACATAGATTCTTATCCCCACCCCTCGCCCATCCCTCCCAACCATATACTCCATTATTGTATGATATATGTAATAATAAAATACCCCTCTCCCTACCTCATAAACTGATAAATATAAGGGAAATAATTTTACTTAATCCTTAAGCCTTTTCTAAAATACATACATGGAAATGCAAGACTGCACATGCATGCACAACTGGAGCATTCATTTTAATAAACCTACTAGTGCAGAAAGAGCCATATGATTAGAGTCTTTACATGTATAAGTGCCATCATCTACATGTGAAGGTCCTTCCTTGCAACATACATGTGGATTTGCCAGCAACGTTACGAGTATATGTGAGATTTTACAAAGCTACACATACAGGAAGAGGAAAGTTTTAGAATCTAATCTAATCTAAGGGCTCCTTTTACAAAAGTGTGCTAGCCGTTTTAGCGCACGCTAAAATGCCATGCACGCTAGCCACTACCGCCTCCTTTTAAGCAGGCGGTAGTTTTTCAGCTAGTGCACACTAATCTTGTGCGTGCGCTAAAAACGCTAGCGCACCTTGGCCCTAAATCTTTGATTTATATACCGTGTCATCTCCCCAAAAGGAGCTCGACTCGGTTCACATAAAAATCAATAATCGAAGTGAAAGTAGTTAGATTAGAGAGGAAATAATTTATTTCTAAAGACCCTCATCTGACATCCTAGAGAGAAGATAACTAATTTTCCTTAGAACAATTATCTAAGAACTGTTGAAATAACAGTGTTTTCATGGATTTACAGAAAATCTGGAAGGAGAGAAGAATTCCAGCACAAGAAGGAATCCCATTCCAAATCATTGTAAAAGTATATGAGAAAGATCAAGCAATATTACTAATAGATTTTATTCCTTTCAAAGATGGAAAGGACAGTTTAAATTTCTGAGAGTTTCTTGAATCAAAAGATCTTTGGTTATTCAAAGATAGAGGAACCAAAGACGTAAATAGTCCATGTATGATTTTAAAAACCATAGAAGCGCGTTTAAACTCTGCTCCAAGATAGGAAGCCAGTGAAGATTTCTCAAAAGAGGAGACACATGATCAAATTTTCTCTTACCAAATATTAGCTTTGCTGCTGTATTTTGGATTAGTTGTAACCGTTTTATATTCCCTTTACTCAAGCCTATAAAGATTGAATTACAGTAATCTAATTGTGCTTGGATAATAGCTTGCACCAGTACCACAAAATGTTGCTGGTGAAACAAATGTCTAACTTTCCTTAATATTTACAAGCTGAAAACACATTTCTTTAAAAGGTGATTAACCTGACATTGAAATGAGAAGAGTCTAATATTATTCCCAGAACTCTACACGAAAATTCCATTTTCAAAGATTCTCCAGAATTCAGTTACAGAGAGAGGTAACTGTTCAATTTTTGGGCCAAACCATAATAATATTGTCTTGACTGCATTAAGGGCTCCTTTTACAAAGGTTCGTTAGGGCCTTAATGCGCGTAATAGCACGCGCTAAAATGCCGCGCGCTAGTCGCTACCACCTCCTCTTGAGCAGGCAGTAGTTTTTCAGGTAGCACGCGCTATAGCGTGCGCTAATCCTTTGCTTGCGCTAAAAACACTAGCGTACCTTTGTAAAAGGAACCCTAAGTTTCATTTGAACAGAGATAACCCACATTTGAAGTCTGGAAATACAAGAATTTATATTTAGATCAAAGTTGCTCAGTTTCGGATCTACTTCTAATAGAATAAAAATACCTTACGCATATGTAAAAATTGTTTCAGAAACAGCTAAATTATTTATTTAGTTATTTATTTTAAATTTAAAAAATGTCTACACTACCTAAGACCTAAGCGGTTTACAAGGAAAACATACATAATCATGTAAACACACCTACTCAAGACAACATAATACATTGACTCATCAAAATTATCTAACATACTAAAACTAGTACAAAACTAGTAAAATTTCAGTAAAATAGGTTAATAAAATCTAACCTAGTAAAGAGTTCTCACAAACAGATATGTTTTAAATTGCTTCTTAAAAGACATCTTGTTCTTACATAACCTCAAACATCCTGGCAGAGCATTCCATTTCAGAGGACCCACCACAGAAATGGCTGTTTGCGTCTTCTTGTAATGGGTTTCACCAAGCACCTCTATTGATAGCTTCATAGTAGATTCAGATCTCAACATTAAGGTTCTTTAAAGTAGTCATATAAATGTTAAAAAGTAAAGGAGACAACAGAGAGCCCTGTGGAACTCCATAGGCAGACTTCCATGGAGCAGATGTTTCACCATCAGTATATACCTTGAATCACTGATGGACACCCAGGTCCAAACAAGCAAAACCTGGCACTTGTGTGTGACAAAGCTATTGCAGGAATCATTTTAAATATGCATGCATTCCAATTATAAATTGGGAACTGCACCTATAATATTTCAGCCTGCTCAAACCACGCCTCTTTGGAAGTGTTGCATTCTGGAGCATTCTGGTGCTGAAAAGTTCTCAGCCCAACCAAAAAGGGAAAGACGTGGAGCCATGAAACTTACAAGTTATTCCACATATTAACCCCTAAGTTCAACACACTTGGCACATCATGTCTGAAGTCTCTGTAACCCTTCCAAAAAATACTCTGATGTCTGGTCACTGAAATACTGCTTCCCTGCTGCAATCACCTCCAAATCACTTGGAAATTGTCATCTTTTCAAACCCTTTTATGGTTTGGAGACAGAAAATAGTCAGATGGAGCAAGATCTGGTAAGTAAGGTGGATGGTCTATACACTGAAACCCCAACTGCATCAAAACATCCATCGTTGTCCCAGATCTTAGTGAACGGTGACCTCTCTGGCCTCTTCCCTTTGGGTCGGGGCACTCGACAGGGATGCCCTCTCTCTCCCCTCCTCTTCCTTCTTTCGCTTGAACCGCTGGCGGCTCGTATTCGTCAGGACACCCGGCTGGAGGGCCTGTAGGTGGGAAGACAGGAGTTTCTTATAAGCATGTTTGCTGATGACATGCTTTTATATGTCAATCACGCAGATCAGAATGTACCTATCCTGATGTCTATAATTCGTG
This sequence comes from Geotrypetes seraphini, assembly GCF_902459505.1. Taxonomy (NCBI): domain Eukaryota; kingdom Metazoa; phylum Chordata; class Amphibia; order Gymnophiona; family Dermophiidae; genus Geotrypetes; species Geotrypetes seraphini. Next base: position 211,685,933 of record NC_047088.1, on the reverse strand, counting down.
AATATGGTACGTTCTCTGGATTGAAAATCAACTTCGATAAAACGGAGGCCCTTTTGCTGGGTGGCACATCGACGGAACCCTGGTGTAGAGACCTGGGTGTGAGCCTTGCTCCCGGTAAATTGAAATATCTAGGTATCATGCTTTATAGGGACCCGCGTAAGCTGTATGAGGCTAATATCTCTGCAGTCATCGGACGGATTAAAAATCTATGTCTTAAGTGGCAATCGTTACCGCTATCGCTTCTGGGACGGGTGGCTCTAGTTAAAATGGTGATGTTTCCGAAATTGCTCTACCCCCTGCAGACTATACCTGTTTGGATATCTCGTTCAGACGAGCAAGCCTATCAATCTATTATTTGCTCTTTTGTGTGGAGGGGGAAAAAAGCGCGCATCAATTCCACTAAGTTGTTCCAGAGCCGTGATCGAGGAGGTTTGGGTCTACCCGCTCTGCGCTTCTACAATGCGGCCGCGCTTCTACGATGGATTCATGAGCAATTAGTTTCCTCACGTCGTTATTCCCCTGAGTCTTTACTTGAGGACTGCTGTTTACCTTGGTCCTTTTCTTCTTTTCTTCATGGGACGGGGGGAGGGGGCGTTGGGCCCCGTTCCGTTGTTCTGCCATTCCTCCTTCCTTTTCGACGGGCATGGCGCTGGTGGCGGATCCTGCAGCGTCGCTTGCCCACCGCATCCCCGTTTCTTTCCCTTCTTCGCAATCCTGACTTTGCTTCGGGGGTGGGGGGCCTGGCGGGATTGAGGGACCGCACGGCACGCACCACGACCATGGGTGATGTTTTAGCTCTGGGAGGAGGGGAGTTTCCAAGCTTCGCACAGATGCGGACATCATGGCGCCTCTCACCGGCACACATGTACACTTTCCTGCAAATCCACCACTATTATCACTCTTTGGTACATGCTCATGGGGAAGGGTGGCGATGTGGCCCTTTGGATCTGGTTTTCCTCTCCACAACCACTGACTTTAACAAGATTTCTACCTGGTACAGAGTGGGAAGGGATTACTCGGGAGAAGGTTGCCTCAATATTCTGGGGGGTGAGTGGTCTACAGAACTTGAGCTGTCGGTCTCAGTTCACGACCTTCGGCTCCTGTTTCAAACACTATACATGCATGTGAAGGCCTCGGGCCTACAGGAAACACAATACAAAATTCTACACCGCTCCTACATTACTAGGGCCCGGGGATACCATATGGGATTATGGCGAGATGATATCTGCTCTAAATGTAAATCTCACAGGGGTGATTATGTCCACTCATTTTTCACATGTTCCAAACTACACTTCTGGGGCTCCGTGCAGAGCTACTTAGCAAAACTCCTGCAGTGCTCGTTACCATGGAACCCCCCCGCACTGCTGATGGGAGATGTCTCCGACTTCAGACTACAGGGCATGGACCTTTCTGCACACAAGTATATTCTTCATGCGATCCTCGTTGGCAAACAACTTGTCTTGAAATACTGGACTACAGAGGACGTGCCGCAATTTAGCATGTGGATATCCCGGATGCATTTACAGGCTCGGTTCGAGCTGGACACATATGCCTCACGACCCCAGCCCCACTGGAAACTTTACTGTTCTTTCTGGAGAAAGACCTTAAATCAGGTTACCTAGAATCCTTTATAGGGATGGTCCCTGCACTGGTTGTTCCTGTGCTTGCCCTTTCTACAGTCTCTCCTCTTCTTCTGCAAGGTATCCTGTCTACTTTTTACTTTTTATTTTTTACCTTTTACTTTTTACTTTCCACTTTTCTCCGGTCACGGGCTTGAATGTGGCTCGAATGTAGAACCCCTGCCTTCTGTATCTTTGAGTTTTTGTTTATTGAGTTCTTGCATATTTAGGTACCCACTTACTCTTTGTTCCTGTGTGAATGTTGGATTGCCTGTGGCATGCCTGTGGTAAGGATGGGGGTTGCATGATCTGTCTGGGATGTGCCTGTTGAATGGATGGGAGGGATCGTTTGGGGATCCCATTAGCTGTTGTTGTTCCTGCTTTTCTTTATTGGAAAATGGACGGGGAGTGCTGGCCGACACTGCCTCTTTCTACTGCTGGTCACAACTTTGTTATAGGCTTAAGATGCACTCTTTTGACCTACTGATCTGCTCCCTGTCTCTGTATAATTCTGTATAATGCTGGATAAGACCATGGATCTTATGATTAGCCCTTGTTATGTTTCTTGTGCACCTGTCCTGCCTTTGTTTTATAGATGGCGGTGATTGTTTCAGTGTTTCTTGTCTCAATAAACATGATATTTTAAAAAAAAAAAAAAAAAAAGGGGACTGTAATGAAATGGAATCTTTAATTTTCTAATAAACATTTCACAATAAAAAACAAAAAAAAAAAAAAAAAAATCCATCGTTTTGCCAACCTTGTGAGCAGGTGCATTGTCATACAAAAAGAGAACTCTTCTTCAAAGCTTTCCTCTCCTTTTTTCTTTCAATACCTCCTTTAATCGACTTAGCAAGTTACAGTAGTATTCTGTATTAACTGTTTGGCCCCTTGGAAGATCCAAAAACACTATGGCCATGACCTTTCCTGCTGACTTTTGGTCTTGAATTTCCTTGGCCTTGGAGAACCTGAATGCTGCTCTTGCATGGACTGTTGTTTTGTCTCAGGATCATAGTGGTGTAACCATGTTTCATCAACAGTAACTAGTCATTCCAAAACGTTGGCACCAGCTCACTGAAAATGCTGCAAAATCAACTTGGAAGTGTCCACTCGATGTCATTTCTCGTCAGCATGCTAAGATGTGGGCACCCACTTGGCTGACAGTTTCTGCATACCCAGCTGCTCATGGATTATGAGGGGCTGCTGAAAAATTCTCTGCCCATACAAGCTAATGATGTAGAGCCACGAAGCTTACAAATTATTCCTCACTTTTCATGACACTTTTTGTTTCAATGTTATGAAGTGAAACAAAAAGTGCAAAGAAAAGTGTGGAATAACTTGTAAGCTTCATGACTCCATATTATTCTTTTTTTGGGTGGGGTGAGAACTTTTCAGTGGCCCCTCGTGTACACCCAACACATTCCCTGGATATCTATAGTGTCAGCAATTGTTTTAGCCAATATTCGCTGATCTGCCAAAATCAGGTCATAGACATGGTTAACAATTTCAGGAGTTGACACCATTTGAGACCTCCCGGACTTGGCTTTATCTTCGGTCTCAAAATCTCCACGCTGAAAGTTTGCACACCACTTCTTCACTGTGGAGTATGATGGGCATTTGTCATTCAGTGTTTGCAACACACATTCATGGATGTCCGTTGGAGTTTTCTTCTGAAGGAATAGGAACATCATGATGGCTCGGAATTCCACACTTGAAAATTCCACACTTTTCGTTTGTCTGAAACAATGTCAGAACATAGCATTACAATTCTGTAAATTAGCACTTTGCAAACTAAAATAACACTTTTCAGCTACAGTGGTAAAATAACAGAATTTAGGAAGTTAGTTGGGCTGAGAACTTTTCAGCACCCCCTCGTACACATATGTAAATAGTGGCTTTCAGAAATCATCATTTTCATGTGTAGGGAAAGGGAATGGGATTTGTATACCGCCTTTTTGTGGTTGCACATTCAAAGCAGATTACATATATGTACAGGTCCTTTATTTTGTACCTGGAGCAATGGAGGATTAAGGGACTTGCCCAGGGTCACAAGGAGCAGCACTGGGATTCAGTCCCACAATTTCAGGGTGCTGAGGCTGCAACTCTACCACTAGGCCACCTACATCTAAAAATGCTGATATATTCACATGTGCAGGGCAGGATTAACTAATAGGCCAAGTAAGCACGTGCCTAGGGCTCGAAATGGTCAGGGGGGCCCGATGAAGGAAGGCATCAACACTGTTTTTGCCAAACGGTGATGGACCCCTCCAGCATCGATTGGCAACACGGCCCCCCCATCGACGGAAAGTAAGACAAGAAAGCAACACAGGTAAGAAAGGCAACGGGAACTGTAATTGTGCAAGCGGTGCTGCTTGCCCCAAACTTCACTCTGACACAGCTTCCTGTTTCCGCCTGAGCGCATGGTGGGATGGGGCAGGGCAGGGGGCCAAGTGTACTTGTGTGCCTAGGGGGCCTCGATGAATTAATCCTGCCCTGCACATGTGCCTGCTTCTGTAACCCTGGTCTCACTTATAATGTCTTTAGGTACCAGCTAGTTCTTTGGGTCAGGATCTACAAAACAGCTGGGCACAGGCCGAGGCCAGATTTACGCCGAAGGACAACTTTCCCTGTGTTCACTCACTTCAAACATTCTTTTACTTAAGAATGAATCAAGCTGAGACTGATGAAAAATTAATAATATGAACTTTACTTGAAGATCTGAGTTGTAATTCTAAACTGTAAAACTATATACAAGGAGAGTATTGAAATCCAATTTTCAGTCACAGTTCCAGTACCAAAAATCACTTTAGCAAATCACTCATTGTGTTTCCAATTCTTTCAATATTCGAGGTGAGCCGCTCTGGGTTCTACCCTCTTTCCTCAGCCCAGGACCACGCTATCTTCCCACCAAGCTGAAATACTCCACAGCCTCTGCTATATGTAAGGACACCTACACTTTCATTTTATCTTTGAGATTGGTAGCCACACAGTTTTGTCTATTTTCCCACCTAGCAATAGCCCGCAGGTGTAGAATCCTTCTATTTTAATTCCTGAAGAGCCATGCTGGGTCCCACCCTCGCTCCTCAGCTCAGGACCACTCTATCTTCCGACAAAGCTGAAACACTTCACTATTTATTCTGCTGGCAAACCCACTTGATTCTGACCCAACTGACTGCTGATCTTTCCAGGGGTCTCTCTCAGTACTTGAGCTCTGGCAGGAGATCAAGTTAGTGTGTAGCGCAGTGGTTAGAGCTTTAGCCTCAGCACCCTGAGGTTGTGTGTTCAAATCCAGCCCTTCTCCTTGTGAGCCTGGGCAAGTCACTTAATCCCCCATTGCCCCAGGTACAAGAGTGTGAACCCACTGGGGCAGATAGGAAAAAATGCTTGAGTGCCTGAATGTAAACCACTTAGGTTATATGTGGTATATAAATACTAAAAATAAATTAAATAAATAAAAATAACCAAAAGCCCTGCTCTCTCCTAGCACAACTCTTTTATACATTTATCCCCTCTCCCTCTCAGGGTAGGGTCCTCTAACTCCACCCCAAAACTCCCTATACTCATACACAATTCTCAGTTATTCCCAGAAGAATCTCCTACCTCCTTGTCTGCAGCAGAGGCATTCATCGGGGGTGGGGGGAAGAGGGGTGTCACATTTGAATGCACATTTTGTTTAGGTCATGGGTTTGACTATACAAGTGTCCTACTAGTAGTAGCAGTTTATCTAAGTCCAAGGTCTTTCAAGTAATAGCTAAATGGTTTACAATGAAAATTGTTTAAAATACAGCTTAAAATGTTAAAAATGAAAAAAAAAAGGGGGAGTTCAAGATTAATGAGAACAAACAAGACTAAAAGGAAAGGACATGAGGGCATTTAAAAAATACAACGAAATAAAACAGAAAAAAAGGAGAGAGGGAGCAGGGGAAGTGCGGGAGGGAAGGGGATGCGTCTAAAGAAGCGCTTTTGTTATTTTTGCTGAGTTGAGATCCTTGGTTAGGAAAGGGAGGTCTCAAATGTCATGTTTAAATACCAGGAGCATGTTATTCTCATGCTTACAATTAGATTTGGAAGAGTGTATGTGTGTGTGTGTGTGTGTGTGTGTGTGTGTGGGGGGGGGGTGTCAAATATCTAATACTGGAAGGTTTGACTCCTGGAATGTGCTTCCAGAGGGTGTGAAAGGGGTATTGGGGTTCAAGAAGGGATTGGATGATTTCCTGAAGGAAAAGGGGAAAGAAGGGTATAGATAGAGGATTACTATACAGGTCCTGGACCTGATGGGCCGCCGTGTGAGCGGACTGCTGGGCACGATGGACCTCTGGTCTGACCCAGCAGAGGCACTGCTTATGTTCTTAAGAATCAATAAACCAAGACTCTCACACTTCAAAGAAACGGCACGATTCACATACACATTTATTGACCTGATGAATGGAGAGCTACCTTTAAAAACAAGACAGAAAAATGTGTTAACAGTGCAATATAAAACAGGCACCTGTGACATGTTGATTGGTTTTTAAATGTTAAGTAGCTGTATGGATTAGTCTGATAACTACGCTGCTTCCTTCAGGGTTTGAACTGATTATTCATTCACTGCTATCATGTCTTCTTTTTTATTTTTTCAAATCTCTGGCTTATTGATTGTATTGCTGGCAAATGAAAAGCATTGTTTGATGCTGCTCCGTCTGCACAAGTCATTTTGTGACTTGTGTAAAGACACATATACTGTTTTTAGTCTACATTTTTATCTGAGACCTTTATATCCAACTGAGGAAGGCGTGTACGCCGAAATGGTCTAGTCCAGGGATCTCAAAGTCCCTCCTTGAGGGCCGCAATCCAGTCGGGTTTTCAGGATTTCCCCAATGAATATGCATTGAAAGAAGTGCATGCAAATAGATGTCATGTATATTCATTGAGGAAATCCTGAAACCCAACTGGATTGCGGCCCTGAAGGAGGGACTTTGAGACCCCTGGTCTAGTAGGACTAACATAGTAACATAGTAGATGACGGCAGATAAAGACCCGAATGGTCCATCCAGTCTGCCCAACCTGATTCAACATATGTGGACTATCGTATTTGCATTTGTATTTGTGAAGAGTGATAAATAAATCGTCTTTCAGAACATCTTCATCCACAGTTTTTGTTCTCATCAAATGAAAATCAGGGTCATTTACTCTATGGTGTGCTAACAATGTTGCTTTCAGTTCACAATGAGCTACTTTAATGTATTCTGACAGGGTCACTTTATTTTATGAAACATTGCAAAATAAAATAGATTTGGCCTGAGTTGCAACAGATGGCTAAAGCTAAGCTGTCCTGTTTTAGAAAGATGCTCGGAGCTTATGCTTTTCCTCAAATGCTCTTCCAGCTGTTCAGGGAAGAGGCTCTGGGGTTTGATGGCATCACAGCTTATCTTCTTAAGCACTTTAACATAACAATTTATTTAAGGGAGGATCTGTGCAGTGTATCATTATATTACAGTGGTACTTGTTAACATCTGTTCTGAATTTCCAAATTATTCCTTAATCTAAGGTTCTGCAACTTAAAATTGATCTTCCATACATTTTTTTTCTCTGAGAACTCAGGGGTCCTTTTTCTAAGCTGCACTAACTGATTTAGCGTGCCTTAGCAAAAGGACTCCTAAAACTCTTATGAATCATGCTCCATTGAATTTCATTACTACTTAATTTACAATTCAGACAAATATGGATTAATAACCCCCTCCTCCTTTTACAAAACAGCAGAAGCGTTTTTAGTGCAGGCCGGCACACTGAATGCTCTGCGCTGCTCCTGACGCTCATAGGAACTCTATGAGTGTCGGGAGCAGCACAGAGCATTCAGCTCACTGGCCTGTGCTAAAAACCACTTTTGCGGTTTTGTAAAAGGGGGGAGGGTAAATAAAGACAACATTTAGGGACCCTTTTAATAAACTGCTGTAAGTTTTGCACTTGCCACACTTAAAGCATGCATGTTTTATTACTATGATTGCATTTTGTGAGCCGCTTAGGTGTAAGCGGGTAAGAAATTATTAAATAAATAAATAATAATATTGAAATAATTTTTTTACATTTTTTGCTTATTTATAAATAAAATCTGAGTATGGGAAGAGCGCAGTAAAATGATTTTTGGAAGTGATAGGTCAGGACATGTGACACCCTCCCCCCCCTTTTAAGAACATAAGAACATAAGCATTGCCGCCTCTGCCGGGTCAGACCAGGGGTCCATCGTGCCCAGCAGTCTGCTCCCGCAGCAGCTCCCAGGTTCGTGACCTGTAAAGTCCTTACCTAAATTCTTTATTCCCTATTCATTAGTACCTGTATAGTTACCCTCTATCTGTACCCTTCTCCTTCAGGAAGTCATCCAATCCATGTTTGAAGCCCAATATTGTACTCTGCCCTATCACCTCTACTGGGAGCGCATTCCAGGTGTCCACCACCCTCTGAGTGAAGAAGAACTTCCTAGCATTCGTTTTGAATCTGTCTCCCTTCAATTTTTCTGAATGCCCTCTTGTTTTTGTTGGCCCTGTTAGTCTGAAGAATCTGTCCTTCTCCACCTTCTCTATGCCTTTCATGATTTTATAAGTCTCTATCATGTCCCCTCTAAGTCTCCGCTTCTCTAGGGTAAAGAGCCCCAGCTTCTCCAACCTTTCAGCATATGAAAGGTTTTCCATGCCCTTAATCATCCTTGTCGCTCTTCTCTGGACCCTCTCGAGTGTCGCCATATCCTTCTTAAGGTAGGGCAATCAGTATTGGACACAGTACTCCAGATGTGGGCGCACCATCGCTTGATACAGTGGTAGAATAACCTCCTTCGTTCTGGTAGTGATACCCTTTTTGATTATGCCCAACATTCTGTTTGCTTTCTTTGAGGCTGCTGCACATTGCGCCGCTGGCTTCATTGTTTTGTCCACCAAAACCCCCAGGTCTTTTTCTAGGCAGCCTTCCCCCAGTACCCTCCCTCCCATTGTATAGCTGTACATTGGGTTCCCCTTCCCCACATGCAAGACTTTACATTTCTCTACATTGAAGCTCATCTGCCATCTTTTTGCCCAGTCACTCAGTTTGTTCAGGTCTCCTTGTAATTCTTTGCATTCCTCAACAGTCCTGACTCTACTGGAGAGTTTTGTGTTGTCCGTGAATTTTATAACTTCGCACTTTGTCCCTATTTCCAGGTCATTTATGAATATATTGAACAGCAGCGGTCCCAACACTGACCCCTGTGGGACCCCACTTGTGACCCCTTTCCAGTCCGAGTAGTGCCCTTTTACTCCTACCCTCTGTTTCCTGTCCGCCAGCCAATTTCTGATCCATCTGTGCACATCCCCTACCACCTCTTGGCTCCACAGTTTCCTCAGTAGGTACCTTGTCGAAGGCTTTTTTGGAAATCGAGGTATACGATGTCTACGGAGTCACCCTTGTCCAATTGCTTGCTTATCCCCTCAAAGAAATGCAGTAGGTTCGTTAGGCATGATCTTCCTTTACAGAAACCATGCTGGCTTGTTCTCATCAGATTATTTTTTTCTAAATGCTCATTGAGTGATACCTTCCTTGAGCAATGATTCGGCCATCTTCCTCGGAATTGAGGTCAAGCTTACCGGTCTGTAGTTTCCTGGGTGGCCTCACGATCCCTTTTTGAAGATAGGTGTAACATTCGCTATCCTCCAGTCCTCCGGGATTACCCCTGTTTTCAAGGTTAGATTGCAAATCTGCTGCAGTAACTCCACTGTTTCGTCTCTGAGCTCTTTCAGTGTTCTCGTGTGTATTCCGTCTGGGCCCGGAGATTTGTCAGTTTTTAGTCTATCTATCTGCTTTAGTACATCTTTGAGGTTTATCTCTATGCATGATAATTTTCCCTCTTGGTCTACCCTGAAGATTTTTTCTGGTTCCGGCACGTTGGATGTGTCTTCTCTTGTAAAGACCGACGAGAAGAACATGTTTAGTCTGTCAGCCATCTCTTTTTCCTCTCCTTCACCACTCCCTTTTTGTTTCCCTCATCCAGAGGTCCCACCTCCTCCCTCGCCGGCTGCTTTCCTTTCACATATCGGAAGAATGGTTTAAAATTTCATGCTAGTTTCTCTTCATATTCTTTCTTTGCTATTCTGACCACTCGGTGACACTCTTTTTGTTGCTTCCTGTGCACTTTCCAATTTTCTTCGGTTTTATCCTTTTTCCACATCCGAAATGTCCTTTTCATGTTTCCTATCACTTTCTTAACTTCAGTGGTTATCCATGCCGGGTCTTTTGTTTGATTCTTTTTGCATCCTTTTCTAAATCTGGGTATGTACAGGTTTTGTGCCTCGTTTACCATGTCTTTGAATAAGGACCAGTCTTGCTCCACAGTCTGCGCCTTCTTGGAGCTGTTTTTGAGTTTTTTTCTCACCATTCATCTCATGGCGTCATATAACAATTGTACTGGCTTCCTGTTAAATGTGGAATTTTGTTTAAAGTTTTAGTGCTAATTTTTCAGGCAGTGTGTAATGGTATTAATCCCAAGCTATGACATTGTATCAACCACATTGCCTGTTAAGAACTGAGATGGCGATGCGTTTGTCACTAGATGAAATACAGCGAATGAAGGCAATTTCAATAGCAGGGGTGAAAATGTGGAACAACTTAGTTGGACAGTTAAGGATAATGGACAATATACAAAATTCTAAAAAGCTGCTAAAAACAACCTTATATTTGTGGAAGTATTTACTTAAACATATAGGGCGGTTTAACGCATGTAATACTGCATGCTAAACCACAGGATACGCTAGCCGCTACCACCTGCTTTTAAGCAGGCGGTAGTTTTTGGCCAGCGTGGGGGTTAGTGTGTGATGAAAAGTCACGCGCGTTAACCCTGCTAGCACGCCTTTGTAAAAGGAGCCCATAGAGGGGCATTTTTGAAAAAACATCTAAGTTCAACTTGGACATTTGTAGCTGAACGTCCAAAGTTAAAGGAATAAAAATGGTCATTTTTGAATGGCAAACTGCTGGACATCCAAATATATATAGTTTTTGAAAATTGTCTACTTAGACATCTTGGCCACACGGATATTTAACTTTATACCCCGTTTTCAATCAGAAAAACATCCAGGTTGAAAACGTCCTAATCTTGACCATTTGGACTTGGGTTGGGCCAGAATAGTAATGGACTAGCCACATAGATACCCCGACAGAGCAATAGGAAACCTTAGAGGGCCCTACTGTGAACTTCACATAAAGGATGCCAGCTTATAATTTATGGTGAACCCCCTCTTTCCTGTCCACTGCTGTTGCTCTGCCCATTGCTGTCACTTCTTCAAACATGCTATAGGAAGTCTTGGCAGCCATTCTGAAGATGTGGGGTTACTGGATTTCTTCTGTGCCCCCAAAGAGGCCTCTAGACAACTAGAGCTGTGATATCAGTCCTCATTCCTGTAGTGCTACTGCAGAATGGTCACTACTGTTACCTTGGCATTTCTGGGTATTTTTTTTTTACATTTTCCTCATTACCGTGGTATTACTGTGATATCAGTTGCCATGTCCTAACCATCAGTAACCCCCCTCTTCCCCAGGGGCTTTATTAGTGGTCAATTTCTGCTGCCACCTAGGTTGATGCTGTCATCCAAAATGGTGCCTTGATGACTCCCACTGGTAGTCTCAATGAAACAGGCGATGAATATGTTCCAAAAACTGGAAAGTGAAGAAAAACAGTGAAGGAAGACTTTGGTGCTCAATTTCCTTTATTGGTATGTCGTGACCCAACACAATCGTGTTTCGGCCCAAGAGGCCCAGCCTCAGGAGTCTATTGGTTAAAATGTTGTATCTTCCTAAAATTGTCATAAATCGTTTAGGAAATGTAGCAAATAATTCTACAAATCATCGTAGCTGTTCTCTGGGGAAAGATTAACCACTATTCTCAGAACACAATTTTTGCTCCATTGGAGAGAATTGTTTTCTGTGAATAGTGGTTAATCCTTTCCCCAATAGACCCCTGAGGAAGGCCCTCATGGGCCAAAACACAATCGTGCCGGTTCATGACATACCAATAAAGGAGATTGAGCACCAGAGTCTTCCTTCGCTATTTGTTCTTCACTTCCCACTGGTAGTTTCACAGTTATACCAATAAGGATCATCACATATAAGGTGTAGGGGGCTGATATTCAGACCACAGGAGGCAGCCTGGCTACCTTCCACAGTTGGTGGTGAACCTGAAAATTCAATACCGGAGCCATATCTAGTCACTGGCATTGAATTTCCAATTTAAGTTCATATGCGGTAGACATAGCCTGCCAAGTTTATATTCATTGGTTGATTGGCTGTCATAGCAGCCAAAGATAGACCTGCTATTTAGGTGTGTCTTTCTGGCTGATAGACTTAGCTGGTTATCCAATGAATATTGGCACTGACTGGCTATGTCAGTGACCGGGATATACACTACAGCTCAAGATGGCAAACTATTGCCTGCTGAATATTGGTTAACTGGCTTAGCGCTCTTTAGCAGGCCAGGAGCCATTCCTGACTGGCTGAATATTTGGCGGCATATCTCCAAATTTTTAAGCCAGTTCTGATCATTCCACTGAATTCCAGTATTTGGGCCTATTCAAAACGTTTCAAAGTCTATAGACTGGTGAGAGTACAAAACCTTATCAAACAACAGTGCCAATATTGAAGAAGTCTGTGGTACCAGCATCTTTATACAGCAACTACAGTTCAGATAAATGTTCCTCAACATGTTGTTCCACAGGGCAATTTCTCCAAATAGGTTAGTTTTGCACATACCATTCTAGGAAAGAACTAAGCCAGGGTGTGCGGCGTGTGATCTCAGTCTCTCAAATCTACTGCTAATGCTCACCATGATACTTGCATTGTGTGAAAGAGAACTTCTTTCTGGAGTTTATTCTGGAGTTGTACCATTGGGAGAGATCATATATTTTTGCAATTCTTCAGATTGATTCCCTGTACACTGATTCAAATGTCTTTTTGCAGTCAATGACATTTATTGACAGTGGCTTTTGAAATTCAAGAATTTGTTCAAAGATGTTCAGTGTCTCTTTTTTATTTCTATGAAAATTAAAAGAAGAAAAACTACACTGACTTAATACCAGACGAGCCTTCAGGAGCTAAAATTCCCTACCTCAGATTTGGATAGAAGTAGCAAAATTTGCCATTGCTAAAATATGTAAGTGAACCATGAATAGCATTCCTCTGAGAACCTGAAGAGAAAAGGGGGAGGGGAAACCTAATGAGTGATCAGAAGGTGATGGGCAGTAGAGTTTTATGGTTTGTAGGAGATTAATTTTATAAAGTTTATTTCTGTGTGCAAAGGCAAAGGACTTTAATAAAAATTTCATAGCAGTATAGATACCAAGAAGATGGCACATATTTTTACATACATCACAAGCAGGCACTGTTAGTGGCATAGTTTGTGTAGAGCAAGGACATAGTTATAATATATCTGTGAATTTTATCAAAGATAACTGGGTGCCATAAGTCAGACACTTGGGTGTTCATTTTCAAATCAGATGGACGCCTTAAAATGCCATCCCGTCTAACTGTATTCCCCACCCTGGCATCCTCTTTGTCTATTTAGATTGTAAGCTCTTTCGAGCAGGGACTGTTTATTTCATGACTATTCAGCACTACACATGTCAGGTATCACTCTAGAAATAATTAATAGTAGCAAAAACATCTATCTGCTAAAAATGTCAAATCCTAATTTTGGAAAGTAAGAATTTTGGATGTTACACACTGCAGTTCATCCAAATATCAAGGGTGTGTGTTAAGGGCTTGTTTTGGATGAGACTAGGAAGGACCCAAAAGTTGGGATTTTCAAATGGGAAGAAACACCCAGAATGCACAGTGAAGGGGAAAGCCCACCATTTTGGAGTGGTGGGCCTGCAAGCAGGAGGGACTGGGCATCCCTCCTGCTGTCATTGTAATTTAGAGGTACAGGGGAGATTCAGGGGTGTGGGGGTGGTTCACGGGGGCAGGGGCATCCATTTGCAGGAAAGAGTGGGCATTCCTCCTTCCAATTTTTGATAAAGTGGATAAGGGGAAGGGTCAGTTTGGGGCGGACCTGGTGTGGGGGCAGTTCAGCATGGGGGGTTGCGGCGGCAGCAAGGAGTGTGCATCCCTCCTGCTGATTTTTATTGAAGTGTGGGCCGTGGGGATCTTGCAGGGGGTGCATTCAGCGCAGGGGGGTTTCATGGCAGCAAGATGGAGTGTGCATCCCACCTGCCTCTACTTATGTTTCGAGGGGGGGTCTTCGAGGGGGCTGTTGGGACTCGGGAGGGAGCCGGCTCGACAAACACACATCTGTGCCCATAGGAAAAAAAAAAGAAAAAATCCTGTCAAACCTGTCAGTAACACCTAGACCTGTCGGTCACTATCCGATTTATGGCATGCAGTGTTATACCATCAATCAGATGGCTGGTTTTAATATTAATGACTTCATTTAAATAGTAATGAGGTTGTTTGCATTCCAGAATTGGAGAATATATAACCACACGGAAAATCACACAGTGAGACGTTTTGAGAATCAGGTCCAGTGGTGTAGTAAGAGGGGATGGACTGCCCCAGGTGCCATCTCGGTGGGGGTACCGGCATCTCTGAGTCCCCCCCCCCAACACCACACTCACACCCTCCCTTCCTTGCTGACGTATCTTTAAAATCTTCACCAGCACGAGTAACTACTCTAGTCTGTTGCTTGTGTAAGCCTGGCTCCCTCTGAAATCACTTCTGGGTCGCGGGGCCAGGAATTGACGTCGGAGGGAAAGCCAGCGAGAGCAGCAGGTGGAGAAGCTGCTCTTGCTGGCAAAGATTTAGAGATACAGGGTGGGAAAGGATGGCATGAGTGTGGCACGGGTACGGGGGTGTGTGTGTGTGTGTGTGAGAGAGAGAAGAGGGCGTGAGGGGTGGTGGAGAGGAAGGCAAGGAGATGCTATTGCTCTGGGTGCCTCTCACCCTTGCTATGCCACTGATCAGTTTGGCAAATTCCATCATTCTCTAAACCAGTCAAACTGGTTTCATGACCATCGGTACCCGATTAGTGCATCTAGCCCTGAATCTGACAGCTTGAAACCAGTGCAGCCACATTGCTGTACTCTGTTTGATTAGCACTGGATTAGCAAGTTAATCCTTAGGGCTAGCAGTGACGCCATTCGGCATCATCAGAATCTCACAGCATTTTCCTGTTTTAATGCTTGGGCCCAGGTTGAGCAGCAGGCTATTTACGAGTTATTCAGAGTACTGTATTCAATTTTTTTTTTAATTTCCTGCATCTCAGTGCCATCTACTGGACCTTATCTACATACACCCCTGAGGAAGGCTTTTATAGCCGAAACATGGACCATGTTGGAGTCTACTACTATAAAGATCGAAAGACTTTTTAAAATTAAACCACATACCTTTGTGTATATGTTTTATATGCATTATTTTATTTAAGTATTTTCAATAAACTGTTTGCCTGAGGTTGGTTGACCGTGTCCCTTCCCCACTCTTTTTTTTGTTTTAATTATTGCAGAAAAACATCAAAATCATAAGCCTGCCCTAGACCTGCCCACATCACGGCTTCAACACACCCCCTTCAGATTTACATGCACTGCAGACCACCATCATAGAAATCTGTCTAGAAAATGGGTTTCAAAAGTAGCCAATTGGCAAGAAAAATATCCACCTGCCCTTTATGGTCATTTTTCTTTTTCAAAAATGAGCCCCAGGCCCACAGTCTCCTGGTGGCCTTTAGTATCCCCACCCAAATTTGTGCCCTGGGATCCAGCACATTTAATTGTGTTCCGTGCGGAGGACTTGTTTAAATGAAACTGATGTTGTCCTTGGATAAATCTGCCATTCAACAGGGCTCTATTTTGAATCTGTAAACTAACATTCTTTTTGGCCACAGCCTTTCATTTTAGGAACTGTGAAATGGCATAATCACTTGCTGACACGATTCGATCCCTGTGTTCATGCTTTGAAGAGTGTGCAATCACGGATGGTTGCAGTAGGTGAACGGGGTAGAAAGGATTAAAAATCAACTGTTCGTTTGTGTCTGCTCTTTTCATTCATGAAATAAAGCCCTGCAGGTTTCTGGGCTGCACTGTGACAATGAGCAAACATCTCAGGTAGTTGAAAGCCCTGAGCTTTAGCTTCTGACTCATACCCTTGACAGAAAATTACAAAGCAATATATTTCCTGTGCATTGTCACTTGTATAGTACATTACTTTTATAGTGCTCCCAATGCACTGTTAATTTTGTTACTGTAGGTGGAAATGTAATTTAAAAACTGCCTGTAACCTGGAGCCTTTTAATGAAAATTAGTCCCAGATTATTCATTTTCTGTATGATAAATAAATTGAAGCAAAGAGAAGGAAAAGTAGCATTCTGCAGGATAAGATTCTCCTACCTCTCCTTTGGTTACTTTGGATACTTTTGTGATTGGGTAAGCAGGGTTACCATATGGCTCCAGAAAAAAAAGAGGACGGATTGAGATATTCGGAAGTAAGGAGGAAGGATAGAGACATCTGGAATTAAAACCCGGATGTTTCAAACCATCCTCTTTTTTTTTTTTTCCTAGAGCCATATAGTAACCCTAGAAGTGCTCCTGACTATTTTATTTTGGCTGAAGAAAAGACGTGGCCCACTGCATCACCGCATACCTCTGTGAAATCAGATTTCAGCCTCTGATACACAAAATGTAGTCCTCACACTGGTGCCAGGACTCAGTTGCATTCCCTTGTTTGAACTGGAGGAGATTTTCATGTCTGTAATTAAGCAGTTAAGTCAGCCTTTGAGTACAAAAGAAGAATATTTCACTAAAGGCACATTTATCAAGTTCTTGACACATCTGCTGTAATTGTTACTTGTACGTAGCATAGATTTAGTAATCCACCAGATTTTCTCAAATTTAAAGGAACATTCTTCAGAGAACATACCGGAATGTCCTTGCTCTGTAGCAGATGGATATTAGGATTCTGTGTGTGTGTGTTGTATGTGTGGTCCTTAAATGATGTTTTGGGGTTATGTTGCTTCAGAAAACTTGTTTTGGGGTTATGTTGCTTCCCCTCTACTACTTGGCTTTCTATAAGATGGGGCTGTGCGGTGCAGGAAGTTAGGGAGCTCTGGCAGTTTCAAGTCTCGTGAGACTTGAAACTGTGAGGCCAGCCTGAATATGCTGTTTTTGCTGCAGCTGAAGCCAGCCAGGTAAAAGGAACAGGTGACAGGCTCTGAGAAAGAGACTGAGTGAAGACTGGTAGAGTGCATGAGAGAAAAAAAAATAGAGAGAGAGAGAGAGACTGGATGAAGGCTGAAGAGAGGAGTGTGTGAGAGAGAGGCTGGGAGAAGTGCACAAGAGAGAAGACTGGGCAATGCTGGGAGGTATGAAAGGGAGAGAGAGAGTGAGAGAGACCGCATGAAGACTGGGGGAGGGTACATAGAGAGAGAGTGAGTAAAAGCTGAGGGGGAGGATAAGAGGGGCAGAGAGGCAGGTACCCATACATGTTGATATGTAACACAAAGAGGCAATTATCTCTTTGCTTCACCTATCAAGTGGGTGATGTCACACAATTGACACCATGCTTCCAGAAGAGAGACTGCTGGTTTCTGGAAGTGATGCAATATGGAGTGGTGGAGGAGTGGCCTAGTGGACAGAGCTGCTGCCTCAGCACTCTGAGGTTATGGGTTCAAGCAAAGTGCTGCTCCTTGTGACTCTAGTCAAGCCACTTAACTCTCTGTTGCCCCAGGTGCTAGAGCTAGATTGTGAGGTTTCCGGTTTATTTAAAATTTGCTTGTATTGCTTAAAATGCTTCTAAGTGATGTACATTCTAAAACAGGGTACATTATTATAAAATAAGAACACATAACAAACTGTATAGGGACCAACATGATACAACAGGAAAAGGGGTTCAACTACAATAGTTATAGAAAAGAAATCAGTCTAGGGAAGCACATAAAAGGCTGACAAGGGGAATTTCTGATGTCTCCTGAGCTGTATACTTCTTTAAAAAGAAGTATCATACATTTGATACTTTAAGTGTGAAAAGCATCTTTAAATAAAAAAGACTTTAACTTCTCTTAAAGCGATCGAGCTTTTGTTCTTCTCTGAGATGAGAGGGTAGAGTATTCCACAGCTGCGGAGCGTAAATTGTGAATATTTCATTTTTTTCAAGTATTAATGATTTTTAAGGAGGGAATTACAAGCAAATTGTAGTCTGCAGATCGTAAGGTTGTCAATGGTGTATATGGAATTAAGAGTTTATCTAGGAATGCTGGTAAATTTGATTGCCATATTTTAAAACAGAGCAAAATTATGTAATCCGATGAGATATTGGCAACCAGTGGGCATTATAGAAGGGGCATCACATGATCAAATCTTTTGGAATTAGTGATGAGTTTTATAGATGTGTTCTGGATTAACTATAAGCATCTTAGTTGGATCTGGGTGACGTTTTTATATAGTGAGTTACAGTAGTCTAGTCTAGAGATGATGAGAGAATGGACTGGGGTGTTTAATGTAATTCTATCCTCCTTACTCTTCTCTTCTATATATAAAGTCATGTAAACCTTTTTTTTTTTTCTTCTCTTCCTATATTTTCAGTTCTTGTAAACCGTGCCGAGCTCCACATCGGTGGAGATGATACGCTATATAAACTTAAGGTTTAGTTTAGTTTAGTTTAGGTTGTAGAACCTTTGCAATCGATCTGATCATTTGAAGCTTATAAAAACAGCTTCTTATTTGATCGCAGTATGATAATTTTGGATCTAGTATGATGTCGAGAATTTTGACGTTATGCACCATTTCTAGGGGTAAACTATTAATTTGAATTTGTGCCAGTAGAGATATTCCTTCCTTCCTTCCAGGTAAATAACATGGTTTTGGATTTTGCTATGTTTAGCGCCAGCATATTTCCCCTCATCCATAGGTTGAGTTTCTCCATTTTCTCATTTATTTCTTGAATTTGGTTAGGATTTCCTGAATCTATTTGGTGCAGGAGCTGGATATCATTTGCATCTGCAGAGGGTGTAAAACCTATGCATTTGCATGGGGTAATGAGAAGAGCAAGAAATACATTGAAGAGTAATGGTGATGCTATTGATTCTTGAGGTATGCCATGGTTTGTAGTAAGGGGTTTAGAAGTAGTATTGTTGAAATTTACAGTTGATGTTCTTTCTGTAAAATAGGAGTGAAACCAATTTAGGATCTGATCGGATATTCCAATTGATTCGTCTGTTTAGTAATAGCTGGTGGTCAATGGTATCAAATGCTACTGATAAGTCTAGCGAGATTAGTACCACAGACTTGTGATGATCAAGGTGATATAGTATTGAAGTTGTAAGACCTAAAAGTGAGTGCTCTGTTGAGTGGTGAGTTTTAAAACCTGTCTGATTTGGATGCAGGGCTTGAGTTTTTTCGATTAAATCTGAGATTTTATTAAATACGATTTTTCAGTTATTTTTGCTAAGTATGGTAAATTTGCTATCGGTCGATAATTTCTTACGTCCTCTGTGGAGTTTTTATGATCTTTTATAGTGGGTCTTATTATTGATTCCTTCCAGTGGACAGGCAGGAGTCCTGTTTGTAGGCTAGTTGTAACTAATTTGTGAATTAAAGGTCCGAAAATTGGATAGAGATGTTTTATTATTAATGGTGGAATCAGATCAGACGGTGAACTTTCAGCATTCATGGTTTGAAGAAGCCTTCTTATATCATTGATTGATGGAATAGTAAACCTTGCACATTTTGAAACTGAAATATTTGTTACCTACTCGTTCTGAAATAGTGCTGTATTTATTTTTGGTTTTAGATGGTCTCTAATTTTTTCAATTTTTGTTATAAAGTGGTTTGCTAAAGTCTGAGCTGAGATTTTTACAATTTGAGGTTTGGTTTTAGTTGTGGTTATTGTATATTAGTGATTTGAGGATGGAAAAAAAGAGCAGAGGAGTTGCTTGCTTTAGAAATGCATGCAGAATAGTATTTTTTCTTTGCCTAATTGATTATAGCTTTGTAGAAATTGCTTTGGGCTTTGAATTTATTTTGAGTTTCTAACTATTTGTTTTTTCTCCATTTACATTCTATTGCTCTTAGTTGTTTTTTTAATTAGGGTTAGCTCAGCGTCATACCATGGATTTTTCTGTTTCTTTGGTGAAATGGTTCAAGTCCAAAAGTGTAGAGATAGCCTTGTTCCATAGATAGAGTTGTTCATTCATTAGGATATTTTCAAGAGTCTCACTTGTTAATGTTAGTATCGCCGAAACAGAGGATTGGTCTAACTTTGAAAAATCTCTGTAGGTGATTGTTTTTAGAATGATGATTTTTTTTTTTTTGACAAATAGTGGTTGGTATTGAAGGATGATTAGGTCATGGTCCGTCCAAAGAACCTTAGTCAACGTTGGTGAAGAAAAATAAGATTTGTGTGTCTCGGGGATGATGATCATTTCTAGTGTGTGCCTGCCTGAGTGGGTAGGGGTAGCAATTAAAGAGGACAAGGTTAGTTCTTTTAGAAAGCCGTGTATTTCTTTAGTAAAGATGTTATTGCAGTCATAAAAATGTATGTTAATCACCTAGGATCATTAGATTTGTACATGATGAAAAGTGTCAAAAATGGTAGACTATATGTGTGTAAAATTATCTCTGTTTCACCTCCAATAAACAGAGATAATTTTACACACATATAGTCTACCATTTTTACACACATATAGTCTACCATAAAGAAAAAGCAGCTCTGTCTATGGGGTGCAGTTAATTTTACAATGAAGGAATGCTATTGGGGCCCTGGTAGGGGACTGCTCTATTTTTGTTATAGAATCTTTTTTTATATATAACAGCTAGACTTCACCTCTTTTTCCAGAACGGTGATTGTAGAAGAAAGAGAAGTTAGAGGGGCAAATGTAATGGAGATAGGCTTCTTCCTCTTTATTCTGCCAGGTCTCAGTAATGCATAGGATATCCAGTTTGTGTTGGGAAATTGTATCTTTCAGTAAATGATGCTTCGATTTGACTGATCTAAAATTGATCAGTCCTATATTAAAGTAGTTTAGCTGAGAAAGATGTATGGGGTACCGGGCAGGTTCGATGTTTAAGTGAGGCGCATTGGAATGTTATTATCAATTTGGGGGGGCCTATTCCTACAAATTACTGGGATATTTGATTGAAATGAAGACATAGCAATTTTTGGCTGAACGGTAGTAAATAAAAGAATAAGTAGTGGTAAAATAAGACTTACTAATCTGGTCATCAAGGGTTGCATGGTAGCATACAAATGTAAGGAAGTTCTTCTTCACTCAAGAGTGGTGGAAAACTGGAACGCTCTTCCGGATGCAGTTATAGGGGAAAACACCCTCCAGGGATTCAAGACAAAGTTAGACAAGTTCCTGCTGAACCAGAATGTATGCAGGTAGGGCTGGTCTCAGTTAGGGCACTGGTCTTTGACCTAGGGCCGCTGTGGAAGTGGACTGTAGGGCACGATGGACCACTGGTCTGACCCAGAAGCGGCAATTCATATGTTCTTATGTTCAGTTGCGCACAAAGGAGCCCATTAAGTGCAGGTGCTGCAATTGTTGTGACTGGCGTGCACCATAAGCAGAGGGAGGTTAAGTAGCATATACAGGGAGTCCAAGCGGTCGGATCCAATCTGCCGCAGGTCAAGAGCGAGGTTTGGAGTAATCTACAGTTGGAGGCAGCAGACGTTAATAAGCACAGCAAAGAAACAAAAAATACAAATATAAAGAACAAAATAAAACCAGCAATATCTGACAAGCTCAGTAAGCGCTCAAGTGCAGGTGCTGCAATTGTTGTGACCCACCAGGACAGATAGTACCTGGTTAGATTGTAAAAAATGATTGTAAATTACTCAGATGCAAAACAAAAATACAATATCCAAACAAACTGCAGCTCAGAGTCGAAGGACGAAAACAAAGGAAAATCTGCAGAAAATGATGTACAAGGAATGAACAAATAATCTTTATTAAAAAAAGGATTCAATGTAGCAGTCAATGCTGGATAAAAATAAATAACAAAAATGATAAAAATGGTTCACAAGGGTGAGTCCACAGGACCCGACACAGCCCGTGTTTCAGAAAACACTCCTTCCTCAGTGATCTGAATGATCTTGTGACGTGGAGAGGCATAATCATAAGGAACGTCTAAGTCCGTTTTCGTCCAAGTCGCAAGTTGTACAAAGTAAAAAACAGCTTAGGACATATTTTCGAAAAATATGTCCAAATTTTTTTTTGTTTCGAAAATCGTCTAAGTATACGTCCTGCCGATCTGTCTAAGCCGCTAAATCGTCCATCTTTATACCACATTTTTGTCCAACTCAAAAACGCCTAGAACAAGCCCTATTGGACGTGGGAGGGGTCTGCAAAGTGATGGACTGAAGACCCAGACATGGTACCTAAATAGTGGGGTACCTTACAGGGCACTGCTGTGAACTTCACAAAAAGGGTGCCATGACATCATCTCACTACAGCTCTCTTATAGGTCATGGTGAGCCCCCCAAACCATCTCCAGAATCCCCTATACCCACTTATCTACCACCCCATTGGTCCTTATGGCTGCAGGAGCCACTTATATGCCAGTACAAAAAGGTTTTAGGGGTGTACACATGTTTAAATATCAATGCAGTGATTATAGGGGCTTATGGGCATGGGTCCTCCTTTCCATGGGTCCCTAACCCACCCCCAAGACGGCTTAAGACGCTTCTGTGCAGCACAACTAGGCTTTCCTATGCCAGGCTGCCAAGTTATGATGTTCTGGAGGCACAATTTTCAAGTTGTGATTAATATTTTTATGTTGTGGGGGTTGATGATCACTGGGGTAGTGTGTTGGGGGTCTGTAGTTTGTGTCTGGAGTGCTTATCTGGTGACTTTAGGTGGGTTTTTTTGTAACTTAGACCATGTTTTAAATGGTCTAAGTCACAACGTCCAAGTTCCGTCTATGCTGTGCTGTATAACTTTCGGTTATACATGCAGTACGACTAAGTCTAAGCCGGTCCACGCCCCACCCAAATCCCGCCCTCGACACTCCTGCTGAAACGCCCCATTTAGTTATGGTCGTTCAGCAGCACGGCCAAAACCTGGTTTTATTATCTGCATTTGGACGTTTTTGACTGATGATCGTCTAAGTGCCGACTTAAGCCAGTTTTTGGATGTTTTTCTCTTTCGATTATGAGCCCCATAGACTCATAGAACCATACAACACAAAACAAGTGAAGCCTTAAGGCTCGTGAGAAACTCCTATCCAGCAGTTGTCCAGGGATTGCTAGATTGAATCCTTTTTTAATAAAGATTATTAGTTTATACCTTGTGCATCGTTTTCTGCAGTTTTTCCTTGTTTTAATATATCAGATACAAAATAATCTTGGTACCATAAGAGACTCGTTTAACAAACTTTCATTACCTATAGACAGAGAATGGAAAAGGATTTTTTGGGTAAATTTTATAAATCAGTTTCTAAATGTATTTATTTATTGGAATTTATTAACAGCCTTTATGAAGAGATTCACCCAAAACAGTGTACAGCAGGTATAATCTAACATAAAACAATCTCGGAGAGAGCGAGAACCAGAAGGCCTTGAGCATGCGCAGGTGCTCAAGGCCCAGCCCAGGCAAGAGGGAGGATCTTCAGGCACCAGCATGTCCTGTGCGTTGGTGCTGGTGCCAGATCGGGGTAAGGGATTGTGTTTGGGTGGGTGGGTGGGGGATGCTGGATCGCAGAAGGAGGGGGCGGCGCACCGGCGTGAGACGTGAGCATGGGGGGCGATTCTGGTTCTTGGGGGGGGGAGCAGCGCTGGTGGTCTCAGGGTGTGTGTGTGTGTAAGGTGGAGCAGCACCGGTGGCCTCGGGGTGGGGGGGGGAAACAAATCAAGCGAGTTTCCCTTACTTCCTATGGGGAAACTTGCTTTGATATGCGAGCAATTTGGTTTACGAGCATGCTTCTGGAACGAATTATGGGCTTCGGAGCATTTAGTGCACAGCAGCTGCTAGCGCAGGTTTGTAAAACAGGCCCTAAGACTCAGTACCTTTTTTTAGATTGTGACACATTTTTAGTAGCAATTTGGGTTTTATAAATAAAAGCTACTTTCTATGGTGTGTGCTGCCACCTAGTGGAAAAGTAAATTGTTAACTGGTGCAGAAAAATCAGAACAATACAGGCAATCAAGTTAAGAATTTATTTATTTACATTACATTTATTTATTTGTTTAAAAATTTAATCCCTGCCTAGAAACTAAGTGGCTTACAATATAAGAAAATATATAGCAATACATCTTCAAATAACATACAAACAAACACAAAACATCATATCATCATTCATAAAATAAGCACATATGAACCAATTCAAAATATTGCAGTAACTTTAAATATATTAATGCCAATTTATGATATTGAAATATTCTGCAGATAGCTGCAGAATTTTCTAGTTCATAAGTACATAAGTACAAAAGCATCACCATACTCGGACAGAGTAAAAGTCCAACAGTGGCCAATCCAGATCTCAAATACCTGGCAAGATCCCACAAGATTAAAATAAATTTTGTGCTGCTTATTTCAGGAGTAAGCAGTTGATTTTCCCAAATCCCTCTTAATAAAAGATAATGGACTTTTCTTTTAGGAACTTGTCCAAACCTTTTTTAAGACCTGCTGTGTCAATTGCTTTTACCACATTCTAGAGTTTAATTACAGATTCTACCTACTCTTATGAGCTGCCACAGGATACTTAGAGCTATGATAAACCATTATAAAGATACTGAGAGAAAGCAGTAGATCAATAAAGTGTGAACAAGAATGGTTATGAAACTTACCCCTGATTCTATAAACATATGTGTGCTAAACACAGAACTTTACACACACATGTTACAGAATAAGGGCATTTAGCTGCACAAATCAATTTAATTGGATCTAACAAGAATTGGCTGCCAATTATTGCTATTAATTGTCAGTAATTAGCACCAATTGGCATTTGTGTGAGTATATGCCTTTAGTCGATAGTCTATATAGTCTGTGCCCTAAATCCGGTATGCACAATGGCAAAGTAGAAGAGGAAGTGGAAGGGGCATTGGAGGGCCATTGGAGGACCAGGGGAAGGGGGCTTGGATTAGCATGCAGACTTTATAGAATAGTAGCATTTGCATGCCTAACTGGCATCAGTTGAGCATTTTCATTTACATCTGCTCTAGAGCAGGCGTAAATGGGAGTGCTTAAAGTTGCACACGCTATACACACATGCACTTGTATTCTATAAGGGCAACCACACCTGCAATTGTCCTTATGGAACATGTGCTTAGCAAGCACTGTCCTAGTGCTTAACGTTAGGTGATTATAAGAGCTTTAGAAAGGCCTTGAAAATTCATTGGTTTAAGGAATATGTTTTGAGAAAGTTGTGAATGTTTTTTTTTTATTGTATTGATTATTGCAGGAATGGGGCAGGGGCAGTGACGAAACTCGGGGGGATGGGGAAATTGAGTTCCTGTGGGGGTGGGAACAAATTTGTCCCCATGCCATTCTCTAGGTAGATGAAAAAGCAACTCCTGAGGGAGGTATATGGAGTGGGATATTGGAGGAGCTTGAACCCAAGAGGTCAGGGAGTGTGCATTAATCTTGGGTTGGGTTATAAGGAGAGGGATTTGCTGTCAAGAGAATGATTGATGAGTGGATCTTGATGTTGGAGGGGAGGGGGGAGCTCTATCGAGAAGTGGGCCTTGATGTTGTGGATGCTATTAAGGCATGAGATTTGATATTGGAAAACCTATCAGGAGGTGGATCAGGGGAAAGTTGGAGAGTGGGCTTGATCTTGAGGGAAGGGGACATCATGGAATGAGTAGAATAGATGCTGTTTTGAGAGCAGCAAAGGCAAAGCTTCACGTATTTCCCACATGTGCAGCTTTTAAAAATCTGTGCTGCTCTAGACATGGAGAGACATAGATGTACAGACTTGCACATTCTTACACATATTTCACAAGGGACTCTGCATGCGTCAAAGCTTTGTAAAATACAAGGCAACTGTGTACATCCCGACCTGGATATATCAATTCCTATCTCACATCTTTTTGAATACATAACTCTTAATATGTACTTACCGGAGAGAAGAAAGGAAAGAGGGATAAAAATTAGCATGCCACCCTAAAGCATAGGACAGATTTTTCTAGAGAAGATGGAATTTGGGGGGTGAGCGTGGGAGAAGGGATGGAGGAAGAACTACTTTGTTAAGTGGATGGTAAATGGCTGGAATAACCTTCCAGTAGAATATGATGGAATTTAAAAGAAGTTTGAACATGTTTGGAAGACACTCTAATGATTTAGGGGCAGAAGTGAGATTCCACTTCAGGTGCAATGGGGAAAGAAAGAAAGAAAGTTCATAAAGCTTCTAAGGTTTTGACATGTTACCTTTAGAACAGATATCTGATCTATGTGTGGATAAGTTTAGCTAGACTGCAATCATAAATCCTCTCCCCCCCCACCCCCACCCCCAGTCTGTTCTTATTTGATTAAATATTTTGCAGCTCAGATAGTTGGGCACATGGAATAACCACTGACCTGGGCAAAACATTTATCCAGGTAACTCTGTAAGTTATCCAGACAATCTTTTAACCATTAACCCCAGGATCTTTGGATTCTGCTGTTTGCCTATGGCGCGGACACAAATGATTGCTAAATCAGGTGCATAGTTATTCCAGGAAACTGATGCTTATATGTGTTAATTTTCTTAGATCAGGATTGCATTAGTCAGTCATTTATTGATGATATGCATTAGAATCTCTGGCAGTGACAATTTGAAACATAAACTCTGCCTCCTTATCCTTCAGGAATGTATGCAGCTGCACGGGGATTTCATTGGAAGGGCTTGTGGACACCATGGCCCTTATGTTCCAGATGTTTTGTTCTGGTCATCCATCCTCTTCTTTGCAACTGTCACCATGTCCTCTACCTTGAAGCAATTTAAGACAAGCAGATATTTCCCAACCAAGGTATGCGTGATTTTCATTTAAGCAATATTCATGGTTACATTTACCCCCTCTTCGATTAAACTGCGCTAGCAGTTTTTAGCGCAGAGAGTTGCACTGAATGGCCTGCGCTGCTCCCGACGCTCATAGAAACTCCATGGGTGTTGGGAGCAGTGTGGGCCATTCAACGCGGCTTCCTGCGCTAGAAACAGCGCAGTTTCATAGAAGAGGGGGTTAGTAAGGATTTCATCAAATCCAATTCTAGTTGGTCAATATTTTTACTGTGTCTTATACCCTCATTTTATTTGTGCATAAGGATGGCTCCATAAGTTGGTTTTTTTTGTTTTGTTTAAAAAATGCTTTATTTAAGTATTTGCAAATATTAACAAAGCAAAAATTTATATTATTACATAAAATAGCCCAAAGCAGGTGCCTATATAAAAAACACACCCACAATCCATCCCTAACCATCAGGGCAGGATTAATTCGTTGAGGGCCCCTAGGCACACAAGTACACTGGGCCCCCCTGCCCCGCCCCACCATGCGCCCAGGCGGAAACAGGAAGTTGCGTCAGAGGGAAGCTTTGGGCAAGCAGCACTGCTTGCAAAATTACAGTTCCCGTTGCCTTTCTTACCCACGTTGCTTGCTTGTCTTACTTTCCGTCGATGGGGGGGGGGGAGGCACGCATTGCCAATTGGGGTGGGGCCCATGTTGCCGATCGATGCCCATCGCCGTTTGGAAAAAAACAATGTTGATGCTCTCCTTCATCGGGCCCCCCTGACCATTTTGGGCCCTAGGCATATGCCTACTTGGCCTATTGGTTAATCCTGCCCTGCTAACCATGCAATCCGCCCCTACCATTCAATTAAGTGCAATTTGCATCAATTATGAGGTGCCAATTTTTAATTATCAGCACTGATTAAGCCTTTTAAATAAGTTAGGCGCCTAGATCAGCTAGGCACAGCAATCTGCCTAACTGTAAGCGTCATTTATAGAATCAGGGCCTTAGAACTCTTTCTGAGAGCCTAATTTATAAAGGAAATAGGTGCATGGGTTACCTTTTTAAAGCAGAGCCTTTTCACTTTAGCACCCTATGTAATATGTAGAAATAAAAGCATAAAGGAAAAAAAAAAATACCTTTTCCATTGGACTACCTTAATGTAGTTTATGATTAGCTTTCGAAGGTGACCCCTTCTTCCTCAGATCAGAAAAATCCATTTGTCTTTTCATGCGGCCATATGTGGTATCTTCCATATTGAGAGAAATGGTATGGCCAGCACCCTATTATGAAATCCTCCTGATAAAAGTAAATTATGCATATAGGAGGTCATTCTGCAGTATATACAGTATCTGTAATGGATTTTATGTTTGTGTGCCCCCCCCCTTGAAAAATGCCTCTGCTATAAAGGCAATGGTGTCAGGGTGGGTCACTGAGACTAAGTTTAAAGTGGGTTAGAAGAGAAATAGTGAGAGGTATAGGAGGTCCCTTTTCCCAAGGGGAGGGGGAGGTTATATTAGGGGAGTGATTGAGAAACTCAAGGTTTTTGGTGATCTCTTTTTTCCCGCCAAAGTCCTGTGTACAGAGGAAGACTTTTGTGGTTGGTAGCAGTGGCATAGTGAGGGTGGGAGGCACCTGGGGGTGGTGTTGCCCCCTCACCCTCTTCTCTTCTCCCCCTGCCCCTCCTCTTACCTTCCCCCATACATGTTTTGCTCCCCGGCGCAAGCAGCAACTCTAACTTTTGTGTCCATGCCAGCATCAGCTCTCCCTCTGACATTACTTCCTAGTCGTGGGACCTGGAGGTAACGTTAGAGGGGAGCGCCAAGGGCTGGTGTGAGCAGCAGGTTGGAGCCACTGCTCACCAGCAAACAGCTAGAGGTATTGTGGCAGGGAATTGAAGGCGTGTGCAAAGCGGGGGGGGGGGGGGAGGTGTTCGGAGGATAGGTGCCAGCATCCCTACCAAGATGGCTCTTGGGGCAGCCCGCGCCCCTCCCCCTTCTTACTGCACCACTACCTAGGAGGAGAGGGGGAAAGAGAGAGAGACAGTAAGCTGCTATTGACTACTGGATAAGTGAGATAGAAATCTGTGGGCTTGGGCTATCTTATTTCTCCTGCCAAGGCCCTTTGCACTGATGTAGACCCCTTTTTGGTCCCTGGGGGAAGGAAAGAGAATAAGCAGTTACTCTAACCAGAGTACAAGACAAAAAGGATCTACAAGTTCGTGGCTTGAACTGTTATGAAATGTCTTTTGAACTTGCTGACTGCTAATACATCTGAAGAAGTGTAAATAGTTCTGCACTCAAGCTCGTGTTGAATAAAGAGTACTAGTTATTCAATTACATCTTGGACTTGGCTGTTTCCTTCACAATGAAAGCAGTTCCTGGTTCGAGTGAGGTGATAGAGACCTGAGATTTTTCTTCTCCGGCTTACTGGATTTATATGGCCCCAGCCTACGTGCAACCTCAGTAAAAACTGTGAGACTGTGAGTGCATAGCAGTAACTGAATTAAATTTTTTGTGAGCCCTATTTATGGGTCGCCAGCTCAGTGAGCTGGCCAGAGCCTACGGGGTGGCCGCTTGGCAGGGCCAGGCCTACAAATATTGCACCCGATATGGGGCATAAAGTGTATGGATCCTGGAGAGACCAAGGATCAGAGATCCTCAGTGGAGGAGGAATATGGAATAGGAACCTGCCCCTGGAGTGCTTGTTGGGTTGAAAGACCATGGGAGGAGATTGCTCTGAGAACTTTGAGTACTGACCATATGGAGAACGACTGGGAGAAGGAGGGAGGTGCAAAGATGGCAGTTTTTCCTGCCAGTGGGAAGCTCCGGGATGGAGGAGGAGCTGCCCCCCTCAGTTCCAGTGGTTGTGGGAGATGCAATTTGACATCAGTGGAACACAAAGGGAGGGAGCAAGGATTAGACCGGAACCCTACCTCCTGCCAAGGGATTCCATGTGACGAGTAAGATTGGACAAGGCTGCATTAGATCTGCAGATGAGAGAGATGTCAACAATGACACACCGAATGATCACCGCCATCACAATTTTGCTGGAGGATAGAAACCTTGTGTGCTGGTTAGTATGCGATGGTTATGAAGCCCGGAGCACGAAAATGCCAATACAACTATGCTGCTGGATATATAACAAGAAGTTCTTCCAAAAGGAGAACCAGAGTAAACTTACAAATTTCTCCTCGTGAGAAACGGAGACCTCTGGATACGTGACTGGGGAGGGATTTATTCTGAAGAGTAGTGAACCCAGACTGGCTCCTACAATTGCAGGACTTGAAGAAGAATTTGTAATTGTGCACAGGCCGGTTGCCGAGGACATTCTTAAAATCTGCTTACGTGACTTTCTCAGGCGAGACGAGCTTTTTCACCAGTTTTTTTCAAGACTTGGGAAGTTACCTCCACAATTTTATACATAAATCATGTTCCATCGGACCCTTGAGGAAGGCTTATTTAGCCGAAACAGGGCCTGTGTCAGGTTTGTTTTACCTCTATATATGATCCATGTGGACAAGGTTTATTTTGTTTGAAAACGCAGTTGAAGAAATAAAAGGAAAATCAAGAACACTGTGTTTTCCACAGTTTTTTTCTTTTTGTATTATTCTTTAAATACCTGCATGTCTTACATAGTGTATATTTTACAGTAGGTAAACACATAGGTGGAGTCTGGGCAGAGCATGGGTGGGACTCACACATGCCGAACTTATAGAATATTGTCTCCCTGATATTCAGCTGGCAGCGGACCACCACCAACGCTAAAACTAGAAATTCAATGCCAGGCATTGCCTGGACTTTGGTATTGAATTTCCACATTTTTTAAAAGCCAGCTAGCACATGACTGGTTAAGTCAATATTCAGATTTAACGGGCCATGGGATAGCGGATAAAGATAGGACAGCTATTTATGTGTTCTTATTTGTCTGCTAAACCTGTCCGGTTATGTCTGAATATCAGCACGTAAGTGGACTCTGCCCCCAGAACACCCCAACATAGTCAGCTTAAAGTTTGGCACTAACTTATTAAAGTGACGCAGAAAATTCCCAGACAGCTGCAAGGAAGTGAGTTAACCAGTCAGCAGCTGTTCCCAGCCAATTAACTCACTTTGAATATAGGCCACTATGGGCTCCTTTTTACGAAGCTGCGTTAGCACGCGCGCCTTTTCATCACGCGCTAACCCCCAAGCTGGCTGAAAAACTACCGCCTGCTCAAGAAGAGGCGGCTAGCATGGCTGGCGGTTTAGTGCGCATTAAACCAGTAGTGCAGCTTTGTAAAAGGAGCCCTATGGGGTCCTTTTACTAAGGCAAGCTAGCTGATCTTGCGTGCGCTAAATGCTAACGTGTCCATTATATTCTGTGGACGCATTAGCGTTTAGCACAAGCTAATGTGTGCTAAATCAGCTATCTCCATATCTCCAGCATTCAGGTGCAAACATTTGCTCATTGTGTCTGACTTTGCAGTAGCCATGTTTTTTTTTGAAAAGTATTTTTAAGAAGAAATTTAAACCTATTTGAACAAAAGCAAAGAGGCTGCTGAAAAGCTAGCATCAGGACATTAGGATATTGACACAACAGTATTATCTTTTCAGATAAGTGGCATATATGTAAACAAAATACAAATTGTAAAAGCACTGCGCTCCATATTAATTTAAAATTTTTTATATTCCCCGACAAATCAGCATTCATTTTCTCTTATTTATAAATTAAATATAAATTTGCCCACCAGAATGTGAAATGTCATTTGTAGAATTATTATAGTTTTGAATTTGTTGATATATCAAATTGAATTTTTTTTAATTGCTTGATGGGGTAGGTTGGATTGATTTGGGTTTTGAATAATGCTTATTATTTCCTTATAAAGATGGAAAATATGCTATTTGCACTTTTTGAAGGATATGAATATATTTCATTAATAACTATATAATAATTTTTGATGGGAAAAATGTGTTGATCTATTTATATATTTTAAGGATTTTAAGTGATGTATAAAGTGTAAAATGAATTTTTCTTGTATTCACTTAATCAAACTGTTAAAAATGAATAAAGATATAAAAAAAATAAAAGAAAAAGCACTGCGCTATTATTGGGTCAATGATTATACTTTTCAACTGGTACTTGGAGTATTTTCAAAGTAGGTTGCTTGTTTAGTATGATATCCCATATGCTTTAAATAATTATTTTAATCAAAAGTTTTCTTAGTGGCTGCAATGAGTAAATTGCTTTGATATCACCTCATATTTTCTATATTTTAGTATAGGTGATTTTTTTTTGGACACTGTTTTTTTTTCCAGCTTTACAAAATACATACAAATGCCCCTGTTCTTCTTGACCCATATGCACACAGAATTATATTTAACATGAGAGACGTGTAAATGTGTTTGCCTTCTTTCTCTGGGATAATTTTGTATAGACACATATGCATATAGATTCTCTTATCTGCCTTTTCTCATTATGCTTCCTCTTACAAAATTATCCTCTAGTTGGATGGATCCGTTATCCTTATAACTTTGAGAATTCGTTGAACCGCTCAGTATCATTCTTCTGGTGTTTCCATGGTCTGAATTTGCAACTAAAGATAAAAGTAGCTGATCTCTAGAAATTGTTACTCTCTTTTGAAAAGTATCCTACCTCTAAAATGACTATTCAAATATTTACATTTTGATTTTATTACTGATTCAATTAATTTAATAATTTCAGGTGCGGTCCATAGTCAGTGATTTTGCTGTATTTATTACTATTATGTGTATGGTTTTGATTGACTATGCCATCGGGATCCCTTCTCCAAAGCTTCAGGTTCCAAGTGCATTCAAGGTATAGTTGCTTTCATTGGCTATGGTACCTTTATTCTGGTTCTCCAAATGAGGGATGTAAGTATATTAATTCACATTGATAGGACATGGTTGTCTGATTAGTATATGCCATCAAATTGGTTTTGGTGGTATCTAATATACATCATCCTCCATATTTGCGGGGCTTAGGGACAAACCCGACCTGCAAATACCTAAAAATAATGAATAATTTAAAGATGACTCTGACCCACCCTGGTTTCCCTCCTGCCTCCTGGACCTCTCCACTTATTTACTTTTTAAAACCTGGTGGTCTAGCAGTGAAGCAGGGCAGGAGCGATCTTCCTACGCAGATCCAGGAACAGAAATGGCTGTCGTGAGTTCCTGCGAGACCGCGGAAACTCATGGCAGCCATTTTTAATCACAGTTCTGCACAGGGCAGTAGCATAGGCAGATCGCTCCTGCCCCACTTCACCACTAGACCACCAGGTTTTAAAAAGTAATTAAGTGGAAAATTTTGGGAGGCAGGAGAGAGGCGGAGATGGGTCACCCAACCAAAACCCACGAATAACTGAAGTCACGAGTTCCGAACCCGTGAATATGGAGGGGGTTGTGTAAATGTTATAATGTAATGTGTTTCAGGCTTATAAAACCTCTGCCTACATTATTCTTTAGTTTAGTTCAGTGTATTTCTTTTTGTTTATGTTTCTGATATTGTGGCAGTGTTTGCTATTTATTTCTTCAGAGAGTAAAACATTATTCACTCAAATTTATTCATTAGGTCTGTTATACAGTCCTCAATTCACTATTTCAGAAAGTGCTGTTCCATCACATTTCTAACTACCACAGTATGTAATTTTTTCAGCCAACCAGAGATGACCGAGGATGGATTGTGAATCCCTTGGGCCCAAATCCATGGTGGACAGTGGTGGCAGCTATAATTCCAGCTTTGCTTTGTACCATTCTCATTTTCATGGACCAGCAGATTACAGCTGTCATTATCAACAGGAAAGAGCATAAATTAAAGGTACATTACTAAGCATTGGTGTATTTCTAGACTTTTTTTTTTCCGTTTTGCATTACGCAAACTTTTTCAGTACCATCTGTATTTGACTATCAAGAAGAACTTTGTGTGGCATATTTTTAAAACTTCAAAAGAAAAGGAGGCTGTCAGACAAAAGTCACTTAAGGGCTGTTTCGGTAAGCAACGCCTGCCATAGCAGGCGCCTACAAAATGGGCACCTGCTGCATGCCAATCACCAACAGGCGCCGCTTCCAGAATTGCAGCTTGACGGGACACTAGGCACCAGAAATGTAGGCCAGGGTTTCACAGGCCTACATTTCTGGTCCCTAGGGTCAGTAGCATGGTAAGGGTGAGCAGTACCCAGGGTGGCGGTGCCCCTCCCTGCCCTCTTCCCCACCATCCCCGCCGCACGCATGCCCCCTTCCTTTTTCCCAAACCTTTTTAACTTCTCCGGCATGAGCAGCATGTCCACATTGGTATCGGCTCTCCCTTTAGCGTCACTACCTAGGTGTGGGTCCCAGAAGTGAAGTGAGAGATAGCGCCGATACCGACGTGGGCAGCAACCTTGCTCTGGGGAAGTAAAAAAGGTACAGGGGAAGGCAAGGGGCATGGACGTGCAGCAAGGAGAGGATTGTGGGAGGCAGAGAGGAGGAGGGGTGCTTCACCCTTAGGAAGACCGTGCCCGGGGCAGACCCCCCCCCCCTCAATCATCCTTACTGCAGCCAGTGGCACATGCACTGCCCCTAACCATGCCTTCTTTTGGGCTTTGACATTACTATGTGCTGCTAGCCACCATGGACTTAGGTGCCCGTCCCAGAGACCA
The DNA here is from genome assembly GCF_902459505.1 of Geotrypetes seraphini. Taxonomy (NCBI): domain Eukaryota; kingdom Metazoa; phylum Chordata; class Amphibia; order Gymnophiona; family Dermophiidae; genus Geotrypetes; species Geotrypetes seraphini. The sequence goes on along the minus strand of NC_047088.1, from coordinate 211,651,789 downwards.
TGTAGCAGCTTCTTTTTATATATATATATATAATTACTTTTTAATTGGTCTTAAATGACACTGTCAATTACTGCATCATTTAATATTAATTAAAACTATTGAGTTAGGTGGTAGTAGAATGCCTACCGTTGCCTAACTTTTGGTGTCCTGATGAGAATCTGGGCCTTAATAAATATGAGACCTCTATATTGCCTATACAATACTAACTTATTTGGGATTTCAGGCTGCCTCTTTCAGGAGCTAGCATCTTTAGGCAGTGGCTTTGTATTGCTTGTCATCCTAGGTTTTGAATTCCATTGCAGTAGGTTTTTCCAGCAGCTAAGCTTCCTTTATGATATACGTTCCTGCATGTTATATACTGAATCTCTCAATTACGTCTTACATTCAATCTCTAGACAACAAAACAGCAGCGGAGGAGATGAAGAAACATGTACCCATGGCATTCCAACAAATGGATTTATTAATGTAAAATGTCAACTCAACACGATTTGTGTTTCGACCGCAATGCCTGCCTCAGGAGTTTGAAATGTTGATGGAAACCTGTATTATAGGGACTTTGTTAAAGAACACCATTGTTTGCAGGTACATAATGTACTTGATTGGCACACCATTCCTTTTGACGTTTTATGACAAGGTGTTGACTTATATCCCTATTATACAGGTTTCCATTAGCACTTCAGACTCATGAAGCAGACCTTGCGGCCGAAACACAGATTTTGTTAATTGATGTTTTACATTAATAAATCCATTTGTTGGAACATCATGGGTGCATGCTTCTTCATCTCCATGGTTGTTTTACTTCTCTTTGAATCTATGGTGGATTTGTCTTCTGTTTTGTGCTGGATTGTATTCTATCTCTCGCAGAAATTTCCCCACAACTTGTTCACACTTCAGAAGTGATAAGAGCCTTTTGGTGCTTTATGTTTGCAGTTCTTCAGGTATGCAGGCAATAATGATATCATCTTAGTGTGCCAGACTGCCCCATTAATGTTAAAATGAGGGAAATATTTAGATTTGGATTTGATCTCATTCGTACTTAATCTAACTTTCTGTACAATATATTAAATGCTTGGCTGTTTATTGTTTGAATATATAAATAAATAATGAAAAATGAGGGAAATATTTTTTAAACAGCCACTTTGTGGGAAATATTCTGTAAATAGCCATTTTGTCCCCCCCAAAAAACATTAAATCTGATGAGTGAGCCAGCACCCAGTATTCTATGGCACGTAACCAGTTAGTTCTACTGAATGTTCACTAACCAGCCATCTTCTAACCGCTTAGGTTAAAGGAGGGCTGAAGGCAAAGTTAGGGTGGAGTATCAACTTAGCTAATTAGCAATGAGTTTCAGTCCATTAACTGGCTAAGTAACTACATAAAATCAAGACAGAAAAACAGCTGTGGCATAACTTTGGGCATTGATTACTCAAGAAACAGTGACTAACACCTTAGACTACTGAAGCAGGCATATTTGTCGATACATGGCCCGTGTCGAGTCCATCACCTGTTTAGATGATATTCTGTAGATGTTATTTTGGTTGCCATTAAAATGTGGTTTGTTTGAAGACCTGGCTCATTCTGCTCCTTCTTCGGTCTCCTTGGGACTTGGTGCAGAGTGTAATTTCTTCGGTATTTGCTCTAACATTTCTCTCATTTTTCTTTACAGAAAGGCTGTGGGTACCACTTAGATCTACTGATGGTGGCTGTGATGCTTGGGGTATGCTCTATTATGGGACTCCCATGGTTTGTTGCTGCCACTGTCCTCTCTATAACCCATGTAAATAGCCTGAAGTTAGAATCTGAGTGCTCTGCTCCAGGAGAACAGCCCAAATTTCTTGGGATACGGGAACAAAGAGTGACAGGACTTATGATTTTTATTCTCATGGGTTCATCTGTCTTTATGACTCGGGTTCTCAAGGTAATACTTCAGATATGTCTTTTTTTTCTTAAAAAGAAAACACAGATAAGTAAATACATTATAAGTATTACGATGTTTTGTGGTTGGTGGATTTCCTTACACATCCAGGGGAGGGTGGAGGGAGGGAAAGGTATTTTGATTATTAAAATTACTTAATTATAATATTATAATTACATAATTTGTCTTCTGGTATTAAAATTTGGGAGGAGGGGAGAAAATGATTGTTTTATGTATAAATTATGTGTTTAATTATGCGTTTTGTGAAATATTTATGTTCAGGTAATTGTATTGTATTGTCAAAGTTTAAAAATCAATAAAGATTTATAAAAAAAGAAAATAAAGAAAACACAGAAATAGTATAATAGGATGAGTAGGAAAGGGCATGGGAGAAAGACACACAAAAGTGAAGAACAAAGGACTAAATTCTGTGGCACTGGAAAATTTGGCACAAAATAAAAATATGCTTGGATGTGGTTAATAGAATACGCATAGTGGCCAGCCCAGCAATTAACGTATAGGTGCAACCATTTATGCCAACTAAACCTGGTGTAAATTCCCACACCTAAATTTTGCGCAGATCAGTCATATTCTATAACAGTGCATGTAATTTTTAGTAACGCCCATGAACCACCCATGCCCCTTCCATGGCCAAACCCCCTTTTGAGATCCTTGCATTAGAATTTACATACACCACTTTATGGAATACACTTCCCCCTCCCCATTTGCGGTTTCCGCACTCGCGATTTCACATAATCGCGATTTTTTTTTGGGGGGGGGATTTTTTTTGCTTTCCCCCCCGGCATCTCAGCTTTACCTGGTAGTCTAGCAGGTTTTCGGGGCAGGAGCGATCTTCCTACGCTCTTGCCCCATGCAGATCGCCAATAGGAAATGGCTGTGGGGAGTTCCCTTCGTAGTCTCTGAGTGTATGTGAACACTTTACTTACTTTATAAGCCAGATATATATTTTGCTTATTTGTATACCTTATAATCATATATATAACGTAACTTTACTTCACTGCTTCAATCATATGACGGCTGTGAAGTAAAGTTACGTTATGTATATGATTACAAGGTGGTTTGCCTGTATCACACTACTCTTATTTCCTTGGCATTTTGAGTAGTTTACATCACCCTCTGGGTCCCTTGAGAAAGTATTTTGAAACATGGTCCATGTCGGGACCTGCTGACACAGTTGAAAGCTAAGTGGGAACTTCTTTCTCTCTTTTGCCATTGAAAAGTAGTTGAGCACTTAAACAGTATGTTCATTTCAAGCTCTTTTTCAAAATAAGTCATACACAGTGATGGGGCGGTGGGTTTGGCTATAGGAGCTAACGCTCTTGGTCAAATTTCACAATTCTGAGTGTATGTGAACACTTTACTTACTTTATAAGCCAGATATATATTTTGCTTATTTTGCTTATTTTGCTTGCTGTATACTGAGAAGTCTTATCCAGTTATACAGCATTACTTTGACTTCTTTGCCCTTTAAGCTACAACACACACCCTCTACTAAATCCAGTATAAAATATCATTTGACATTTTCTTTGCCATTTCAAATGAATGCACCTCCTTAGTGTATACGCTATCATGCCTAATTCCCAACCATATTGAACAGTTTAAGTATATAGTAACATACAGTAGTGGATGGCGCAGTGGTTAGAACTATGGCCTTAGAACCTTGAGGTTGTGGGTTCAAATCCCTCACTGCTTCTTGTGACCTTGGGCACATCACTTAATCCCCTCATTGCCCCAGGTACACTAGATAGAGTTTGAGCCTGTCGGGACAGACAGGGAAATATGATAAAGTACCTGAATGTAAACCACTTAGGATATAAGTGGTATATAAATGATTAAATAAATAAATAATAAATAAAAGAAATGTACCATCTGGCTTGATGCAGCCATGAGAAATTTGAATGTCAGCTCTTTCAGTGGACAAAGCAGTAATAACCACGAACTCCAAATTAGATCCAGAAAATTCTGAAGTGGATCGATGTGCTCACAACTGTCAAATGTGCTTCAAATTTATGTGAATCTGCTTTGGATTTTTCTCAGATCTGATGGGAAAATACAGTGGAATTTTCTGAACATATCTTGGTAAAAAAAAATGCAAATATGAACCAAGCTGAGATATTGAGATCTTCCTGGCTTAACTCTGAACATACAGTATTACTCAATGGGAGAAGAAAAGAAGAGATCAAATAATTTTTCCAGATTTCTCAACTTAAAAAAACAAACAAACCAGTATTATCCTACTGAAGAATGTACTTTTTGTATATCAAGTCTTTTATTGGAAATAGCTTGGTGCTGTTGCTGATTGAAACCATGTTGTTTCTTCCCTTACACACAGTTTATTCCTATGCCAGTATTATACGGAGTGTTTCTTTACATGGGTGCCTCATCTCTCAAGGGAATTCAGGTAATGTTTTTATTATAGCAGCAAGAAACATTCTGATTTGAAGATCATTGGACTTTTCCTTGCCTTAGAACATTTTAGTATCCTGTCATTATGTTGAAAACATATTTAATAGACAAATGCCATTTCTTGTTGCTTGAAGTGTTTCAATGTTTAGAGAAAGGAAATGGAATTAAATGGTCACCCCTAGAGTTTACAACACAATCACAAAAGAAAGAGAGGAACAAAGATCTCCACTAAACATACAAGAAAACCACAAAGAGTGGGGTCCCAACCATACCAACCATGATGGACAACAGTAGTATAAATAAATAAGCAAATTCTTTATTCTTGGAAAGTAAACCTTTATTGATGTGACTTGACACGGTCTGTGTTTCTGCTACGCTGAGCCTTCTTCAGGGATCATGTGATCAGTACGACTACAAATAAAACACAATTTAAAAACAAATATATACACGTATATTGACTTTTTATTTATTTATAGATTTTTTAAATTTACATTCAAGTAGTCACTTGTACAGAAAGTTGGTCAGTAGAGATATAACTTATATCCAATATAAATCACAATCAATATAAAAGAAAATTCTTGCCACTAACCCAACTCAAGTCCTCAAAAAGTGATCCAAGATTACATCAAGCGAGAAAAAAGAGGAAAAATAATTGTTGTAATAGGACAAATTACAGATAGAACTGAGACGTGATGAACAGCTTATATAAACTATTGAGCTATTGTTGACTCCTCTTTATCCAGTCGAGACAAAGCCAGAAAAGCGGTTAACTGATGAGGTTTAAAAAAAAACATATTTAACTGAACGGTAGCAAATAATACACTTGCAAGGATATCTTAAGTAAAACGTCGCTCCCAGCAAAGTAACTCCAGGTTTCAGAAGTAAAAATTCTCTACGACACTTTTGAGTTTCTCTAGAAAAATCTGGAAACATTTATATTTTGCATCCAAGAAACTCTTTCTGTTTATTTTTGAAGAAAAGTCTCAATAACCATACTTTATCTATTGCGAGAGCTAATGTCACAACCATTGTAGAAGGTACAGCTGTCTCTCTATCTGATGTTTCTAAAATTTCAGAAACATTCAATGGTGTTTGAATCGATATTTTAGACTGCAGTTGAGCCCCATCTTTATTTGGCAAGTAATACACTTGAGTAAATGGTGGTAAAGTTTCCTCAGAAACTTGCAATATTTCAATCAGATATCTCCTAAGCATTTCCCTAGGAGTAACCGTAGTTAATCTAGGAAAATTAATAAGTCTCAAATTAATTATTTTCAAGTGTTTCCAATTTCTTCCTGAGATTAATGTGATCTTTAATTAGGGACTCTTGCACTTGTTAAAGTGTAAGCATATCTTGATCAAACTTTTGAATTGAAGCCTTTGAGACAGTCAAATCCGCTGTTAAATCTTTCAGCTCTCTAGTATGTTTAATCAATTTTCCCTCTATATATTGGAAATTGGGACTAATCCCTAAAATAGTAAGGAATGATACAAGGTTCACATAGGTGAACTGAGAATTATTTCCTTTATCTTTTCTTTATTTTCTTTGTTGAATGTAGTATCCTGTTCCCCCTGTTTAGTGGGCTTATAAAGGATTTATGTATGTTGTATTATGTATTTTTGATTGTAGATTCTCTTTTTTTCCCTTATATTATTGGATAATGTATTATTCAAATTATAATAAAAAAAACTTATTGAACGGAAATTGGGACTTATAGTTTTAGTAAAATTTGCAATCAGATCCCATAATGAGTTTAAAGTTAGTTGTGCTGGTTTCTCCCATAATGGAAACCTTTGCTGGGTGTAGAAATGCTCACTGTCCTGAGAAGAAAAGCTGTCCTGGTCTGAGTCTGGCTGGAATCCACCTCCGTCTGATTGTCCTACCTCGGTTTCTTCTGCAGCTGCTCCCTGGTCAGAGAGCACTGCTTTCACAGTCTCCAATGCTGGTCTGATTGCCTCAGGGGAAAGTACCTCCCCCTTCTCAGGGGTTTCCTCTACCCCTGGAGAACTGGTAGACCGAGGTTGCGGAGGTGGGGCTCTTGCGTCAGGGCTAAGTGTGGTTTCAAGCCCAAGAGAGACAACCCCAACCTCGCTCTGTCCGGGTGTTCCCAACGGGCTGCTCTCCGACATAGATAACGCTGCACCCTGCATCCGCCGCAACAAATCATCAAGTCTGCCGAGGGAGGGCATGTCAAAGCGCCGCGAGGCACCAGCCGCACCCCTGCCCCTTCTCTTCGGCATCTTAATAAGGAAATTGGGCCTCAAGCCACCGAATGTTGAAAAAAAGGTAAGATGTCTGGAGCGGTCTAGAGCGTTGCTCTCAGAATGTCTGTACCGCGGCCATCTTGGATTGGGCCCCCCACACGTATATTGACTTAAATTAAATTTAAAAAATAAAAGAGTGTGTCAGGTGTGTGTTTATTGGAATTTAAATACCAAAATGATGACAAAAAGTTGTAATGAGAATGAAGATAGTCCCATAAGTGCATTAAGTGCTGAAATTGAATGCAAAGTATCTATAAAGCAAGAAGAAGAAATAACTCTGGCCCCCAAATTTAAGGGTTTAATGAATAAAATAAAATAAAATTAAGATTATTGCTGAATTGCATACTCGGGTGTAAAGTGATTGGTCATAAAAAAGGAATGACAGCGCAAAATCCAAAACGGAGTTTAAATGAACATATCCAATGTGAATAAAAACATGACGTTGTAGCAGTTTTAAACTGAGAATGATATCACTCTGAAAATTAAATTAAATATGGCATTCATTTACTAATTTTATGAACATAAAATTTCAATGACAATATTTAAACTGCAAAAGACATCCAGGATATATGAATAATTACACTCATGAGCTTTTTGAAGATACAGAAAATTAAGGGCCCCTTTTATCAAGCCGCGCTAGCGGGGTTAACGCGTGCGACTTTTCATCACGCACTAACCCCTGCGCTGGCCTAAAAACTACCGCCTGCTCAAGAGGAGGCAGTAGCGGCTAGCGCGGCCGGTGGTTTAACGCGCGCTATTATGCGCTATAAATTGCTAGCGCAGCGTGATAAAAGGAGCCCTAATTGTCTTCCCAAAAAATGGGTCTGAATATCGCCTTGAACAAAGTGTAATGATGTAAACATGTACCAGAAAAAGGATATTTCAATAATGATTGAATAATATCAGCAAGGACATTGCCTTAAATAGTCATCATGGAGATGTAATCATACTAATCTTGTCACTGTTTATAAATAATTGTTTAAAAGTGTTCATAAATAAATGATTACCAATTGCCATCCTTAATACACGCTTATATTTAAAAAAGTGAAAATCATATTGGTATCTTAAACAGATTGCATAACAAGAGAATTAGGGATGCGGCCTGTGTATGTGCGTGCTCTGAGAGTTTGATCAATAACACTGAGTGCTTCTATTGAGGTATGGTGGTATAAAAGGCATCAATGTCCAATGTGACCATTTTAATATTGTCCAAATTACCCTTGAAATCTTCAAGTAGCTTAATCATATGGCCGGAGTCTCTTACATATGATATAATCTGCAGGATGAAGGGTTGTAAAAAGTGGTCCATAAAAATCGTACATCTTACCCAAAATGTTTTTTGTACTTTAAGGGCTCCTTTTACAAAGGTGTGCTAGCGTTTTTGTGCACGCACTGGATTAGCGCGCGCTATAGCACATGCTAGCTGAAAAATTACCGCCTGCTCAAGAGGTATTTTAGTGCGCGCTATTCTGCACGTTAAGGCCCTAACGCACCTTTGTAAAAGGAGCTTTAAAATTCCATGTCAATTTCACGTTTGTATTTTAACGGTCCATGTCAACTTCACATTTATACTTTACTGCTAGTTTGGAGTAAGTTATCTTCATATTGCGTCTTAACAAAAGTCATCACGCATCACATTAAAATTCTGGAATGAAATTGGTATTTATAAATCAGAAAGGTACAATTATGTTATTATATAATCTGTTTAAGATAACGCTGAGATTCACGCTTTTTTAATATAAGTGTGTATTAAGGATGGAGGTTAGTATTCATTTATTTATGAGCACTTTTAAACAATTATTTATAAAAAATGACAAGATTAGTATGATGACATCCTCATGATGACTACTTAAGGCAAAGTTCTTGCTGATATAGAAGAACACCAGATTCATCTGGTGTGATATAACATTAGCTAAGCTGATGTCACCTGCTGGTAATATTTATTGAATGATGGTGTGGGTAAAATGGGGGGAGGAGGGGCAGAGGGTGAGGGGAATATATGAGGTGTTGTCAAGGGTCTGTAGAATGATTGCCAAGTTTATAAGAGGAGGTAAGAAAGGGTTAATAGACAGAGCTTATAAGAAAGAAAAATGATTAGGGAGGTTTCTAAGGTGATGGAGCAGTCATGTGATTGGTTGGATGTTGTGGCAGGCTGGAGTGAATTCTGTGAGGAAAGGGGAACAGTAGAGTAGTCTCTTCAGGAAAAGATTATCCCTCCCTCCCATTTGTGCTGGTGTTATGTTTTGTGTCAGTGTTGTGGGTGTGTGTGTGTGTGTGTGAAGGGGGTGTACAGGTTATATGTCGACTTGGGTGGGTTTGGTGGAGCTTATGGGGTTGGGGGGAGTGGTCGCAGCTTTGGGTGGGGTAGAAAATGGGGTTTGGCCCAGTTGGATCTGGGAGATGAGCAGTTAAATAAATAAATAAATGTAACACTCTATGCGATACCGCTTTGAGGGGAAGCATGGCCTTGCGTCACCGTGGGTCATGTTTGGGGAGAGGGGAAGCATGGCCTTGCATCACCGTGGGTCATGTTTGGGGAATGTTATAAGTTTAAAGACTTAACGGGAGCTAGTTTCGACACTGAATAGCTTCCTGGGGGGGGGGGGAGGGGATGTGAAATATGCATTGGGGGTTTGTTGGTTTTTGAACATGGATTGTATTGTAAGTGGAGATAATATTCAGATAGATAATAAAGCTGCGGCCAAATATTTCTTCCAATAAAATTGAGTTGTTTGATTATTGATTAATGGTGATTAGCTTTCACTTGCAGGTGACGGGAATGCGAATGCTAATGTTATAATTATTGAAATATCCTTTTTCTGGTACATGTTTATGTTATTATGCTGTTTGTTCAAGGCAACGCTCAAACCTGTTTTTTGGTAGACAATTTATTTCTTGTATCTTCAAAAAGCTCACGAGTGTAATTATTCAAATATTCTGAATGTCTTTTGTGTTTAAATATTGTCATGAATGTGAACTGGGGCTTTGATATTTTATATTATTTTCAATTGTGCATAGATATTGAATTTGTACATTTTATATTATGTATGTAAACTTGTGATCCAACTAGTTGATAGGCGGAATAGAAATTTTTTTAAATAAATAAATAAAATTAGTAAATGGATTTTATATTTAATTTAATTTTCAGAGTGATATCTTTCTCAGTTTAAAACTGCTACAACATCATGTTTTTATTCACATTGGGTATGTTCATTTAAGCTCCGATTTAGATGTTGCACTGCCATTCCTTTTTATGACCAATCTCTTTACTCCTGAGTATGTAATTCAGCAATAATCTTAATTTGATTTTATTCATTAAACCCTCACATTTTTGGGCTAGAGTTGTGTTCTGCTTGCCTTATAGATACTTTGGGCTCCTTTCAGTAAGCTGCGCTAGCATTTTTAGCACGCGCTGAAGATTAGCACACATTAACCCCTGCGCTACACGGAAAACACTGACGCCAGCTCTATGGAGGCATTAATGTGTAGTTCGCGCTAAAACCGCTAGAGCAGCTTAGTAAAAGGAGCCCTTTGTATTCGATTTCAGCACTTATGGCACTTTTGGAGCTATCTTCATTCTCATCTCAACTTTTTGTCATCATTTTGGTTTCTAAATTCCTTGGTGTTTTTCAATAAACACTAGCTTGACAAACCTCTTAACTTTTTTAATTTAATTTAAAAGTCAATATGTGTCTATATATTTGTTTTTAAATTGTGTTTTATTTGTAGTTACACTGATCACACGGCCCCTGAAGAAGGCTCAGTGAAGCAGAAACACAGACCGTGTCAGGTCACATCAATAAAAATTTTCCAAGAATAAAGAATTTGGTGTTTTTTTAATACTACTGTTGACCATCACGGTTGGTATGGTTGGGACTCCACTCTTTGTGGTTTTCACCCCTAATGTTTAGCCAGAGGTTTTGGGCACTAAGCAAAATGCTCTACTCTGCCAAGATTTAGGCTTGCATAAAGCCATACTGTTTATTCCCTTGCAGTTTTATGACAGAATCCGGCTCTTCTGGATGCCTGCAAAACATCAGCCTGATTTTATCTATCTGCGACATGTTCCTCTTCGCAAAGTCCACCTCTTCACTGTTATTCAACTCACCTGCCTGATTCTCCTGTGGGTGATTAAAGCCTCCCCTGCTGCCATTGTTTTCCCAATGATGGTAAGATCACATACATAACTTTCTGGATTTAACTAAATATAGTCTCATATCCGTAATCTGCATTTTACAAATAGTTATCTGTGTATAGAAGAGTAGCCATTCATCTGGCGTTACAATTTTGGAGAGGGTCTGAGCCCAAAGTTGGGGGGGTGCCGCCTCCTGGCTCTTCCTGGTGTGGCTATACCACTGTTTAACAATAGCCCATGTTGATAACTTCCCTCTTTAATCACAATAAAATAAGTAATATGATAGTGTCAACACAGCATGCAACCAGTAAAACATTCAATTAAGAGAATACAGTAAAATATTCATACAACAGAGGAATGAAACAAACAATGTTAACACATAACATTAAAAATATATTAATAGAGAGTGAATTATATATGCTTTTAGAAACTGTATAAAAATATTCTGCTGTAGCTGCTATGCAAAAAAGCTGATATCTAGATGAGCTTAAAACTTTCAGGATGGTGGGGCTATATTTCATACCTCTTATCTCTTGTAATCACTGTTAGTCCATAATGTCCATGTAAACATCTATGTTATAATAATAATAATAATAACTTTATTTTTGTATACCGCCCATCCATAAAAGTTCCGTGTGGTTCACAGAGAAGAAGAACTGTACAATCATTGAAATATACATAAGTTCAGGAAAAAACATGATAAAAATATATGATTTATCTTTAATCTTATCTATTGTTTTGCCTTTTGTCTTTGTTTTGTTCTATTTCTATCATTTAAATTTCTCCAGAATTCTACTGTTCAACGACTCCCCCTTCTGCTTCTATTCCTTTCTCTCCTCTCTTCTACCTTCCAAAGTATTTAGATCAATGCTGTCTTGTTAAAATGTTTATTTTATTTTTATTTTTACTCTAACTCTACTTTTCACTTCTCTATTATCCTCCAGGTACTTTAGTTAGATTGTGAGCCTTCAGGACAGTAAGGGAACTTTTCAAGTACCTTTCTTATTTCTAATCTTAATGTATATTTTCTGTAAACCGCTTAGAACCTAATGGATGTAGCGGTATATAAGAAATAAATTACATTACATTAACCAAGAGTTCATTTTTCCTAATTGAAAGGCAAATGGCTTATTTAAAAATCTCTTGTAACGACAAGCCTGAACAGAAGGGTACCTAAACATAAAATTTTAAAGACTGTACCAAAAGTCTAAAAGAGGCAAAGTCAAAATATCTTTTAATAGTTCAAAGCTTCCAGAGGATCAGGAAACATTTCTTAATAATAAAATCCGTATGCTCTTCAAACGCTAAGTGGCGATCTAATATAACCCCCAGAATCAAATTTCAAAAGTTTGGTCGTTGATTAGAACTTGTTTGTTTGTTTGGACTAGCAAGAACAAATTTTATTTTTTCAGAATTCAGTTTGAGTTTGAATCTGAACATCCAAAGTTTTATCTGTGCCAGAATTACAGCGATCTAATCTTTTATATCGTCTGTAAAAGATGACATAGGCAATAAAATGGTAATATCATCTGCATAGATATAAAACTTGACTTTTAGATCTTGTAGTAAATTAGCCAGGGAAATTAAATAAATATTAAAAAGTGTAGGTGACAATGGAGATCCCTGAGGGACGCCAGATGAATTACTCCAAGTAGATGAATATATCCCAGAGGAATATACTTGATACAATCTACTTTGTAAGAAGCCTTTGAACCACTTATAAGCGTTCCCTGTGACTCATATGGACTCCAAGCAGGCCAATAAAAGATCATGATTAACTAAATCGAATGAACTACTCAAGTCCAATTGAAGAATCAAGACACTTGAGTCTTAACTGAATTGCTTATAAAGATAATCTAACAAGAATGCCAGGACTGTTTCAGTACTGTGACAAGCACGGAAACCAGATTGATGATCCTGAAGAATGTCAAATTTGTCCAAATAATTAACCAAAGCAACATTTACCAAAACCTCCATGAGTTTTACAAACAATGGAATACTAGCCTATAGTTAGTTTTACAAGTAGTAGGCTCCTTAGAATTTTTTTAAATGGGAGTAACAACAATATGGCCTATTTCTTCCAGAAATGTATCTTTTTTTGAATAAGAATGACAAATGACAAATGTTTGTATATCCTCCATTATTATAATTTTATTATTGTAAAAACAGCTTAGAGATTTGAAAAGCGGGATAACAAATTTTAATAAAACTTGGAAACTTGTATTTAACCTGTACTTTTATTAATAATCCAATCAGGTAAGTAGCCAGAATAATATCTTATGCTTCAATTGCATAAAACACATCTTTTGCTAAAGATAAGCAATAAAACTTTTGTTGCTACTGTAAATATCCCTGGTTGCAATGCTTTTAAAGAGTGTTTTCTGGCACACCAGAAGGTTCTTCAACTGAGATTTTTAATGTAATAAAAATAATTAAAAACTAGGCAAATAGAACTGGTTCCATCTCAATGATACACTTTGGGCCATCTCAACAGTTAGCATGGCAATATTAGTTTGGATTTTGAAGACTTCTTTGTTTTGGGTTTATGATGCCAAAATTTTACCAACTTTGAAATGTTATTTTGCAGGTTTTAGCACTGGTGTTTATAAGAAAACTTATGGATCTTTTTTTTACCAAACGGGAACTAAGCTGGTTGGATGACTTAATGCCAGAAAGTAAGAAAAAGAAACTGGAAGATGCTGAAAAAGAGGTATGAAGGGAGCATAATTTTTATTCTGTGTCAAGACATACAGTGTGTGCAGTTTATTTTAACATCTGTAAAGAAAGTCCAACAATGTATGTTTATTGATGAGTTATGTAGAAGTTCTATGTCCACTGCTCATGAGAATTCAGAAAACAAGTTTCATTTATTCTGTTTGAGTGGTGAGGCCACATAAAATGCAAATATAGAGGGACATAAAAGTTGTTCCCACCCACGTCTCCTCTAATTAGCAGAGGTGAAATAAGAGAGGTAAGGGGGCACCAGTATGCGAGTTAAACAGGCTGCTATTATAACTTGGTGTGATCCGGTCAACATATTAGGTTTAACTTTAGCATTTAAGGTCCAGTGAGGCATGGCTCCAATCTGTTTCACCCAGGAGAGAAGTTACTAAGCCATGGTAAAAGAATACATTTTACTGTAGCGATATTTACTGCATGAGCCAACTAATCTCTGTATTGAAAGTTTGTGCCTCCTAGAGTAAATATCAACTTGTGTTGCTGCAGGCTGGATGTTGCAAATTCTTAGCTGCAATAATGCAGTTAGTAGACCCCAAGTCTGTCTTTAGGTGAGTCCAAATATAATATATAGCCTGGAATTTGTTTTAGAGGAGCCAGTGGTAATCAAATTCCTGCGTCTACCCCACAATCCCCAACAGCAAAGATCCTACCTGATCAGAGGCCCCCTCCCATATCAGATCCCCCCACATACACTCTTTGAAGCATCTCCAGACATCTAACAAAATCCTTATTCCCACCCCCACTGCCATAGAGGCTACCCTCCAACAGAAGACACCTTACTGGGGCTATCTCTGTGGTCTAACCGAATAGGGTGAGATAGAGTACAGAGAGATCGTTAGTTGTCCTGCTTCCTAGATTCTGGCATCAAAACGGTGCCCCTGATCCCGAGAAGCAGTCTCAGAGTATTACTGTAAGTGGTCAGGCTGCCAAATAAGGCACATGAAATACTCAGTCACAAGATTACCACTAGGTGGTCAACTCCCACCATTTTGAACATGGCACTGAAAGGAGAATAGTGACTGGATATTGCTCGTGCCCCACGCTAGATACCACAGAGACCCTTGGTAGAATCTAGGGAAGGTTTTGGATTGAGAGTCTATATCGGCGTATAGGGAAAATAGTCCATGCCAAGGGAGTGGCTTCCTTCTGTTGTCATGGAGTCTGGAGAGGGGGAATCACTACTTGTGATATTCAGGGGTCTGAATTTATTGTGAGAGGGGTGAAAGGATTGGGGGGGGGAGGATTTGATGCTGCATGAGTAGCAATTTTAAAAGCTGTATACATAGAAGAGAATAGCTGCTTGCCAGCTCATGGAGTCAGCCTGGGGGTACCCTGAGAGAGAAAGAATGAGGTGCCAGACCGCTGACATCATCTGTTGGGCCAGTGTGTAGAATAAACTAAACTAAACCTTAAGTTTGTATACCGCATCATCTCCATAATAAGATATAATAAGAAATTAGAGGTTATGAAGAGGGTAGCTAGCTTTACATTTTAAAGAATAAAAAGCAGCAAACTCATGGAGAGGTAGAGAAGAGAGAAGCTTTTTGCCTGGTCGTGGAGACAGCCCAGAGGTGCTCTGAAAGAGAGAAGGAGGTCCCCGGTGATGCTGCTGGCCCACTAAGAGAGTGAAGGAGGTTCCCAGTGATGTCACCTGCTGACTTCATCTTTTGGGCCAGTGAGAAAACTAAAGAGCAGCAGGTTCCTGGAGAAGTGAAGAAGAGAGGAACAGCTTGCCTGGTCATGGAGTCAGCCCGGAAATGCCCTAAGAGAGAGAAGCAGGTTCACAGTGACATCACCAGCCTGCTGACATCATCTACCAGGCTGACGGGAAGAATAAAGAGCAGCAAGCTTCTGTGGTGCAGCCACAGGATATGGTCAAAGGGGCATGCCAGGCCCCTTTTGAGTCACGAAGGAGCCTTGGAGGAGTCAAGGAGGACCAAAGAGGGCCTAGGTTTGATTGTGCTTGAAGATTCTTAGATGTCTGGAATTCCAGGTTCTTTTTTCCCAATCTCATGGGGAAGTACAAGACTAAACTGAGACATCTAATAACTAGTACTCCAACTGCTCCAAGACCTATTGAAAAACATTTGGTAGTCTTGCAAAGGGACCCTTCTCCTCTCTCTATAAAAGGTATAGACTCTGGGGTCTCGCTGCACTCATGAGATAGGCAATCCCCCCTTCTGCTAATCCTTCCTTCCTATCCTAGGGATTAGAACAGGGGTGTCAAAGTCCCTCCTCGAGGGCCGGAATCCAGTCGGGTTTTCTGGATTTCCCCAATGAATATGCATTGAAAGCAGTGCATGCAAATAGATCTCATGCAGATTCATTGGGGAAATCCTGAAAACCCGACTGGATTCTGGCCCTCGAGGATCGACTTTGACACTTGTGGATTAGAAGATAGGCCTGGGGGTGGGGCTATCCAGAGTGCTGGGGTTGGGGTTGGGATTGTGAGGGCGATATTGGTGGAGGGGTTAAACGGTGCAGGCTGGGGGCAGAGTGGGAAGGAAGGAGGGGGACCAGGAGGGAGATTGCAACACTTTATAAAGATTTTTTGTGTTATATGGGTGCTGACCTGATATTCAGAGCCAGAACCCACAAAGCTAAGCGACCTAACTTAGGCCAGCTTTGAGCTGTCCTAAATTAGGCTGCTTAGCGATGTGGGTGACAGCTTTGAGCTGTCCTAGATTAGGCCACTTGGTGATGTGGGTGATGGCACTGAATAATGCCAGCACCCACATAATCCCAGGCTGCTTTCTAACACTATACCAGTACAGCCCTTGATCTGTCCACTTTTTTTGTGAGCGGTCAGAGGCAATAATCAGCAGTACTTCCCGGTTTAGTGCTGCTAAATGTCGGGAATGGTCTAAAGCAGGGGTGTCAAAGTCCTTCCTTGAGAGCCGCAATCCAGTCGGGTTTTCAGGATTTCCCCAATGAATATGCATGAGATCTATGTGCATGCACTGCTTTCAATGCATATTCATTGGGGAAATCCTGAAAACCCGACTGGATTGCGGCCCTCAAGGAGGGACTTTGAGATCCTTGGTCTAAAGGTATTTAAGTGGGCAGGAGTCTCATCTGCCCGCTTAAATTGATTTGAATATGGACCTGAATGTTTATAGCACTTTGATTTCAGATTGTTTTAGTCTGATTGTTGTCGTTCTAATTGCATACATAATTCTCATGACAGAACTTATTATTATTATTTATTGATTTGATATAACACCTTTTCCAATTAAGGACGTAAGCGGTGAACATAATTATTAAAAACAAACCACAGAAAGGAAAGAAATGTCAATATAAAAAGAAAAGTTCCAGATAACACTTGTACAATCATTGAATCTTAAAAATATCTGTCTGTTCAGCTCTAATGATAACAGGTAGAGCATTCCAAAGAGTTGAGGCCAAGAAATGCTGAATGTCTAATAGTCTCTATGTGGATTTGGGATAACCATTCTATTTGAATCTAATGATCAGACTATACAGTACAGGAAGCAGTTTAGGAAATGGTGAAAGACTAGTGATATGATAGCATACCTGTGTGTAAAGCCTGAAATGTAAGAATATGTAATTTAAACTTAATTTTCAAATGTGTAGGCACCAGTGTAACCAAAAGAGGAGGCGGGTTACATTTTCAAATCTGGAGGATCTGCAAAGTAAGCCTGCCGCACAAATCTGTTATGCTGGAAAACGTTTGATTTGATTCATAGGTACACCTGGGAAAATCGAATTACAATAGTCAGTTTTGGAAATTAGGAAAGCATGAATTGCTGAGTGTAATGACGTAAAATCCCCCAAATCTCTGAGAGCACAAAGGGAATGTAAAATGAAGAAGCCTGATTTCACTATATTGGAAATTTGTTGATGAAATTATAATTTGTAGTCTAACCATACTCCTCAATGTTGAAAAACAAGAACCAAGGGGACTGACTGATCAAAAAGAGTTATAGGAACTGAAGGAGGATTTAGTAAACCAGATATCCAACAGGCTATTGTTTAATCTGGATTCACTTTGAGCTTGTATGCAAAGAGCCAGTCTGCAATTGCATTAAGACAGGTTTGTAATGATGTTAGGTCCAAACTAAGCAGTGAAACTTGGAAGAGAAGAAGGTTGTCATTGGAGTGTATGTAAAACCAGACATCGGAGTATATGTAAAACTAGATGTTAACTGATTGGATAAAGCGTCACAAGGGGCCTGATGAATAAATTGAACAGCAACGGAGAAAGCATCAAGCCCTGTATAACTCCACACTGCAGAGGATAATCTGAGGACTGCTTCATACCAGTAGAGACACAAAATGAACACTTGGAAAGAAAGGATGTGAACCAATTGAGCACTATGCCAGAGATATCAATTAGAACAAGATGATTGCGAAGAAGAGTGTAATTAGCCAAGTTGAATGCAGCTGAAAAATCCAAGAAAACAGTAAGGATTAGGTGACTTTTGTCCAGGGTTCTATGTAAATCACTCACACTAACATAACCGTAGTTTCTATACTATGACATTGTATAAAACCTGACTGAAATAGGTGCAAAATCTTGGGTATAGTCAGTGTTTTCTGTGGTCTTTGTTGGGTATAGACAGTCTTTTCTGTGGTCTTTGAAACAAAGAAAATGTTTGTACTGGCTGAAAACTGGCAGTTTGAATAGGATCAAGAGACTTGTTGTTTGTTTGTTTTTTAAATAGGAGTTACCCATGTCCTCTTCCAATAATCAGGAACCACACTACAGGAGAGACTTTGACAAACCAATGAAAAGGCAAATGCTATCAACCCATGCTTGGGAACTGTGATCCAGGAGGAAGGCATCAGGTCCAGGGAGCAGGATGTCATACACATACACAGTATAAATGTAGTTAGGGAAGGAAGAGTTTTTATTGACTAATGTACACCGCCTAGAAGCCTGATTAGGCGGTATAATAAATTTTAAAATAAACTTGAAACTTAAAAGAGCTCCAGGTAGATGCATGAATTGATTCATAGATATTTCACTGGACAATGAGATTGAGCTAGAGAATCCGCCATGGGCAAGGCTGATGGTTGGGTCTTTTTTTGAGAGATTACAAAATGATTTTGATGAAGACTTACCTTACTCTTCCATCAGTCCTAAAATTGAAATAGTGTCTTAGTGGAGGTAACCAGCATATTAGAAAAATACAAACGTTTAGCTGTTTTCAGTAGGTGACTAAAGGAATAAACTTCTTATTTAAATTGTGCTAAACTTTCTCTAGTTTTATTTTCATGCCAAACTTGTTCAGCCCTACATAGTTGGTGTTTGGAAAATTGCAGCCCTGTGTTGTACCAAGGGTCTGAGGTCTCTTGTATTTATTACTAGGCCAATGATTTGTGTCAGTAGACAAGGTGATAGAAATAGAGCTGTTCCAGGCCCTGGTCTGTTCTTCCAAAGAAAGGGAAGGAATGTCAAAGGGAAAAGAGGAAAATAATGGAGGGTAAGATAAAGGATCAGTATGGAGATAGCAATTTGGACAGTGCTCACTAGAGTTTAAACCTACTCTGGAAACAACATTATTGATTATTGAAAAGTGTATACTAAATGAAACAAAAAATTAATTAGTCCATGCTAACTGTCAAGTTTTAATGTTAGTAAGATAGTAATTGACAGTAAGCTTTGAAAGAACCAGATCCAAAGTATGGCCCTTAATATGAGTAGGGACAGAGAAATGTTGGGTTAGATCTAAATCTGAGAGAAATGTACAAAGGGCATAGTCATACTATTAGTGGGAATGTCCATACAGATGTTAAAATCGCCCATTACCAAAAGATTAGGAAAACAAAGGGTAACCTCAGCTAATGTCTACATCATAGAATCCCAACATGTAGGGTCAGAACTGAAGTTGACAGTGGATGATAAATCAGTAAAATATGCACAGTCGGATCAACAACATTTCTGAGTAAGAAAAAGAACAATTAGCTTCAGAGATTGCAAAAGAGCGAAAGAAAAGCAGCACTAAGCCACCTCCCTTGTGAAAAGTAGGAGTCTTATGAAAAAAATGATAACATTGTAGGAGACCCTGTGAAAGGTAGAATTCTACCCCATCTTTGAATCAAGTCTCACTGAGATGAAGAATACATTTAGATTGTTCTAAAAGATCATAAAAGAGAATTTACTTGGAGTGAATGGCTCAACAATTTAGTAAATCTAACTGAGCAGAGGAGTAGGCAGGTTGCCACGAGGGCAGACTTGTAAAAGCCATGAACAACCTGAATTGTTGCAGATAGAATGCCATTGGCGCTCTGAAATTCTAACAGGAATAGTTGAGGAGGTTTCAGAAAACATGAGAACAGCAAAGTAGAGTGAGAGCTGATACTAGGGCAAGCTGCATGATGTTTGAAGTTGTCGAAATTCAGGAATCAGTGTTCGCTGCTGGAGTTTTGCTGTATAGTAATAGGTAGGGTCACCAGATGTCTGGGAAAACCCAGATATGTCCTCTTTTTAGAGGAATGTCCGGGTTCCCAGATAGACTTTCCAAAACCCAGCAGTTTGTCCAGGTTTTGAAAAGCCCTGAGCTCTGCCTATGTCTGGAGGGCCTTCAACAAGTATGAGTGATGACGTCACATACATCTGCATATGCTGGAGACCCTCCAGATGTGGCCTGGAGGTTGGCAAAAAAGAGATTAGGCTTTTAGGGGTGGGGCTGGAGGCAGAACAAGACTGGACTGGGGGTAGAACAGGGCGGGGCCATGCATGGATTTTCTCATTCTTAAATATGGTAACCCTAGTAATAGGGTTAGGAGCTGATGTCATCAACTGCTGCTTGAGCACATCCTCTGTAGCTCCGCCCAGTCTCAATGATAACTCAAGAGCTAAAGTTAGAGCAGCCTGCTTGATGTTTGAAGCTGTAGAAAACAAGACAGCACTAGAAGCTGTCAGATTCAGGAATCGATGTTCGCTGTTGGTATCTTGCTGTGCAGTAATAGGGCTAGGAGCTGATGAAATGCAGAGTTTCACTATAAAAGGACTATTACTTTGCATTTGTCTGCATGGAAATCTGAACCATAAAATAAACATATTTTCTACATGTAAATTCTGACCTAGGAAGAACAAATTATGCTTGCCTTGGAAGAGGAGGGAACAGTTCAATTACCAATGGAAGGGAATTGCAGGTATAATATAATATTCCAT
Source organism: Geotrypetes seraphini (assembly GCF_902459505.1). Classification (NCBI taxonomy): domain Eukaryota; kingdom Metazoa; phylum Chordata; class Amphibia; order Gymnophiona; family Dermophiidae; genus Geotrypetes; species Geotrypetes seraphini. Next base: position 211,631,167 of record NC_047088.1, on the reverse strand, counting down.
GGTATAAGTTATAAACTGATAAGACCATGATCAGCTTCACAGAATATCATACAAGCCATTGCATTCATGGGATTATAGGAGGTTGCCAGTAATTGTCAGTGTATGAAATAACCAAGTTCTGACCATATTCAGTACATTACTAACAAAAACTTAGAAATATATATATCTATAGATAGATATAGATAAACTGCACCATTTTAGATAGATCTTAAAAGTACAAATTGAGTTGCATCTCGATTTTCACCCTTATTGTAGAACAGAATCTGTTGACATAAAGCCCATTCTAAAACACAGGAAAATGGATGTTTATTCTTCGGGTGAATACAGCATAGACATACATTTTTAAAAACTGTACAGCATAAAGATGTTTAGAAAGCCTGTATATAACTAGTTATCTGTGTGATTTATTTTTTTTATTTTATTACTTATATACCACTTATATCCTAAGTGGTTTACATTCAGGTACTTTATCATATTTCCCTGTCTGTCCCGGAGGGCTCAAACTCTCTAGTGTACCTGGGGCAATGAGGGGATTAAGTGACTTGCCAAGGGTCACAAGGAGCAGCGAGGGATTTGAACCCACAGCCTCAGAGCCAACCATGTGCAGCATGTGAATCACTGCACATGCCATCCCTGCATGGAGTTGCGTGTCCGGCTCCAACAAAGTAACAGGATCAGCTTCGAGGAGGGGGGGAGTGTAGTCAGCTCACAGACAGGTAGGAAGGCAGGGAGGGATCCTTGGCAGCGGCTTCAGCAGGGGTCGGGCAGGGATCCCCAGCGGCTCATAAACTGGCCTCTTTGAAAATCTACTAGGGTGGTTAGATGGGTGGATATAGGTTGGGGAAAAAAAGTTAGAGGATTAACACTGATTTTTAGCATTAGGCTCATTTGTATTTTCACTTTTATCTAGAGATGATCCCTCGATCATAAACATTTCTGATGAAATGGCAAAGACCTCTGTTTGGAAGACTATGTTGATAACGTCAGACAATTCAAAGAACAAGGAGTCAAGCTGTCCTTCTAAAAGGTTTTAACACTTTTCTTCATTAGTAACCAAATCAGTTGTCCTGTACATATTAATGAATTCCAGTTGTGTATTATAATCAGATAATTAATTTGTTAAACTTGTTGTATAATGATAAATCAAGATCAAAGCTATGTTTTCCCTAAATACATGAACATCAGAGATTAAAGTCTGATGCACTAAAACTTAGCAGGCACACTAAAGTAATTTAGGATATGCTAAAACTAGAGTGTTCTACGCTATCAGATTATTGAAGAAATGCACCTTGACTCTGAGACATTAATCGGTGATCTTCAGTGGTGACTTTTCACATAAGCTATGATTTTAATGAAGACTTACCTTACTCTTCCATCAGTCCTAATTTTTATTTGAAAATCATTTTACTATTAACCATATGACAAGCATGCATAGGCATACATTTTTAAAACTTATTTTAACTTTTGAGTAATAAATATCAGCAATGAATTATTGCAACTTTATGTTTTTAATATAATGAAAACTTATCTTTATGTTTAAATGTTCAGGGACAAACAGCCAACATGTTTCATTGATACTGCCTCAGGGAGCAGGTCCTATTTGGCTACTTAGAATGGAAACAGATATAATAAGTTAAGGGGTTCATTTTCAAAGCACTAAGACACACAAAGTACCATAGCTGGTCATCACCATAATTCAGTGGCTTGCTGGCTAAGTTTGAAGGGTGGTGTGTCTTTGGCCATTAAGACTTAGCTGGCCAGCTGCTAAATATTGGTCTACCCAGGGGTAGACAATTCTGGTCCTTGAGAGCCACAGGCAGGTCAGGTTTTCAGGATATCCACAATAAATATGCATGAGATAGATTTGCATCTCAAGGAGGCAGTACATGCAAATCCATCTCATATATATTCATTGTGGAGATCCTGAAAACCTGACCTGCCTGTGGCTCTTGAGGACCGGAATTGCCTATCCTGGTCTAGCCGATTATGTCTCAATTGGCCAAAGATAGTCCAGATATTCAATAACAGGCGCTGGATACGGCGCTGGCATTGAATTTCCGGTATTGCTGCAGACCGCAGGAGATTGATGGTGATATCCCACAGTCTGACTATCAGGGGGCAAAATGCTGGCTGTTAAATTTGAATTCTATAGTGGAATCTGGGGCATCAAGATTCTGTAATAGAATGCTACTGTATGTCACCAAAATTTAAGTATGCCTACTTAACCCTATATCTACCGTGAGCATAAATGCATACATAACGTTATCATTAATTTTTTCCTCAAAACGGGACAGGACCCCCGGATCCATCTCCCCTCCTCCCCCCCGGATCCCATTAAATATAGTGCAAAATATAGACAGCAGATATACATTCTCAAAACTGACACATTTTGATCACTAAATTTAAAATAAAATAATTTTTCCTACCTTTGTTAACTAGTGATTTCATGAGTCTCTGGTTGCACTTCTTTCTGATTGTGCATCCTCTCTTTCATTTCTTTCTCTTTCTTTCGCTCTCCTTGCCCCCCCCCCAAGCCACCCTGCTTCTCCTGCCCCCCCCCCGACAAGCCAAGCAACCCTGCTTCCCCTGCCCCCGACAAGCCAAACCAAGCCATGCTGCTTCCCCTGCCCCCCGACAAGCCAAGCCACCCTGCTTCCCCAATGCACCCTGCTTTCCCTGCCCCAACAAGCCAAGCCAGCCTGCTTCCTTGACGCACCCTACATCCACTGCCCCCCGACAAGCCAAACCACCCTGCTTCCCCCAATGCACCCTGCTTCCCTGACCCAGCAACATCAAGGCGCGTGCAGTGACTGTACTGCACAAGCGCCAGGCCTACAAGTCTTCTCTCCCCGCCCAACGTCAATTATGATGTTGGAGAGGAAGTTCTAGGCCAGCCAATCGCTGCCTTGCTGGCCCAGAACTTCCTCTCTGACATCAGAATTGACGTTGGGAGGAAGGCTTCTGGGCGGCAAGCAGCAGCGGCGGTGGACCGGGGGAGGGGAGGGTTGAATCGGTGTGCTGGAGGAGGCTGGTAAGTAGCGGCAGCGGTGGACCAATGGGGGGGTGTTGAATCAGGCGCTGGAAGGAGGGAGGCTAGCTTTGGCTTAGCCGGGAGGGAGGGGAAGCGATCGCCTGTCCCATTGTCCCTGTGCACAGCTTCGGGAGGCTGTCCCTGAAAATGGGACATTTCGGCATCCCGAAGCTGTGTGTGGGAACAATGGGACAGGGGATCTAAAAACAGGACATATGGTCACCTTATGCATACACCTAAATGAGGCACTTTAGCACATACATGACACTAATCTATAAGATATGCATGTAATTGTGGGAGATATGTGTGCCGTACCCACATGAACACCCCCTTGCATTTGCATCCCATGCAAATTGTGTGCTAAATTTATGGATTACTGCATAGTGCTCAACTAGCACTAATGATATTTATATATACCTAAAAGGTATCTTAGGTCTTTGCAAGACTGTAGGCCAGGAGTGTCTAACTTGCGGCCCAAGGGCTGCATGCGGCCCCATGAAGTATTTTGTGTGGCTCTGGTCGAGGGTGATGAAGTGTTTTCCTCTGCTGTCCCTGGGTGTTTACCGTCTTGCCGGCTCCCTCCTCTATCTTGCTGCAGTGTTTGCGCATTTGTGTGGCCTCAGAAAATTTTTTCAGACAATGCGGCCCTGGGAAGCCAAAAGGTTGGACATCCCTGCTGTAGGCTGTTGATGCCACATTATTCTAAGGCACATTGGGCAGACACAAAAGAGAAGGCATTCTTCAGGCTTTCTCCAACACTTTGGAATCCATGCTCTTACCATTGGTTTTCGTTTGAGCAGAGCTTCTTCTGTCTGATATTAAGGCCATCATATAGTGCATTCAAGCTATTGTCATATCTACAGTATACTACAGAGTGCTCATAGGAGGGGGATGGTCGGAAAGCAGCCACATTCCTCCCCGGTCACCCTCTTTTATGTTTCGTACCACCCACAGCTCTCAAGCCCCATGAAAAACAAAACACTTTCTGGTGTCTTAAAAACTCTTGCCGGCTCCTTGCTCGCTCTGCATAGCTCTTACTTACTTGGAACTGCATGGTGTCGGCTAGGTCCTCTCATGCTGTTCTTCTATTATTTACACAGTAGACAGATAGGAAGAAATACCCTGATCTCTGGTGTTTCCCTTTCCAGGAACTCTGTTCTCCTTTAGTCTTCTATCTGTCGGCACTGTCTAGCAGCTCTGCGTTTCATACGGGTTTACACAGTCAACTGCACATGTTGTTGTAGCAGTTAATATCCACACTAATTCTGTGTTCATAGTGTAATCATTTAACTGCCTGCTAAAATTTAGTGCATAGACTATTAAGTGCTATATTAGCATCACATTCAAAGGGCAGTTCAAAAGGCACTTAAATATTTAGAATATTAGCACAGATGTATATAGATGTGCACTCATGCATGTATATGCCAATACACCACCTAAGCCCTGTTCTATAAATAATTGACTATCTTGCATGTTGTATATATGGAAGGGGACATATACATGGGGAGGGACAGACGGGGACTCCTACTTACACATGTAAATTGCATCATACTTTAAAGTATGCATGTTCCTGTAGCTTTTAGGTGCCCACACTTACTCCAGCTCTATTGTACAGCCACTTTGAAACAAATGATAAGGTGGTATATCAAATTTATATTAAACTTGAAATTTATATTAAACTTGATCTAAATGTTAAAAAGCAACAATTGGCCTTAAGAACAGGAGTATTAGGTACTTTATTTGAATTGATCTGACGTGGCCCAAGTTTCGGCTAAATATCCAAATCACAATGTATCTTCACTTGATTTCACCTCACAAAGACAACAAAATCTCTTGGAGAACACCGTTCATATAAGATGTGCTCATATCCTGTATACCAGCATAATAATAATAATAATAATAACTTTATTCTTCTATACCGCCATAGTCAGATGACTTCTAGGTGGTTCACATCGTAGAGGGCTGGACAATCAGCGAATTACAGAATGCAAGAAGTGAGGGTACAACTTATTACACAAGAAATAGATAAAAGGAAAATATGAAACTTAAGTAAGAAGTATGGATCTCATGTATGCAACCCAGGGAATAGAAGCTGGACAATCAACGAGTTGCAGAATGTGGAAAATGAGGGAACAACGTATTACACAAGAAACAGACAGAGGGAAAATAAAACTTAGGAAGTTTAGTGAAGCTTCTTTTTAGGAGATGAATCTGTTTAGGAGATGAATCTGTCAAACAGTACAATGTCTTCTGCTCAATTACATCTTGTATGAGCAGGTGCTGTCCAAGAGATTTTGTTGTCTTTGTGAGGTGAAATCAAGTAAAGATACATTATGATTTAGACCCCTGTTGCGGGCATATAGCCAAAACATGGGTCGTGTTGGATCAGTTCAAATACTCCCATTCTTAAGGCCAATTATGTTCATCTTGCTTGTTTGCTGTTACACCTTGTTTGTTGAAATCCCTTTTGTTTTGTTTATTGGATATTGGTATAGCAGAACCTAGGCACCCAAGTTCTGTTGAAGAATTGGTTTCTAATTCATGGCATCGGGGTATCTGAATGGAAGTGCTCAGTTATAGAATTACACTCATCAGTTTTCAGTGACATGCATGCATGCAAAACAAAACACCCACACCCACACACACATACATACACCCCCTACCCCCACCCCCCACACATACCCCCCACACCCCCATGTACACCCCACACCCCCCACACACCCCCACACACCCCACACCCCCACACCCACACCCAGTAATTGCTTTTCCAGTAATATGTGTAGTTGTGTCCTATGTGAATGGGTATAACTCCCGAGTGTTAGGAGATTAGAAATAACACTTCATCTTATTTTGATGTTTCTTCTGATTTTTAAACTTTACTCTTAGGGGTCATTTTACTAAGGCGCACTAATCAATTTAGTGCACGCTAACAATTAGCATGTGCTAAATGCTAACGCGCCCGTTATATTCTATGGATGCGTTAGTATTTATGTGCGCTAAATCAATTAGCAAGCCTTAGTGAAAAGACGCCTTAGGCTTTTATTTTGGAAAACTGAGAGTACAACTTTCATGAATCATTTAGCCCCCACCCCCCCTTTTACAAAACCATGAAAGTGTTTTTTAGCACAGGCCAGTACGCTGAATGTTGTGCGCTGTTCACAAAACTCATAGGAACTCTATGAGCGTCAGGAGCAGCACAGAGCATTCAGCACACCGGCCTGCGCTAAAAACTGCTTTTGCAATTTTGTAAAAATGGGGGGGGGGGGGTTTAATTATTTTGGCATTTTGTTGGGGCCAAAAGTTATCTTCCCCCCCTCCCCGCTTTTACAAAGCCACAGTAGAGACTGCTTTGTGGCAAATGTTCAGACATCTATTAAATCAACTATGGGTGATGGATTGATTACCGCAGCAGTAGCCGCTACCACAGCTTTGTAAAAAGAGCTCTTTAATTTTAAGTTTATTGCTCAAATGATGTATGTTAATTGTACTGTATATTTTTATAAGTGATTTATTTTTACCTATGGTACCTGGAAGCCTGTATAGAACTATTTTTGCCTAATGTGCAGGTTAAGAGTTTGCACCTCCAACAAATATCAGTTCATAAATGATTCTCTTATTATACTTTATGGAAACTCTCTAATTCTGTTTGCCAAAAATGAACATTATTGCAAGAATCTTATCACAAAATTTAAGATATTGTATTAATATCAGTGTAATAAAATGATGAGCTCTTAAGACAGAAATTATTCTGATTTTGAAAAAGTTAAATATTATTATTACACTGCTGAAATTCTACAGCCAAAAATCATCAGTTCCATTAAGTAAATAGTTAAATATTTACAACTGACAAAAATAATTTGATGAATTTTCAAAAAGTAGTTTTTTGCATTACTGTTTGCAAGTTTACAAAGTTTAGAGCTCAGTTCAGCAACCCATTAAACACCGTAGAGATGTACAGTATATTCATTTGAAATGACATGGGATTTCCCAGGTCATTTTTAGTTCAAAACAACAGTAAAGACCCTGAAATTTTCCTTTCTTCCTTATCATCTATACTATGAACTGTTTAACAGTGCCCCCTATTGTTCAATAATGTCCATTGTTTATCAATTAATGCTCTACTGAAGAACAGTGCACACTATTATGCAATAGGGAACATTATTTAGGGAGTAGAGTATACTATTTAAGCAGTTGTAACCCTATTGCATACTATTTCTTTAAAATACTTATATCCTGCATATCCAAAAATCTGTGGGTTAAATAAAACCCCACACACATAAAAAATAAATAAACAAGCAAATCCTTACATTAAAATACTAAGCACACAACACTTGCGGCCTCTTTTAGAAAGCCGCGCTAGCGGCTTCGCCACGCTAACAGCCCTGAAGCCCATAGAGATTTAAAGGGCTTCGGGGCTGTTGCCGCACGGCAGCCGCTAGCGCGGCTTTGTAAAAGAGGCCGTTAAACTATCTCAAAATATACAATTTTACATGCTAAAAAAAACCTAAATAATAATCAAATTCTTCAAAACAGATAAATAAAACAACAATAGAATCAAAACCTATCACAGATTTAACACTTTAATTGGCAGATGGTGATACGGCTGCTTTGTGTAATTTGATGTTGAACGAGAGCAACAGTGCCAAGTAAGAGGCATTTGGAAATACAGATTTTCCCATAAGAGCCATAGAAAACACATGTTGCTTCTAAGCAACAATGCCAAATAAAAGGCTAAAAAAAAAGCCTTCTGAAAAAAGTAAGCCTTTACACATTTCTAGAAAAGTAAAAAAAAGAAGGAATTTGACAAACATTTCCTGGAAGAGCATTCCATAGCAGGGGACCTACCACAGCAAAAACCCTGGAACAAATAGTTTAGATGGAACAATCAATTGCTTAGATTGTAAGCGTAGGGATCGAGACAACACATATAAAGCAAGTAAAGTAGCCACTAGTTTCGGTAAAGTTTAGTGCAAGGCCTTATACACTAACACCAAAATTTTAAACTGGATACTCCAAGCCACTGGTAGCCAGTGTAACATGTTCCCTACGTGAGATACCTCCAATCACCCTTGCCACAGCGTTCTGAACTACAGTGGTACCTCGGTTTACGAGTGCACCGGTTTGCGAATGTTTTGCAAGACGAGCAAAACATTCGCAAAATCGGCACCTCGGAAACCGAGCGTGCCTCGATTTGCAAGCGGCGACCCCCGCGATCCGAAACCTTGCCCCCGCGATCCGGCATCCTCCCTCTGCGATCTGGCACCCCCCCCCCCCCCCGCCGTGATTGGGCACCCCCCACCGCTTCTTACTGTCATCCGGGCATCGGCACCGGCATGTCCTGTGCATTGGTGCCAGTGCCCGAAGATCGGCCTCCTCTTCTTGCTGGGCCTTGAGCATCTGCGCATGCTCAAGGCCTGCGAGTTCACGCTCTCTCCGAGATCTCGGAGAGAACATGAACTCGTAGGAACGTTGCTCGCCTCACTGCTGTAACTTCATGCAAGCATTTTCCTGCATCTGTACGAGATTGTCCTTTCTACTCCACCTCACAATCGCGTACAGATGCAGGAAAGGGCTTGTGTGAGGTTACAGCAGTGAGGTGGCAACATTCCAGAACGTGACCGCCGGACACTTAAGGCACAGGTTTTCCATAAAGAATCATTCTTTATAATACTGAGGGTCTCAAAATAGTACCTGGCGGGCCGCATGCGGCCCCTGGGCCACAAGTTTGAGACCACTGCTCTAATGCATTTACTTCCTTCTTTACTTATAGACTGACCTCTTTCTCTCTCTGTCTCTTTTTATCTCTGTCTGTCTCTCTTTCTCCCCTCCCCCTGCAAGTCCAGTATCTCTCTAGCTCCCCATTCTCCCACTATGGTTCTATCTTGTGGTAAATTGCAGGCAGTGAGAGCAATGAAAACAGGCTGTTTCTGCCTGACCCCACCAAAACCTTCTCTCTGCTGCATCCCACCTCTTCTGATGCAACTTTCTATAGGCAGTACACAGCAGAGGGAGGCAGGGTCAATCAGAGACAGACTAATTTAAATTTAAATTGTATTATATAACAATATGCTATGACATTAGGAAAGGCAGTATATTAAGGGGCTCATTTTCAGAGCACTTAGAGACACAAAGTAGCATAGGTTTCTATGGTACTTTGTGTGTCTAAATGCTTTCAAAGTGAGCCTTTAAGTCTAATAAACCATAAACCACTGCTGTTGCTGTCACCATTAGATTGTAGGACCACTGCGTGTATGTGTGTGTGTGTTGGAGGGGGCACTACAGAGAGATAGGACTCACAAGTGTGGGGAAATGGAGAGATGTTGGATTTGCACGGGGTGGGGGTGGGGTGGGAGTGAGGAGAGATGGAAGAGAGACCAGACCCTGTGGGAGAAGAAGGGGAAGAAACATTGGATCTAGGAGAGAAGCAGAGAGAGAGAGAACAAGAGCAAAGGGGTAAAGGGATGAAAGGGGAGAGATGATAGAGCTGGGGGAAGTGGAGGGAAGAGAGAGAGAGAAAGAGAGTTGAACAGGTTGGGGTGGGGTGGGGTGGGTCGAATGTTAGACTAAGAGAGAGAGAGAGATGCTGGACTGTGGGGAGAAGGGGTAGTCAGAATGAAAGAGGAAAGATACCAGTCCTGGGTTAGGGAGGCAGGAACAGCATGGGAGAGAGAGAGAGGCAGATGAATAGATGTTAGCTCCAGGGTGGGAAAGCAGGAAGAAGGGAAGATATAGGGGAGAATCTAGAAATAAGGAGGTACAGGAATACAGAGAAGGGATACTAAGCATGGAGGGAACACAGAGACTGGGACATAGAGGGTTGATGCTGGACACAGGGGAGGTATTGGCCAGAGTAAGACAGGGACATTGAGGGAGATGTTGCATATGGTGGTAGGATAGGGATAGTGAAAGGGTATATGCTTTACATGGGAGACAAGGCCGGCTGAAAGGGTCATGGTGCCCTGAGCCAAGTTTGATGGCTGAGGTGCGCCCCCCCCCCCCCCCCCCCCTCTTCTCATGGTCCAACATTTTTCCCTTTCTCCAGACCCTAGTCTGGCATTGCTCCCTCTCATTCTTCTCCAGTGGCCCTCTAAACATTACCTTGCTTGTGAATAGCAATGGCGTGCACAGCAGGCTGTTTTCAGCCAGTCCTGGGACTTCTCTCTGCCCCATCCTGCTGACTGATAAGTGCTTCAGAAGGAGGCAGGTCCCTAGGTTATGTGCATACTTTTAAAAATTGAGCTGTTGTGTGTGTAATTTTTCATGATAAACCTTGCGGGTGTGCACAGTTTTCCTGGGAATGTGAGCGCCGAATGAGCTCTGAGAGGGGAGACTTCAGAACTGAGGTGCAATTGGATAAAAAGAAGAAACCAGGGCAAGGATGGGGCTGAGAGAGAAAATGCGGGGGTTACCTTTAGGTTGCCCTACCCCGCAAAAAAGAAACACAGTTCCTGTCTGCAAAAATGTTTTTGCTGAATTGAGCTCTTACTTTAAGCTGTCATTAAGTTAAATGAAAGAGACGTTCTTGTCTTGAACTAAAACTACTGCACATATCTGCATCTGTTTAATATACATTTATGAAATCCAAATAGAGCAGGTCATTCATAGCTTTGGTAAAAAAAAACCAAAAAAAAAACCCAACAACAAAACCAACTCTCCTTGTACTATGCCAAGACCACAAACAATCCCAGACTGAAGTTTTGCTAGAAAATAGTAAAGCCTATTTAATGTTGCCTGTTTTGGATGGCAGGAAGTTGGCAGATAAACATTTTGTATGATTCTTTCCACCTGACAGCCACAGCAGGTGCCATTAAATAAAGAGTAATAGACAGACAAACCTGCCGTAATGCAACCCTGAAATTCTGTCAAGGGCTTGCTGGCTTCCCGGGGATCCATAACAGCAGAATTCTACTGCTTTGTAATGTCAACAAAACCAAAAATGAAATTGATAGCCTAATGAATGTTGTCTGCTGATTCTGTTTTTGTTCTATATAGAGCTTGAGTGTTAGCTTAGTGTGAATTGTAAACATGCCAATCAAAAGAAGCGATAAAACTGGCATTCAGCTTCTCAGTCATGTTATGATTGTTGGATGTTGACTTATAGTTCAACCAGGGAAAATCAATTTGATTATTCCTATATTATGGCTTCTTTACATTTTCATAGCAGCAAGGTCATTTTATATGGGAATGGCACTTTGGGGTCCTTTTAGTAAAGTGTATGAAGGGCCTGATTTTATAAACAACATCTAACTTCTAAGTGCCATTTGATGCGACTGTCAATCATCCATTAGGCACCATTTATAGAATCATGCCTAGCCATGCCTAAATGTTCTTAGGCGCTTGTAGGCATTAAGGCCCTGATTCTATAAAGGCTGCCTAAAGTTAGGTGCCAATATCGGTGCCTAACTTAATTAATAAATAGGCTTAATTGGTGCTGATATTCACACTCAGCACATTAAAATAACTGTAATTGGTCTTAATTGAAAAGTTAGGTGCCTAATTTGAAAAACTGATTCTATAAAAAGTAGGCATGTAGCCCAAAGTGTGTGGATCATGGACATGTTTTTGAGTTAGGTATCTCTTTGTGAATCAGTTGCTGTTAGGCTCTGATATCAGTGCTTAACTTTAGGCATAGAAAACCCCGACATAAATAGGGAACGCGAAAATATTAGGATGCTGAGTGTGATTCTATAATGAGCACCTGAGTTTTATAGAATCAGTGCTTAAATCCTTAGGCTCACTCCATTTAGGCCAGGGTTTTCTTAGCCTAAATGAGCGTGCCAAACTCAATCCACACCCAAACTCCGCTCGAATCTACCCTGAATCTGCCCCTAACCATGCCTATTTGCCAGTAGGCACCTTGGTGTAGAAGCCTACATTGAATTGGTAGGTGCTTACCGAGTTAAGCACCTACTAGCAAATTAATTTATTTGTTTTTAAATTGGTTTTTAATGGTGCCTAGCTAGGCATGCTGATATGTGCACCAAACTGTAGGCATCTTTTATAGAATCAGGGCCTAAGGGGCAAATTCTATAAGAAGCGGCCAACAGCTAGGCACTGATATAGGCACCGTTCAGCGCGATTCGAGTACAATTGGGTGCTGTTTAGTGAATCGCGTTGGGCAGCACCTATTTTTGAGGCTCCCAATAAATAGGCCAGCTCTAGGCACAACTAAAATATAGGCGCCCATCTGAGCACCTAAGCACGCTTAAGAGCAGCAATTCTGTAACAAGGCACCTAACATGAAGCCACGCCCACACCTAACATGCATAGCGCCTATTTTTTTTGAAGGCTGCCTAAATTTTTAGAGGTGCCTTGTTACAGAATCGCTCTTTCTTGATAGGTGCCTAAGTTTCAATTAGTGCTGTTTAAAAAGCTTAATTGGACTTGTTCAATTTAGATAGGCACCTGTCTAGATGGGTGCCTCCAAAACAGGTGCCTAACATTAGGCACTGGTTACAAAATTTGAGCCTAAGTACTTATCCCAGATTCTATAAATTATTTATTTATTTATTCATTCAGGGGAGCTCAGAACGGTTTACATGAATTTATTCAGGTATTCAAGCATTTATCCCTGTCTGTTCAAGCAGGCTCACAATCTATTTAATGTACCTGGGGCAATGGGGGGGGGGGGATTAGATGACTTGCCCAGGGACACAAGAAGCAGTGTGGGTTTGAACCCACAACCGCAGGGTGCTGAGGCTGTAGCTTTAACCACTGGGCGAGGGAAAAGATTGGCAGTGTGGGTGTCAGACTTATGCTTTCTGAAATCTGGTGGAAATGCTGGTGCCTAAGATGGACGCAGGGCCCTATATTCTGTAACAATGTGTGTAACTTTCTGGAATGCTCCTGACATGCCTATGCCTCTCCCGTGGTCAATCCCCTTTCTGGGTTGTACATAATGGAATTTGTGCGCCATGAGTTGCAGAATAGCACACAGCCAGATGCGTGCACAAATCCTAATTGGCACCAATTCATGTGAATAATTGGTTGTTGGCGGCCAATTATGGCTCATTCATCGCTCAGCCAATTAAGTTGCCCATATCTCAGAATCGCACACAAATCTAGGCACCCAAATCTGGGCACCATATAAAGACTCCAAGGATTAATCCGAAGTTAACATGCAAAACTAGGTTACCGTGTGACTGCATCAAGGTATTTGTGGTTGTTTCCCTGTCTCCACACATTAAAGCTATGTTACTGCATTTTTTTTTACTTGTGTTTCAGGGGGTGTGGTATGAATGGAAAGTGGGTTTGGAATTGTTAGACAGCTAGTGTGTTAAACTTAGCCCACACTAACTGGCTGATGTGTTAATGCAAGACCACAAAACACCTCCTAAAAAAGAGGTGGTAAGTGCTTCTGCCTTAACTCTCTGCAGGTAACCCATGACATGCAATAAATAATGTAGGAAAGGCCCCCAAAAGGTGTCATGTTAAATCTGGGCTTAATGCATGGTGAAATCCTGAGTTACAATATGTTAAGCCCAGAATGAAGGGCCCTTTAGTAAAAGGGTCCCTTCAAGCAGTGAACTGTGCATCCACCTTGGTCCTACTTTAGATATTTTTGCACAGATGTGCCAATAGATACATAAATGACATTTTCTAAATACCAACTGGCACAAAAGTGTGTTTCTTGAAATGATGGTTGTGTCATTTTGCTGGTAGACATGAGCAGCAGTAGAATTTTGGTGAACACACAAGTACTGCAGAGATTATAAAAAGCAGAATTTATGCTTGTACTTAACAAATATTGGCATGGTCATTTACACCAGCTCCATGATATAAATGTCCATGCTTGACACTTACGATAATATTTTATAAAGCCAAGTGAGCGCCTACTTGTCTTTATAGACCAGGGGTCTCAAAGTCCCTCCTTGAGGGCCGCAATCCAGTCAGGTTTTCAGGATTTCCCCAATGAATATGCATGAGATCTATGTGTATGCACTGCTTTCAATGCATATTCATTGGGGAAATCTTGAAAACCCGACTGGATTGCAGCCCTCAAGGAGGGACTTTGAGATCCCTGTTATAGACTATACTTCACAGAAGTGCTGCAGCATAAAATTACTCCCTGCATGTCTGTCAGCACTTTTTGGTGCCCCACAGAGTGCAGTAAATCACTGTTCAAGTTCCATGTGTGCCACTTGGAGTAGTCAAAAAAATATGTACTATTTGGATATTAAAGTACCTGCATATAGGCCCCCTTTTATCAAGCCATGTTAGGTTTTGTTTATCGTCGGCTGCTGCGGTAAAAGCTCCGACGCTCATAGAATTTTTATGAGTGTCAGTGGCCAGCGATAAAAACCCTAACCCAAATTGATAAAAGGGGGCCATAATAAATATAAACCATTTTGGATGTGCCATAGAAAGGCAGTATATCAAATCCATAACCCCCCCTCCCCCCCCCCCCATTAAAGGAAGCACAGATGTAATAATGATCTGCTTTGATTTCCATACATTATATATTACCATTATTCTACTTAATTATTATTATTAGGTAACTTCCAATCTGTAAACAGTATATACTGATAATCTCCACTATATTCTGTTATCAATTGATTCCCTTGATATGTAATTCTCAAAATTGAATCCTCTACCACACCATGCAATGTACACGAATCACTGTTATGTAATTTATCTAGATAATCTTTATTACGCAATTCTTTTGGTAATTCCTATAATTTGTATTCCGCCTTGAACAATATATAATGTATAATGTATTCGAAATTAATTTTCCTATGAACTGTTTTCCTACCTTCTGCTACTCTATGTTTATAACCTAACTAATTTATTTTTCTCAAGTACTTTAGCAATAATGTGAGCCTTTGGGACAGTCAGGGAACTCTAAGTACTCTCTCTTCATCTTAATTAATCTTACTTATTGCATTTCTTCTGTAAACCGCTTAGAACCTCACGGTACAGCGGTATATAAGAAATAAAATTATTATTATTATTATTAATTATTTCATATTGCATTTCTGTCACAAGCTCTCCATCCTAATCACTTTAGAAGCTGTTTCCCCAAAGGTAAGACCTTCTTCTTGACACTCCCCTTAAATTGCATGTCTTTATATTTTGCAGTCGTTTTATTAAAATTTGGCGTTTGTCTTGTATAGTTTTGGGATGACAAAAAATGCAGGGGAAATTGTGGGCCACTAATAGAAAGATGTAGGCTTTCTTTTTCAATAATGAGTGCTTTAAAATGAATTCAGAGCAAAAATGCTTCCTGGATGCATTTTACATGGTATTTTAAGCATTGTTTTTGAAATTTTACATGTTGGATTTCCTATGTTTATGACTTGCACAATAATATTTTGTATGTTAGCTGTTAGCTATCAGGAAGGTAATATATCGTAAGGTGGTACCACTTAAAAGATATTTGGATAAATTACCTGGATATCTTAAATGGATTTTAAGCTGTACTGTTGGTTTGAGTAGCACCACTGAATATGTGATGTTATATTTAGACTAAGTTATCCCTTTCAGGGCTATATTTACTAAAAGGCATTAGGATTTGCAAAGAACATGGATTTTATTACCTATTAACTGAAAATCTAACACTATTCTTTTTGAGGGAATGTTTTATTTATTTTTATTTATTCAATTTCTATACCGGTCTCCCAAGGGAGTGCAAGCATTTTCCCTGTCCATCTATCTAATGTACCTGGGGCAATTGGGGGGGGGGGGGGGCGGCGGAGATTAAGTGACTTGCTCAGGATCACAAGGAGCAGCGTGGTGCTGAGGGTGGTGCTGAGGTTGTTGCTTTAACCACTGAACCACACTCTTCCCTTTTTTATGCAGGTCATGTGCTAATGTAGTCATAAGCACACATTAACTGCTTGGAGTTAATGTATAAACAGCAACTCCTATGTAGGAAGCGTCTTTAGCACTAGGATACATAGGATTATGTATCTACGCTCATGCCATGCCACATTCACAGTTCCCTTTAAGCCAGTGGTTCCTAATCCTTTCCTGGGGGATCCCAAGCCAGTCAAGTTTTCAAGATATCCCTAATGAATATGCATGAGAGAGATTTGCATGCCTGTCACTTCCATTATATGCAAATCTCTCTCATGCATATTCATTACCCACAATACAATACATGTAAGAAACCTTATATCTTATAAGTTAATATTTTATTATATCATAAACTGTTTTTCACAAGTTCTAGCACCACCATCTTACCATTAAATACATTTTCAAATATTTATTAGGGATATCTTAAAAACCCAACTGGCTAGGGGGTCCCTAAAACACATGCTAACAGGTTTATTACCAAGAACACTTTATTGTATACATGTGGTAACCCTGTTAGTGTACATAAAGGGTTTAATGCCTTTTGATAAACATGCTCCTATGGTCCTAATTAAACAGAAATGAGCAGGTATTACACTAAATAAAAAAGTTTTAGGCTGTAATAAGAAAAAATGCTGAAGTTAAAAAATATATATGACCAAATTTATGCATTCCCTGGCGTCAAATTTAACAAAAATAAAACGTATGTGGTTAATTCCTATGTTAACTGCTCAACACATTTTGAATATTGGACTGCTGGTTTATAGCTTATGTAGTTCCTAATGTTTCAACAGGAGAAGCATTATCTTAAGAGCTGGTTTCCAAACTTTGTCATCCCAAACTAGCATGCTGCTTTCTTAAATGCGTTGTTTATCGTGAATAGCAAAAATAAGAAGCACAGTAGGTAATCTGCCTTTGAAAACTCAATTTGCTCAGAATCTCTATTCAATTAAATATTAGGCTTGAAGCAAGTAAACAAATTGGCAGTTGAACAGGGAAAAACTGTAGCTGTTGAGAGTCCAAATTTCACTGTGGTGTTTTTTTTGTTTTTTTTTTCTATTTTCTTCATGCTCTAAAGTTTTGTAAATGAGATTCCAAATATCCTCAAAGGAAAACTGTCAGGCACAATATAACATTTTAGAGGGAGGTGCACAAAGGAAAAAAAAAACAAACAGAACAAGGTTCATTTTAGTATTTTGGGCCTTTTTCTGCATTTTTGGATTTTTCATGTTCCCCCCTCCTTTACAATGCCGCGCTAGTGGTTTTAGCACCAGCCGCAGTGGTAAGAACTCCGACGCTCATAGAATTCCTATGAGCACCAGCGTTCTTACCGCCACAGCCGGCGCTAAAAATGCTAGTGCAGCTTTCTAAAAGAGGGCCTTTATGCATTTGTGTCAATAAAAATTATGGCCCCCTTTAAGAAGCCACATTATCATCTTTTGTCACCGACCACAGCAGTAAAAGTTCCAATGCTCATAGGAATTCTATGAGCGTTGGAGCTTATACTACTGCGGTCGGCAATAAAAAAACTCTAATGCAGGTTCATAACAGGGGTGGGGTGGGGTATGTTTGACATTCTAACATGCACAAATTAACTTTATATGCATCACTTCCTAGGTTATGCACATTAAATTGATTTTGCATGAAGTAAAATTTTTAAAGCATGCTAATAAACCAAATGTGTGCTAATAAAAAGCACATCTCACAATTGTATTCTAACATCTTGGTGCTTCTATTCACAGGTTTCAAACCTGTCCTAACATCTCTTTTTTCTGCCTGGGACATTTTTACTTCTTACAATTTTCAATCTAATGTAACTTTTGGACATAATCTGGGGACAATATTCAACTGACCAGACATTATATAATGACAATGGGATGACAAATGCATTTATCTTGATGTCTGGCATTAGCAGCTCTGTATAAGTAGGACTGCTGAATCTGATGTTTTAAGCGTAAATGAATAAATTATCCTTGTTACGTTAGAGCTACTATTGTGGTCTCACTAAATAAATAGTTATCTGGATAACTGTGTCCATGGGACACTCCAACCCATCCCCATTTTCTGCAGATATGTTTTTGCCAGACACGGTATTGTTCAGCCAAAATGTATGCATTGGCCAATTCAGAAAAAAAATGACATGCTAATTTCATAAGTGCTTTTGAAAACCGACCCTGTTTGCTTTACTGGTAATGATTACCAAAACATCTATATTCCCCAAATTGTGCATTTAAGAGATCAGAGGAATTGTAAAATCTTAAACTGAGTACTCTATATACAGTAATAAAACAGATTTGACTGCTGTAGAGAGAGTGCTTCCTACTGGATCAGTAGCAGAACACACCTAACTCTCTACAATCACATATCCACCCAATTCCTCAGGATAGAGGACACAAAATAAAGAAGACAAGACACTCATTCAACAGCATTCCAAAAAAATGGGGCCTAGAATTACCACTCGTCAAAGGAATACTTTTTCCATCATTTATTCAGAATACCTGCAAGCAGGTAACATAAATTGCCAGGGTCTGATCCTTCAACCAACAACCATACACCTATCAGAATATAACAATTACAATGGACAGTCTCACACAAACAAAGGGGGGGGGGGCCGGAGACACCCAAGGGTTTGGTCCAATAACAGACTCCTTTGCCTGTTGAAAGTGATTCCCCCCTCACCTGGTGGGTCACAGTTCTTATATAAAGTTAATTACATTAGCTCAGCTCTTAGCACTTTAGAACCAGTGGTGGTGGAAAGGGACGTACACAGATGGGTTAAACACTGGTTGGCAGGCAGGAAGCAATGGGTTGGAGTGAAGGGCCACTACTCGGACTGGAGGAGGGTCACGAGCGGAGTTCCGCAGGGGACCGCTGCTGTTCAATATATTTATCAACGACCTAGAAATGGGGACGAAGTATGAAGTTATAAAATTTGCGGATGACACTAAACTTTGCAGCACGGTTAGAACTGTGGAAGAATGTGAGGACCTACAAAGGGACCTGAACAAACTGGAGGAGTGGGCGAATAAATGGAAATGAACTTCAATGTAGGGAAATGCAAGGTCATGCATATAGGGAAAAAGAACCCGATGTTCAGCTACCAAATGGGGGGATTAGTACTAGAGGCAAGTAACCTTATAAAAGACTTGGGTGTGCTGGTGGACACAATAAAGTCAACAGTACAATGCGCAGCAGCTTCAAAGAAAGCAAACAGAATGTTGGGTATTATTAAGAAGGGTATTACAACCAGAACAAAGGAAGTCATCATGCTGCTGTATCGCGCGATGTTGCACCTGCATTTGGAATACTGTGTCCAATATTGAAGGAAATGGAAATACTTGAGAGGGTTCAGAGAAGAGCGACAAGAATGATAAAAGGTATGGAAAACCTTTCATACGCTGAGAGGCTAGAAAGGCTGGGACTCTTCACCCTGGAAAAGCGGAGACTCAGAGGAGACATGATAGAGACTTACAAGATCATGAAGGGCATAGAGGAGGTGAATAGAGACAGATTCTTCAGCCTATTGGGAACTACAAGAACAAGGGGGAACTCTGAAAAATTGAAAGGGGACAAGTTTAGAACCAATGCTAGGAAATTTTTCTTCACTCAGAGGGTGGTAGACACCTGGAATGCGCTTCCGGAGGATGTGATAGGACAGAGTACATTAAGGGGATTCAAAGAGGGATTGGCAAGTTCCTGAAGGATACAGGGATTGGAGGATATAAATACCTGATGGGCCGCCACGGGAGCAGACTGCTGGGCGCGATGGACCCCTGGTCTGACCCAGCGGAGGCAAGTTCTTATGTTCTTATATCATAGGGTCTTCTCATAACTAATCTTTCTCTTCAGTATTTTATTGCAAATCACTTGTGCCAGCTTCTAACTTACTCCCCCCATTACATGTCTCCATATCGCATTACCCTAGGTCAGGGGTAGGTAATTCCGGTCCTCGAGAGCCGAAGCCAGGTCAGGTTTTCAGGATAGCCACAATGAATATGTATGAGATGGATTTGCATGCACTGCCTCCTTGAGATGCAAATCTATCCCATGTATATTTATTGTGGATATCCTGAAAACCTGACCTGGCTCTGGCTCTCGAGGACCGGAATTGCCTATCACTGCCCTAGGTCTAATATTTGCCAAACTTTAGCTTCTGGCCATTTTCTTCTTAGTTCCTATTTTTACCTAACTAACCTCCCTTTTACAAAACCGTAGCACAGTTTTTAGCACCAGCCACGGCATTAACAGCTCCGACGCTCATAGAAATTCTATGAGCATCACAGTTGTTACCGCTACAGCCTGCTCTAAAAAACATGCTACAGTTTTGTAAAAGGTAGGGTAAGTTTCCTTTCTTTCCAACTGGTACACTTAAGATAAGGGACCAGACATCTCAAAAAAGGGAGGGGTAAGGGTCCAGCTTTATGCTCCTAAAAACTAGTAGATGCTTCTATGGCATTCTGTCTTCAGCAAATAGACAACTTTTCCAATGTACACATCTGAGCTAGCACATGATCAAATAAGTCCTACCTTGGCCTAGTTCCCAAGCTCATGTGGTTCTTTGTATCATCACCATGGTTACATGCTTCCTCAGTCCTGCAAGGGTCCATACTTTCATAGACTAGCTGAACTGTTGCCAGGAAGATGTGTACCTAACTTGTCCTTTCTTGTTTAGGACAAACTTTTATTTTTTTTTACAGTATCTTTAGAATTTATTAGAAAAATATTATTACCAATTAAGCCAAATAGGGAGTCTCTACACTGCTGTATCTGTGAATAAGAAAATTTTTTTTCGACTGCTAGGCTTTACTCTCACATCAAGTGCCTTCCCTCCCATTTTTACCTTACTGACCCTTCCTCATAACACCATGAACAGAAGGCACAATGAACTCTGTGACTCCTCAGTGCACCTCCCTCTTGAAGTTCATTCCTAGCACTATTGATTGGCTGGAAAAAGGCCACCACATTAATAGCAGCCATCTTACCTCCTTCCCTTATTCTGAATGTACCATATTCATGGAATAAGCCTAACTGAGATTATTATAGATGATTCAAACCTGAGGCAGTTAAAATTACAGCACAAACCAATGGAACCAGTTCAGGCTCCATCTTTTTGTAAACCATTCTGTATGGGCTCAGAGTGGGACATATGTCTCAGGCAAACAATACCACTGTGAGCAAAGTACAGTAGTGACCACTGAGCTTCTGCAGTTCTGCTCATTAACTAGCATTACTATTCCTGGCAAAATGAGTGATGTTAAATTCTAACACCACTGTAAGATGCAAAAGTAGGTTTGCTGATATCTACTGTGACCTCTTGTTTATGCCTTGTTTAAAAATGTCTGAATTCTCACAAAATCCTGTTTCTAGAGCCAACTGGTTTATGGTGCAATATTAATTTGCAAATTTCTTTTCTTGCATGCTTGCCAATTTGTACATCTGAGAATTTGCTTGCTTGCCAAATAAGTTATGAAACCTCTCTAACTATAAAGCTTTTTAAATTTTGCTTCTGCTTTTCCAGTTTAGCCCGTACAGCATGACTAATAAGTATAAAATGGAACATTGCACCGATGCACCAATAAGACAGATGCAGCTGGGCAACCGCACCATTGTGCCTACATGTGTTGTTGTTTTTCTTCTAGCTTTGAAAACAAAATAGAGAAGACAGCAGCCTCAGGGAAGGGTGTCGACAGAGAGACGTCTCTAACATGTTCTGCAACACACTGTATTTTTACAAGTCAACCAAGAAGTCCATGTAGAGCCATTACCAGAAACGGTTTGATCACCTGATATGAATTAGACCATCAATTCCATATGTGCACATTCAGAAAACATATTAATAATGCAATATTTCTTCTGTTCTTTTATTTTAAATCTGAGTGCAACCAGCTGCATTAGACACATTAGCTGTTGCAGAATCTTTATACACAGGGGTTAGCCTTAGACCAACATGGGACTCCTGATAATCTACAAAGCAAAACCCCCATTAAACAAATCAAAATGATCTAGCTTAACATTTACTGTTTTATCTTCATACTCAGGCTGAATAGTTTCATTTTGAAATCTTGAGTAAATTGTTTCTTTATCCCTTTGTAATGAGCTACTAAAAAAAAAAAAACCAAACCGCAAATGACATTCTTTTGAGATACTTCTTTTAAGTAGATTTTTTTTCCTTGATTTATTCTGTATTTGATGCATTGCAGTTAATATTTAAATTTATCTGACATTTGAATATATATCACCTCAAGAAAACATACAAATGATTTAAGCATAGTTAAAAATCACCTGCAGTAATAAACCGATAAAGTGTTTGCTGAAATGTATGTGATGATTACATTAAATAATGTCCAGAGTATTTTAGAGACTAGAGCTTGTGCACATTTTTAATAGCTGCATTATTTGGGGCATTAACACTATTTTTTCCTGTTTATTCATTGCAAATTTACCTCCCCCCCTATTTTTTTTTTTACTAAGCTGCGGTAGAGGTTTCTACTGTAGCCCCGAGCGCTAAATGCTCCGATGTTCATAGAATTCCAATAAGCTTTGGAGCATTTAGCGCCTCGGGCCATGGTAGAAACCTCTACTGCAGCTTAGTAAAAGGGGGAGGGGCTTAACTATTTTTACCATCCAGCTAATGACAATATTTTTTCAAATTTTTAAACAAATGTCCACATTTAAAACGTGGAATTTAAAAACATAGCACAGATTCATGCATTTTATATTGAAGAGATTTCCTGCAATCAGACTCTAATTCATACTGTTAAAATCTTTTCACTGGCCAATTATAGTAAGACCAATAAAACTGAAAACTACAAGCAGTAAATACGATGAAATAATAAAGCTTTGTTTTCCCACAAAGTGAGCGGAAGAGCATCTTTCATGAATGAGGCCCAAAGCTGCTAGTGGTTTCTGGTAGTTATTTTGGAGAGACCCAAATCCGATTATTGAGCTAAGCATGTTTCATTTCTCCAGCAAAAAGGTCCCCTGATGCAGGGTCGAAACGTGACAAGTTCGCGTCGGAACCTTTGAAATGAGATAAGTGGCACATTCGTTTTTTGACCTGTAATTCAAGCCTTTAAAGGTCCAGTACCGCTCTTTAATTTGAAATCATATACAATATGCTTTGATTGGATGGAGAGGCTGTATATGGGGTTTAGTCTCCGGGTACAGTCTTCAGGTCTCTGAGCATATTATTGTTTAAAGCATTAAGATTATCAGCAGTAGAGTTTAAAGCTTGCTAGTTAGTGAGGGGAGTTCATTTTCTATTGCTATATATTTGATATTTCTTTTTGAATCCCCGCCAGTTCAACATTGAAATTTACCCTATTGTTTATTTATGGCTAGTGTTTTCTCAGCATATAGCTGAATTACATATGTGGTCAGGAATTTGTTTGGATTTGTCTTAGCATAGAGCAGCTGGATTCCTTCTCCTGCTCTGTCCCCTAAAACTAAACTCATGATGGTGGTTCCAAGATGCTACATGCATCAGATGCAGAAAACACCAACATGCCAGGTTCTGAGCTTACAGACAGGCTAGCCTCAGCAGTGATACCAACATGTTTCATTTACCAAAGGCTCAAGGAAAGGAAACAGGGCTGCTATGGATCATACTGGCAGGTGAGATTTACATGGTGTAAAAGCTTGCATCAGGCAATTATACTGGCTGATGTGGTCTTTTCTGGTACATAAATCCTCACTGGTAATGCACACCAACCCAGATAGACCTGGGTCTTGTGTGTCAAAACGTGGATAAACATAGGGCTCCTTTTATTAAGCTATGTTAGGGCATTAACGCGTGGAATATCACGCTGAATTGTCGTGCACACTAGACCTTAACGCCAGCATTGAGCTGGCATTAGTTCTAGCCACGTAGCGTGCAGTAATATCCTGCGTGCGCTAAAAACACTAGCGCACCTTAGTAAAAGGAGCCCATAGTTGTAGGTGGCAGCTGCCATTTCCCATGGGCTGTGTATTGGATTTTCGCAGGCTGGCATTTCATTTAAAGCTTCCACTGAATGAGATAACATGGCATTCTATTGCCAGTGACCCGTATCTATGTGTTAACCCCTTGTTAGAATGATCATACTTGCCAAAAATATTTTTTTAGGGCACTACATATAATAGATCGTGGAAAGGATTTATTTTGTAGGAAAAATTATTTTATTTTAAGAGTTACAAAGTTTTGTGTATCCCATTTTGTTCAAGATTAACAGGGGTAGTTACTAAGGTATGCCAAGGAAATTTGCCTCTTAATGCACATTAAATGACAATATTGCAAATCATATTACCATAGCACATGTTAGTTTGGGTCACCACAGGAAACATAATTATGAGATGCAAAGCATGCAAATGCAAGAAAAAAACACCTCATCATTATGTAAATTGAATAACAGAGATCCTTTTGTACAGAACATGCTCTCCTTATACTGCATGTCAGCTTGACCTCTAGCAGTAGTAACATAATGCTACCGGTCCCGTTTTGAACCTGGTGAAGGCAAAGACAGAAGCGACTGAGCATTGCTGCTGCCCCTAGAAATCTTAGACTACCAAGGACTCTAAGAGATGAGAGGTGGAAGAAATACAGGAGGTTGGGGGTCTATTGGGAGGAGGGAGGAGCATGCTTCTTCTTGGAGAAGCCCCAGCCCCTTTAAGAAAACTGCCTGGGCACACTGGACCACAGGTTAGCAGCCGGGAAGATGAATAGCGCAGTTTGTGCAGGGTTCATTGCAAGTTGCTGCAGTCTTGTACAGATGGACCCCTCCAATAAATTAAGTTGCAGTAAAATACCAACTTTTATTATACCTTAGTAATTACACCTGCAAAGTACAAGTGTGGCAGCAGCCTCCCAGTGTTTCAATATATTTATACATTTGGTACAAATTCAGTTAATTATTAGTTCCTTGTTATAAACTATTAAGCAGCTAGTGTTATTCAATGGTATATTTCTGTTTAAGTATTTCTGAGTATTTTTTACTGCCAGTTTGTCTTTGTGAATTTAATGGCATACTTAAGTTAATCTCAACAGATAATATACCCCCCTTTTTACTAAGTTGCGGTAGCGGTTTCTACCAAGGCCTGGAGTGCTAAATGCTCCAATGCTCATTGAATTCCTATGAGCATCGGAGAAATTACTACCCTGGGTCACGGTAGAAACATCTACAGTGGCTTAGTAAAAGAGGGCCATAATGCAATTGTAGTTTTATATTTTATTTACTTTTAATTTCCTATTCCTGATAAAAATTACTAATTTCTTGGATGTAATTTATTACAGAAGTTTTAAGTAATGTGTACATGTGAATAGATTATTGTGTTTTTCACAGAAATGGTGTGAAAATAAATATTTATCCTAACTAAATGTATTGCGTATTTTTATTTTTTTGCAGTATACACAATTACATAATATTCGGTATTACACAGTAGGATAATATTACAAAGTATTTTGTATGTGCAATGCACGTTTTACTTGTACAAAAGAGCTCTTACATAGAAAACAGCAACAGATAAAGATCATATGCCCTATCCAGTCTGCTCATCAATGCCATCTACTACTTCTTTCTCTTCCTTAGAGATGTTATGCACTTGTCTCATGCCTTCTTGAATTTAGACAGTCTTTGTCGCCACCATCTGGGTCCATTTTTGCTCCCACCACCTTTCTGTGAAGAAATATTTCCTTAGATTTTTCCTTAGTCTATCCCCTTTCATCTTAACAGCGACCTTGTGAAAAAGTTGTCTGGAAAGGTGTACCTCTTTGAAGATGATCATTCTTACCTCAACTCCACTAGACCACAATACATTTCATATAGTAAGCCTGGGGAGCCTATGGTGGGCACAGAGCTTTTAGCTAATTGGAAAGCCGGGGATGTTAGGAAGAGGATATGTTCTGGGGTGTATTGGGAGAGAGCTATGTGCTTGTGGACACCGAGAAAGGGTATGTTATAAGTTTGAATGCTGATCCCATTAAGAAAATATAGGACATGGTAATATATTTAAATTAATATGGAGCCCATTGGCATCTTATGTTACCTCATTGTAATTGTTTGTTGACTATGAATCAGTTTGTTCTTTGCTATGGTACATATCCAGGGCAGGGGGGGAGAGGGATTCTTATGTCATAAATTGATTTTTGAATATTTATTATTGGGATGGGTGTGAAGATATCATTATTCAAAATAGGATATTTATGATAATATATGTTTGTGTTATACGGAATGATAATTGTTTGGGTGAAGGGGTGGGTGGGTGGGTGGGGGAGGGAAGAAAATGGATGATTAAGACCATGAGAAAGATGAATGTGCTTTTATTGTTTTACTATGAGTTGCAGTTTTACACTGCTGTAGTTTTGAAAATTAATAAGTCCATGGCTTAGTAGCCTGAAGCTCACAGCCTGGAAAAATAATGCCATTTTTTAGCTGGTGTTACTTTTCCAGGAATAGCTCAGCTGCATTATTCAATTTACACAGTAATGAGAACAGGATTAAGGCTTGGACAAACTAGGCTTAGATGCACTAAGCGCATCGATAAGACCATGTGGGTTTGCTCTGATCCGATTTTTGGGCTGATTCAAAAAGAGCTATTGATGCACTAAAAGGTTTGCATGTAAATGATTCATGCAGAGATTTGTTGTAATCCCCGACTCTCCCATCCGACTTATGGCTGTGAGAGCGACTTTCACACATACATAGAGCCGGCAGGAAAAGCCCGAACAGTTGAGAAGCAGGGGAAAGCCTCCTGCTACTCAACTGTGCGGGGCAGGAAACCTTTTTTTTTTTTTTTAATGGGCACAAATGCTGTGTGTGTTACACACACACACACAATATCTGCCCCATTATAAAAAAGAAAAAAGCACCTCTCATGCTGAACTGGCACCAGCACCACGAACCCCCAGCAACAAGAATTGCAGGAGGAATGGCCACTTCCTCCTGCCATGCTCACCCCATCCCCCCCCCTACCCCACACACACAACTCCCTCCTGCCAATGGAAGTACCGCCCTGAAACATCCCCTACCCTCCTCTTGCCCCCAAAAGGCAGGAGGGATGCCCACTCCGTCCTGCCAACGGATGCTCCCTCGAACTCCCCAATACCTTTGTCTGTTGGAAGGAGGCAGGAAGCACAGTCCCTCCTCTTCCAAGGCCCACTGATCCTTAATGGTGGGCTTTCCCTCCTCAGTGCATCATGTGATGCACGGGGAGGGGCATAAGGTCCTGATTGGCTCTGATAAGGCCATAATAAGGCCTCTGTTGGCAGCAAGGCTTTCCTCCTGACAATTTCTTTTGCATGGGGGTGGGGGGCTGTCAGAATGGCTGGAGGAAGTGAGCATTCCTCCTGCCATTTTTGCTGCTGTGGGGGCAGTGCCAGTTTGTCAGGGAGGGCCTTTAACAGCAAGGGGTGTGTGCTTTTTTTCATTTTTTATTTTTTTTTAAAGAGGCAGATATTGTGTATTCGCAACATGCACAGCATCTCTGCCAATTAAAAAAATGGGCTAAACAGGTATGTGACTGGTCTTGACCAGTCACTTTTTTGGATTGCTTAAAACAATCACTTTTTTTTAGAAAATCGGGAAGCCATGTTAGAGCATCAATTGCTCTACTAGTTTACATGGCATTTTAATATTAATGAGCTTATTTGCATGGTTGGTTCGGGGAATGAGCGATAGTGCAGAAAATTACGAGGTGAGTCATTTTCTTCATCGGGTCAGCAATAAAGAGTTTCACTGTCTAGTGCAAACAGAGCAGAACAAATAGCAGGGTGCGGTAGGCCATCCTGTTTGATACATGCAAGTATAAATAAAGATACCTATTTTTCATATGATTCGGGGCTACCTAGTTAGCAATGCACTTGTGGTAGATAGGGCCAACACCCAATTAAGAGCATATGAAAAGTTAGGTGCAAAGATATAAAAATTTGAATATGGATTGCAGCCAAGGCCAGAAAAACACTAGGGATTAATAGTAAGAAGGATAAGCAAAAAGTATTTTGGTTGTATATACAAAATATAGTATATTTATAGAGGTGAAGGAAAATTGATAAGGATTCTTTGTTCTTCTCCTTTTACTTTGTCTAAGTTCCGTACCTAAAACACTCATGGTTTAATTAATCCCAGATGGCTCTTAGACTGGCAATGGTAAAGAAGAGATGTAGGATATCATATTCCTGAGCAAGACAGTTTGTATCTAGGGTTATGTACTTTGATAATAATTATCATATATATGCTAGATATGACTTGTGGTATGTGAGTGAATGTTTGGGATCCCAGTGTGCTTGTATATGTATGTTTAAACATAAAACTATTTTGCAAACTATATATTAAAACTTTGAGAGGTCCTGAGAGGCAACATATGGAAATTGTTAAGTTAAAATCAGGGATACTGTTACCATGGAAACTCCAGTCTTTGTGAAGCCCAGGATATAGGAGGAAGGTCAGCTATTTTGACCCTAGGAAAATGAGATGGAACTAACTTTAAAACAGAAGAATTTTAAATGTAAAGAATACTGTCTGGTTTTATAGGCTGGTCTTAGAAAAGCCTTGTGACTTTAAACAAAGGTATTAAAGAACCTGTTAGTTTTTTCCAAGAGGCAGAGAAGTAACATGATAAATGACGGCAAATAAAGAGCATCTGGTCTGCACATTAGCAATCCTCATTAAGGGGGGCTTTGTGGGCTGTCAGCTTTTCTTGCATGAGTAAAATTAGTTATACAGAGCCAATGATTCATTATTTAAGACATAACAAGTATATTGGTAAAAATATATTCTTTCTTTCTAGAAAAAGCAAGTTTGCAAATTGTTAATAAATTTTCAGCAGTGTTGCTTAGGCATTCCTTTGTTCAAATATTGTAAGTCCAACCTTGAACAGTGACGTGGTAATTGAACATTGGAAGATGGAAATGACGTTCCTGGTCATTACAAGAGTACATAAGCAGGCACCAGTTTTTGATCAGGGGGGAGATTCCTCTCTCTCCATATGTGCCCATTAGCCTTGGGAGAGAGCCCCCCCCCACACACACACACAAATGTTTTACGGAGTTGGCAATTTGTGTAAAGTATATAATTAATTGTCAATTGAATCTTAATTCTGATTTTAACCTCAAGTTTAATTGGATATTATACTGAATAAATATTGCTTCGATTAAATTACATGTCTGTGTATAAGTTTCATGTGTATAAGCATTTGAGGAAGTCGATAGTGTTAAAGGGGTGGAGCCTTGATAAAGCGGTTTCCCGCGAAACATGTCGGCTATGGCACCCTGCTTGATTTAAAAATATCTCTACCAGAGACAACTACACTAAAGCTAAGTAAAATAAGCTAACTAAAATGAAGTAAAAGTTTAAAAATCTATAAGAAATTAAATATATAAAGCTCTTGAAAACGTAAATAAGTAAAACTTAGACCCAGTGAGGATTGGTCACGTAAAGCTCTGAACGGTGATATATTTGAGTTCTGAGTGGTGACGCTGAGGGCCTAATAATAACTCATTGTATCAGATTGCTAAGTGGAATAAGGAAGAAGCTCCTATTTCTATTAAATTGATATTTAAACAGCCATCTGAAAGTCTTATATGCTATTAAGTTGATTGTGTATAAGTTATTAGCATGAAATACCCTATATGTTGAGATGCGATGCGCCATCCATGTCCTCAGCAAATGCGATCATCGCTAAATTTGTCAAAACAGGTTTAGCGATGATTGCTGGCTTTAGTGTCTGGGCCGTAGCCACATGCCTGGGGCAAAATGATTAAGGAGGAGCCTTTTTGGATGTGCTAATTTTTGCCCTGGTAAGTCAGCTATTGCCAGAAAGTATGCATTGTCTGCTAACAAGCCCTTAAATTAGAAACACTAGTCGCTGAATGAAAAGTCCAGTTTTTATTATTGGTGCTAATTTAGAAAAATAGTGATTTATACCCCTCACATTTATGACACTGAACACTTTTGTAAACAAGGATGGGGATTACAACACACAAGAATCCATATTGAAGTACTGGATCTTACCAAACACATCGTATATACAAATATTCTTATCACTTTATGGCTTAGTGCATAACTCTAGTGGTGAACAGCATCTTTGGTTTCTTTAGTTAGTTTCATTGTTGGAAAACCATAATTTTTCTAATCTTCACAGTGAATGGTTATGTTATAGGATTTCATTTATCCAAAGAGTGACTTATTAAAGCATAATCAATCTCTTGTGAGATTATACATTCTTTTTAGGACAGGGAGAAACACTTCTTGATGAAATGGCTCATGTGAATGTAGATATGATTGTTTGCCAGGCCTCCAATCGCATGGTCCTTGTCTGTGTACCACTGAAAAAGAATGCCAACATGAATACAAATTCCAATACAGCTGTGTCTTTCAATACAGTAATGACCATAGCCATGCTGTCATCTTTATGATTTCATTTCATCCTGTTGCAGTGAAATACAAGTTTACAACAAGTCCTACTGCATTGCTCACCCGTTAAATATTTCATAATCAAAGTATTAACAACAAGCAAAACAAGATACTGTACCTGCTGGGTGGTTACAGATCAACAGTCATAGGCGCTAATAAACATATTTCTTGCTAAAATACTGTAAATGCTACTTTAGCGTGAAAGGTAAGCACTTGAAATGTAGGCCTTGAAAACCCTGGCCTACATTTCTGGCGCCTACATTTCACGAAGCCACAATTGTATAAACGATGCTGTTGCGTGATTGACACACGATCGGCAACTGTTTTTTTAGGCAATCAATGCCAATGATGTTTATAGAATTTGGGCCTGTAATGAATGCTGATATGCATTTTTGCACTTAAAAAATGTTAAGTACATAGTTAATAAATAGGCCCCATTGAGGGTTGCAGGAGCTTTTATTGCATAATTAAATTATATCACGGTATATTAATATCAATTAATGCATGTTAGTAGATGAGACCTGTCCCATACCCTCTAAAAAGACACATTTTATGACCTACATTTAAGTTCAATTTGTGCACTTGGATTTATAGAATTCTGTCATTTATGCATATAAGTGGACACTTAGGCATCTACTTACTATTCTGTAATTACATGCTCAGATGTCTTAGTGCATAATTGCAAGAAACAGTGAAAATTGCTGGTGCCATAGACATTGTGCATAAACCTAGAAAAGACCTATAAGAGGAGTCAGTGTTCTTCAGATGTATTTTGTAATTTCAGGATTATATAGTTCCTTGCTGTTTGAAAAGACCGTGCACCAATATTTATTCCCCATCCGTAGTCATGTTTCATAGCTGAACTGATTGATTCTATTTGCACAGCTATGCATTATTATTTTTCTGAAATTGCCAAAACTGCAAATTAAATCAAGTTTGACTCTAATATTCACACCTATACTTATTGGATCTGATATTCAGCCAGCAGAAGGCAGCGCTTTCACTGCCCGGTGCCAGTGTACAACGCAGATATTCAATGCCAGGCTATTTCTGGCGACTTGCATTGAATATCTGATTTCACTTTTGACTGTGGCAAGTGGTTGGCTCTGATTCTATAAATGGTACCCAAAATGGAAGGCGCCTATGGAAATGGCACCTACTGCATGTCTTTCAAAGATAGGCACCTTTTATAGAATCACACCCAGTGGCACCTAAATCAAATTAGTTACCTGTAGGCATCTTTAACTTAGGCACCAGCATATTGGGACAGGTTTTCTTGGCCTAAAATACCTGTGCCTAACTCAATCCATGCCCAAACTCTGCCTCTAACCATGCCTACTTTTTCGGGTAGGCGCCAGCTGGCGCCTTGATGTGGACGCCTATATGGAACCTACCAAATTAGGCGTCTACCCGAAAATTCATTTTTTGTGTGTGTTTTAATTGATTCTTAATGGTGCTATTTAATTAACAGTGCCAATTTAACCATTAGAAAAATTAAGGGCTCCTTTTACTAAGGTGTGCTAGCGGTTTTAGCACACACTTAGCGCATGCTACAATACCATGCGTGCTAAACGCATGCTTACATAGAGCTTGCATTAGTATTTTTCATTTAGTCCGTGTTTTGTGCGCGCTAATCTTGAGCGCGTGCTAAAAACGCTAGTGCAACTTAGTAAAAGGAGCCCTAAGTTGAGGATCAGCTAGGCACATCGATCTAGGCACCTAACAGCAGGCGCTTTTTATAGAATCAGAGCTTTAGTGGTTAAAGATAGGCCTGCTATTTATATGGCCTAATTTAACCGCTAAACGTAGCTAGTTTGGTGTTGAATACCTGTTCCTAACCAGCTATGTCACTGGTTACCACTGAACCATTGTTACCACTGGTTAGCCACTAAATATCTACGGTTAGGCACCAAAACCTTATTTAAACAGCCTGGAGCCATTCCTGGCCTATTAAATAGTCATGAATATCAGATAGATTGGAGGTAAGTTGTTAAAGTCAGTCCTACTAAGGGGTCCTTTTATCAAGCCGCGCTAGCGGGGTTAGTGCATCGGACATTTCATCACACGCTAACCCTCGCGGCCGGCTAAAAAACTAACACCTGCTCAATGCAGGCGTTAGCAGCTAGCGCGGCAGGCGGTTTAATGCATGGTATTACGCGCATTAAACCTCTTCTGCAGCTTGATAAAAGGACCCCTAAGTTTATAAAGTCACTGCTGCTTATTAAATTCAATCTGGATATTATAGAATAGAACCTTAAAATATCAACCCATATATCGAGTATCTTATGGCAAAAAAGGGTTTTTTTGATGATCAAAAAATAAACAATTTTGATAATAAACTTTTTAGAAACAAATTTAACGTTGTAATAACAGATAAACTCATTATTAACTCTAACCGTTCACTTTTTTTAAAATTATTTCTTTATTAATTTTCACAATATTCACAAGCATAAATCTTGTTCCATATAATACAGAGAAGGAAACTATTCAAAACACAAAATTTTCCACATTAAACGGTATAAATTTTTTCTTCTTCCTTATACCACAATGTAGTGGAGAGGTAGTCAGAATCTAGTGGAGAAAGAATAGGTATCTAACATTCAAAGAAAAGGCTTAATGGACTATCGATTGCAATATTCATATAATTTCCTTTCCTTAATCAATCCTTAATGATCTCTTTCACTTTTAGAAATTCCCTCAAATGGTCTGGAGAGTAAAAAGTATATTTTATTCCCAAATACCTAACTAGGCATTTACAGGGATATGCTAAAAGGAACATAACACCAAGTTTAAGAGTCTCTTGACGAGAAAGAAAGTCTTTTCTTCTCTCTTGCGTAACTTTTGAGACATCCGGGTATATCCAAAGTCTTTGATCTCCAAATAATTTTGGCTAATTTTTAAAGTATACTTTCAAAATCAAATTTAAATCTTGCTCAAAAACAAAAGACACTAAAAGAGTAGCTCTTTCAGTATCTACAGACAAGGTTTGTTCCAAAAGGGCAGAAATATTCCCAAAATCAATCTGTTTTTCTCCTCTGTCCTTTTTTCCATATTTTTTCCCCCCATCTCTTTGAGGAATCTTTTTATTTGGTAAGTAGTAAATTTTATTCAAAGGAGGAATATTGTTTGGGGGGAATTTTTAAGTTCTCAATTAAGTATCTTTTAAAAAGTTCTATA
Organism: Geotrypetes seraphini; assembly: GCF_902459505.1. Lineage (NCBI taxonomy): Eukaryota > Metazoa > Chordata > Amphibia > Gymnophiona > Dermophiidae > Geotrypetes > Geotrypetes seraphini. The sequence goes on along the minus strand of NC_047088.1, from coordinate 211,597,783 downwards.
GGCGGAGTTCCAGATATTAGTGGAAAATTCAGGATACGGAGATTCAATCTTCGATTAAAGTTTTCAAATTGTTCTAATTTACGATGTATTGAAGAATTATCTTTAATCATTGCTACCTTAAATTGTTGCAACTACTGTATATCATCCTGTGCTTGTCTAGCTTGGTCTGAAAGATCTTTTTTAACTGAGTCGACAGTTTGAGTTAAATTATCAAGTTTAGCAGTAATAGTTGTTACCTCCTCAGTAGTTTGGGTCAGTTTAGTCTCCAGACATTGAAGGAGTGTCCAAATGTCTCCTAAGGAGGCCTCCTTAGGAGCGGGAGAAGATCCCTTTCTCTCAAGTTGACTCTTCAGCTGCACTATCTGTGCTAGCTCTGTGCCCTCGCCGGGAGACCCCGCGGATCCACTTCTGGGGTTGCGAGTCTCCTGCAACAAAGCGCCGGTAGGGGCTGGGCACGAAGGGTTGGAAGGAGCTGGAGGAGACAACGATGTCTCAAATCCCGAGTGATGGAGAGGCTCTCCAATATCTCTCCCCAATGCCGGGTCACATCCTCCGGAGTTTTTGGCAACTGATGACAGAGCTGCAAAAAATGGTCTATGGTTTGCTGGACGGGTGTAGAAACAAGAGCCTGCGAGGGATCAACCCTAATTACCCCTTTCCACTTTGAATGAGGCATTCCCACAAAAAGAATCAGTCAACAGTGGCAAGGTAGGAGTAAAATTCAAACGTAAGGCATCAGCAAGCACGATTTTCCTCCGTGTCTCTAGCGGCTCCTCGCACCGCCACCATTTTGACCACCGTTCATTTTTTTAATTATATCTATTAGTGTTAAACATCAACATTGATAGTGGCAGGATCCATCGAATTTCAAGATAAGTGTTGCATTTCAATCGGAATTAAAGATTTTCTCATATAATTTATAATGCTTTTTAAAAGAAAATATTTATGGGTATTATAAAAATAAATTAAAAGATTAAAAATAAAAATTAAATAGGGATTGATAGGAGGTGGTAGACATAAATGATTATAAACTATATACCAAACAGGAACTTGGAATGATATATATCATAAGAGGTTCTAAAGATTGATGTCTGTATAATTATGATGTGTCTACCACAAGTTTAATTACTCAGAGAGGGAACAAAAATAACACTAATAGATATAATTAAAAAAGTGAACGGTTAGAGTTAATAATGAGTCTATCTGTTATTACGTTAAATTTGTTTCTAAAAAGTTTATTATTACAATTGTTTATTTTTTGATCATCAAAAAAAAAAAACCCTTTTTTGCCATAAGATATTAAATCTGGCATGAAAAGATGCACTATAATATGATGGTGTGTACCTTATTGCTGGAAGTGCACTGGGATGAAGTTGGCATGTACATACATAGATTATGAAATGTCTACATTTGCACCAGTTAAGTTTATATTCAAGATGCATTCTCTGCCACGCATCCTAGCATTTTATAGGTGCCAGTACTTAATAATGCTGATGAATTTGTTCTGTTAGAAAATTACCCTTATTATCTTCATACTTGTGAGTATTCAAATGCATATAAAGAGTGCAATAATAAACTAATAGTTAGAGCAGTGTCTCTCAAACTTTGTGCCACGGCACAGTGGTGTGCCATAAGAGATTCCAGATTTTTACTTTATTTTAAAAAAATCCCTTCTTAAGTATACACTAGAATAGATGACATGTACGTTGTGTACGCAAGAGTCTGTCAATGTTATGAGTGTCTATGTGTGTAATGATACAACCGCCCAGATCATCATCATTCTTTGACATGATTGGACCTTAAAAACTAATGGCAAGTAATTTTATTTTTATTTTATCCTAACTTGAGCAACAAAGCAATCCCAAGGCTTTGTTACCGTTTGGATCTTCTTATCTTTGCCAACTTGGATATTCAGCTCTGTCAAAAATTAAGGGCCCTTTTTGCTAAGGTGCGCTAGCGTTTTTAGCACACGCACAAAATTGCCACGTGCTAAACTGCGCGGTACGCTTCTAAAATAACACCAGCTCAATGCTGGCATTAAGGTCTAGCGTGCGCGGCAACTTAAGGCCCTAACGCACCTTAGTAAAAGAAGCCATAAATTTAAAAAAATGAGAATGACTGCAGATGGTGGATGATGAAATGCATGTTTGCTTATCAACTATGAAGCCACGTTTTGAGTTAATTTGCACTCGCAAACAAGCTCATTCACCACATTGATTAGCATTCTATTCTATCTACTTTAGTTTCACCATTGTTACAATTATCTATACCTAGCTTAAAGACCTTTAAATAAATAAGTCTCAAATTTACATTTTTGTTGGTTTTGTCGTTGTATAATTTCAAATATAATGTATCATGAAAAACATTTGCTCAATTTAGGGCTCCTTTTACTAAGCTGCGCTAGCATTTTAAGCGCACGCAGGAAATTACTGCACACTATACCACGTACTACCCTTCTAGAACTAATGCCAGCTCAATGCTGGCGTTAAGGTCTAGCATGTGTGGCAATGTAGCGCGCCCTATTCTGCGCGTTAACGCCCTAGCACACCTTTAGAGCCTTTAGTGTGCTGCAACAATCAAGTTTGAGACACAGTGGGTTAGAGCAGTGGTTCCCAACCCTGTCCTGGAGGACCACCAGGTCATTCGGGATTTCAGGCTAGCCCTAATGAATATGCATGGAGCGGATTTGCATGCCTGTCACTTCCATTATATGCAAATCTCTCTCATGCATATTCATTAGGACTAGACTGAAAACCCGATTGGCCAGGTGGTCCTCCAGGACAGGGTTGGGAACCACTGGGTTAGAGCAACAGGCTGAGAAGCATGGGAGTCTCTGCCGCAGCTTCTTGTCACCTTACTTAATTTTCCATTGCTTCAGCTACAAGTGACTGTGAGCCCTCCCAGGACAGGAAAAATATCCACCATACCTACGAAACATGTAAAAATATCAACCCTCCCAAATTCTGAAATAAAGTAGATGCCTTGATCCAAGAATGTAATCCCATAGAATTCATCGCCCAACAGCACACACTAAGTGTAGCTATCCTAGATGATCTGACACAAGTACAAACAAAGAACAGAATCAGCTGGTGATCAGACAAATGGTTCAACAATGAACTACTCCAACTCAAAAGGTAATACAGACGACTCAAAAGAGAATAGAGAAAAAGTAACCAAGAACACACAAAAACAGCATGCAGAAAACTAAACAAATAAAAAAAAAAATTAAAGGTAAAAAGAAAGACATACTATACCAACCCGATAGGCACAGAAGTTGAAGACATTAAAAAATTATTCAAATTACTAAAAGATCTCACCGATACCAAACCCTACCTGGCCACCAATGACCCCCCCCCCCCTTCCTTCTAGTTACCCAACTGGCAGAATTCTTTAGAAACAAGATCACAACTTCCAGGACCACCTTCTCTGGAATCCCAAACCACCTTGACGAGATCGCACTGCCTCCCACTGAGTCCTTTGCAGCAGACCAACATCCCAACAATATAATGGTCCGACCTGAACAGACTCCATAAAAAATACAGCCACACAGCATGTGACCTCAACCACTGCCTTTCATACCTGTTAAAAGCCTCCAGCCCAAAATTCCACACCCACCATGTGCAGTGGGTACAATCCCTGCTTACAGAAGCCCTATTCCCACAAGAACTCAACAAAATCATCATCACCCCTATTTTGAAAGACCCAAAGGGTGCAACAGATCTACCATCCAACTACAGACACATAGCCTCGATACCACTATACATCAAGCTAATGGAAGGCCTTGTGTCAAAACATCTCACTGACTACCTAGAAGACCACAACTTACTCCACCCCTCACAATCTGGTTTCAGGACCAACTACAGCACTCTTCTGGACACTACACGACCACACCTGAGCAAGGACAAAAAAAATGCTGGTCAAACAGCTTGATCTCACCACAGCATTTGATCTGGCAGATCATGACATCCTACTACAAATATTGGAAGCAATAGGAATCACAGGTAGGGTTCACACATGGTTTCAAGGATTCCTACAAGAGTAAAGACGAAAAATCAGAATCCTTGTCCAACCCTTGTGGCGTACCCTAAGGTCTCCACTATCTTCAATGCTTTTCAACCACTACATTGACTCCCTCGGTACCTGCTTGGACAAACTAGGCATAACATCGTATAGATACACAGATGATATCACCATCCTCCTTCCTTTCAACCAACCAACCCTCTCCGCAACAGACATATTACACAGATCATTAGAACCAGTGTCAAAATGGATGAAAGAACACAAACTAAAGCTGAACCCAGACAAAACAAGATTCCTACTTCTCGAAAAGGACAAACCCCAACCATAACAAACTTAAAATAAACTCTATTACATACCCCATTCAAACTACCCTAAAACTACTAGGAATGATGATAAAGGGATGCTGTACCATACAACTACAAATCAACAAAACAGTCCAGAAATCCTTTAACAAAAAACAATTCTAACTCCTGGTCCAGTCCCTACTCCTGGGACTTCTAGACTATTGCAACATCCTATATCTACCACGCCCCACAGTAATGATAAAACAATTACAAACAGTACAAAATACAGCTTTCAGATTTATCTGTTCACTGAACAAGTACGACCGCATCACCGCTGCATACCTAGACCACACTGGCTCCCAATGAATACTATCCAAATTTTACTGTCTACTATTCAAAGCTCTGAATGGTGATGGCCCAGCCTACTTGAATGATCGCCTTACCCGGAACAACTCAAGCAGACCAAGGAGAACCCAGATACCATTTACTCACCCCCCAATCATAAGCATACAGCGCAAGAAAATGTATGATGTCCTATTTGCCACTCAGGCAATGAAACTAGACTGCCACCTCTCCAGCCTACTGATCACAACACCAGAGTACAAAATCTTCAGAAGAGAAATAAAAACCCTGTAATTCAGGATATTTATCAAGACAAACTAATGTTTAATTGATCATTCCAATCTATTCCCGTATCCTATAACTTTCCAATTAAATAACTAACATAATTGCCCCTGTTATTTGTTCCTAATCCTGTAATTCTCCTGGATATGTCCAGAATACCTCTTTTGTAATCCGCCTAGAACCGCATGGTAATGGCGGAATAAAAGTCACTAATGTGATGAAAAAAGACTTAAGGTTTTGTTAAAGCTATGATTAAATTTTAGGTGAGGGAATAAAAATCTTTCAATGGAGAAGAATTATTTGAACTCTCTTTGAGAATTTCCTGTGTTTTTTAAAGAGAGTGACTGTTGCTTTAGAGTACTCGCAAGGATGGAGATAGTAAATACAGGCTTCAATGTTGAGATGAAATATGCTCTGTTTTCACTTTGGGTGGGTTCACTTGTTACATTAATTAAGATGAATGAGCAAATCTGTGTTTCTGGCAGGGTTTGTTAGATGGTAGAACTGGTCCCATACAGTATATTGAAAATGAAATAGAAGGTACAGTATATACTCTTTTGGAGAGAACATCTCATTTTTAGAACCAGGGGCTGATGCTATTGTCAGCTACCTAATGATATCATACCATTGTGTCAAAATCCACCCCTGCATTTACAAGAGCTTTGGAGATCTGAGCAGCTTGCTGAAAGTGAACATTGTCTGAAAAAGAAAAGAAAAGAATGAACAATGTATCAGATTTATAAACTTTCTCAAAACAAAAAGCATGCTTCCATAGAAATGCTAATATAACGTACATTAAAAGAGACTCTACAACAGTGTATCACAAACTGTGTGCTGCGGTACATTAGTGTGTAGTGAGACGTCGAGGAGAAGGAGGAGAGACACTGGCTGACTGCTTACAGGACATGCCTCTCATGGCGAGAGGCACGTCCTGTAGGCCAGGGGTGTCAAAGTCCCTCCTCAAGGGTCGCAATCCAGTCGGGTTTTCAGGATTTCCCCAATGAATATGCATGAGATCTATTAGCATACAATGACAGCAGTGCATGCAAATAGATCGCATGCATATTCATTGGGGAAATCCTGAAAACCCGACTGGATTGCGGGCCCTCGAGGAGGGACTTTGACACCCCTGCGGTAGGAAGTCAGCTGGCACCAGCACTTCTCCTTCTATGCATGCGTCTTCCCTTCCAGCCCCCCCACAAGCAGCTCAGAGCCCCGTTAGAGGGCCTTCGTGCATGCGCGGACGTGATGTCACACATGCACATAATATCATCACATCGATGGCCACACACGTTTGGATGCCTCGAGCCACGGCCAACGCATTCAATGTGCCACAGCTTGGCAAAGTTTGTGAGACACTGCTCTACAATCACTCTAAAGAATCGGAGGACATGGTGAGCAACATTAAAATACTAGATCACATAGGTATAGCACATCACTGAAATACAACAATGTGACCCCATCTTAGCACTGCATGAGTTTGTGTTCTGACAAGTTAGTCATTTCGGGGCATTTCTTTAAAAATCTGGCTGGATATAGGAATGAGACTCAAATCTGAGCAGGTAATTTTAAGACAGATGCATATCTGACCATGGGAATGCATGCATGTGGCTTAAAAAGAGATCCTCATGTACATTCTCCCTGCCCCAGTATAAACACAAATGTTTGACCACTGCTAAAAAGACACATATTGCGACGAAAGCAAACCTTTACTCTCAATGGGGGGGGGGGCAATTTTCAGTTGGTCTCTTCCATGAATAAGCTGGAATCTTCTTTAAATGCATGAATATATCAGTTAATGTACGTATGTCTAAATAGCTTTGTTCGTCTAAATCAGTGGTTCCCAAACCTGTTCTGGAGGACCCCCAGGCCAGTCAGGTTTTCAGGATAACCCTAATAAATATGCATGAGAGTGATCTGCATATAATGGAGGTGCCAGGCATGCAAATCTGCTCCATGCATATTCATTAAACCCGACTGGCCTGGGGGTCCTCCAGGACAGGTTTGGGAACCACTGGTCTAAATGCTCCAATGCTGCTCCAATACTCAAAGGAATTCTACGAGTGTCGGAGCATTTAGTGCTCCGGGCTGCTCCAGTACTGTGGCTTAGTTTAAAAAAAAAAAAAAAGCAGGGGGTGGGGCGTTTAACAGCAGACATACAGTTGCACAGGAATGGCATGAGTGCATTATTGGTACCTGACTAGTGAGGCTAAGTCAATATAGAATTATTATCATCATTCTTTAAACATGCAGTTCTATTTTTTGCTCAGGAACAAGATCAAGTCTCATTTAGTCTCCTCTCTGTTTCCTCCAACTGCTCTCTGACATCCCTTGAGGCATTTCATGTCCAAAAATCCCCTGCCCACTTCCACCCCCACCACAAAGCTCTGCACTTACAAGGGTTTGATTTATCAATGATTGCCATCTATTCTGCATACATAAAACCCTTAGTAGCAAAGCTATGAATGCTGGGCTTCTGATGCCTCCAACTTGGGTCACCCTAATGTGCTATAGATGAATCGCTCGCAATTGAAACTCTGTCACAATATTTAAAAAGCACAAGTGTATTAACCCTATGACAGAGGAACAGCTTTGATGTAAACATTAGGCTTACTGGCAAGCTTGCTACAGAGGGCAAGAGGAAGTATACATAGAAATACAATCTGTAGTTTGTCTCGGCACCTAGCCCAAGATGGAAGAGACCTACGATCTTCTTAAAGGCTTGTACCACAGATGGTTATATTCAGTATTTATAAAGATAATTACTCTATATCTTCAAATGGATGTATTTATCTACATGGTGAAATGTATATTGTGAGATTGTTATGCTATTTCATTTTCAAATGGAATTGGTATGCTACTAATTCACAGCAAGAGATTATGATAAGAAAGAAGAATTTCATAGTAAAAGAAAAATTATTGCGAAAGTGAATACTTAAAAGACCATTCATCACACTTAGTATACGAAAGACTTAAACAATGTTTTAGTTAAATTCAACATTTAAGTTAAATACTAAAACTTTCACTCTGATGAAGGTCTTAATCTGACCGAAACTTTAGTGATTTTATGAATTCAAATCTTTTCCTTATATATTGGGTGCGATAAGTGACTTTTCAAATGCAAATTAAGCAATGCATTGATCAAACATCAAATTATGAGCTAAAAAAAGTGAATCTATGAGGAACAACAAACAAAAAATCCAACGTAACTGCAGTGATGTGTCAAACAACGAACAAAAGGAAAAACTGCAGAGGTGATGTACAAGATTCCAAGTCTTTATTCAACAAGCATTATTTGAACATAAACATATCCAAGATATGGTCTAAAAGGGTGATGAACCAGGACCTGGTTTTGGACCATATCTTGCATACAAACTGTTTATATTCAAGTAACGCTTGAATAAAGACTTGGAATCTTGTACATCACCTCTGAAGTTTTTCCTTTTCTTCGTTCCATGAGGAACAAGTCATGTGGAGTAAAATATCTGAGGCTTTTGATTCTTATGGATCTTGTTTTCTTAAGGGCATCTCATGGACTCAATATCAGGCCTAGTTTCTAAGGAAGATGGATATAAGGATGCTGTTCTATTCTAGATTTTTTCTTACCTTTCTTAGTTCACCTTTAATATGGTAGATCATTCTCCACTGTTGATTCATTAACAGTTTGTGCCTGGGTCCTTTTCTCTCTTCTTTCATCCCCTCGGTGCACTAATCGTCGACCATAACTTACAATGTGATCTGTATACTAATGACTCCCATATGTATTTTTCTAAAATATTATGAGCTCCTTTTATGTAAGTACACTAGCGTTTTTAGCGCATGCACCGGATTAGTGCGTGCTATAGCACACGCTAGCCGAAAAACTACCGCCTGCTCAAGAGGAGGCGTTAGCGGCTAGCGCTGGCTATTCTGCGTGTTAAGGCCCTAACGCACCTTCGTAAAAGGAGCCCTATGTTTATTAGATTCAGAAATTTAATTAAGAAATCAGTTTCAAAGATCAGCCTTTCCTGACTGGCATTGTCAGTTGCATGTCCCATTGCTACATCGACATGACCAAAACTGAACTTCTCATCCTTCCTCCCAAATCTAGCTTCCTCTTTTCTCATTCTTTGTCTCTGTGGACAAAATTCTCATCTTCCCAATTACTTAGCCTGCAATCCCTTCCTCTACAAACACCCAAAATGTTGATTAAATATGTTAGGCCCAATATTTCAATGCATTTATCCATGTAGCATTCCCAGTTAAATGTTGTTGAGACATATATTCAGCCACTCGATCAGGACAGTGTCAATGAATATATTTGCAGGTCCCTTTGATGCAGTCCATAAGCAGAGAGGTAATTTATCCAGGTAGTAGTAATTTTCAGTGCTGCTATCCAGTTATTTATTTGGATGACTTAGGTCAGCAAAAAAGATGTATTAAGGACCATCTGGATAAACTATACAGATAGTGGGAGAAGCATCTTAACTGCTCAATCTAGATACAGTATTTAGCTGCAGACGCAATCTAAATGTTGCTCCAAAAAATTTGAGACCATCTCTGGGAGAGTAATGGATCCAAAATGTTGAGAATGGCTGGTTTTTCAGGTCACAGGTCCATAAGCAGGCGGAAATAATTACGTTTGACCTTCTGTAACTAACTTTTTAATTTTTTCACATAAACGGATGTGTTTACAAATTGCTTGCTCTAACAGAATTCATTAAGACCTCATTTTCTGTTTCTGGTGACTATAATCACCTTTTCTAAGAGATGGTCATATTTTTGCACAGGGCAGCTAGCATTTAACAAAAACACTGATCGCCATGGGCTTAATATTACCCTGATCATGTCTTTATCTATAATATCATTGCATTTTATCCTTCCTTTCGTGAACAATCCACCAAAAACCCTTATCCAGTCTCTCAACTCCTGCACTATGTCCCTGAAGATCTCCCACTGAATTGTCTTTTCTTGCACCAGTCTATCCAAAATTCAGCAGCAGTCTTGTTATGACCATGTAACATCCTTTATCAAGTCACTATTTTGCTTCCTATCTGCTTTTACATAGTTTAAGTTCCTAATCATCTAACAAACCCTAAACTTTATCCAAAAAAGGAACTGAAAATGTTCCCATTTTACATTCCTGACTTGTTGAGGTTGCTTCTTTGATCATAACTTTGATGATTTTATGATTACTAAAATAAATTTGCCTATTGGTCTTGTTGGTATGTCTTAATGAGATTGTAAGCTCTAATGAGCAGGTATTGTCTATTGTGTGCATATGAACAGCACTGCAGATGCTAGTTATGCTTTAGGCAAAGATAAGTAGTAATAGTAATAATTTAAAAATAAAATTACTTGTGAGGTACATGTGGTAAAAATACCCACATATTCTACAATTATGCAAATTATTTGAAAATTGCCACTTAAGGCTCCTTTTACGAAGCCTCCTTAGCGGTTTAATACGTGTAATAGAGTGTGCTAATTTGCCGGCCACGCTCGCCACTACTGCCTCCTTTTGAGCAGGCGGTAGTTTTCTGCTAGCGCGGGGGTTAGCGCGCTCTAAAAAGTTGCGTGCGATAAAGCCGTTAACGCGGCTTCATAAAAGGAGCCCTTAATGTGTCTACATCACTCAATGTGTACAAAATACAGACTGATTAATTTATGTCATATTATGGGAATCAGGCATCAATTTTACTTCACAGAGTTTAAATGCTTATTTGGGGACATGGCATTCTTATCTTTGTTAATGAATTTGAACAATGGCCCTCATACACAGTTTAAAATCTAACATATTTTTCACAGGATAGAAGAGTAAGCTTTAGTAGAAAAAAAAATCTCAAATACAGTGTTTGGCAGTCACACTTTTGTTTTGTCAGCAGTGACAGTGAAAACCTGTCTGTGAAACAGAAGTCTAATTAGCTGAAACTCACCATCTGCTGTTCCATGAATGAGGAGGTATTGAACTTTCTGGAAATTTTTAGCTCTGGCCATGACAGTTGAACTCTGTAATTAAGAAGTGAAAATTCAATAGATTATCTGTCAAATACTGATTTTCTCTCTCCATTTTATCGAGTTTGTCAAGTATAATGCATCAAATTAGGGAGCTACTTTCCCAACTACCAAACATTTGGATGTGCAACCTGTCTCCTTATATGAGAGCAAGAAGTCCTCTTTGATTAATGTAGCTTCATGTCTCCTGCACATTAATGAACTTTTATCATTTCTCCTAAGAAAACTCAGAAAATTACAGTTTCAATCAAAAATCTATTAATTTTTAATATACAATAATGAAAACCCTTTTAAAAATAGCATATCATACATAGCTCTGAAGATTGCTCAACAGTGACATCTGTTGATTGGGTTAAAAAAGCATTTGAAATAAGTTCTATAAGGAACCATGTCTCATTGGCAGGCAGAGAACTGTTTGCAATCACTATGTAGCTGAAAGAAGGCTGAGTGGTTAAACATTTGGTAAAGACCCATGAAGCCATTTTGAAGGCTCAGAGCACCATAGCCCCAATTAAGCTTATGGCTTACGTTTATGAACTGTTAAATGTCAGACTACATTGCAGTAACCAATATATATAACATGCAGCATGTACAAATAAATTATTCTACATTTATCATATACTTCCATTAAAGAAAAAGTTCATGTAAAGCAACAAATGCTGTGTTTGTGTGTGTGTGTGTGTGTGTTGGGGGCGGGGAGGAGCAGGTCTCTCAAGATCTAGCCGAGTCAGGAATATCATTTTTGTCTAGATCTTAGCAACATCCCAATTTTTTAGATATGGCATCAAAAGGGTGTATTTGTGAGCATTGCCATGCATTAAAGGGGGTGGTTTTATGGTCAGTCAAGGGAACAATGTGTTATTTTGCACAATAATGCATGCCAAATGGCAAAATTCTGTGTTATTTGCCCTTGACTTTCATCTTCACAGTACAATGTGAGTTGAATAAAAATGGCATGCAAAGCATCTCATTATTATGCAAATAACATAGCTTATATTTAACTTCACAACCTGTGTTACTCATAAAACAATAATGTCAGCTTTGAACCAGCATTATCTGTTCTTCCATGGAGTATCAGGTGCAAACCTGTGTCCTGGGGGTGGGGGTGGGAGAGGAGAGCTCATAAACAGGCTGTGAAATAAACCAGGGAACTGCAACTCCTCACCCATAAGTCATAGCACCATAAATTTCAGATCCTCCCTAACATCTCCTGAACACAAACCATAGATTTTAGATCCTCCCTCACCATGGCTTTCCCTGCCTTCTAGTAGGTAGGCAAGAGCGACCAACAGTTGCTCCTATCCTAGCAAAGTCCTATGTTCAATAAGGCACTGGTTGCCCCTAGTGGTAGTGGTACCACTATAGGTCAAGCTAGCAAATAATCCTATGGGTCAGGAAAGGCTTTACTGCAGGCATCATTTAGTAATTTTAAAGTGTTTCACTTCCAGTGATGGCATACATCAATACTTATTACATTACAGCTATAAATGGGGAAGGCAGGCCCTGCTACTCAGAGGAAAGAGGTGGCAAAATAATGATGGAGAGACCAGACCCTGTTGTCACCTCAAGTAATGCTAAGCCACAGTGAAGAAAGGAGCAGCATACCAATAAGGACCTAACCCCTTCTGGCATAGGAAGATGAGGACACATGCAGCCATTTAAAAGAAAGCAAAAGAAGAGGAATCAAGGTGATAGGAAGCTAGGTGAGGGAGAATGTTCAATGACAAAGGTTGGAAGGGGAGAAAGAATACACATGGTTGGCAGGAGAGGGGAGTGCAAGGAGAAAAAGATGGAAAGAATGTAAGGGGCTGGCAAGGAAAGGAGGACTGGAAAATGGCGAATGTTATGCTGATCTTCAATAAAGGTTCGAGGGGAGACCCGGGAAACTACAGGCTGGTGAGTCTGACCTCGGTACCAGGAAAGATGGTAGAGGCGCTGATAAAGGACTGCATCACTGATCACATTGATGGACATGGGCTGATGAGGACCAGCCAGCATGGTTTCAGCAAAGGCAGATCTTGTTTGACAAACTTGCTGCACTTCTTCAAGGGAGTAAACAGACAGATAGACAAGGGCGAAGTGGTCGACATTGTATATCTGGATTTTCAGAAGGCGTTTGACAAGGTTCCACATGAACGACTACTTCGGAAAATTGCGAGCCATAGAATCGAGGGTGAAATACTCACGTGGATTAAAAACTAGCTGGAGCATAGGAAACAGAGAGTGGGGGTAAATGGACAATACTCGGACTGGAAGAGCGTCACCAGCGGGGTGCTGCAGGGCTCGGTGCTTCAACATCTTCATAAACGATCTGGACATAGGTACAACAAGCGAGGTGATAAAATTTGTGGACAATACGAAGTTACTCAGAGTAGTGAAGATGCAGGGCAATTGAGAAGATCTACAACGTGACATAATCAGGCTCGAGGAATGGGCTGTGATATGGCAGATGAGGTTCAACATGGACAAGTGTAAAGTGATGTATGTTGGTAACAAAAATCTCATGCACCAATACAGGATGTTCAGGGCGGTACTTGGAGAGACCTCCCAGGAAAGGGACTTGGGAGTTCTGATCGACAAGTTGATGAAGCGGCGGTGAAAAGGGCGAACAGAATGCTAGGAATAATAAAGAAGGGGATCACAAACAGATCGGAGAAGGTTATCATGCCGCTGTACTGGGCCATGGTGCGCCCTCACCTGGAATACTGTGTCCAGCACTGGTTGCTGTACATGAAGAAGGACACAGTACTACTCGAAAAAGTCCAGAGAAGAGTGACTAAGATGGTTAAGGGGTTGGAGGAGCTGCCATACAGCGAAAGATTAGAGAAAATGGGCCTCTTCTCCCTTGAACAAAGGAGATTGAAAGGGGACATGATCGAAACATACAAGGTACTGAATGGGATAGACTTAGTAGATAAGGACAGGTTGTTCACCATCTCCAAGGTAGGGAGAACGAGAGGGCACTCTCTAAAATTGAAAGGGAATAGATTTTGTGCAAACATAAGGAAGTTCTTCTTCACCAAGAGAGTGGTAGAAAACTGGAACGCTCTTCTAGAGTCTGTCATAGGGGAACACACCCTCCAGGAATGCAAGACTAAGTTAGACAAGTTCCTGCTGAACAAGGATGTATGCTGGTAGGGCTAGTGTCGGTTAGGGCACTGGTCTTTGACCAGAGGGCCGCCGCGTGAGCGGACTGCTGGGCATGATGGACCACTGGTCTGACCCCGCAGCGGCAATTCTTATGTTCTTATGAGGGTGTACAAGGTGATAGTAGGTAAGGGAAGGGGAGAGTTTAAGAGGAGAATGCAAGGGTGAAAAGAAAAAGGAGGGGAAAGAGTGAGTGGGTGTCTGGAAGGGAAGGGGAGAGTGTAAAAGGGAAAGAAGGGGAGAGAGATTGCACAGAGGTAGCAGGAAGGGAGTGGGAAGTATGCATTATAGAGTGTTAGAGAAAGGGAAAAGAGAGTTTAAGGGAATAGAATGTAAGTTGGAGTATTGCAGAGAAAGGGGAGAGTTCAATGGGATGACAAGAACAGGGAATGGATAAAAGAATGCAGGGGAGAAGGAAGCTTTGATGCCTACACCCACAGATACAGCCTCAGACATCACACACACACACACAAACACCCATACTCTTAGGAATTCTATGAGTATCAGAGCATTTACCACGCCAGCCTGCGCTAAAAACATCTAGTTCAGCTTGATATAATGAGCTACATATGAATATGGAATAACACATGATATGGTCACTGGATTCCACATATTAGTATCACAAAACTACTGTTAATGGTTGCAGTCAATGGTCATTAAGAACTCGGAGCTAAGAGGAGCAAGAATGACTCGGGATCATTCCTACCCCAGATTTTGTAAACCACCAGAGGGTCTACAGGACTTGAAATATAGATACAGGTTTGCAGTGTCTCATGAGGAAGGAGTCTTTGTAGAAGGGGAGATGGAGAGGGAGCTCCAGAGGACTCTTATTTATACAGCTCTAGCCTCCTTTAGGATGGCGCCCAGGAGCCTTGGGCAATATGTTAGCAGTCTGATGCTCTCAGGCAGAAAAAATAATACCAGCTTTGAGCTTTTAGCAAGGGGCCGTATATGAATAGGTAGGGTTACCAGATTTTCCGTTTGGAAAACCTGGACCCTTAGACCCACCCCCAAGGCCTCCCAGTTCCACCCATCGCTGCCCCATCACGCCCCAGTCCCGCCTCAACCCCGCCTCCCACTGCCTGTTCTCGTTGGGCAGGAGGGCATCCGCGCATGCACAGATGCCCTCCTGCCCAACATAATGTGGAGGAAATCTTTTCAAAACCTGAACAAAGTGCCGGGTTTTGAAAAGCCATCCGGACCTCCGGACATGTCCTCAAAAGGAGGACTTGTTCGGGGAAATTCGGATATCTGAAAACCCTATGAATATGGAATACCTCTGTCCTCTTGATGATTCCTTATCTTAAGACAGTTTTCAAATTGTTTTATTTTTTTCATTGGATGGCTATTTTTATTGGTTTTGCATCACCACTATCAATAAAACAAGATTTTCAGGTTTAGATTTGCATAAAATGTACGCAAAGTTCAAAATTCATGTCTAATAAAGATAAAGGTGGACATAACTACCACACCACAATATTTTCAACAGAAAAATATACAATTAATAAATATTCAGGCCCTGATTCTATACACGGTGTCTGTCCTGGGTGCCATGAGGCATAGTTGTCAATCAACTACTAGACACCATGTGTAGAATCTCGCCTAGCGGCGCCTAAGCATTCTAAGGCACTGGCAGGCATTGAATCCTTAGGCACACTGCCATTTAGGCCAGGGTTTTCTTTGCCTAAATGAGTGCACTTAAGGTAGGAGCCTGGCAGTGCCTAAGTCATTCTACACCCAAACTCCACTTTGAATCCGCCCCTAACCATGCTTACTTTCCATTTAGGTGCCTCTGTGTAGATGCCTACCTTGAAGTGGTAGGCGCCTACTGATCTATGCGCCTACTGTCAAATTAACACCCTCTTTTACAAAACCGTGAAAGCATTTTTTTAGTGCAGGCCAGTGCCCTGAATCCTCTGCACTTTGGGAGCAGCGCAGAGCATTCAGCGCGTCCTCCTGTACTAAAAAACGCTTTTGCGGTGATGTAAAAGGGGGGCTTAATTTTTAAATAATTTTTAATTGATTTATAACAGCACCTTTACTTATCAGCGTTGATTGAACCAGTTACAAAAATTAAGTTAGATACCTAGATCGGCTAGGCGTGACGATCTAGATGCCTAACTGTAGGCATCTTTTATAGAAACAGGACCTCAGTGTCTACATTAAATTTTGGATTCTAAGGAGTTCTTTTACTAAGTTGTAGTAAGGAGTGGCCTTACAATGCCTTTTACGTTGGTTTTTCCCATGCACTATGGCTATTTTTACCACAGTCATAAAATGGCCAATTTTCTATGTTTTTGAATTAATGGGCCTGCACTAATGTTTATTCATTTAAATAATTATTAGGATTCATTTACTGCATTTTTGAAGGAATTAACTCAAGGTGGTTTTGCCATTAGCCTGCAGCCATTTAAAAAAAATGACCACTTGAGCACTACCCATTGTGTAGGCAGTGAGGATAACACAGTATGTTGGCACTAACCTGTCAGCACACACTAATGTACCAGGACCACCCAAATTGATAAGCCCCCTCAAAAAAAAGAAATATTTTAAAAGCATGGTTAGCATGCACACATTTGACAGTTACCGCACTATACCTGAGCGCATTCCATCGTATGCCATTTTAAGCCGTGTTAGACATATATTACTGCTTAATTCAACTTAGTAAAAGGGATCCTTAGTGAGGTAGTTATTAATGTGCATTAAAAGAAAAACACACAATATTTGCCTCTTAACATGAATTAAATTGCACAAGTGTGCATTTTTTTTTTAATTCTTTATTCATTTTTAAACTTTCATCAAGTGTACAAAATTCATAATAAACACTATTAATTAGACATCTTATCATTATATCTTATAAATATACAAGTGTGCATTAATTTTGCCATAATGAATGTTAGTATAATAATGTTAGTATAATAATGAGATACAATGGGTGCAAATGCAAGCAAAACATCACATTATTTGCACACTGAACAAAGCAGCTTGTGTTGAACTCTGCAGCCTACAATATTAGTGAAAGAAAATAATACAAGCTCAAAGCTGGTATTATTTTTCTTGCCTAGAAGCATCAGGTTGCTAACATGTTACCCAAGGCTCCCGGGCACAATCCTAAAAGAGGCCAGAGCTGCATAAATAAGAGTCCTTTGGAGCTCCCTCCCCCTTTCTACAAAGACTCCTCCCTCATGAGACACTGCATACCTGTATCTATATTTCAAGTCATGTAGGCCCTCCTAGATCCAACAAAGATATTGCTTCCCCTCCTTGACTTTACTTCAATCAATCCCTGTTGGTTTACAAAATCTGGAGTAGGAATGATCCTTAGTTATTGCTGCTCCTCTTGGCTCTGAGTTCAAAATGATACCATCAACTATTAGCAGTAGTTCTGTGGTACTAATATGTGGGGTCCAGTGACCACATCAAGCACTTTGCCCTTGGTGGCTTTGACCCCTACTGCAAGACTACCACAAGAGATTACCGGCACCATTATGAAACTGGTGCCAGCAGGGGCAGGAGTGAATGGGGACTGCTCCTGCCCAGATTCCTACACCACTAGGGATTGACTGAGATAGGCTAAAGGGAGTATACAATGGGGGATGAGGGTATCTGGGAAATCTATGAGTAGAGCTGGAATACAGATACGCAATATTTCACCTTGTGTGTGTGTGGGGGGGGGGGGGGGGGAGGGTCTCTGGGGAACTGGGTGTATCTTTGTTAGGGTTTCCAGATTTTAGGAATTCTATGAGCATCAGAGCTGTTACTACCCTGGCCAGCGCTAAAATCTGCGCTACGGTTTTGAAAAGGAGGTGGGGGAGAGCAAATTCAGAACCAACAGAGAAGACTACTTATTTTACCTCATAATTTGCAAGATTGTCTTCTGATGTTGGGAAACCCATATAGCGTTCTGTGTATATTGAATCTGTTAGAAAGATACATATAATATGCATTAAAATACTTGAGCTGGACCTAAAGATTCATTTACAAGGATTGGGCCCATTTATACATTTAGGATTCTCTATTAGCAGCACTATGAAAGACATCAGGTGAGTGAAATGCATCACATGAAAGCCGATTCACAGATATTCTTGATGAATGCTGCTAACAAAATTGTCAAATGTACTAAAATCCATGATTGCTATGGACACCTGAATGTTCAGCAAATGAATAAACATTCACATTTCTGCTCAAAATTTTATACTGTGCATCTTTTTAATTTTTTATTAAATAACAAACCATTTGGAAATGCAATAATTTTGCTGGCAATTCCAGGAAAATCAATATTGAATTGAAAGAAAGTAGTTGATGGACCTGCACAGAAAAGCAGCTGCCAAGAAAATAAATGCACAGAATGGGGGAGCAAGCCATGAGGCCCGTGGCTACAGCTGCAGGCTGAGAATGGAGGAAGCCTACTGTGGAGCTGAAGGCCACGTCTCCGTCTGATCCTCCTTGAGATCTGGAACAAGTCACAGCACTTGCCATTGTCCCCAGTACAAACTTAGAGTAGAAATGTACTAACATAGTAATCAGCTAACGTGCATTAATGCAACTAAAGGGGTCTATTTCCGTACTTTGTACTCAACTCAAATGAACACATATTAATGTGCATTAATTCATATTAACTGAATTACAGATGTTAGCAGATAGAGCCCTCATTTACTACATTATTCTCTGTGGAGCCTATTTATTAAATATGGGCTGATATTCAAAATGATTTAAATGGCCAAGAGAGAGTTTAAAACCGGTCATTTTCAGTGGCAAGTTGAAACCAGCTATTTTAATGGAAAACTCTATCATGGCTTAGTTAAAAGGGGGGGGGGGGGTATAATGGGCGAGGGGAAGAAAATTGCCCATGTAAATGTCATAGTCAATTCATCACATATACTTTGCAGACAAAATTCTACCTGCAGAAAAAGCAGGCACTGGGATCCACATGTACTTTGCACTTCTGGCAATCTTCAAAGCAAAACTAGGTACATTTTTAATTTGAGTAAGGGGGCAAGTCTATGAGTAAAAAAACACAGGCACAGTCTTAATTCAAATGCAGACAAATACACACAAAGAAAGAACTGCAAACAAGTACATACCATAATATTGCCAGCGTGAAACAGGAGCTACAGCGATTCCACACTTAAACACTCCACTATCACTTCCAAGCACCATTGAAGTTACATATCCACCATAGGACTAAAGGGAAGTGATTGATTGATGTCCATGTGAAAAAAAGAACATTAATACCATTTCAGTAATTATAAAAATTTCCACAGTTAGCTTGTATCTGTCTACCTAGGCACTAATGCCCCCTTTCTCTTCCTGAATAGGCAATTTAATAAAGTCATGTCAAAATGCTGATATAGTTAAATGCTATCTCACTGAACATTTTAAGCTATTTTTTTCTGTCACTTTTATTTAGGGCATCTTATATATGTGTGTGTGTATTTGAGAGGGGGGTATGTCTTGCGCCTTAAAGGGTCCTTATAGGGAGAGGAGGTCTTTTGCAGGGGTATCTACCTTGGAGGTATCAGAGGTTGTGGGAATCTGCCCAGGAGACGGGGGTGATTGTTTTATGCACCTATCTCTTTAAATACTAGTTGAACAGGGGCATTAGTGACTTGATGCTCCCAGGGAGAAAAAATAACACTAAATCAAAGCTTACATTATTTGTAAGGAATATAGTTTGCTTAGTTGGACACACTTAATGTGGCAACTTCTAACCAAGGGGTCCTCAAATCCAGTCCTCGAGGTCCTTGACCCAGCCTAGTTTAAAGTATTTCCACAATGAATATGAATGAAATATATTTGCATTCACTGTTTCCCTTGTGTGCAAATAGAACTCATGCCTATTTATTGTAGAAATCCTGAAAACCAGGCTGGATTGTATAACCTCAAGGACTGGATTTGAAGTCCCTGTACTAACTTGACTCCTGCAGTAAATGAAGTGCTGTAAAATGTGATATTTTACTACAGCTCTGTAACTACACGTCTCCTCTGACATATCCTGAAAATGTGGTATGGATAGGACACTAAACACAAATGCTCTTAAGAAACATGGAGATAGATAGACCACTGATATACGAGGTTGGGAATGGCTCCTGGCTGGTTATTTAGCATTTTAGTGCCTAACCGCAGATATTCAGCAGGAGATAACTGGTCTGGAGCCATTGAGTCTGGGGCTGAGAAGGCGAAGGCCTTTGGGGAAGTGGAAAACTGGGAGTTTGCTCTGCTGGCCTGGGAGCATTGGGCAGCAGCTTAACAGCTCAGTGCTCCTGGGTTGTAAAATAACCATGATTTTTGGCTCTAATGTGACTTGTGGTGTTTTATCACAAGTCACGTTATGGTATATACATATTAATGAGATGCAGAACCTGCATGCCACATGACGGTCTAAATATTGCCTTGATAAATTTTGTCAAGCTGCATTAAAGTTCTTTAAGTTGCATTAAAGGTCAAATAACGTGACTTAAAGCCCTAACATAGCTTGATAACTTCTCCCCTAAGTGTCCTATTTTTAGCTCACCATTTTTTTTGTTAGTTTTGCCTGGGAGATAGTTTTCATATGAAGATGTGTTATTTCAGTTTGAAATAGTAAAAAACAGCATAAAGAATTTGAGATTAATCACTGGTTTGCTGTTATTTCAACCTTCAAAGCTTTGGGAGTACAGTTTCCCTCTGAGTCTTTTCAATCAGTATTGAGTGACAGATAGAGTTACCCTATTTGTGAAGATGAACAAGAGGACACATGACCCCGCCCAGACTCCACTCATTTCTTTGGTCCACCTTCCTATCCTCTGTACCCTTTTAGTGCTTCTCTGTCTCTCTCCCTTTCTCCAACCCTCCTCCTCCCACAGGTGCTTCTCTTTCTCCTTCCAACACCCCGTCCCCCTCCCTTATGGGTACCATTCTCTCTCCTTCCAACCTCCTCTCTTGCTGTTTCTCCCTCCCTCCATGCTGTTTCTCCAGCTCCCCTCCATGCCATTTGTCCAGCTCCCTCACTCCAAGCTGTTTCTCTATCCCCCTTCCTTCCCTTCCCTCCTCCGATCTCTGATGCTGCTTCCCCTAATGACTTCTCTAGCTCCCAACTCCCCCACCTACCTCCTCCCTGGGCCCAGCTGCTGTAATTTAATCTTCTAGCAGCAGCAATGAGGTGAACCTGCTGCCACCGGCCTGCCCCAGAAGCCTTCTCTCTGCAGCAATTTCCTGTTCCCACATAGGTGGGACCTGCAGAGAGGTGGCAGATCTTCACTCACCCCATCTTGAAGAGGAAAAATTTTACAGAACATAATTGTGAACTTCTCTCATCTGTGAAATTCTTTCTCCTAATGAAGTGCTTAGTGAAGTTTTGGATTATCATGTGGATTTTTGAATAGTGGATTTTTTGGGGACTATTTTTGAATACATTGAACTTTTTGGGACATCTTGAATATTGTGGATATTTTTGGGGATCTTGGGATTTCATGTTTTGGATACTTGGAGACTGGACTTTTTTGAACATTGCTGATTAAGTGGAATAATACTGGGAATGGTTGACACAGACACCACTGGATACAAGATAGCACAGTTACTTACCGTAACAGGTGTTATCCAGGGACAGCAGGCAGATATTCTTGACTGATGGGTGACGGCACCGACGGAGCCCCGGTATGGACAATTTTAGAGTGATTGCACTCTAAGAACTTGGAAAGTTCTAGTAGGCCGCACCGCACACGCGCGAGTGTCCTCCCGCCCGCCGGAGGCGCGCGGTCCCCAGTTAGGATAAGCCAGCTAAGAAGCCAACCTGGGGAGGTGGGTGGGACGCAAGAATATCTGCCTGCTGTCCCTGGATAACACCTATTATGGTAAGTAACTGTGCTTTATCCCAGGACAAGCAGGCAGCATATTCTTGACTGATGGGTGACCTCCAAGCTAATAAAAAGAGGGATGGAGGGAAGGTTGGCCATTAGGAAAATAAATGTTGCAAAACAGACTGGCCGAAGTGTCCATCCCGTCTGGAGAAAGCATCCAGACAATAATGAGATGTGAAAGTATGAACTGAGGACCAAGTAGCAGCCTTGCAGATTTCCTCAATAGGAGTGGAACGGAGGAAAGCTACAGATGCTGCCATAGCTCTAACCCTATGGGCCATGACAGAACCTTCCAGTGTCAGTCCGGACTGAGCATAACAGAATGAGATGCAAGCAGCAAGCCAATTTGACAACGTACGTTTAGAAACAGGATGTCCCAATTTATTAGGATCAAAGGACAGGAAGAGTTGGGGAGTTGATCTGTGGGGCTTAGTGCGCTGTAAATAGTAAGCTAAAGCCCGCTTACAGTCCAAAGTATGCAAAGCCTGTTCTCCAGGGTGAGAATGAGGTTTCGGGAAGAATACAGGCAGGACAATCGACTGGTTGAGATGAAATTCAGAGACAACCTTAGGGAGAAAGTTTGGATGTGTACGCAGAACCACCTTGTCATGATGAAAGACTGTAAAAGGTGGATCAGCAACTAGTGCATGCAACTCACTGACCCTCCTGGCAGAGGTGAGAGCAATAAGAAAGACCACTTTCCAAGTGAGAAACTTGAAATGAGCTGTAGCCAAAGGTTCAAACGGAGGCTTCATTAAGGCGGAAAGAACCACATTAAGATCCCAGATTACAGGAGGGGGCTTGAGAGGTGGTTTCACATTGAAAAGTCCCCGCATGAATCTAGGGACTAAAGGATGAGCTGAGAGACGTTTACCATGAACTGGCTCATGAAAAGCAGCAATGGCACTGAGGTGGATTCTTATGGAAGTAGACTTGAGACCAGAGTCAGACAAAGAAAGAAGATAATCCAACAAGGTCTCCACTGCAATCGAAGTGGGATTATGATGATGAAGAAGACACCAGGAAGAAAACCGAGTCCACTTTTGTTGGTAGCATTGAAGAGTGGACGGTTTCCGAGAAGCATCCAGAATAGAACGAACGGGCTGAGAAAGAAGCGAATAAGCTGAGGTCAGCCCAAGAGATACGAAGCTGTCAGGTGCAGAGCCTGGAGTTTGGGATGCAGAAGGGACTGTTTATGTTGAGTAAGCAGAGAAGGAAACAGTGGAAGAAGAATGGGCTCCCGGGAACTGAGTTGAAGTAGAAGGGAGAACCAATGTTGTCTGGGCCACCGTGGAGCGATGAGAATCATGGTGGCTTGTTCCCTCTTGAGCTTGAACAAGGTTCGTAACATGAGAGGCAGAGGAGGGAAAGCATACAGGAACAGATTGGACCAATCCAGGAGAAACGCATCCGCTTTCAGATGGTGAGGAGAGTAGAGTCTGGAGCAAAAGTGGGGCAGCTGATGATTGTGAGGAGCTGCAAAAAGGTCTATCTGAGGTGTGCCCCATTGAGTGAAAATGGACTGGAGAGTCAAGGGATCGAGAGTCCATTCATGGGGTTGGAGAATCCTGCTGAGATTGTCTGCTAAGGAATTCTGCTCTCCCTGAATGTAGACAGCCTTCAGGAATAAATGGTGAGCTGTCGCCCAAGACCAAATCTTTTGGGCCTCCTGACATAACAGGCGAGAGCCTGTCCCACCCTGCTTGTTGATGTAGTACATTGCAACTTGATTGTCTGTGCAAAGTAGCAGAACTTGAGGATAGAGAAGATGTTGGAAAGCCTTGAGGACATAAAACATCGCCCGGAGTTCCAGAAAATTGATGTGATGTTTCTTTTCCTGAGGAGTCCAAAGGCCCTGAGTTTGGAATTCATTCAAGTGAGCCCCCCAGGCATAAGGGGAGGCGTCGGTGGTGATGACTAGTTGATGCGGAGGCAGATGGAACAGGAGGCCTCTGGAGAGATTGAAAGATTTCAACCACCATTGTAGAGATTGACGAAGAGATGATGTCACAGAGATGTGTCGTGAGCAAGGATCCATCGCTTGGGACCACTGGGTAGCTAGGGTCCATTGAGGAGTGCGTAGGTGAAGACGTGCGAAGGGGGTGACATGAACTGTCGAGGCCATGTGACCCAAGAGTATCATCATTTGCTTGGCAGAGATGGAGCACTGTGGAAGTACCTGCTGACATAAATATTGAAGAGTCTGAAGACGGTTGGACGGCAGGAATGCTCTCATGAGGACTGTGTCCAAGACCGCTCCAATGAACTGAAGTCTCTGAGTCGGGATGAGATGTGATTTGGGTAGATTGATCTCGAATCCCAGAAGTTGGAGAAATAGGATGGTCTGGTTGGTGGCAAGTAGCACTGCCTGAGAGGAAGTGGCTTTGATTAACCAGTCGTCGAGGTAGGGGAAGACCTGAAGATGATGAGAGCGGAGAAAAGCGGCCACCACAATGAGACATTTGGTGAATACCCTGGGAGAGGATGCAAGACCGAAGGGTACACCTTGTACTGGTAATGACAGTGATTGATCATGAAGCGGAGGTACTGTCTGGAGGCCAGATTGACCGGAATGTGAGTGTATGCCTCTTTGAGATCGAGGGAGCATAGCCAATCGCCTTGATTGAAAAGAGGGTAAAGAGTGGCCAGAGAAAGCATTTTGAATTTCTCTTTGACCAAGCTTTTGTTGAGATCGTGAAGATCTAATATGGGTCTGAGATCTACGGTTTTTTTGGGAACCAGAAAATAACGGGAGTAGAATCCCTGCCCCTTTTGATCTAGAGGAACCTCCTCTATGGCGTTCAGAAGAAGAAGGGATTGAACCTCCTGAAGGAGGAGGGAGGACTGAAGAGTGTTCAAAGCAGACTCTCTTGGAGGACTTTGGGCAGGCAGAGTCTGAAAATTGAGAGAATAGCCGTGGCGGAGGATGTTGAGGACCCACTGGTCCGAAGTGATGCTCTCCTAACGGCTGACAAACAGAGAGAGACGTCCTCCTATGGGTTGAGGCAGATGGGCGGATGGGAGAAGACTGGCTATGTCCTGGAGAATGAAGTCAAAAGGGTTGAGTAGACTTCTGCTGTGGAGGAGGCTTCACCTGTTGTTGTTGTTTGCACGAGGTGGTTGACGTTGTTGCTGACATTGATGTCTAGGTTGCTGGGGAACCGATGGTAAGGGTCTAGCAACATAACGGCGTTGATAGGCTGATTGTTGCCGAAAAGGCCGGGCAGGTGGAGTCTTCTTCTTATTTTTGAGAAGAGTGTCCCAGCGAGTCTCATGTGCTGATAATTTTTGTGTGGTGGAGTCAAGAGAGTCACCAAAAAGTTCATCCCCTAGGCACGGTGCATTAGCCAGGCGATCTTGATGGTTGACATCAAGCTCCGATACTCTCAGCCAAGCCAGGCGACGCATGGCAACAGACATCGCCATGGCTCTTGAGGTAAGTTCGAATGTATCATAGATTGAGCGTACCATGAATTTGCGAAGCTGGAGAAGGGAGGAAGAACATTGACGGAAAGCAGATCGTTTGCGTTCAGATAGGTATTTCTCAAAAGAAGCTAAGTGTTGAATCAGATGCTTCAAATAGAAAGAGAAATGAAAGGCATAATTACCTGATCTATTTGCCAACATAGGAGGTTATTAAGGAATCCACTGTGCTGGGATTCAAAGGCAAATTAGATGCACATCTCCTTATGAGAGGCATAGAGGGATATGGGTGACTAAAACTACATCAGGTGTATACCTGACTGGGCCTCCGCGTGTGCGGATCGCCGGACTCGATGGACCATGGGTCTGATCCGGAGATGGCAGTTCTTATGTTCTTATGTTCTTATAGCATTTTGGTAAAACCTCTTTCCAAATTTGTCCATGGCCTTTCCTTCTCTGCCAGGAGGGACTGAGGCATACACACTAGCTCCCGCAGACTTCTTGAGAGTAGATTCGACAAATAATGATTCGTGCGGGAGCTGGGGCTTATCAAACCCAGGGATGGGGATGACTTTGTATAAGGAGTCTAACTTACGAGGAGCCCCTGGAATAGTCAAAGGAGTTTCTAGATTTTTATAGAAAGTCTCCCTTAAAATATCATGGAGGGGCAACTTCAGAAATTCCCTTGGAGGCTGGTCGAAGTCCAATGCATCAAGGAACGCTTTGGATTTTTTGGATTCAGCCTCCAAGGGAATGGAAAGAGACTCACACATCTCCTTCAGAAAAGTTGTAAAGGAAGAATTGTCTGGTTTAGAGGATGGATCATGAATAGAAGGATCCTCCTCACCAGAAGAACACTCACCCTCAGAGAGTAGTGGCTCTTCAGAGTCGCCCCAGAGGTCAGGATCCCTGACTTGAGAACTTCGATCCCGGGAATCCGGTGTCGAGGGCTCAAGGTGTCGGGATTTACGCACCGACTTTCCCGACCGCAAAGAAGCGGTACCGGGAGAGGTTAAAGGCTGCAATGGTACCGAAG
The DNA here is from genome assembly GCF_902459505.1 of Geotrypetes seraphini. Classification (NCBI taxonomy): domain Eukaryota; kingdom Metazoa; phylum Chordata; class Amphibia; order Gymnophiona; family Dermophiidae; genus Geotrypetes; species Geotrypetes seraphini. Next base: position 211,571,420 of record NC_047088.1, on the reverse strand, counting down.
TTTGGACAGCCTGATGAAGAGCTCTCGGTTCCGGTGCCAGTACCGGCATGGAAGTGGAGGAAGCCGAATGGACCGGTACCGATAGAGTGGAAGCTGACAATAGGGGCTGCTCCACTGTCGGTACCGGTGGCTCAGACTGGACCGGGACTGGAAGGTTCGGTGCCAAGAGAGCAGGGAGGAGTTGCTGCAACTGCTCTTTAAGCTGCACCTGAAGGACAGCTGCAATATGCTCGTCCAAAGAAGGCACCGGTACCGCTTTCTTTTTCTGCGGTACCTGTGGTGCCGCTCGACGCCCAGAGGATGAGGAGGCAGATGAAGATGCACTCACCTCTAAAGGGGCGGAGCGTTTGCGTGGGCGCCTCGTGGTCGGCAGGACTGGACTCGCTGCTACAGCAACCGGAGGGCGCTCGAGCGGGGAAGGCTTCTTAGCCGGCTTACCTGATTGGTGCGACGCCGGTGCGGTGTCACGCGGCGTCGAGGAAGTAGGTGCCGATTGTGAAGGAGCCGATGTCGGTGTCGATGCCGCAGAATCAGCCATCTCGGCACCGAAAAGTAATTTCTGTTGAATTTGTCGATTTTTCAACGTTCTCTTCTTTAAAGTGGCACAACGGGTGCAGGTGGAAGCCCTATGATCCGGACCCAGACACTGTAAACACCAGTTGTGCGGGTCGGTCAATGAAATGGGCCGTGCACACCATTGGCACTTTTTGAACCCTGGCTGAGGGGGCATGAAAGTAAAGTCGGCCTCTGCCAAATCGAAAGCCGAGGCTTCGATGATGGCAACAGGCCCCGCCGGGGCGAACCCGAGAATAAGAAAAATATATATATATATATTTTTTTTTTTTTTTGACGAAAAAAATACTAAAAAGAAAACTAAAAGAAGGAAGAATTCTTCCGATAGCAAATCCGCGCGAGCGGGAAGGCGAAAAAGAGCTTTTCAACGGCCGTTGAAAAGAACGCGGCTTCTTAGCTCCGCGGAAACTAAGAAACTGGGGACCGCGCACCTCCGGCGGGCGGGAGGGCACTCGCGCATGCGCGGTGCGGCCTACTAGAACTTTCCAAGTTCTTAGAGTGCAATCACTCTAAAATTGTCCGTACCGGGGCTCCGTCGGTGCCGTCACCCATCAGTCAAGAATATGCTGCCTGCTTGTCCTGGGATAAAACCAGTTATCTCTGGTTAAGTTCTTTCTAATTTACTCTGATTTAGTGGTGGTGTCAGGGAAGGTGGAATGAGGCAGTGAAGTCATAACAATTGCTATATTATCTTCCATCGCCAGTCAATGTGGTTGATAATTATTACATTGAGCACCTTATAAAAAATACACTAAAAACTGATAACTTTATTATTTTTGTATGATTGTGACCTTCTATATTTTTATAAATAGAGAGCGCCTAAAGTTTCAACACCTATCAGTGTCTAAGACCACCTTAGGAGCTTGTAGGTGCAATTCTATAAATGGTGCCTAACATATGATTGACATTTGTGCTCCTCGGCACTTACATTGGGCATTATTTATAGAATCAGGACCACTATCTTTCTTCTCTCCTCCTCTATAGCCTTCTCCTTGGATTCCTTCCTGCTTCTAGTGAGACTTTCAAGTACAGTAGAATCTCTGTTAACTGAAACTCAAGCAACCAGAACTCTCAAGTAACCAGAAAAAAAATCAAAGAAATACTGCAATATCTTAAATAAAAATGGAAATAAAATCAATTTCTGGTATAAATTTAAGTGTAAACCTGACATGCCACACCTGAGTACGCCCAAACTTTGCCTACCACATGTCCGGTAGTTTGTCTGGAACAGTTTATGGTATGGCATAGTGTGGGGTATAGTATTAGTTAGGCCTATTTTTAATAGTAACTCTCAAGCAACCAGAAACTACATTTATCCGACATCTACCAATCCCCATGGGTACTGGTTAACTGACAGTCTACTGTATTTCTCTACCTTTTTTTTTGGTCTAGGAGTTATTTCTCATGTCCACATTGTGACACAGAACATGTTTGATAACATAGGTGTGTCTCACTGGGTTGAGCTGCTGCCTCTGCACCCAGAGGTTGTGAGATCAAATCCTGTGCTGATCCTTGTGACCCTGGGCAAGTCACTTAATCCTCCAGTGCCGTCAGCTTTAAAAATTCCAACGTGACAAAAAGCCGGTATACAAGTCCCCTTTCCCTTCATCATACTTATAAAGATTGGGAAGCATGGTGATAATCTGTTATGGACTGCATATTTTATAGAAGCAAAAATCTGAATTGAAAAGGTAATATGTTGGAAATCAGTTTAGTACTTACCCATCCCCAAATAGCTATTCTGCTTTCATCGATAAATCCCATTTGTATAAATTGTCTGGGATAAAAAAAAAAGTTTCATGTTAAATAGAAGATCCATTAACTTTAAGCAGGCAATACATGATTATGAAGAGCAATATGTTATAAAGATGGGTAAAGAAAAGGAACAAAAAGTGAGGTAAGGAAGGAACCAAAGGAATCCTCGTCAAAAGTATTAATTTTTGCACTCCAACAAAATTAGCATGTGGCTCAAGTATAAAGTCATAGTCAATAATATTTATTTCTTCACTTCAACGTGTGACAGAAATATGAAGACTCGACATAGCTGCGTTTAGGCAAAACAATGCCTGTATCAGGAGTCCAGTCTCAGGAAATGTATCAATGATATCTACTATTATAATAAATAAGCGCAGATAAACCAGAAGCATAAGTTAAGAGCCTTTTGAGATCAAACATTTTTTCAAACCGGCAAACTGCTGCAGGAACACCCACGAAGGTTAGAAAAAAAAAAAAAAAAAGATAAGTAAGACAGGATGTGCATCTGCATGCTTTTAACCATATTTTTGAGTTAAATCTTTGCTCCCAACAGTATTTTAAATTCTGCAAGTCCAGATATCACTGGTGGGACACTGCATATCCGGTAATATTCATGCCTATATATGAAGTGCATGAAAAAAAACCAGTGTGGACTGACAAGGAAATTATTGCTATTACCGTATTTTTTTGCTCCATAAGATGCAGGTTTCCCCCCCCCCAAAAAAAATGGGTGCAAATGTCTGTGTGTCTTATGGAGCAAATGTAACCCCCTCTCTCCCCCGGTACAGTGACTTTTCCGGCGTGGCGTGCGCGCAGTAGTAGCATGCTGGCCTCCCTTGCGGGCCGAGGCTCCATTGTGGTGTTAAAGGACGCACGGAGACAGGCAGCTATGAACCGGCTGGGAGAAGCACATGGCTGGGGAGTGACGTCAGTGCGCCACAAGCCTGGGTCCTTCTGTGGCCCGAAAACGGTCGAGGACGCTCTGGGCTGTGAGGCGCGTTGGGGGTGGCCCTGCTAGTCTCCTGCCTGGAAGGTGATCGCTTTGCTTAGGAAGCCTTCGCTTTCCACTCGCGTTCTTCCCTGTCGGGCCTTGCATCTTCCTGGACGCTGGGAGCCGGGAATCTCCGGGCAGCACAATAAGGCTCTATTGAGTTCGTCCTGGGACTGAAAGAGCGGAATCTGCCCAAAAGGCTGAGGAGGAGCGAGAAGCCCGTGAACTGGATCCACAGCGATCGCCACTTCTCAGAGCTGGTATGAAGGAGGTGCGAGACCAGTGCTCTAGGAGCTCTTGACATTGTTTAGTAGCAGGTTATATCGCTTATAGCCAGGCTTTAATTGGTAGCCAGGTCTAAAATAATCAAGAAGTATTGTCAGAAACCAGGGCTGCTTTAAGGTTCTTCTCCAGACATGGGATTGTGTCCTTCCACTAAAGACTAGTTTGGCCAAACTTGGGAAAAGGAACAGTAACTACTTTATATTACAAAAAAAGTGTGGGCACCCCTGCATTAGGGTTTGATTAGCTGCATCTCCTGCAGTCCAGCATCTCTCTTGCTCTTAATCACTCTCTCCCTTTCCCTCCCCCTCAATCAGTCTGGTATCCCCCTCCTGATATATATTAGTATACAATTTGGTTCAGAATGTTCTTTTTCTTGTTTTCCTCCTCTAAATCTAGGGTGTGTCTTATGGTCAAGTGCGTCTTATACTGCAAAAACTATTTAGATTTAGGGCTCCTTTTATCAAGCCGCGCTAGCGGGGTTAGCGTGACGGACATTTCATCATGCGCCAACCCCCGCGGTCGTCTAAAAAACTAACGCCTGCTCAATGCAGGTGTTAGCGGCTAGCGCAGCAGGCGGTTTAACGCTCGGTATTACACGTGTTAAACCCCTTCCGCAGCTTGATAAAAGGACCCCTTAGTTAACATCTTTTAAATAATTCTTCAAGGCAAGTTTCATTCAGATACAGTATGTCAATTAAATTGGAAAATGTGTTCCTCTCAAAGGACTGGTATGTATATATATTTGTATAAATTCCTTAAGGTAATTTTCAAAACAGAGGTACACCCATATTTTCATTTTGAAAATTCACCTGTAGACACACAAAGAAAGGATATACATGTACTATTCCCTACTTGCTCCTGAACTAGCTGGTCAAATGTCCAAACCTTTTTTTAAACCCAGCTACACTAACTGCTATTATCACATCTAGAACTTAACTATTCACAGAGTAGAAAAATAGCTCTTCCCATTTGCTTTAAAGGTATTTCTATGTAACTTCATTGAGTGTCCCCTAGTCTAAGTAATTTTTGAAAGCATAAAAAATTGATTCACCTTTTACCTGTTCTACAACATTCAAAGTGTTCTACTGTGCCCTTACTTGGCTGCTGAGATCTGATCTTGCACTTCGTATGTTCCCAGCCGCCGGTACACGGTATACATAATCTCATCACCTTGATAACAGCTTCCTCTACCATCAAAGCTGGCCACTATAATCTTCTCTGTGCTTGCCAGATAGGTAGCCCAGTTAATTCGATAAACCTGGTCTACTTTTTGGCTGCATGGTCCTGCATACCTGCAGAGGAACCAAAATAATTTTTAACTAAGATTTAAAAATGTATTCATTTTATTGCTGGATATATCTATAATTTAAAGTTTATGAAAATAAATCTAGCAGTATAAACATGTACATTAAAAATGTTAAAGGATACAATCAAAATAAATAGAAACACCATGAAAGTTTATATACCCTAATAGTGGTTATTTTTAAAAGCTTTATTCTTGTTTTGGATGTCTGAAAGCTGGTAAGTAGTCATCCATGATGTCCAAATCCTAATTTTACAAAGATAGGATAAATACATCTAGCGCTGCAGTATATCCATAGACAAGGAGGCTTGGTTTGGGCATGTTTTGGGTGGTACTAGGGAGGGCACAAAATATCGACATTCAGAAGTGAAAGAGACGTCCAAGTCTAAAAAGATGGAAATTGTTATTCATGTTGGAATGCTCTTATTCCCCAAGCTCAGTCTTACTATTTATTCAGAAAAGTTCTTAAAACTTTCCTGTTTGAGAAATATGTGACTTAATTTCCATTTGTATTTTCTGAGAAATATTTGATATGCTCATGCATGTAATTCACTGTTTGTACAGCATCTTCTTGTTGTGAACCGCCTTGAACTGTTGGTTTGGCGGTATGTAAGAATAAAATTATTATTATTTAGACCTGATACTTGTCAATCTAGGTTGCAGAAAGCAGATTGAGCAGCTGCCCACTGAAGGGATTAAGGTGTGACATTTCCTTTATCCTCCAGTGGCTGTTGTCTCCCTCCTCTCCCGAATGTGAAACTGGCAAAGGAATCCATACTCTATGACAGTTTCATGTATTATGGACATTCTTAACAAAGCATTCCCCCCCCCTTTTCTCTTTAGGCTTTCTTCCCTTTTCTCTCGTTCTGTCCTTTTTATGCTTCTTTCCGACACAAATTGTAGTTCTCCCTTTTTCCTATCGCTCCAGTCCGTCAATTGGAGTCTTTTTTACATAAAATTCTAAGCGATTTACAATTAAAATGGGGGGGAATACTAGTAATCAAATTTTAATAAATTTGAAACTTGAAGTTATTCAGAGTAGCCTATTAGTTCAACAGACTGAGAACCAAGGGACCCAGATTCAAATAGGTTCTTATTTTTTAATTGTGAGCACTCCAGAAACAGAAAAAAAAAACTACTGGTAAGCCCTGAAGGCCACTGCTGACCAGAACTGATAGGGGACCCGGTGGAGTAGAGTGGCCAAGCTGACCATTCCTGACAGGGGGGACTGATGCTGGCATGAGATCAAATAGTGAAGCAAGAGGGTTATTGATTTCTTATTGTATGTTGGCTTTTATTTCTTTTCTATGTATATTTGGATGTATGATGTAAAGAACAACAAAAAGAGGCATTGGAGATGTCACAGCCAACTGATGGTTACGAGTCTTTTATTTGAAGTCAAACAGCCGACTAGGATCCAAGTTTCGGCGACTGCGTTGCCTTCCTCAGGGGACAATGTATGATGTAAGACTTTTTGGCCCAGATTCTGTAACTGGCGCCATTGTCGGTGGCTGCCTTAAAAGCGGCCACCGATCGCATGTCAATCACATGACGGCACAGGGTACAGAATCGTGCCACCAACAAAGGTAGGCATTGGAAACGTAAGCCAGGGTTTTCCTGGACTACGTTTCCAGCGCCTATCTATGATGTGAATTGCGCCTCCACAGGCACTTCAGGCCACCTAACACCACTTCTAGTGTTAGCCACGGCCACAGTGGCGTTCGGTGGCCTACAGCACCTAGGAGATGCGATTCCGGTGCTGGTAAGCGCCTTGAAACTCATTTAAAACATTGGTTAAATGGCTTTTTTTTTTTTTTTTAACTGAGCTTGGGCACCTACTGGCACCTAAAAATTTGGTGCCGGTTCTTGAATCTGAGCTTTTGTAATCAGTTTTGTGATTTTATATTGTAAAGGGGAATATTAAATAAAATACATAAATAAACATAAAAATATTTATCAAATACCTCCTGCGGAATTTAAACCCTGAAGACTGAGGTAATATATAAGGTTTTTGTGGCATAGGCACAGCTGAATAACACATAACTATGCTGATATTCAGCAGGAGATTGCTGGCTAAGTTTGCCACCCAGATAGACCCACATAAAAAGGTCTATCTTTAGCTGCTAAGACTAGCCAATGAATACTGGCTTAGCTGGTGATGTCTTGGCCGGCCAAATATAAGCCAGAAATTCAATGCCAGTCGTCAGATATGGTGCTGGCACTGAACTTCCAGGTTTACCATAGACTGCAGGAGACAGCTGGCTATTTCTCACGGTCTGAATGTCGGGCAGTTACTATTTGTTTAAAATGAAGTTAGAAAACTTTTATAACAGTTTTTCTCTTTTCTTATTTGCATTTTTTAAAGTATCAAAAGTCTTGCCAGAGCTGTACATCAAATTCATGCCTTTGAAATGTATATGTTCAACTGAATAAAATCTACTTACACATCAATAAGTAGTGGATATTTCTTTGATTTATCAAAATGAGGAGGTAGGGTCAGTTGATACCACAAATCTAAATGTAAACAAACATATATAAATAGATAGATATATTTCAAAAACAAAATTAAGGGCTTGGATTTTTAATGAATTTGAAGTTTATATTGCTTGATTGTACACAGATTAAATCATCACCAAAGTTTCACATATTAGTGACTCTAGACAATAACCGGTCAATATTCAGCCAACGGAAGTTAGTATTATTTTAATTGCTGATCTTCACAGGGAGAATTAGGCGCCAATATTCAGTGCCAAGTCATGATATGCAGGTCCTGGCCAATATACAGCTAGGGCCTGCATAAGGAAAGCAGGTCCTTCCAATGAACCATCCCTCCCCAATTCTTATTCCTCTTCAATCTCCTGATCCCTCCAAGGATCAAGAAACCTCTCCTGACCCCTTCTGAAGATCAATGGGCCCCCCTCCCTCACATCTTCCCCAGGGGTTCATGGCCTCCTCTTTCCTAATCACAAAGATCCATGGTCTTTCTTTCCCCCCCCTCCAACCATTCTGATTCCTCTTCCTCCTTTCTCCTCTGAAAGGAACTAGATGCCTCAAAAAGAATCCCCCACTTTGATCCCCTTTAGGCCCCCATGGCTTATCTTTAAAGTTCCTAGTGGTTGAGAGGTCCAATAGGCAGGGATGATAGCTCACTTACTCTTGTTCCTGTGGCTCTGATATCAAAGTGAACATTATAAACACTAAGCTTTATCTTTAATCTTATCTATTGTTTTGCCTTTTGTCTTTGTTTTGTTCTATTTCTATCATTTAAATTTCTCCAGAATTCTACTGTTCAACGGCTCCCCCTTCTGCTTCTATTCCTTTCTCTCCTCTCTTCTACCTTCCAAAGTATTTAGATCAATGCTGTCTTGTTAAAATGTTTATTTTATTTTTATTTTTCCTCTAACTCTACTTTTCACTTCTCTATTACCCTCCAGGTACTTTAGTTAGATTGTGAGCCTTCGGGACAGTAAGGGAATTTTTCAAGTACCTTTCTTATTTCTAATCTTAATGTATATTTTCTGTAAACCGCTTAGAACCTAACGGATGTAGCGGTATATAAGAAATAAATTACATTACATTACATTACATTACTAACAGCAGTCTCATGATACTAGTGCTAGTACAGCAAGTCTGCCACTAGAGATCACAGAGGCCCTTTGGAGACTTGAGCCACAAGTGGCAGGAAGAAGTGGGCATCAATCCTGCATCTTGGACTCCTAGACCATCAAGGATCTTAAAGGTAGATTCAGCGTGGTCTACAGGAATTGGAGGGGGGCAGAAGCTACTTATTGGTTAGTTCCCTTCAGAAGAAAGGGAGGAGATCAGAACTGGGGGAGTATTAAGAAGAAGGGGACTATTGATTTTTAGGGAGCGGCATGTAAAGGAGTTAGTTATGGATCCAGGGGTGGGGAGAAACAGAAAGTTGGGGGCTGCAGGGGTTCCGGCACTTTGTCCGGGTTTTGAAAAGCCTCCTGAAATTCCATCAGGCAGGGAGGAAATCCGCACATGCGCGACAAGAGCAGGCAGTGGGGGGTGGAGCTAGGGTGGGACTGGGGATGGGATTAGGGCATGTTTTTCTCTGCTCCAGTTATCTCATTTCCTACTGAAGTTTTGCTGCTTAATATACCAGGGTAAAATATTTAGGAGTGGTTATGGACAAGGAAATAACTTTTTGATATCAAATACATTCTGTTATGGAAAAACTGAGGGTTCAGAATATACTGATCCTCCAGGTAGATTTCAGGTAAGTCCTGCAAAGTCTGTCATTGAGCTGCCTGGATTTCTGGAATCTAGGATATGTGGGATTACCTGCATCATTGATTCAATCTTTACAAGTAGTGCAAAATTCAGTTCCTATGAGCGGCACCGCAGAGATTGGGACTTGATCTTTAATCAACTGGCAGTTTGAGGACTTGGGGGGGAGGGGGATTAGGAGAGGTTGTGGGGACGCTATGGGGCTCATAATAAAAAAAAAACGTCTAAAAAGTGGCCTAAATGGGTACTTGGACGATCAAAAAGCCTGATCGTCCAAGTACCCATAATCAAAACTGGTTTTAGACGTATCTAAAATCAGCTTAGGCCTTTCCCCTGCCTCTAAACGCATAGAGTGAAAAGAGGTATTTTTAGAGGAGGGGAAAGGGCGGGAGGTGGGCCGACCTACACCTAGGCATAAAGCAAGTATAACCAAATCTTTCGACAGGTTGCCTAGTCGGCACTAATACGTTTTGACTTAGAATAAGTCAAAATAGGAATAAGTGCTGAAAAAGGGCATGCTGAGCTGATGGCGGCTGGCACGATCAGCTCAGCGGCCTGGCAACCTACCCACCCCCCACCACAACCATCGCGGCAGGAGAGATGGCTCATCTCACCTGCCGCGATGCGATCACCCTTCTACCTGAACTACCGTGACCCGCGGCAGGAGAGATGCCCAATCTCTCCAGCCGCAATTTGTGGCAGTTCGGGTAGAGGGGTGATTGCATTGCGGCAGGGTAGATAGCCAATCTCTCCTGCTGCAATGCATCACCCCCCTCCCCCGACAATGATCTGGGCAGGAGGGAGCCCTAGCTTTCCTGCCCTGGTGAGCCGTGACCCCCTCCCCGCCCGACAAGATCAGAGCAAGAGGGAGACCAAGCCCTCCTGCCCTGGAGAGCTGCGCCCCCCCCCCTCCGCCAATTACGATTGGGCCAGGAAGGAGCCCTACTGGGCCAATTCTGGTTGGCCCAGGTGCCTCAGGCCCCACCTGTGGGCAGGGTTTGAACCGCCTGGGCCAATCAGGCCCTAAGGCCCACCATTCCAGGGACCCGTCCATTCGGCCAACTTGTACAGGTATGGGGAAGGGGATTTGGGGTGGGAGGGTCGAGGGGTCAGCGGGGTTCTCGCGGGTCAGCAAGGGGACGATCGTGGGTTCGGGGGGGGGGCTCTTATGTTGGGCTTTTGGGACTTAGGCTTTTTTTGGTTGATTATATGTTGTTAGTGTAGACATAGTGGTGGTCTGGGTGTTTAAACAGCTGAACGTAGAGGCAGGCCATTATAAGAAAAAAAAACCTCCTTTTGGATGTTTTTTTTGATAATGAACATTTTCCCTGCTTCTACTTTCAACGTGTAGGCCAAAAGGGGACTTAGACGTTTTTTTTTATTATGCCCCTCTATGTGTTTTGGTTGTTGTCTACTGTTCATTATGTATGCTGTGTTATTTTCCAAGTTTCCAAGTTTATTAAAAATTTAATAAAATCACTTATCTTAGGGCTCCTTTTACGAAGCCACGTTGGTGGTTTAACGCGCGAAATAGCGCGTGCTAATTTGCCGGCCACGCTAGCCGCTACCACCTCCTCTTGAGCAGGCGGTAGTTTTGGCTAGCACGGAGGTTAGCATGCGCTACAAATGTGCTTGTGATAAAGCCGTTAAAGCGGCTTCGTAAAAGGAGTCCTTACTTTGCTAAGCAAAATACAATTTTTTTTTAAAGGAACATTTAAAACAGAATTTAAAAGAACAAGAGATAACAAAGACATTGGGCTCCTTTTATCAAGCTGCGCTAGCAAGGTTAACGCGCGTGACGTTTCATCATGCGCTAACCCCCGCGCTGGCCTAAAACTACTGCCTGCTCAAGAGGAGGCGGTAGCAGCTAGCGCGGCCGGGGGTTTAATGCGCGCTATTACGCGCATTAAACCGCTAGCGCGGCTTGATAAAAGGAGTCCATTGTCTGACTGGTACAAAAGGGAAGAAGGGAGAAATACATTATTTGTAAAGGAAAGCTACATTAAAGGTAAAAACGAAAGGGAGGGGATGGATTGTATTAAATCACAGAATGCATCAAAGAGAAATTAAACATCATAGGCATCCTTAAATAAAAAACATTTTAGGCTGCTTTTGAAACGGTCCATGCTCTTTTCTTCCCTTAGATATAAAGGGAGGGCATTCCAAATAGTTGGAGCGATTACAAAAAAAATATGACGTGTGCCTGTTATCTTTAAAGCTGGAACAGTCAGTAAATGTTGGTCGGATGATTGAAGTGCACATGATGGAATGTAAGGAATAAGTAAATTATTTATGAATTGTGGTTCATTTACAATAAAAATTTAATGCTATAAAAAAATGTAGTTGTATGGTTATTGTCTGGGTTGGATAAATATGAAAATGTTGGGTTGGATAAGTATGAACATGGAATTCCTTTTTATTCAGAAACTACAATGGTTGCCTGTGGCTCAAAGGATTAAATTTAAATTGTTACCAAGAGTCTGAATCACAAATTGTGCCAATACATTTCAAACAACATTCATTGTTTTGTGCTAAGAAGGTTGCTTTGTTCAGAAGACTCTTATATGCTGGTTGTACTGACTTTTTGGGCCACTCGATTGGAACATATAGATAAGAGGGCTTACCGTATTTTCACGCATATAACGCGCATACGTGTATAACACGCATACGCATATAGCGCGCGGGTCCAAAGCATTTCTGTAAAAAATTTTTTATATAGCACGCACACGCGTATACCGCGCATGCTGCTATAACCTCCTCCCACACCCGCTAACTCTTCTGGCCTGCGAACTGGCATCCTCCCCCCTCCCCCACGATCCTACATCCCCCCCAGCACCGCAAAATATCTCTTACCCGATTGGGCACCGGCACCAGCACCAATGCACAGGACGTGCCAGTGCCAGTACCCGAAGATCCTCCCTCGTTGTTGCTGGGCTGGGCTGGGCGGTGCGAGGGAGATCCTCCTTCTTCCTTGTGCCGGACTGGACTGGGCTTTGAGCATTTGCGCATGCTCAAAGCCTTCTGGTCTCGCTCTCTCCGAGATTCTGGTCTCGGAGAGAGCGAGACCAGAAGGCTTTGAGCATGCACAAATGCTCAAAGCCCAGTCCAACCTGGCACAAGGAAGAAGGAGGATCTCCCTCGCACCGCCCAGCCCAGCCCAGCAACAACGAGGGAGGATGTTCGGGCACTGGCACTGGCATGTCCTGTGCATTGGTGCTGGTGCCGGTGCCCAATCGGGTAAGAGATGTTTTGCGGTGCTGGGGGGGTGTAGGATCGCGGGGGAGGGGGGGTGACGTGAGCGGGGGGAAGGATGCCGGTTCGCAGGGGGGATGCCGGATCGGAATGAAAAAAAAAATTGTACAACGCGCTCACGCGTATAACGCGCAAGGTTATGCACGGTTTGTAAAAATCGTGTATAACGCACGCGTTATATGCGTGAAAATACAGTACACTATAGTTGGCCTGAGTGGAACAGATTGCCTGTGGGACTGCAATGTAAAATAATTTATCAGTACAGTGGTGCCTCGCATAACGGACGCCTCGCACAGCGAACGCTGCGCACAACGAACTTTATGTCTTGATTCGTACAACGAACTTCGTTTCACACAACGAAGTCGCCCGAGCTGCATCCTTCCGCGCAGGCACTGCGCTTAACTGCCCTCTCTCCGCCTGGCTCCCTTTTGCCCCCCCCGACTCCCCGACACGATCGGGGCAAGAGGGAGCCCAAGCCCTCTTGCCCCCCCGACTCCCCGACACGATCGGGGCAAGAGGGAGCCCAAGCCCTCTTGCCCCCCCCGACTCCCCGACACGATCGGGGCAAGAGGGAGCCCAAGCCCTCTTGCCCCCCCGACTCCCCGACACGATCGGGCCAGGAGGGAGCCCAAGTCCTCCTGGCCACGGCGACCCCCTAACCCCACCCTGCACTACATTACGGGCAGGAGGGATCCCAGGCCCTCCTGCCCTCGACGCAAACCCCCCCTCCCCCCAACGACCGCCCCCCCCAAGAACCTCCGACCGCCCCCCAGCCGACCCGCGACCCCCCTGGCCGACCCCCACGACACCCCCAACCCCCTTCCCCGTACCTTTCTGTAGTTGGCCGGACAGACGGGAGCCAAACCCGCCTGTCCGGCAGGCAGCCAACGACGGAATGAGGCCGGATTGGCCCATCCGTCCCAAAGCTCCGCCTACTGGTGGGGCCTAAGGCGCCTGGGCCAATCAGAATAGGCCCGGGAGCCTTAGGTCCCTCCTGGGGGCGGGGCCTGAGGCACATGGGCCCAACCCGACCATGTGCCTCAGGCCCTGCCCCCAGGAGGGACCTAAGGCTCCCGGGCCTATTCTGATTGGCCCAGGCGCCTTAGGCCCCACCAGTAGGCGGAGCTTTGGGACGGATGGGCCAATCCGGCCTCATTCCGTCGTTGGCTGCCTGCCGGACAGGCGGGTTTGGCTCCCGTCTGTCCGGCCAACTACAGAAAGGTACGGGGAAGGGGGTTGGGGGTGTCGTGGGGGTCGGCCAGGGGGGTCGCGGGTCGGCTGGGGGGGGCGGTCGGAGGTTCTTGGGGGGGGCGGTCGTTGGGGGGAGGGGGGGGTTTGCGTCGAGGGCAGGAGGGCCTGGGATCCCTCCTGCCCGTAATGTAGTGCAGGGTGGGGTTAGGGGGTCGCCGTGGCCAGGAGGACTTGGGCTCCCTCCTGGCCCGATATTGTCGGGGAGTTGGGGAATCGGCGGGGCAAGAGGGCTTGGGCTCCCTCTTGCCCCGATCGTGTCGGGGAGTCGGGGGGGCAAGAGGGCTTGGGCTCCCTCTTGCCCCGATCGTGTCGGGGAGTCGGGGGGGCAAGAGGGCTTGGGCTCCCTCTTGCCCCGATCGTGTCGGGGAGTCGGGGGGCAAGAGGGCGTGGGCTCCCTCTTGCCCCGATCGTGTCGGGGAGTCGGGGGGCAAGAGGGCTTGGGCTCCCTCTTGCCCCGATCGTGTCGGGGAGTCGGGGAGTCGGGGAGTCGGGGGGGCAAGAGGGCTTGAGCTCCCTCTTGCCCCGATCGTGTCGGGGGTGCCAGGGACCACACGGAGTCACCCACCGTACCACCCGATTCGGGTAAGCGCAGGTATCGGTGGGTGGCTTATTTGCGGGGGGGTGCCTTATTTTACATTTTTTTCTAAAAAGGGGGGGCTGTCTTATTTGATGGCCCTGCCTTATCATCGGGGAAACACGGTAGAAAAAAAAAAAAAAATGAACAGTTAAGTCCCAGTTTTTGCCGCTGAGACTCTGCCCTCTCTCACTGTAAAATTAGACTCTACTTAGTCTGTCTTTAAATTTAAAAAATGTGTGTTGTTTTAAAAAACAATTATGTTTTTAGATGTATCTAAATAAAAATAATAACCAAAAATTTATCTTTTTTTATGTCATCTTAGCATATTTTATGCTGCAGAACGAATTATTTTTTTTTACATGTATTCTTATGGGAAAACGCGTTTCACATAACGAACGTTTCGCATAACAAACTTGCTCCTGGAACCAATTAAGTTCGTTGTGTGAGGCACCACTGTATTTAAATGGTTGCTGATACAGCATTTATTCATACAGGTGAAGTTCTAAATAGCTGCGGCTATCTGGACTCTTCTGATATTTTTAAAAATGTGTTATTTTTGTTATGTATTCCTGTACCTCGCTTTGGAATAAGGTGGGTTATAAATTTGTAATAAAATAATTGGCAATCATCGATCATAAGGGTAACTGCAAAATTTAGAAAATGATCAGCGTTTAGACTTACCAAAGTTATGCAGCTTAATTGTGTTGTTTTCTGTGGAAGGCATCTGAATATCCTTTAACAAGGTTTCCAGCCTGGTGTTATCCTCTAGAATTCTGATTTCTAAGCAGATAATTGGCAGCATTCAATGCACCCGTGGTAAAAGGACAGTCACCAATCAATTTGAAACCAGATAGTATTTTCATCATGCAGTTTTATTTTCTTCATCCCCCCCACCAACACACACACACATTTCCTTTTCTAGGTGGGTTAGTTGGATGTTTATCCAATACAAATAACCCTTAGAGCAGATGCTGGACAAAACAGTGTCATAAGCAAACGTTTCTCTCAGTGCAACCCCTTCCTTTCAGGCTCTTGCACTAACAAACTTGTAGATTGTTGCAAGTGTGCTGTGATACCCCACCCCCCACCCTGGCTTTTTACCCAATGTGGACCTCCATTTCTTACTCATCCTTGGAAAAAGCCCTACCTATAGGAGTATTTATTTTAAAAAAGTTTCTAGCCTGCTTAAACCTAAGTGGTTTACAAAATATAAACATAATCTGACATACAAACATTTAAAAGAACAACATTATCAACTATCTAACATTCACCTCAGTCAAAATTCAATTTAGTCAAGTAAAAACTTCCATAAGCAAAATGGTTTTCAGAACATTTTTTTTAAAAAAATCTCTGAACATCAGTCCAATCAATTAAAAGCTTCCATGAATAATGTAATTTTCAGGACTTTCTTACATTTCTAAACATCAGGGAGCAGTCTTAATAATCCCTTTAGATTATTCCATAATAATACACCTGCCATGGAAATTGAAGATTTTCTGGTATTTGCATAATGCATGTGTAACAGTTCTTCTGTTACCTATCGCAAGGCTCCCTGTGATCATAAAGACCCAATGGGGTGATATAAGCTCATCTCTTGTGTCAAATACTGAAGAATCTTACAATGAATAACTTTAAAGACCAACACTAAAACTTTAAAGATAATACAAAATTTGACAGGTTCGGGGTCCGGTCCATTGAGGCTGTTAGGGCAGCTTTGACCCTTGGGGCAGTGCTCAAGTTTGCTGTGTGTTTGTGTGTATTCCACTAGCTTCATTTGCTGATAGGCTGCTAGTGTTCTTGGGCCGGTCCTGGTATGTCTCAAGGGACTTACAGTAGAAGTTTCAGCAATGGTGTTACTAGTTCATATTTGCTACCACCACATATCAGACGTGCTACTGCATTTTGCACCACCTGCAATACCTTACACCTTAAAGATGCTATTCCCAGATAAAGGGCATTGCAGTAGTCTAATTTTTGAATTACTATAGATTGTACCAGGCAGGGAACACTGATAAAATCACACTGATTACAATGCAGCTCTCTTTATTATACGATTTATGTAAATTCATTGCAATTTACGGCCTCTTTTACAAAGCCGCACAGCAACAGCCCCGAAGCCCTTTTAAATTTCTATGGGTTTCGGGGCCGTTAGCACAGCACAGCCTCTAGCGCGGCTTTAAAAAAGAGGCCGTAAGTCTTATTTTACAGTTAAAGGAGGCATTTATTAAGGTGCATTATGGCTAGAACATGTATTATTTGCCCCTTAACATGTGTTAAAGGACATGTGCTACATTCCTGTAAAGCATGTTAGTCTAATGTACCATAGGTTACACAGCAAAACTTTCACTACTATGTAAATTGAATAGTATAGCTTACAATGAACACTTCAAATTGTGTTATTCATGGAAAAATAACAGCAGCAAAATGCTGACATACCTGAATAGGAAGCATTGGGCTGCAAAGGTGCAACCTGATGCTCCCAGCTGCTTCTTAACAGAGCCAGCCAAAATCTGATGCCCATTCCCAGTCACAACCCCTACTCCTAATGTCCCCCAATCACTTTTGTTCCTCACAAAAACCTCCCCACTCAATTCCCCCCCCCTCCCATAGCCCTCTACCCTGAAGACCCCTCCCCCCTTTCTCTAGCCCCTGTTATTTTCATGCTAGGCCCTTCTGGGGCTACCTTGCAACATTTCTGATTTCAGGAGGGATTGAGTTATGAATAGGAGGGATCCCCAGTTGCTCCTGCCACTTGCTAGTGCTAGGTTCAAAATGGCTTCTGCAACCTCATGGGATTATTCCTAGGGGTCAAGTCAACCCTTTGCTTGATCTATAGCAGTAGTAGCACAGGACTGCCAATGCTCCTAGTTGACAGCAAGCAGTGTTGTTCATATACTGCAAGAATGACTAATCTGTGGCACTGAGCTACTTCACTCCCAAGTCTGACTTTTATTGCACCTTAATTACTTTTACTATCGTAAAAATTAATATCACTGTACAGTGAGTCATTTCAATATCTCAAGTAAGGACTTTGAATTTTTCGCCTATTACTTTTTAACTAAGTATTTGTAAGGAACGTATGCTACAGAGTTTAAATGTTTCCAGATTCACTTGAAGTAGTGCCAGATCATACCTGTATCATCGGTACTCCTCTGTATGGTAAAAATGGGAATGCCTGGACCTGTGACAATAGAGTAAGAAGATGTTTATATCTTTCCTAAATGTATTCCTAAATACAGCCATATTTTTTAACTTTGTATTGAGTCTCATACTCACCATGACAAATCAGCCTATAATAACTGGAATTTTTGCTAAAATATGCAGAATAATACTGGCATCTTTCTGGTCGCAGTCCACAAGTAATACAAACTGCCTGATTTGACTCGTCCAACCTTTTTATTCTGTAAAGTGTATGAAAAGGTTTTTTTTTAACATTAAAATCAATTCAAATAATATTTGTTGAAATATAAAGATGTTAGATGCCTTGTTAAAATGTCATATAAATACTCATATTTCAAGGGTCAATTTAAAAGGCATTTCTACAGGTAAATAGTGTGTTATCTGATTGTTATTGTGCTTTTATTATAATTTGTATTCTATTATTGTATCATAGGTTTCACTGTCATGCTTGCCACTATCCACCATTTCCTGAATTCTTTATTATAAACTACTTAGATCTTTTAATGGCTTAGCGGTTATCAAACAAGATTGAAAAGTGAAATGTTAATACAGAAAAAGGCTTGCATGAAATTGCCTGGATGTGCATAAATTTATACACACCAATATGTGTATAAACTTATCCGATCTGAGTGGAGGCATTCCTGTGGGCGGGACTCAGAAGGGGTTAATATTTATGAACAAACTTTGGCCCCCGTTTATCAAGCTGCGGTAGAGCGTTTTAGTGTGGGCCTGTGAAGTAAATGCTCTGATGCTCATAGAACTTAAATAAGCATCGGAGCATTTACCTCGTCGGATCATGCTAAAATGTCCTACCATAATTTGATAAAAGGGGGCCTTTATATAAACTAAAATATACACATATGTGTACAAAATAAGCCAGTCTGAATAGAAGAGTAAATGTGGATAATTTTTTATCTCAGTGTGAAAGTATGCAAAAATCTTTCCTTTAAAGAGTGGTGTTACTAGAGGCTAGACACCCTGTTTTATAATTACCAGGATTTTTTTTTCCTTTAACTGTACTTTTCTAGAACTATGATTGTAATATTAGGCATGGAGGGACATTTTTAACATATCTAAGGGCTCCTTTTACTAAGCTGCGCTAGCGGTTTTAGCACGCTCTGCAGATTAGCGCCCAAAAACTAACACCAGCTCAAAGGTGGCGTTAGCATCTAGCGCATATGGCAATTTAGCGTGCGCTAAATGTGCGCTAAAACCGCTAGCGCAGCTTAGTAAAAGGAGCCCTAAGTCTCACTTTATACATTTTGAGAAAAAATGTCCAAACAACTGGATGGAGAAAATGTCTATTTTCAAAACTGCAAGATATCTTATCTTTTTTTTTTTAAATGAGCTATCTAGATGTTTGGGCCCTTAGTGCATCTATTTTTTTGGCCATCTTCAAATATGAAAACATCCAAATGCAAAATGTCTAAAACCAAACCATTTGGATGTAGGCGGGGCCACACTCTATACTAGACCGGCCATATAGACATACCAGCTGAGCAGTAGGGCATCTTAGGGGGCATTGCTGTGAATTTCATATAAAGGTTGCCAGGTACACATCTCACCAGAACCCCCATTGTATTCTGTGCCCTGTAAAACTCACCCAAAATCTACTGGAGCCACCTGTCTACCATCTCAATAGGCCTTCTGACTGCAGGTGTCACTTATATATAGGTACAATATGTTTTTAGTGGGCTCACACTTTTCCTCACAAGTGTACTAGTTAGGATGGGACATGGCCTGGGTCCCTTTCTTTGGAGTGATAAGAACATAAGATTAGCCTTACTGGGTCAGACTAATGGTCCATCAAGCCCAGAAGCCTGTTCTCATGTTGGCCAATCCAGGTTCCTACAAACTGGCCAAAACCCGAGGAGTAGCAAAATTCCATGCTACCGATCCAGAGCAAGCATTGGTTTCCCCCATGTCTTTCTCAATAACAGATTATGGACTTTTTCTCCAGGAACTTGTCCAAACCTTTCTTAAAACCAACTATGCTATCCACTCTTACCACAACCTCTGACAAAGCGTTCCAGAGCTTAACTATTCTCTGAGGGAAATATTTCCTCCTATTGGTTTTAAAAGTATTTCCCTTTAACTTCATTGAGTGTCCCCCTAGTCTTTGTAATTTTTGATGAAGTGAAAAATCAATCTACTTGTACTCGTTCTACTCCACTCAGGATTTTGTAGACTTCAATCATATCTCCCCTCAGTCGTCTCTTTTCCAAGCTGAAGAGCCCTAATCTTTTTAGTCTTTCCTCATACGAGAGGAGTTCCATCCCCTTTATCATCTTGGTAATTGAGCTGGTGTTAGTTCTAGAAGCTTAGCTCACGGTAATTTCCTGCGTGTGCTAAAAACGCTAGCGCACCTTAGTAAAAGGAGCCAATAATGATAGCACACTCCAGCAATACTCCAGTAAGGCTCCAGTGTTTGTATGTGTAGTTTTAAATTTAACTCCTGTGTCCGGGAATAGACTCCACCTTGTGTGCTTTGTGGACGTCTCTCATTTCTTTGGGGAGCCTGGTCTATTGCCTCTGTTTTTGGTTCCGCAGTTGTTACAGCAGGCCCTTCCAGTGGCTTTGTGGATTCCAAACTACTATAATTTTTTTTTAAATAATGCGAGCAGTTTTACAATTTCCAAATTACAATGGGCCTATTCTCTCCTTTTACAAAACCATGAAAGCGTTTTTTAACACAGGCCAGCATGCCGAATGCTATATGCTGCTCTCGACACTCATAGGAACTCTATGAGTGTCTGGAGCAGCGCAGAGTATTCAGTGCACCAGCCTGCGCTAAAAACTGGTTTTGCAATTTTGTAAAAGGGGGGTATGTATTGGTTTTAATGTTCTCATAAATGATACTAATATTACTACACTTCAAACTTATATTTATTTCTCAACATTAGTCACAAAAGCCATTTATTTATCTTACTTGTAAAGATGTCTTCTGCCTGGGTATCCCTCATTACTAATGTAGTATCTGCAAAATAAAAGACTATTATACATGTGTGCGCCAAAAAATGAATGTGAAAAGTAGTGATGATCCTAGTTCATGAAGGTGGTTCACTCATTCTGCTCCTATGTGAAGCCTTGCACAAATCTGACCAAAACATACAGGGGTCAATATTCAAAAGAGTTTAATCAGGCAGGAGAGCTCTTGCCTGGTTAAACACTGCTGAGATGGTTGTCCACCGATATTCACGACACTTAATTGGGTCAGGCTGCTGAATATGGTCATTGTGCAAGCGGCTAGGTAAGGGGTGGTCTGAGGGCAGAGTTGGGCAGAACTACCACTTAGCCAGTTAGTAGCAGTGGTGTGCTAGTAAGTGGGCTCTCTCTCCAAATACGATGGATCTTCAAATATTTTCCACAGTTTTTTTTTTTTTTAAACACTATTTATTAAATATCTCAAAAGCAAAGTATACCACTTTTCCACATAATCACCCTGTTTTTGCAATACATTTTTCCCAGCATACTAATAACTTACCCTCATACCATTTCTCCCGCCCCAACCATTTCCCGTGAAAATATGAAAGTGCGGAAACTTTATGAAGAATCCTCATCAATAAAAAATAACTTCTGCAATAAAGATAAAAATACTCCAAACATTATTTCCTAATTACTTTATTACATTTTACTACTAGGCATGATTTTAATGTGACTGATTTAACTGTAAGTTAATTTTAAATAGGGGTGGGAGCTCACACCAGCACACCATTGGGTAGCGGCGATATTCAGCAAAAAGACGCCATAAGTTTATCTGCCAAGTTAACTGGGCACTGGCCTGAATATCAACCAGTGACTAGTTAAGTTCCTGATTGCCACATTAATTTGGATATTCAATGCCAGGCACTGGATATGTCCCAGCATTGAACCTCTGGAGTTAATTCAGTCTATGGTTGTGAACAACTTACTACCAAGGACTGAATATCAGGCTTATGAAAGCATACAGCAATGTCGATGTATGAGAACCATTTACCCTAAACTTCATGACTAATATATTCTGACTGTGTAGAATATTCATTTGTCCTAGTTTCTTTAAGCTCTTGAAACCCATCTTGCAAGAATACATAACACAGACAGTAAATCTCAGTAAATAAATCTTTTAGATGTTCCCTCTTTTCACGTGAAATGGAGGAATTCTGTGTTTTATGTAAGAGGCCCCCAGTGGTGGAATTTTCTTCCTGAACAGATTTGAATTACTCACAATTTTAAAACTTGTAAAGGTTTATTGAAAACATTTTTGCTTAAGGAAGTATTTAAATGCTGACTTACTAGATCTAAAATGTTTACTGCGTTAATATGTGGAAGATTAGGTTTTTATTGTATTTTATTGTATGAGTGTGATATTTTTGATCATAGATAACATTTTATTGTCTATTTGAAATATGTATGTTAACGTGTAATCTGCCTAGAAACAATATGATAGAGAGGAATATTTATTTATTTAATTTATTTTCTATCCCATTCTCCCCAACGAGCTCAAAACGGGTTCCAAGTTAAACATACATAATATAGTCAAAACAGTTACAGTGTGTTATGTTTAAAATACATTGCTAATGTCCTAGTATGCCAAATACAGATGGTCAGATTCCAATATACATTTCTCTTTTTAAACATATGGTAGAAGGCAAGGGATTATGTGAAGAGGTATGTTTTTACTGCTTTCCTAAAGTTCAGAAGCCCTTCGAGGGATCTGATCTGTAGGGGGTAGTTGGTTCCAGTAGTTTGATAGGAAATGGGAATAGGATTGGCATCCGGCATTCTGTGGTTGAAGGGCAAGGCCTGGAGGTGCTTGGAGGCATATTTCTTTCTGGGAGCGAAGTAGTCTGTTCGGTACGTATGGAGTGAGGTAGGTTGACATGTAGCCTGGCGCTATGTTGTGCAGAGATTTGTATGCTAGTATCAAGCCCTTAAAGATGCAGCAGTTGGCTATGGGTAGCCAGAAAGACGGTTTTGAAAATCGGCACTTGGACGTCCCGGCGATTTGGAAGTCCAAGTGCTGACTTATGATATTTTTTGGACATCTTTTTTTTTTATTTTTTTTTTATTGTTATGAGCCCTATAAGATATCACCAACCACCTGGGATATAATAGAAATATTAGCAAAAAGCATATCCCTTTTTGAGCTGAATTTTATGTTTTGATCTTCTAGTAATTCGAACTTCCCATTACTACAGCCCTGCCAAATTTACTAGATTCTCTACTTTCTATTAACATTTCTTCACTTGTTTGTCTTTTTGGCCAGGCAGATGCAGGGGCGTAGTGAGGGTGACTGGCACCCAGGGCGGTGGTGCCCCTCCCCCATTCCCCGCCACTTCCCGACCTTCCTGCTGTGGATGCTGCCCCCCCCCTTCCATTCTCCCATACCTCTTTAATTTTCCAGGCACAATCGGCATCACAAGCTCTCCCTCTGATGCCACTTCCAAGGCGTGGGACCTGGAAGTGATGTCAGAGAGAGCCGATTCACCGATGTGGGAAGCATGTTCGTGATACTGCTCATGTCAGGAAAAGTAAAGAGGTATGAGGGAAGGGAAAGGAAGGGGCGCACACGTGCAGTAGGGGGGTCAGGAAGTTGCGGGGGGGGGGGTCAGAGAGTAGGACGGGTGCCGGTGCCCCCATCAAGATGGCACCCAGGGATAACCGCTTCCCCCCAATGCCCTCCTTACTACACCACTGGGCAGATGATAGAATAATCCTCAAATTGTCTCATAAGAGGCCAAATGCATGTGCAAAATATATAGTTTAAACAGTGTGTAGAGATTTCAGAATGAAACTCCCATGCATACTTCACCCTGCCTGCTCTATCTCAAACCTACTGAGCTATCCTTATTTACTGCAAGGAAAGATAATTTTCAAAGGTGTTTTTGTTTTCCTCAGAATGGAGTCCACATTTCTGCAGCCCAGTATCATGATAGGATATGATATGAATTGTTTTATTTCAGGCTACACACAAATTCACTACTAAATTTCTTTGGGTGCAATACTTACATAACGTCCTTGGTTACAGATGCTATAGTTATCACTTCCCACTTTCCACTTGTGATTGGTTTCATTTTTTGCTTTTAAGAGTAAAAGAGGTTCTTCATTAGTCCCTTAGAGTCCTAGGAATATTTAAATCCTGTACGAATAGCAGACAGCTTTGCACTCACCATTGTGCCATTCTCATTGTAATGAATATGCTTGTAACCTTTATCATCGCTGAAGATTCTATAGTAACTGATGCCATCTGGTGCAAAATAGGGCTCGGAAGGTTGAAACTAAAAGAAAATTTGGGACAAACATATATATTGCTCTGAGGAGCAAACGCATGCGAAAATATCTGCAGCAAAAGCAGCAAAAAGTAGCTTTTGATTATTTCAATAACTTCACAAAAGAAATGCCCAGGGAACAGATATTTTTCAGTGAAACAAAGGGTCATGGCATGGCATGAGGGTTAAACGTAGGGTTACCAGATTTTACATATGTAAAATCCAGACCCATAGACCCACCCACAGGCCCACCCAGTTCCACCCATCCTCACCTTGCTCATCTCGGTCGGGAGGGGCATCCCCACATGAGTGGATGCCTCTCCCGATTCGATCTGCTTTTCAAAACCCAGATAAAGTGCAAGGGTTTTGAAAAGCTGTCCGGACACCCGGACATGCTCTCTAAAAAGAGGACATATCCAGGTAAATCCAGACATCTGATAATCATAGTTAAACATGGCAGACCAGTGGCATGTAGTGACATTTATAGCAAGGGATTCAGAAGATGTGCTAAATCAAGGGTGTCCAGCCTCGGCCTTTGCCAGGTTGGGTTTTCAGAATTTCCAAAACGAATATGCACAAGATCTATCTGTATACAATGGAGGCATTGCATGCAAATAGATCTCATGTATATTCATTGGGGAAATCCTGAAAAATACCAAACCTCAAATGGATCTCAGCAAACTACATAGTAAATTAATGACTGTATCAAAGCTATTATTTATAAGAGAGGAAAGGATCTCAGAAACTTGTTCAGATAAAATAATACTTATAATCTGAGACTTACAGGTTATACATTTCTATCCTTGATCCTGAAAAACCTCTCAATAAACTTGTGAACACTTATGGCCAGATTCTAATAGCGGTGTCATGTTAGGTGGTGTTAGATGTCCTCTCCAAAACATTCAGATCAGTCTCTCTCCCCAGTTTCCAATATTTGTACTGTTTTCTTCCTCTGTCCCCATCCTCAAGAAGCTGTATCCCCCGAGCCAGCAGGAGGCAAGGCATGTAACAGTACATAATTTTCTTATGCCATACAGAGCCAGTTATGGTATACACAGTGAGCTCAAAGCCTCATGGTTCATACTAGTGCTGCCCGATTCAGGAAAAAAAAATTTGATTTGATTCGATTCATCCTATTGAATTAATTTTTCGATTCGATTCAATTTTTCTGCCCAAACATCCTGGTGGGTTTATTTTATAGCCTCTTCATCACCTTTGCCCTCTCCTACTCACACTGGTACTGTAGTGTAAACAAAATAAACAAACGAAAAAGACTTTTCCTCTCTCTGTTAAATCCTAGCTCACGCTTGTTGTCTAACACCAGCTCTGACAGGATACACTTTTCAAATCTGACACATTGTAATCACAAAACAGAAAATAAAATTATATTTTCTATCTTTTGTTGTCTGGTCATTATTCAAATCATGTTGGTCCCAGGCTCTGGTTGTCTTCTGATAACTTGCTTGCCAGGGTCTCCTGCCCATTTGTCGTTTCCTTCTTTCTCCGTGCTAACCATCCATCTTGCATATCTGTCCTCCCTTCCGTTTCCCTTCCCTCCCCTTCTGTTTCCCTTCCCCGGAGGTCTGGCATTTTTCCTTTTTTTTTTGTCTCCATCCCCACAGCTGCAGTGATGGACCTCACCATCCCCAGAACCACCATCTCTCCTTTTCTTAACCACCCTTTCACCCAGCATCTCTCCCTCCTTCCCCACCACCCCAGGGATCACCATCTCTCCCATTCTCTTCCCAACTACCCTCCTATCCAGTATCTCTATCCTCCCCACACCATCCCTTGTGTCCAACTTCTCTCCCTTTCTGTTCCTTCCCTCCCTAAATCCCATTAACCACCATCTCTCTCCCTCTCCTCTGTTTTTAGAACCATTATTTCTTCCACCCCCCATTCTAGCATATGCACATCTCTTTGAACCCCCTTCCCTCCCCCTCCTTGTACTTCTACACCAGGGCCCCCCCGAAGGACTGCATGTTCTCCTTTGGCCTCCCGGTCTTACGTTTACTTAATTACATATGGGGAGGGGCTAAAAAATGATCACCCTGGGTGTCACATACCATAGATATACCACTGCTTGTAGCAAGATGTAAAAGGAGGCCAAGCGAGTATACTCCTCCAGATCTGAAGACTCACCAGGATTGATCGCCCATATACAGGAATATCTCACTACTCCACAGGTTCTCTTTTCACTCCGATTATGATTCATATATGGAATAAAAATGGAGCACGTTCATGCGTCTGCGACTGGGCTTCCTGCTGAACGCTAATTGGGGCAGACTAGCAGAAGTGGATCTTCCCTGCAGTGCAGCCAATGTTTGAAGGGAGAAGGGAGGTAGGGCTAGCGAGCTCCTCCTCTTCATTACAGGGGCTCTGAAAAGTCGAAGATATCCGCAAAGCTGAAGATAGACGAGGGAAGAAGGCAGCGTATACACTTAAATGCATGACAGTGGCTGATCCGGGCTGTGCTCCCTTCTCACAACCCCCCTCTCTAACTCCTTCTCTAACCCCCCTCCCTTATCTGAAAAATGTTAGCACCTCTGACAGGTACAGGCTTGGGCTTGTTGCGGGCAGGGTGGAAGAAGGAAGAAGCCAGGTCTGTGCTGTCACTAGTACATAGGAAGGGGAGTCTCATGGCAGGGGAACTCTTCTTTCTGGAACTCTTAAGCACTCGTGCTCACTTGGCTGCTGTAATTAAGTAAAGGGAGATCAGGGGAAAAGCCGGAGGATGCTGCTGCAGCACTTCCCGACTGACCCTCGCTCCCTAAAGCAGGAGCGGCAGTGACCGGCCAGCAAGAGGCAGTGCTGACGCTCCTGTTTTAGGGGGCGAGGGGGAGGGTTAGTCACTGAATCAGCCAGGCTGATTTTTTTTTTTTATAAACAAATCGATTCTAATCGATTCACCTGAAGTGAATCGGTGAATCAATTGGAATCGTGAATCGGGCAGCACTAGTTCATACCATAACTGAAGCACAATTAAGAGTTCTTCCTGCTGACCACAGGGTTTCTTCGAAGCTCTGGAGATGTAGCAAGGATCACCATATTTGTGAACACAAAAAAAAAGGACATATGACCCTGCCCACATTCCACCCACAGCCTCGCCCACATTCCGCCTAATGCAATCTCCCACTTTTCACCTATATCCTTGGTCCCCCTTCCCATCCTCTGTACCCTTTTAGTGCTTCTCTCTCCTTCTCCCTCCCCCTCTCCCTCTCTCTCCCCATCTCTCCACCCCCCCTCCTGTGGGTGCTTCTTTCTTTTTTTTTTCTCTCTCTCTCTGTCTCTCTCTCTTTCCAATCTCTTCTCCTGCTCTTTCTGTCTCTTCCCTCCCATCCCCTACTCCATGCTCTTTTCTTCAGAATACTCTCTTTCCCATAATGCTTCTTCAGCCTTCCATGGTTTCTCCAACCCCCTCCTTCCCTCCCTCCCTCCATGCTGCTTCTCCAGCCCCTTCTATGCTATTTCTCCAGCCTCTCCCAGTTTCTCCAGTCCCTCCCAATATTGATTCTTCAGCCCTTCCTCCTCCAACCTCCTATGCTGCTTCCCTTTACAACCTTTCTCTAGCTCCCAACTCTCCCACCTACCTCCTCCCTGACCACTGTAATTCAATCTTTGGGCATCCAGCAATAGCAACAAGGTAAGCCTACTGCCACCGGCCTGCCCCAGAATCTGCCTCTCTGCAGTGACTTCCTTTTCCCGCACAGGCGGGACCTGCAGAGAGGCAGCTTCTGGAGCAGGCTCACTTCATTGCTGCTGATTGCTGAATTACAGCGGCCAGGGAGAAGGTAGGTGGGAGAGTCGGGAGAGCCAGCTAAACCGGACCAGACTCCCCCATTTAAAAAAAACAAACCAAAACGTTGAAACACCAGAACAGTCAATCGTTCAAATACCATCGTTCAAACACCAGTGTACATAGCCAGGTTTTCTCAGATGTACGGTAACCCTAGATGTAGCTGTCATAGATGGGGATGGAGGGAGAGTAAAGTACCAGTCCACCCTGGCTCTTTTTTATCAATGTTGCTTAATGATAGTTATGGCACTGTCACTTTCATGTCTGTCTCTGCCCTTTCTTTCTCCCTTTGTTTTAAAATTTGGAAGAGACACAAGTAGAACTTCCAATGCTTTACCACCTCTTTCTTTGGGCATAAAAATTTGTTCCATATTCACATTGCTTGAAAAAAAAAAATAGCATTCTATTTTAATGCTCTAGAGTTCAATTGCACTGGTTGGAGCTTTCAAGAAAAGCCTTTCAGAAATGTTATCCCCTTAACTAATCACATCATGGATTTAGAGCAGGGGTGTCAAACACAATCACATTAAGGGGCCAAAATTCAAAACACAGGCTACGTTGCGGGCCAGACCCCGCCCCAGACTCCACCCCCTTAATAGTACTAATTGTAACACTATTTTTTCCATTCATTTTTCACAATATATAATCTTATTAACAACACATAATGGTTAACCACAAAATTATAACCTCTATGCAAATACGGGACCAAAACCTATAAAAACTAATATATACAAATGAAAACCTAAGATTCAAGATTCTGCATGCAGTACAACCCCAGAGAAAAAGAAACAAATGCATTTCTTCCTGAACAATGCTAAATATAGACAGCAGATGTAAATTCTCAAAATTGATACAGTTCAATCACTAAATTGAAATTAAAATCATTCCCCCTACCTTTGTTGTCTCCCTTCCTCCAAGCTGGACCTCAACTAGATGCCTCCCTCTGGCGGGTGTCTTACCTTCTGGCCAGCTCCCACCTGGCTGTTTTATGCAGCCGTGATGCGATGCACGGTGTTATCTTCCTGCCGGCTCCCTCCTCCTCACTGCCGCAGTGTGCACAAAGTCACAGGCTGCGGCTCCACGCACATGCCGCACCTCATCCAGAAGCATTCCCTCTGACGTTGTGATGTCAGAGAGAAGGCTTTCTGTTCAGGTGCAGGAAGCACGTAGGAGCTGCTGCATGGCTTTGTGTACACTGCGGCAGTGAGAAGGAGAAAGCCAGCCAGAAGATAACACCGGGGTCAGCAATGAAAACGCTCATCGCATTGCAGGCCGTATAAAACGGCCAGGCAGGCTTGGTTCAGCCTGCGGGCCTTGAGTTTGACACCTGTGATTTAGAGGGCTGCAAATCTCAGGAAGCCACTTAACTTTGGAACTAGCTGGGATCTTGGTGCTACAGGATATTTACTTAACTACCCTCAACTCCTAAGATTTTCTACTTGACCACAACACTTAGAAAATATATAGGTAGCTAGGACAAACATCAACTCAAAGTCACACTGTCCTTGTAAAAATGGAACAGAAATAGGAGACAGCAAAATGAAACTACCAAACATCCACGGGATGGTGTTAGGTCTCTAGGGTGACCAGGGTGAAAGTGTGAATAAACATGTGGATAAAGGTGAGCCGGTTGATGTAGTAATATCTAGATTTTCAGAAAGCCTTTGACAAAGTTCCTTAAGAGAGGCTCCTGAGAAAATTAAAAGGTCATTTCTTCTCCTGTTTATATTCCCTCTGTTCATATGCTCTTGTAAATCTGTCTCCTCTCTCTTCTTATATTTTTAAGCTTTGTAAACCGTGCCGAGCTCCACTTCCGTGGAGATGATGCGGTATATAAACTTAAGGCTTAGTTTAGTTTAGTCATGGGATGGGAGGTAATGTTCAGTTGTAGATTAGGAATTGGTTATCGGATAGAAAACAAAGGGTAAGGTTAAATGGCCATTTTTCTCAATGGAGGAGAGTAAATAGTGGCGTGCACAGGGATCTGTATTGGGACCAGTGCTATTTAACTTATTTATAAATGGTCTGGAAATCTGAATGAGTGAGGTTATTAAATTTGCAGATGACAATAAACTTTTCAACGTTGTTAAAGTGGATGCAGCCATGCTGTTGCTCAGTAAGAACTGAATACACATTTCCTACCCAATATTCAGCAGTATTTAGTCAGCTGGGAATGGCTTCCGAGTAGCTAAACAGCACTAAGCCAACTAATAGCCGATATTCAGTAAGAGATAGTCGGCTACCTCCAACTGAATATCCTGGTCACTGGCAAGGCTAGTTACTAGCTATGTTGCCAATATCCATTGGCTGACCATCTAAGTAATAATAGGTCTATCTTTGATCACAATAGCGTAGACAGCCAGCTAATGAATATCGGCTTGGCTGGCTATGTCTTTCGCGGTGGCATTTACACCAGAAATTCAGTGCCAGTGGCCAGACACAGCCCCAGCATTTAATTTCTAGGTTTGCTACTGGCCATGGGAGGTAGCCATCAGCTACTATATCAAAGCGGGACATGCAAGGGAGTCCAATTCTCACACAAAGCACAGGTCCACATTCTGTGCACATCACAATTAATTTTAATAAATGGAAACGCTACTATGAATGGTCATTTCTCTTCTCTTGCAAAATCCTTCTGTAAGTATTTATCACCTCTAGGTTGCTCATGTCAAAGTTTATTTATGTATTCCTTTTTAGACTGAATACTTACTGTACCAATCCATCCAGATTCACTTTGTTCTGTATAGTTATATCCCTTGATAAATAAAACAAAACAGATATGAATAAATAATATATCATATATTTCTATGAATATAGCATATTATTAGACCCCTGCGTCCCTGTATTATAATACTTGTAAACAGCAGTCATTACTTTTTTTATTTTCACTTTTTTAAATAGTAGGGACATATTTACAAAAGCGATTTAACCCACTAATTCTATAAAAAGTGTTAAAAATTGCATACACAATTTTGGTTATGCGCCCAAATTGAACACACAATGTAATTGAATAACAAGCTAATTAACACCAATAATTGGACTTTTAGGAAGCAATTATTGGAGCTAATTCAAATTTAGGCTAATGTCTAAATTTAGGCATGAGTCAAAAAAGACAGCATGGAAATGGGTGGATCATGGGCAGATCAGGAGGGTTGCTTTAAGTTACATGTGTAATTATAGACTAAGGACATCCATGCCTAAATATAGGCACACTAAGTCAAGAATATTCAGGGGAAAAGGTATAAAAAATACCTCAATTATAAAAATGAAAAACTAGGGAGTGAAAAAGTTTGTGTAATAAAAAAAACACTTCCCTGGATATGCAATAGTAATGATTTGACAATGCTATACATATAATAATAATAATAATTTATTTCTTATATACCGCTATACCATAAGTTCAAAGCGGTTTACAACAAGATACATACAGTATGTAAAGATCGGCTCAGAAATATGGAGGGGCTTTTACAGAAGGAAAAAAAAAACCCTATACCACCTCACCACCCAATCATTGCTGTATCTTCCATACTTTGAAGCATAAATAGAGCCAGTTTGTGCCAAATTAATATCAAAACAGTGTGAACAAATCAAAAAATTAAAGTTGCTTACTTTAAATCTTCAGTGCAGCTTGAATGTTCAAAAAGACGCTCCCACGGGTTTCTTAACAGTATCCATTGCTGCTCAGCACATTCTGATGAGTGCGGCTGAATTCTAAGCTGTTTGGTTTCCTGAAGAAGGAGCACAAAGCGTGTGCACGTTGAAACCAAGAAACCAAGCTTTAAGTTAAGCAACTTTAATTTTTTGATTTGTTCACACTGATTTGATATTAATTTGGCACGAACTGGCACTATTTATGCTTCAAAGTATGGAAGATACAGCAATGATGGGGTGGTGAGGTGGTATAAGGGGGGGGGGGGTTGCCTTCTGTAAAAGCCCCGCCATATCTCTGAGATGATCTTTACATATGTATAACATTTTAAATATAGGCACAGGCATTTATACCATGTTTTCATTGGTGCAAATGGCTGTACCTAAATTTAGTCGGAGTTCCCGGGCATATGCATTACTCTATATACCAAACAACGTTAAACACAGTTTATAAGTGCTTTTTTTGGCACTCACTTTTTAGATGCAATATATAGAATTCTGTTTAAGCAGCTAATTGGAAAACACCATTAGGGGGCAGGAAATTATTGGCAACTGCACCTTGCAGTTAATGCAATTGATGTTACCAGATATCAACTGTCAATGTATCAGATAATACATAGCAGTTAAGCCCATCTCAAGAGGCATAGCTGAGTGCATCCCACATTAGTTGCCTGCAGTTAAGAAGAAGACTGAGACTTGTATACTGCCTTTTTGTAGTTTTATAACCACAAGCAAAGTGGTTTACATACAGGTACACTTCTCCCTCCGTGGTTTCAGTATCCGCAGATTCGGTTATTCACAATTTTTTTTTAATCGATTTTAATTTTTTGAGCTATTTTTAAGCCCTCTGAGACTCCCCAGAGCCTTAAATGGTGGTCTAGCGGGCTTTCGGGGCAGGAGCGATCTTCCTACGCTCTTGCCCCGTGCAGATCACTCATAGGAAATGGCTGCCATGAGCTCCCATAGTCTCTCGAGACTACGACGGGAGCTCACGGTAGCCATTTCCTATGAGTGATCTGCACGGGGCAGGAGCGTAAGAAGATTGCTCCTGCCCAAAAGCCCGCTAGACCACCAGGTACATTCCAGGGAGTCTCGGAGGGCTTAAGGTAAGGTCCGTGATTCTGGGGGAAGGTGGGGGGTGGGTCAGAACCAGCCGGAATATTATTTGTGTTTTTTTAATATTCACGGGCCGGCTCTGCCCCTAACCTCCGTGAATATTGAGGGAGAAGTGTACTTCAAGCAGTTTCCTTATCTGTCCCAGTGGACTCACAATCTATCTAATGTACCGGGGGCAGTGGAGGATTAAGTGACTTGTCCAGGGTCACAAGGAGCAGCACAGGTTTGCACCCACTACCTCAGGGTGCTAAGGCTGTAGATCTAACCACTACACCACACTCTCCATGTTATTGCACAGCTGTCCTCCCTAAAGTTCTAGGAGTGAACTCAACAATTGCTACATTGGTTCCTAACCCATCTTACCTTTTGCAGTTAATACACAAAGGCCCATATTCTATAAATGGTGCCTTAAGTTAGACACTAGTAGCTGCCCTACTGGCACCTAACTTAAGTGGAAAATGCCATTTAAAACTAAATAATAGTGTTTAAAAAAATGTAAGCACCTTCCAGCACCTAAAAAAAGGTGCCTGCATCATGGCTATGGAAGGGCTTTATAACGCCTAACGCCACTCTAGGCATGGCTAACACATTTGCCATGGTATAGAGCAGGGGTAGGGAACTCCGGTCCTCGAGAGCTATATTCCAGTTTGGTTTTCAGGATTTCCCCAATGAATATGCATGAGATGTATTTGCATGCACTGCTTTCAATGCATATTCATTGGGGAAATCCTGAAAACCCAACTTGAATACGGCTCTCGAGGACCGGAGTTCCCTACCCCTGGTATAGAGCCTCTATAGCCGCAATTCACATGAAAAGTAGGCACCAGAAATGTAGGCCTTGAAAACCTGGCCTACATTTCCAGCGCCTACCTTTCACGAAGCCGTGATTCTACAAACGGCACCGTGGCTGCTTTTTAAGGCGGACAGCAATGATAGCACCACTTATAGAATCCAGGCCAAAATGCTAGCACTTCTTACTAAATAAAATTAATCTTTCTTGGGCAGCCTCATTTTAAACAGGACATAAAAAGTAGGACTTGAGATATGAAGGTTAGTGCAACTCAAGTTCACCAGTATTTTAGAAAAGAATCTGTCAACATGGTCTAAAATACAGAGAAATAGATGTTTATGTGCAGAGTGTGAGCAGCATAGACATCTATTTAAGAAAAATTAACATATAGAATATTGACATGTTCAAAGCCAGCATATAATTGTTTGTATGTGGCCACCTACATGCATAAATGATCTCTAATATAGAGGGTGTAAAAGTACATGATCTCTATCTGCCAGCACATAATCGTAAAATGACAACATAACCAGTTATGTGCTGCAATATAATTGTTATCTTCAAGACCTTAGAAACATAAGGAGTTATTTCCAGACACTGACACAACGATCAGTTTCCCTTGCCCGTTTGATAATCAGACTGCTAATAATGATAGTACTTATATTCTGCAAACATTTGGCCACTTTTCTGTGCATTATAAATAATATGCCGGCCATTGCTGGTAAATGTCACAACTTTGATAGTTCAATATAATCTCCAATAGATGCACAAAGCTATGACTAGATCAAATAGTTCTGAATCAAAAAAGCTTGGCACTGGGGGAGGGGAAAGAAAAAACCACCGGGGTATTAAGGAGCAACCTCTCTTAAGCATTCAAATGGAGGGCTGCTCAATAGCAGTTGTTTACCGATGAGATTATGT
Organism: Geotrypetes seraphini; assembly: GCF_902459505.1. Taxonomy (NCBI): domain Eukaryota; kingdom Metazoa; phylum Chordata; class Amphibia; order Gymnophiona; family Dermophiidae; genus Geotrypetes; species Geotrypetes seraphini. The sequence continues at coordinate 211,537,483 of NC_047088.1, read as the reverse complement.
GATGATCTTATGTCATTCAAGCAGTTATTAAAAACAAAATTATTTGTAGATGCCTTTCTCTAAGTTCAGTGGGGTTCCGATTGTTCCTGGTTTGAGTGGTTTTAATTTTAAGGAAAGATCAAGAAAGAATGATTTGAACTTAGTATAGTATTTTATGATGTTTCACTCACTATTCATTTTATGTGTTTATTTTTTATGCTATTGTTCTTTTTATAATTTGTGTGTGCATGATATATGTACACTGCTTAGATTTAAGCAGTTTATAGGTTTAAAAATAAATCAATAAATGGACTCAGTAGGAAGCATAACTCCCTGATGCTGATTTTTAGGGCATAGACATTTAGGCCCTGATTATGTAAACAGCGCCTGGAGTGCAAATGTCAATCATCCGCTAGGTGCTATTTATAGTATCGCGCCTAGCAGCACCTAAGCAATTAGGTGCTCGTAGGCGTTGAAACTTTAGACACGCTCTATTGGCCTAAATGAGTGCACCTAAGTTAGGCACCTACTGGATTCTAAGTCAAACCACACCCAAACTCTGCCCAGAATCCACCCACTTTATGGAAGACGCCTACCAGATAATTAGGCGCCTACCAGATAATTAATTGTTTTTTTGTTATTTTTTAATGGCACTTTTCAATTGTGCCAATTAAGCCTCATCGAATAATTAAGTTGGACACCCAGATCAGCTAGGCACGCCAATCTAAGCACCTAACTTCAGGCGCCATTATAGAATCTGGGTCTTAGTCCTCTTCTGTAATTGGGAATACATGTTTATAAACTTACCACTCCCTTGCCCTGCCCAAAAATACAGAGATCACTCTCCCTTGCCATTTGCACAAACCTGGGTTTGATATGTGCAATTCATGCTTTGTATAAAATGGGGACTTAAAAGTTTAAGTGACAATTTTTGCACATATCATTGCAAATAGGGTTAGCATGTTCAGGAAAAGAGTAAGCTAATGGTACATACCTCTGGACATGCCCATTCTCCTGTGTCTTGCTGATGGTCACAGATGATAAGGACGGACACATTCTGTATTCTTCTAAGCCACTGAATGCTTATCCTTCCATCTGTCACCCAGGTCACAACACTCAAATAATAATCGCTACAAAGGAAAGGGCACATTTTAATGGAGAGAGAAAGAAATGATGAATTGGAAATTTGAGAATTGCCTTCCCATATATTTCAACTTTCACTTAACCTGTTCAACGTCATTTACACCGGTGTAAAGAAGTTTTAACTGCACAAATCGGCTGTCTGAAAATTCCCCTCCCTTGATATGATAAAAGTCTACCCATGATATGAGAATGTGAATACTTTTAGCGACACAGAGCGGAGGCATTGCCTGGGCCTTACTGTAAAATTCATAGGCGGATACTTTATTTATTGAAAACATTTATATCCCACATATCCAAAGAACTATGTAGGTTACATAAAAACATTCACAAAAAAGTTACATAAACAGGACAAAAAACACATTCCCCAATACAATCTATTCTTCATCACACAGAATAAGATACAGTAAAACAATTCTACATCTTTAAAAACTGAGAAGGCCCTTTGAAAAAAAAAATAGGCTTTCAAAATCTTGCGAAAAGATAAGAAGGCCGAGATCTGTCGAACAGTGTCACTTAACAGTGATAAAATTGCATTTTACTACAGCTCAGTTTACTGCACAATGTAACCATGGGTTACAAAATAAATTTGAAATATGTTATAGTTTACCCGGGCAGAAGACCTGACAGAAGTTTTTTCTTCCTCTAATATTTTAAAGTGAAAAGTTTTTTTTGTTGTTAGCCAGCAAAATTAATGCTGTATTTGCCTGACTGACAGTAAGAATTCTAGAATGCTGATGTCTGCATCAGGTCTGATGATCTCATGCAGAAGTGAGCAGTGCTGGTCAGGATACTAAAACTGCCAGAGAGAGGAGTTGGGTAGTGATCAGTCTGGAAGATAGGTTGTTTTGGGGTTGCTTAAGAATAGTTTAAGATACATCTTGGGTGGAAAAAATGTAGGGTAGTTAGTCAAAAAGTAAAAAAAAAACAAATATAATTTTCAGGGTGATAGGGTTTTGCTTCCTTTGATTTTTTTTTTTAGTTAGGAAGTAGGTACGCTATTGATTAGAGCTGAATCTCCATAGAGGAAAGAAAAAGCGCTGGTACCCAATGGCTGTGTAAATAAAACAACGGAACCCTGTGAGAAAAATTTATATCAGAACTCTGTGAGGATAAAATTATTTGAAAGGACTAAATTCTTTGAGGAAAATTTTATTTGAAATCTTATTCTAAAGTTATTTAGATATATATACCTTTTGTTAGAGTTGTAACAATAAACCAACAAAAACTCTTATTCTTGTATTTTTTATTTAGGGTAATTTTATATTTTATGTTAACTTTTCCCTCTTTTTTGTTATAATTTTTACTTTATCTTGTTAGGTAACCTGAGACTAAAGGTTAAGAGAGTGGGAATTGGAAGTCAAAGAGGGAGGGGTTATAACAGGTTAATGACCTGAGTTGTACATTTAGAGGGACATAATCAAAAAAACCGTCTAAGTCCCCTTTTGGCCTAAGTCCTTAAACGTTCAAAGCAGAAGCAGGGAAAGTGTCCATAACCAAAACAAACGTCCTTGTTTTGATTATGGCCTGCCTGTACTAAACGCCCAGATCACCACTACGTCTACAAGTACACCCCCACGACGTCTATACTTTTTGCCCATAATGAACCAAAAAAACGCCTAAGCCCCAAACGTCCAACAGAAGGGCTTTTAGGCGAAGGAGGAACCAGTCCTTCACCTAAAAGCTGGATTCTGTAACCGGTGTCTGTCAAAAACAACACCGTTACAGAATCCCCCCCTCCCCAACGATCCAGGCAGGAAGGTGCCAAGCCTTCCTGCCCTGTCAAACCATGAACACCCCCCCCCGACAACATCGGGGCAAGAGGGAGCCCCCCCCGACTCGATATGGCCAGGAGGGAGCCCAAGCCCTCTTGCCCCGTCGAATTGCGACCTCCCTGATGGCATTGGGGCAAGTGGAAGCTCCAGTCCTCTTGCCCCATCGAACCGCGCCCCCCCCCGATGACATCGGGGCAAGAGGGAGCTCAAGCCCTCTTGCCCCGGCAATTGTGCCCCCCCCCTGACTCGATATGGCCAGGAGGGATCCCAAGCCCTCCTGGCCCCGGCGACTCCCCCAACTGGATTGGGCCAGGAGGGAGCCCAAGCCCTCCTGGCCCCGGCGACCCCCTACCCCCCACTACAATACGGGCAGGAGGGATCCCAGGCTGCCAACGACCGCCCCCCCCCCCAGAACCACCGATCGGACCCCCCTGGCCAACTCCACCCCCACCCCTTCCCCGTACCTTTAACGTTGGCCAGACGGACAGGTGCCAAGCTCGCCTGTCCGGCAGGCCAGCCGGGTCCAGAATGGGGATGGATTGGCCCAGGTGGCAGAAACCCCACCCACAGGTGGGGCCTGAGGCGCCTGGGCCAATCAGAATAGGCATCTCCCTAGGGCTGCGATAGGCACCTGAAATGTAGACCAGCAAAATGCTGGTCTACATTTCAAATAGACGTGGATGCTGAAACGATCGCAGCAGGGGAATATCCCTGCTGTGATCAGTTTAGCGGCTGCAGCAGGGAACCCATTTTCCACACAAAACAAGAACCCCAGAACCCCCCCCCCCCAATGTCCACAGCAGGAGGAGTGCCCAATTTCTCCTGCCATCACCCTCTGAGGCATCCCCTGGCAGGAGGGATGGCACCATTTTGTAAGAATGAATTTAATAATAATAATAATAATAACTTTATTCTTCTATACTGCCATAATCTTGCGACTTCTAGGCGGTTTACAACTGAAGAGAGCTGTACAATCAGCGATTTATAATATGCAGATAGAGAAATTACAGTATACAGAATCTTAGAAATGCAGCAATTATAATATACAGTTTGTTTAGAAATTCAGAGAGGTCCTTTTTGATAAAGTGGTGAATTACATAATACTGTTTGTTTAGAATTTTTTCAGGGGGGACATATTAGATAAAAGAAAAAGGAAAAAGAGAGAGGTGTAGTTGAAGTTTAGTTGACATATTTGTCGAATAAGGCAGTTTTTATGGTTTTTCTAAAGGCGACGTAAGTCAGTTCAGCTCCATTTATGTAGTTGTCCAGCCAGTGTTGTTGTTTGTTTGCTTGGCACTTAAAAGTTCTGTCCAGGAAAGTTTTGTACTTACAGCCGATAATGCTTGGATATGCGAATAGATTGCAATTTCTGGTTTGTCTCTTGGGATTATATAGTATGTAGTGTGATAATAGGTATGTGGGGGCTAGTCCTCATACTAGTTTGAAGCATATGCAAGCGAACTTGAATATTGTTCGTGCTTCGAATGGCAGCCAGTGTAGTAGTCTGTAGTAGGGGCTGATATGGGCACTCTTTTTTAATCCAAATATCAAGCGGACTGCTGTGTTCTGAAAAATTTTAAGTTTCCTCACTTTTTTTGGGAATGCCCATATAAATGATGTTGCAGTAATCCAGTGTAGAGAGTACTAGTGATTGCACTAGTAGTCTAAATGATAATGGGTCAAAGTATTTTTTGATGGTCCTTAGTTTCCATAATGTTAGGAAACACTTTTTTACCATTGAGTTCGTGTGTTCAACCATTGTCAAATGTGTGTCTAATGTGACTCCCAATATTTTTATTGTTTTGGTAATCGGGTAGTCATGATCTTTTATATGCAACGTTGTTTTGGTGATTTTATCTGTTGGGCTTGCAAGGAAGACTTTAGTTTTTTCTGTGTTTAGTTTCAGCTTGAAATTAATTGTCCAGTGTTCTATTTCGGTTATAATATGAGAAATGTATTCTGAGGTCTCGTTTGTTATGCTGTTCAGTGGGATTAAAATGGAAATGTCATCTGTATATATGTAGTAGTTTAAGTTTAGCTTTTGTAGTAAGTGTCCTAATAATGAGATGTAAATGTTGAATAGTGTTGGCGATAGTGGTGATCCCTGTGGTACTCCTGAGGGGTTTCTCCAGGAGTTCGAGTATGTCCCATCACTAGCCACACGGTAAGATCTCTTTGTTAAGAAACCCTGTATCCAGTTTTTTACTCTTCCAGTAAGTCCTATTGCTTCTAGGCAGTGTAGCATTATTTCGTGATCAACTAGCTGAAGTCCAGTTGCAAAATCAGAGCACTTGTTCCACTGCTGAAGAAGCTGTATAGGTGATTAAGGATTGAAGCTAAGAATGTCTCAGTGCTAAAGCCTTTTCTGAATCCTGATTGGTGTTTATTTAGTATGCTAAATTTGTCTAGATAGTTCATTAGCTCCAAGTTGACCAATCCTTCAAGAAGCTTGGTAAATAAGGGGATGCTCGCAATGGGTCTGTAATTGGTTTTTAGGGCTAGTGAGTTTTTTTGGTCTTTAGGAATGGGTGTGATTAGTATATGTCCCATTTCCTCGTGAAATGTTCCTTCCATGAGAGTGGTTGTTACCCAGTCAAATAGATCCTTTTTAAAATCTAATGTGGCAGTTTTCATGGCCTTGGCAGGACATATGTCTAGTAGGCAGTTTGATTTAGTATATTTGTTGTACAGGGTTAGAAATTGGTGCCAGTTTGGAGGTTCAAAATGGTTCCAAAGCATGTCTACTCTGGGTTCTTTTTCGTGGGGTCCGAGTTGGAAATCGAAGTTGGGTGAGGGTGAGGGTATGGTCGCTCTTACGTCTAAGATTTTGTTGTTGAAGAAAGTGACGAGGGTTTCTGCTGGGGGCATACATTCAGTTTTCTCTATTAGGATTTGGGTAGTGTCTGTTAGTCTGTGTACCAACTTGCACAGTTCTTTGCTATTTATTTTGGGTGTCCCTATTTTTTGTGCGTAGTGTTTTGTTCGTTTTTCTCTGATCAGATTTTTGTAGTTTTTAAGGATGCAGCCATGGTGAAAGTCTATTGAAGCCCTTACATAGATTGTGAAACATGCATGTCAGCATGGGGCTTGGCAATATGCCAATGTTTGGCATTTAAGATAAGTAAAAAAATCTTTTTTCGAGTACTTTAGCATTTGAGCACTTTATATATTTATTGAGAAATGATGCTATTGGTGAGCCAGTGAGGAAGCTTGCGGCTTTTGAAATATCCATCGGGAAATCATTCCCATAAAATAAGCTGCTTCTGAGGCTCCTTTGAGTTTAAATAATATATTCAGAAGTACTCATGAGTATACAAAAAGAACATAAGAACATAAGAATAGCCTTACTGGGTAAGACCAATGGTTCATCAAACCCAGTAGCCCGTTCTCACGGTGGTCAAAACCCAAGGAGTGGCAAAATTCCATGCTACCGATACAGGGCAAGCAGTAGCTTCCCCTTTGTCTTTCTCAATAACAGACTATGGACTTTTCCTCCAAGAACTTGTTGAAACCTTTCTTAAAACCAGCTACGTTATCCACTCTTACCACATCCTCTGGTAACGTGTTCCAGAGCTTAACTATTTTCTATGTGAAAAAAATTTCCTCCTATTGGTTTTAAAAGTATTTCCCTGTAACTTCATTGTGTGTCCCCATACTCTTTGTAATTTTTGACAGAGTGAAAAATCGATCCACTTGTACCCGTTCTGTTCCATTCAGGATTTTGTAGACTTCAATCATATCTCCCCTCAGCCATTTCTTTTCCAAGCTGAAGAGCCCTAACCATTTTAGTCTTTCCTTATACGGAAGGAGTTCAATCCTCTTTACATAGTAACATAGTAGACGACGGCAGATAAATGGTCCATCCAGTCTGCCCAACCTGATTCAATTTAAATGTTTTTAATTTTTTCTTCTTAACTATTTCTGGGCAAGAATCCAAAGCTCTACCCGGTACTGTGCTTGGGTTCTAACTGCGAAAATCTCAGTTAAAACCTACTCCAGCCCATCTAAACCCTCCCAGCCAGCCCTCTAGCCCATCCTCCACCAAACGGCCATATACAGACACAGACCATGCAAGTCTGCCAAGTACTGACCTTAGTTCAATATTTAATATTATTTTCTGATTCTAGATCCTCTGTGTTCATCCCACACTTCTTTGAACTTAGTCACCATTTTCCTCTCCACTATCTCTCTTGGCAGCGCATTCCAGGCATCCACCACCCTCTCCGTAAAGCAGAATTTCCTAACATTGCTCTTGAATCTACCATCCCTCAACCTCATATTACGTCCTCTGGTTTTACCATTTTCCTTTCTCTGGAAAAGATTTTATTCTACGTTAATACCCTCCAAATATTTGAACGTCTGAATCATATCTCCCCTGTCCCTCCTTTCCTCTAGGGTATACATATTCAGGGCTTCCAATCTCTCCTCATACATCTTCTGGCACAAGCCTCCTATCATTTCCGTCGCCCTCCTCTGGACCGCTTCAAGTCTTCTTACATGCTTCGCCAGTTACGGTCTCCAAAACTGAACACAATACTCCAAGTGGGGCCTTACCAATGACCTGTACAGGGGCATCAACACCTTCTTCCTTCTACTGGCTACACCTCTCTTTATACAGCCCAGCATCCTTCTGGCAGCATCCACCACCTTGTCACACTGGATTTTTGCCTTTAGATCTTCGGACACTATCACCCCAAGGTTCCTCTCCCCATCCGTGCATATTAGCTTCTCACCTCCCAGCATATACGGTTCCTTCCGATTATTAAACCCCAAATGCATTACTCTGCATTTCTTTGCATTGAATTTTAGTTGCCAGGCATATCTGTTCCTGAAGTATCTAGACAACTGACCCATGCAACTCTTTCTCTTCAATAACGGTTCTCTGTTAAGTTCAATCAATTTGTACCATCTTTTAATCTTTGTAAACCGCATAGAACTTCACGGTCCTGCGGTATATAAACTGTTATTATTATTATTATTATTATTAGACCATTCCTCTAACTTTTGCAGATCCTTTTTCATATTTTCCACTCCCTCTTCAGTGTCTACTCTGTTACAAATCTTGATATCATCAGCAAAAAGGCACACTTTTCCTTCTAACCCTTCAGCAATGTCACTCACAAACATATTGAACAGGATCGGCCCCAGCACCGAACCCTGAGGGACTCCACTACTCACCTTTCCTTCCTCCGAGTGACTTCCATTAAGCACTACCAGTTGGTCGCTCTTCTTTGAACCTTTCCTAGCGCCACTATATCTTTCTTGAGATAAAGAGACCAGAATTGAACGCAATACTCCAGATGAGATCGCACCATGGAGCGATACAGGGGCATTATAATATTCTTAGTCTTGTTAACCATCCCTTTTTTAACAATCTCTAGTATCCTGTTTACTTTTTTGACCACCGCCGCACATTGGGCGGAAGGTTTTATCCTATTGTCTACAATGATACCCAGATCGTTTTCTTGAGCGCTAATCTCCAAGGTGGACCCTAGCATCCGGTAACTGTGATTCAGGTTATTCTTCCCAATGTGCATCACATTGCATTTGTCCACATTAAATTTCATATGACATTTGGACGACCAGTCTTCCAATTTCCTAAGGTCCACCTGCAATTTTTCACAATCTGCATGTGTTTTAACAACTTTGAACAGTTAAGTGTTACTACAAATTTAAGAGAGAACAACTTGATATGTATAACCATAATTGAGTTTTTTGAGATGTTGGACTGGCGATTTTGATTTGTTATTTAATCTTTTATAATGGCCATGTGCTAATGGCAGCATCAGCGCAAAGCCATTAATGCTGGAAACTAAGGGCTCCTTTTATCACGCTGCGCCGTGCTAGCCGCTGCTGCCTCCTCTTGAGCAGGTGGTAGTTTTTGGCCAGCGCAGGGGTTGCTAAAAGGAACCCTAAATATCAGCCATTTTCCAGCTGCAGGAAGAAATGGCCTTAGTATGAGGAAATGACCTGCCAAAGGGTGTGCTAAGGTCACTCTTTAATGCACTTTTGTAAAAGGAATTCTTAGTTTTGTACTTGCAAAACTATGTACATTGATTTTCAGGGAAGTTGTATCTGCAGAAAAAGAAAAGTACAACTTTCTGTGGGTATTTTTCCCCTTGTCAATTTTCAAATGGAAAATATGCATATTCTTTTCTTCAATATCTGATTGAAAGCTAAGGAGTAAATATGCACAGTTTGGAAAAGCACTTCATGTAGGGTTCCTTTTATAAAGCATGGTAAATGCTTCAACGCTCAAAGGAATTCTATGAGCATCCGGTGGCGTAGCGAGGGAGTTTGGCACCCAGGGTGTAGCACCCAGCATTGCCGTGCACCCCCACAGTCTTCCCCACCACTTGAGCACCCCCCCTGCTACGAGCATCCTCCCCCCCCCCACTCTTCCCCACTGCTTAAGCACCCTTCTCTCATGTAATTCTTGAAATGTTCACCAACACGAGATGCATCTTCCACTTACTGCTTAAGTTGGCCTCGGCACCCTTCTGACATCACATCCTGTTCCTGCAACCTGGAAATGATGTCAGAAGGGAGCCGAGGTCGGCGCAAGCAGCAAGTGGAAGATGCTGCTTGTGCTGGTAAACATTTAAAGGTAGGGGGCAGCGTAAGAGAGGCACCGGTGTCTCCCATGAAGATGGTGCTCAAAGCGATCCATCCCGCCCCACTTACTACACCACTGTGAGTGTCAGAGCATTTGCCTCACTGGTCCGCGGTAGACACTTCCAATGCAGCTTTGTAAAATCCAACGTTAATGAATTATTTTTTCATGATAAATATATATCTTATTCTTATTTATTTATTATTTATATACCACTTATATCCTAAGTGGTTTACATTCAGGCACTTTATCATAATTCCCTATCTGTCCCGATGGGCTCAAACTCTATCTAGTGTACCTGGGACAATGAAGTGACTTGCCCAGGGTCACAAGGAGCAGCGAGGCTGTAACTCTAACCCCTGCGCCACACACCATTTAAAATTGACTGGAAACAATGACAATTTTGTAGTTGAAATCTTCGTTTAATTGAAGTAGTGGTCATTTCTAACCACAGTAGAGGGCGCTATATGTTTGGAAATGACTAAATGCGGAAGAGCTTGCATGCTTTTCCTTAGAGGTAACTGGTTCTATGGAGGGCAGTTTTAATGCAGATTTACTCTGGTATAAAATTTGCCCATCAGTGCCCAATTTCAGCTTGCATACTTTCAGTTTCACTGTGATGCACAATTCCCCAGGGATATGCATAGGTCAGTAGAAGGGAATTTCTAATAGTTAAGGCCATTAATGCATGTTATTAGGTTCCGCAACAAATTTTGTAGCAGATTGACAATGACAAATAAATTGTTTAACGTGCCATTAACTAGCAATTTATTGATGTTAACAATCAATTTAGTAATGTTAACAATCAATTATTATAGTTAATTGGTAATAATTGGGAATTGCGAGAGGGTCTTACTGTGTGCTATTCTATAAGATTGGGTGCCTAAAAGTCACCTAACGTGCAATTCGAAATGAGCCTGGCCAGGGCAATGCTGGGGCATTACTAAGAATTACATGTGGTTTTATAGAACAGCACAAAAAAGTGGAGCGGGAATATAATCCTTCTTCAAATTAGTGCATTCACTCTTAAAAATTATCAATAAATATCGCAAATTAGTGCATTCACTTTTAATAATTATAAAAAATATTGAAAATGTGATGTTAAATCTGAATTGTGAATCATTGAGTGGCATGCAGTGTAAGCCAATTGTGAAATATCTCAAAAGGAAGGGGAGGGGAGCCCTCAGACTCCCATTTCTTTACAACTCACAACAGAACAGCATATGCTGATCCATTCAATGGATTGTCTCTATAATCATCAATTCACCACCCCCTCCAATCATTATATGAATGTACACAACGTCCAATTTTAAAGACAAATCAAAAAAGGAACTTAGCTTTGATCAATGAAGTTCACTTCTGATCCCAACGGGGCCTGTTTCACCCTGAGCTTCTTCAGGAGATCAGAGAATAAAAAATTAATATAAAGCTATGTCCCGGTTCATTCTTATCAAAACGGGAGTATCCAAGTTTCTTTCTCTCACAAACAGCATGGGCACTGGAACTTCCCCAAGCCTCACCAACGCTGTGGTAATACTCCCGTCATCTTCCATAAATACCCTAATACACTCTTTAGTGATATCCAAACTAGATTACTGCAACTCTCTTTATAAGGGAATCACACAAAAGGAATTAAGATGGTTGCAAATTATCCAAAATACCGCAATAAAAATCATTACTAAATCCAGGAAATTTATGTAACCCCCTCCTTCTCAGACTGAAACTTTATTCAGAACTCAGCACCATATATTTCTTAGACAGGGAATCTCTCTCACATTTCCCAGAAGATTCTCACAGAACATCACAAAAAAATCTCTTCAGACTCTCAAACATTACCAGCATCAATACCAAACTTCAGACCTTAACCAGAATTTCACAATCCTTCACAAACTCAAATAAAACCCACCATAATTACCTTCTCACAAGGCACAGAAACCAAAACACCTCCGCACAAGTCCAAGTTACCCTCCCAACTGTCAAATCTGACAGTTAGAATGTTCAGACAGCTGATGCTGATCCCTGCACTAGGACAGCAGACCTATGCAAGAGATCAGCAACAGAAAACCTCAAAACTGCACCAATACAAACAATGCACAAACCAAATCTCAAAAGATCTTACATTCCAGACTTTCTTTACTTTAAAAACCTTTTAAAATCCTCTTCAAACCCTGTTTTTTCTCACTCAAGTAACTTTTAACTCTGGTTAGATTATAAAGAATGTTCAGTGGTTACCAATAAATTACAGAATTACATACAAAATAGCCTTACTAACTCTCAAAGTACTAACTTGCAAAGCTCCACTATTCATAGAGAGATTACTTATCCCCTATGCGCCCTTTAGGGCGCTAAGACCAGAGGACAAAAATCTTCTTTGCATCCCCTCTCTGAGGTGCATTAATACTCGGAGAGATACTATCTTATCAGTTACAGCCCCTCAAACCTGGAATTTACTGATGAAACAATTGAGGGTAGAAAGGACATTAGACAGATTTAAAGGAACATTGAAAAGCTTTTTGTACAAAGACGCATTTGATACATAGGATTCATATGAGGCCTCACTTACAAATCCATCTGTGCTCTTGTTTTTCCCTTTTACTGTTAGCTTTCCTTTACCGATTGTAGTTCCTCCTGGTTCCCTCATGTTTTTGTTTGCAGCTTATTTGTTGTCATTGTCTGTGTTATTGTTTAATAAACCATATTGTCGGTTTCCCCCATTTTATATTGTACATCGCTTTGAACTCTTTAAAATTGCAATACAATCAAATTTTTTAAGTAAGCTGGGGTTGTGGGTTCAAACCCCGTGCTGCTCCTTGTGACCCTGGGCAAGTCACTCAGTCCTCCATAGCTCCAGGTACTTTAGATAGATTGTGAGCCCATCGGGACAGATAGGGAAAGTACTTGAGTACCTGATTGTAAAACCGCTTAGATAAACCTTGCTAGGCGGTATATAAACACCTAATCAACTTGAAACTTAAACTTGAACTTGTTACTTGAAACACAGCTAAGCTGATATTTACTCTGCCTAATGGAAAATCCAGTCCTGTGTAAGAGGTATGAGCATGAAAATTTGGGTAAGCATTATTGACTTTATGCAATAAGATGTAATCTATGAGGCCATGCCTTAGCACACTGCTGACGATCATGATCTTCTTTAGCAATTTATTCAGTTATAATGTGTGATCCAGAAGCTGTGAACTTCAGCCAAAAAAGATGTGACTGATCTTACTTCAGAGAAGAGCAGATACAGTGTACAACATATTCACTTTGCAGTTCTCATCTCCAGTTCTTGTGGCTCCCAAACAATTTTAACTTCCAGGGGGAGCAAAGCATGCAAAGAAGCAGGGTCTTAGAACAGATAGCCCAGAAGACAGTGCCACAAACTTTTTCTGCTGTGGCACACTAAACTCGGGCCCGAGTCTACAGGGCCTCTAAACATGCTCGGACGTCAACCAATGGCGTCACACGCATGTGTGTGATGACATGTCAATGTCTGTACATCCTCAAAGGCCCACTAGATGAGGCCCTGAGTTTGGGGGCCTTCCAAACCTGGACAAACTGCCAGGTTTTGAAGATCCTTCCATTGCTGGGGGAGGGGGGCAGAGAGGAGGGTAGGCTCCTGTCTCTCTGTGGCACACATAAGAACATAAGAAGTTGCCTCCGCTGAGGCAGACCAGAGGTCCATCTCGCCCAGCGGTCCGCTCTCGCGGCGGCCCATCAGGCCCATTGCCTGAGCAGTAGTCCCTGACTATTTCTATAACCTACCTCTACTCCTATCCCTATAACCCACGTCTATTCTTATCTGTACCCCTCAATCCCTTGCAATTCACTGGTTAGGAGCTAGTTCCAAGCACTGAAGATGAAAACTAGTAATCCTTTAAAGGTAGAACAATGAAGAGCTTACCTTGTTGCTATGTCAGGAGGCGCCTCAATTTCTTCATGAGTCACATTTTGAAGAGACTGTGTATCCACAATAAATAATTTCACTGTGGGGTTAGTGGCTCCAGCCTTAAACAAATAAAATACATGAATATCTTTGAGTAAACTGCAGCCACAGAATTCCCACAATTATAAATTAATAACCATTATGTAATTGATCCAGCATAAAAATAAAAGAAAGCTCTTAAACAGAGGTAGGGCAGTAACCCCCAAATTCTATAAATGGGGCCTAAACTTGTACACGTACATAGGTGTGCATAGTCAATGTAAACTCTCAACTGAATTGAATAAAAGGCCTAATCAGCGCCAATAATAACTGCGAGTCTATAAAACTTTTGTGTCAATTGGAGTGCATGATGCTAAAAAGGGGTATGATTAGGGGCGGATCATGGGCATTGTTTTAATTTACAAAACACACCAAATGGGTATAATGTAGACAATTGATTGTTCCAAAAGGTGATAAACACAAAAAAACGTAAAGGGAACAATACAAAGAATTTTTCAACACCTTTTTTTAACCCGAATGGTGCTCAGAATCCACAGTTGGATAGGAAAAAGCTTAACGTGGGAACAAAACCCCTAAGACATTTTCACAGAATCTATCATTGCACCACCGATTTTGGTAGAAAGGTGAGTAAAATGTCTCTGAAAAACGGTGTAATATTAGTGAAAAAATATTCAATATATGAAATCTTCAAAGCTAGTGAGCTTAAGTTTGACTTATCTTAAATGTCCATGCAGCGATGATCTTCACAGGTTCTGACGCGTTTCGCCGGAATAGGCTTAAAAGGCTTCTTCAGAGAACCTGTAACGCTGAGTGAAAGATTCAGTTTGTAAATCCTTCCTAAACAAAAACACAAGGTGAAACTCTAATGAAATTCAAAAAAACAAAAGTAATACGAAGTCTCGACGCGGTCGGCTGGATACCTGGTACGAAGGAAAAAACTTTCATTTCCTATGACGTCAGTGCTCAGCTGAGCACCCTGTATTTGTAATATGCAGAACTGTCCATCATCAGTGAAGGAACGCCCACCACTCAACTTCTCGGTTCAATCCAGTAGGAGTCACTGTCCTCCAATGGTGAGTGGTGGGCGTTCCTTCACTGATGATGGACAGTTCTGCATATTACAAATACAGGGTGCTCAGCTGAGCACTGACGTCATAGGAAATGAAAGTTTTTTCCTTCGTATCAGGTATCCAGCCGACCGCGTCGAGACTTCGTATTACTTTTGTTTTTTTGAATTTCATTAGAGTTTCACCTTGTGTTTTTGTTTAGGAAGGATTTACAAACTGAATCTTTCACTCAGCGTTACAGGTTCTCTGAAGAAGCCTTTTAAGCCTATTCCGGCGAAACGCGTCAGAACCTGTGAAGATCATCGCTGCATGGACATTTAAGATAAGTCAAACTTAAGCTCACTAGCTTTGAAGATTTCATATATTGAATATTTTTTCACTAATATTACACCGTTTTTCAGAGACATTTTACTCACCTTTCTACCAAAATCGGTGGTGCAATGATAGATTCTGTGAAAATGTCTTAGGGGTTTTGTTCCCACGTTAAGCTTTTTCCTATCCAACTGTGGATTCTGAGCACCATTCGGGTTAAAAAAAGGTGTTGAAAAATTCTTTGTATTGTTCCCTTTACGTTTTTTTGTGGGCATTGTTTTAATTTATGCATAAGTTTATAGAATATGCACCAAAGTGCACACAAAATAGGTAGTAGCATTTAGGCCTGGTTTTAGCTGGCCTAAATGACTGTGCCTAAGTTATGCATCACACAGTGGTGTTTTGTATGATTCTATAAAAGGTATGCACACCATTTAGATTGTGCTAAACATCATTGTAGTCAACTAAAATTTTTTAGGCACCATATAAAGAATCAGACCTTAAGAGCTGGATTCTGTATAGGACGCCCAGTCTCAGAAGCTGCCTAAACGGCGTTTGAGAATCGTACACGAGTGTCCTATATAGAATCGTGTCTGTCCTCATGGAGAGATGCTTAAGCCTGCCTAACACCACAATTCTCTAACTGGCATCCATGGTGGGCTAAGGGATCTGGCCAAACGGACTCCTAGGCCACTCCTAGTACAACCCAAAATGCACTGGGAGAGAAGCCTAAGAGTCCATTTGGCCCAGGTGCCTAACGCTCCTCCTATGGGCCAATCAGGGCCTTAGGCCCCTCCCCGGTGGGTTGATGGTAATGTAATTCCCATGCCCACATCCAATTTCAGCTCCCCAGCAAAGACTACCCCAATCAGAGCCACATATAAGGGGGCATACATTTTAAGAAGTAAAGTGCATGCCCACTTTGGCGTATTTGAATGATTTATGCATTGGCATGGCAACATGGATACATAATTGACCCCTTATTAAATATTAACTAGTTGAAAAGTAGGCACCATGACATGATGGTGTGTACTTTACCAGTGGGCATGCACAGGGGGTAGAGTTTGGGAGCAATGTGGATGGAGCATGTCGATTGTAAAGTTATAATGTATGCAATACAAGATGAATATTGATACAGGCATTTAATTCTGCCCTGGGGCAGCTGTAAATGTCAGTGCATACCACTCACATTAGTATTTTATAAAGAAAAGCAGGCTTTTAGTTTTCTTTATAAAATAATACGTTTATTGTTTATTTAAAGTTTCTATACTGCTACTAATGGCTGCGGAGTCAATTCAGAGCGGTTTATAGCAACCTTGTGCTTATAAAATAACATATTGTGCACTTACGTGTATAAATTTCACTTTTCTAAGTGCTTATGCATACGAGACGCATATAAGTCCACAAACCCACTTATAGAATTGCCTCTTTAGGCTTCATGCCAACATAAGCACTTCCTTACTCCCCTATCCTAAGTGTCCTGTCATGAAATTACTCTCAAAATGCCTCCAGCTGTACAGAGAGACTAGAGAGCACATTTTTAGGTCACCCAGGTGCAGTCATGTTCAGGGGCATAGTTTGGGTGAAGTGTGGGCAGTGTCGTGAAGCACATATGTAGGTTATAAAATATACACCTACAGTATACATGTACTTCAATCACATACATTTGCAACACTTTTCAAGCAAGTATAAATGTATGTGGCCACTTTTTTGTTTTGATTTTGGCTTTTGTGATGCCTTAAAATAGGAGATTACTTGGGGGCCTGTTTTACAAAGCTGGTCTAGCGGCTGCTGCACGGTAATGGCCTCGAAGCCCATAGAGATTTAAAGGGCTTCGGGGCTGTTGCTGCACGGCTTTGTAAAACAGGCCCTTGGTCTCTCAACCTAGGTGACCTCTCTTGTACAATTACCTTCCAAAAGCATTTTTGGCATGGGGATATTAAGCTTGTGTTTTGGTTAAAATATTTTTATGTTATGTTATAAATAAACTGAGAATCTTGGTATGAGCCCTAAAATGTCAGCCTGGAGGTCACTCTGAGGTAAGGAATGATACAATTACATCCTGATTCTATAAAAGGCGCTAAAAATCATGCATACAATTTGGGTACATGCCCAATTTGCATGTGTAATTTGATTGAATAATGAGCTAATAGGCACCAATAATTGAGATCCCAACAAGCTTATTGATGCTATTTGGAATTAATCAAAATTTATGGGCATTTATTTAGGCACGGGATCTGCATGTAAATTTCATGCGTACTTCCCAAAAGGGGGCATGGCCATAGGAGGGGTATTTGTGAAATTTACATGCATAATTATTTTTTTTTAAAAAAGGGGATCCTTGCCTAATTAGATATGAGAATTTATATATAATGTTTCAACTGGTGTAAATGGCTTCACCAAAAGTTAACCATACTTGGATCAATGTCCACCACCTAATTTTTGAAAACCTTTTTTAGGTGTCTTTTCAGGGCTTCAGACCTGCCATTTGGTCACCACATAGTTCATAGTTACCCAATAACTCTTAATGGCTATGGCTTCCTCACTAGCCCCCTCAATAATTTTCTTGTTTTTAAACTATTTTTTGATTATTTTTAAAGTGCTTAATCTTAATAAGAATAAATGAATGCTTAAAAACTTATCTTAAATATTTTCATTATTCGTTTCACTTCTCTTATCACATCGGGAAAGGGACCTGTCAGATCGACATGTTTCGCCGTTGGGCTGCTTCAAGAAAAGTCCCCCCTTACAAAATTAACTGCACCATCCCGATCTGCTCGCATTTGCTAAGATAAGAAGTGAAACGAATGACCAATACTGTACACAGTATTCCAGATGTGGGCGCACCATAGCCCGGTATAGTGGCAGGATGACTTCCTTCGTTCTGGTCGAGATACCCTTCTTAATGATACCTAACATTTGGTTTGCTTTCCTCGAGGCTGTGGTGCACTGTGCTGACGCCTTCAATGTCGTGTCTACCATCACTCCCAGGTCTCTTTCCAGCTTACTGACCCCTAGCATTGATCCCCCCATTTTGTAAGTGAACATCGGGTTCCTTCTCCCTATTTGCATGACCTTGCATTTCCCTATGTTGAAGCTCATTTGCCACTTTTTCGCCCATTCTTCCAGTGTCGTAAGATCCCTTTGGAGATCCTCGCAATCTACCGTGGTTTCAACCTTGCTGAATAGTTTGGTGTCATCTGCGAATTTGGTATCTAAAACATGATGGGCCATTCCTCTCCCTATGCATCCTAGGGCTCCTTTTACGAAGGTGTGCTAAGAGTTTTAGCGCACGCACCGGATTAACGCGTGCTATAGCGCTTGCTGGCCAAAAATCTACTGCCTGCTCAAAAGGAGGTGGCAGCAGCTAGTGTGCGCGGCAATTTAGCGCACGCTTTTCCACGCGTTAAGGCATTAACGCGCCTTCGTAAAAGGAGCCCCTAGTATCCTTCTAGCTTTCACCATCACCTTTTCAACCTGTTTGGTCACCTTAAGATCATCATTGTGACAGGTCAGGCTCCGTGCCTGTCTTGGTCCCTGTGGTTTACCTATTGTCCACCAGGGGAGCAAGAGAGAAGCAGGATCTGGAAGCAAGCCATGGCCTATTATTTAGGTCACCACTGGGGGAGCCAAAGAGAGAAGCAGATAACTGCTGACACAGGTAGATCAGGGCATGTCCCTCCCCTAGAAAGGCCAGCAGTCCTCAACAAACTGTTAGGCAGGATAGGGAGGAAGCTGAGTGCTCTCTCCCATGAGGACCTCCCTGGCTCAAGCAGGAGTAATGGCTCTGCACCCATGGAGGTGGAAAAATCTGGAACCCCTCCAGAATTACCAGTAGCGGATGAAGAAACTCCCATGGAATTACAAGGACAGCTGCCTGCTGAGGAGCTGTGTGTGATTCCAGAACCATTGGATGTGGGAGTGGCGATCAGCTCAGACTGAGCAAAGACTGTGAGTGTTCCTGTTTTGTGGCTGGGTTCTTTTTCCTGCGCCCAGTCATTTTGCAAGGACTGTCTGAACTGTGCAGTTGTGAGTAGAGCTAAGAATGAGGAGGGGGGGGGGGAGTTTGCATATATCCGGGAGGGAGTTTTTGAAAGCTGTTTTTGTGCTTTTGGAAAGGCAAACTTATAGCACTCTTCTTTACCCAACGCTGATATATTTTAGGATGGAGGCTTTATGTTTTGATTTTTGCACTAAGAATCATGGAGTGAAAAAGCATATTCTACAGGCACTGTGTTGAATACTGTGGACTACATTTACCTGAGCTCTGCTGTGGAACAAACTTGGGGAGAAAGGAGTTTAGGATAAGCGGCTCTGTGAAAGAATATATCACAGATAGGACTGGATTATTGAGAGAGAAATCCTGAATGCTGACAGGGTTTTTCTTCTGCCTTCTGTTTGTTTTTTTCTTGTTTGAACATTTATTTGCTACAATGAACTTTGAGCATTTTTGATTGTTTGAGCCATTCTGACTTTATTTTTTTGCAAAGTAAATTTGCTTTATTGCCATTCAAATAACTGTGTTGGTGTTTTGTTTGAGTTCCTTAAAAAATCCTGCAGGATGACTCCAGTCTGTCATACGCTGGTGCACTTTTTGTTGGTGGCCACTGGTGGCACTGATGAGTCCCGGCCTAGGGCTCCAGTGCTGGCTGCATCATATACTATCACACCAGAGTTCATGCACAAAAGTTTTTCAACCCTAAACTGATCAGATTTGTCTAACAAGACCTGCCTCTAGTGAATCCATGTTGCCTCAGGTCCCGCAATCCACTATATTCCAGAAATGGCACTATTCTCTATTTCAAAAGTGTTTCCATTAATTTAGTTACCACAGAAGTCAGTCTTACCAGCCTGTAGTTCCCTACTTCCTCCTATTTTTTTAGACAAGAAAAAGCACAAAAAGTAACTTGATTGCAAGCTATAGGGGCGAGAAAGAGAGAAATACTATTTTTCTTTATTGAAAACTAGCTGATGCCCCGGCGTTGCACGGGTATTTAATTATAGCAATAACACTGTAAATGGATTCAAATAAAAATACTTTATAGTGGTGAATGAAATTATTGTTTTACAGCTTAATAAAAAGTACAATATTCAAATTATAATGTGAAATATTTGACAAAATGAATACAATACAACTAACGCAAAACGTGATTATAAACAACATTTTTAGTTTCACCTCCAGGAGCAAGAACATATAAATTGTTGGGTGAACCCACCCTTGAGCAAGCAACATAGAGTTGTGGGCCGAGAGACCCCCAGAACATATCACTCCAGGTAGTGAGGGATCAGCATACCAAGTTTCGTTCAAATCGGTCAAGCCGTTTTTGAATTACAGTGAGAATGGCAGCTTTTTACATTTTTTCCATTGACATGAATGGGAGAAATCTGATTTTCTGTTTGTAGCTCCGCCCACGTGTGCATTTGGGCCACGAGACCCCCAGAACATATCACCCCAGGTAGTGAGTGATCTGCATACCAAGTTTCGTTAAAATCGGTCAAGCCGTTTTTGAATTACTGTGAGAATGGCAGCTTTTTACATTTTTTCCATTGAGATGAATGGGTGATATCTGCTTATCTGTTTGTAGCTCCGCCTATGTGTGCAGGTGGGCCGCGAGACCCCCAGAAAATATCACCCCAGGTAGTGAGGGATCTGCATACCAAGTTTCGTTAAAATCGGTCAAGCCGTTTTTGAATTACTGTGAGAATGGCAGCTTTTTACATTTTTTCCATTGACATGAATGGGTGAAATCTGATTTTCTGTTTGTAGCTCCGCCCACGTGTGCATTTGGGCCGCGAGACCCCCAGATCATATCACCCCAGGTAGTGAGGGATCTGCATACCAAGTTTCGTTCAAATCGGTCAAGCCGTTTTTGCGTGATCGCAGCACATACACACACACATACCTCCGATTTTATATATATAGATAGAAGAAGAAGATTCCTACAGTACAAATAACAGCTCCCAGTCACATTTCTAATGTTTTGGATATAATCATATCTTAAACACATACCTTGGGATATGGAATTTGAATGGTTTTTGGATACTGATTTGTATCTTCTCCATAAAACGAGTACTCCATAATAGGAACTTGTGTATCATTAAATTCAATATATGCCAAGAATGTCCCATTTGGAGACCACCAGAGAGCATAATTGGTGCCAAACATTTCCTCTGAAGAGAAAAAGAGCAAATTCTATTTTCAGTAAAAACATTTTTAGGTTGTGTTTTCAAAATAAATATTGTTATCTTACCAAAGAACATGCTACAGTTGTCAGCATAAGATGAATACTTCTCTTTCTACTTATTGTTTCATACTTTCTCACAATCTCTTTTTTTGGCACCTTGCACAATGGAAGGTTAAGCAACTTGCCCAGGGTCACAAGGAACAACAGTGGAAACTGAACCCAGTTCCCCAGGCTTGTAGTCAGCTGCCCTAACCATTAGGCTGCACCTTCTAATTACCAAGTTATCATGGTTCATAGACAAAACCGCAGAAGACAAAGGTGCGCGCCGACAACTGAGCGCAAGACAGAGGCATGCGCTGAAGAAAATGACAGTTTTTAGGGGCTCCGACTGGGGTTTTTGTTGGGGAGCCCCCCCCCCCCACTTTACTTAATACAGATCGCGGCGGCGTTGTGGGTGGTTTGGGAGGTTGTAACCCCCCTCATTATACTGTAAACTTAACTTTTTCCCTGTTTTTAGGGAAAAAGTGAAGTTTTCAGTAAAATGTGTGGGGTTACAACCCCCCAAACCCCCCCACAACACCCCCACAACGCGGCACAATCTGTATAAAGTAAAGGGGGGGTTCCCCCCTACACACACCCCCGTTGGAGCCCCTAAAAACAGTTATTTTCTTCAACGCGCGGCTCCACGCTGCGCACAGTTGTCGGCGAGCGCCTTTGTCTTCCGCGGTTTGGACCTGACACCAGTTATCATATACCATGGGTTGAAACTAGGTCCCCTTTTATCAAGCCACAGTAGTGTTGCTGCCATGGGAAATGCTCCAACGCTCATTCAATTCCTATGAGTATCAGAGCATTTACTGTGCTGGTCCACACTAAAACGCTTAATGAAAGGGGGCTTAGATTTGGCCCAGTATATAAGAAAATCATGCTCTTAAGGTAACTTTATGTTATGTATGTTTTATATGGAAACCATGTAGATATAGATGATATATACAGAGAATAACACTTCTCTGGGGATAAGGTTGACGAGAAAACAGCAAAACTTGGAGTCAGTATCATGGAATCTTACTCTTTGGGATTCTGCCAGGTACTTGTAACCTGGATTGGCCACTGTTAGAAGCGGGATACTGGGCTAGACGATCTTCTTTGGCCCAGTAAAGAAATTCTTATGTCCAGTGTTCGTGTTATTCCATGGACATTGGGCTTCATGGTTGAATTATATTGGACTGGGTATTAATTCAATAATTTGCCTTTACAGATCTGAATAGAAGGTAAATTACATTCAGGTGCAGTCAAATTTTTCTCTTCTCCGGACGATTTACAGTTTCAGATTAGTACCCAAAGCAATGGAGAATTAAGTGATCTTCCCAAGCTAATAAGGAGTGTCATTGGGAAAAGAAAGATTTGTTCTTTGGCTTCCCTTCTCAGCCTGCTGTTCTAATCTAATCTAATCTAATCCTTAGGTTTGTATACCGCATCATCTCCACGTTCGTAGAGCTCGACGCGGTTTACAGTAGGAGAAATAGGAAGGAACTACAACAGAGGGTTAGAGGTGTAAGTGTGAAGAAAATTTAGATGACTTGGGATGCCAAGATATAAGAGTTTCCTTGATTCCTAAATTGGAGGGAGACTTACATTTTTTGAGAAAAGCCAGGTTTTCAGATGTTTGCGGAAAACTTGGAGAGAGTTCAAGTTCCGAAGAGGGAAGGTAAGGTTGTTCCAGAGCTCAGTGATTTTGAAGTGGAGGGAGGTCCCTAGCTTTCCTGTGTGGGAAATGCCTTTTAGCGAGGGGAAGGATAGTTTTAATTTGTGGGAGGATCTGGTGGTATTAGGGTTTGAGGAATTCCAAGAAAGAGGGATAAAGGGAGGGAGGATACCATATAGGATTTTGAAAGTTAAACAGGCGCATTTATAGTGGACCCTGGCGATTATCGGAAGCCAGTGGAGCTTGGCCAGGAGTGGGAAGACATGGTCAAATTTACTTTTAGCGAAGATGAGCTTGGCCGCGGCATTCTGAATCCGTTGGAGTCTGTGGAGGTTTTTCTTAGTTAGGCTTAAGTAGATAGAGTTGCAATAGTCCAATCTGGAGAGGATGATGGATTGAACAAGGAGGGTAAAATGTTTTTGATGGAAGCAGGATCTAACTTTCCTCAGCATGTGAAGGCTGAAAAAGCATTTTTTTTACCAAGGATTGGAGGTGGTCATTGAAGAACAATGTGGAATCTAACCACTAAGCCATACTTTCCAAAAGACAAAAATCTGGAGGTCAAGGATGCAGATTTCCAAAAGAAGTATGAACACAAATAATACAGGAAAATAAAATAAGGCACTCATACAAAGGTTAGCCTTATGTAGCCTACTGCTAAAAAAAAAAGCAGCTGAAACAGCTAACATTTCACTCACCTGGTTCAATCAAGTAATCTGATTCAAGGGCAAAATAGTTTATCTTAAACATTAGTCCCCAGATTCAATTTCCAGCTTCAATAAAAAAAAGATACATAATTTTGTCAGACAGATGGACATCAGGCTTGTATGGGTGCATAAATTTGGGAGGAAGGGTGAAAACTGTCCTGGCAACTCTGCATGGAAAAGAATGGATGCTGCCAACAGCAAACTCATTTTTCCATGTGAAAAATGGTGCTGATTGGATGAAGGTTCAGGAAAGACTGACAGAAGTACATTATAGATAAAGAAATTCTTGTGATTGCAAATTATGCAAGAAAAGTCCTGCAAGAGCACAAGCAGGTCAGCAAATTTTGAAATGGAAACTCCAGAATGACTTTTCCCTTTCAAAACTCACTTGTCTATAAGCTGAACCGGAGGGCTAAAAATTGCCCACAAACTATAATATGCTAAACAGTAACTTAAGAAGTTATATTACCTTCATATACCCAATCAGGCACGCCATTAAAAATTTTATTTTCTTCTCCATTTGAGGTAATATCTACATTTTGTCCATTTGGAACATCTTTTATATAAATATTGTTTTTCCAAACATATGCCTACAAATAAAAACAGAAAACAAGGTTAAGAATATGAGGACCAACATTGCAATTCTAAATACTTTTTTAAAAATTATTTTAAAATTTTATTATTAACTTCAACACATAAATACATTAAAATGCACAACATTCCACCATGTAATCCTATCCATTTCCCCCACTAAACCTCCAACCCCCAATCCCCTTTACCCTAAACCTTCTGTTTAAATCCCATTGCAAATATTACCCATTCACTTCTGTTCCTTGCAACAATTTGGCTAAATCCTCCTTTCTTTCTTATTTTTTTACTCTCTCAGGTATTGGCCTAGCCACTTCTCTCATTCTTCCCCTCCTTATTAAATCTGTTGCTTTGTAGACCTGTTAATTTTTCTCTTCTAGCTATCATTCCTACTTATTTCCCAGTAATCTATTGTAGGTGTTTCCACCTTCTTACAGTACCCTGTTATAGCACATCTTGCCACAATAATTCCCATTTTGAATAATCTTCTTTCCCTCTTCAACTTCTAGGCACTAGCCCCAGATTCAGTGTAACTTTCTCCCATGATAATTTCATTATTTCTTTCCCCACTGGATTCAGAATTCTTTCACTTTCATGCTTGACCAGTAAATCTGTAGAAGAGGATTCTCCCTGAATACTCCCTCCAGCATCTGTCTGAAGATTCTACAAAGTAGTGCTGCTCAATTCGCCAATTCAAATCAATTCATTTTGGTGAATCGATTTGAATCGATTCATTATCTGAGAAAATCTGACTCACCGATTCAGTGATCAATACCTCCCCCCACCCCCACCCCCAGATGAGACCTGCAATACTTCTGAGGCCT
Source organism: Geotrypetes seraphini (assembly GCF_902459505.1). Classification (NCBI taxonomy): domain Eukaryota; kingdom Metazoa; phylum Chordata; class Amphibia; order Gymnophiona; family Dermophiidae; genus Geotrypetes; species Geotrypetes seraphini. Next base: position 211,512,645 of record NC_047088.1, on the reverse strand, counting down.
CCTAAAGCAGCCGCAGTGGTGGAGGTGCATGGTCAGCAGTGGCATCATTCTGAACAGGCTACTCATGGCCTGGCCTGCCAGGGCCTTCCCTCTGTTGTGTCACTGATGATTCAGCAGAAGGAAGCCCTAGCAGGATAGAGCACTGCTGCTGCTGACCATCCACCGCTGCTGCCACTGCTGCTTTAGGATGCCTCAGAGACATGTCAGGTTTCATGGTGGGAGAGGTGGTGGGGTGCTGCTGCACAGGGGGATGGGAGGGAGGGATGGAAAACTACTGAAAAGGGGGATGGGAGGGTTGGAAGGCTGCTACACAGGGGAATGGGTGGAAGGAAAGCTGATGCTCAGGAGGAGGGGAGGGAGGAAAGATGCTGCATATGGAGGGAGAGAGGAAGAATTGTTGGGTGGAGGAGAGGAAGGGAGAGAAGAGGGAGAAATCCTGCATATGGTGGAGGGGAGGGAGACATGCCTGGAAAAGAGAGAGGGAGAAATGTTGGATATAGGGTGGAGGGCAGGGAAAGATGGTGCATGTAGAGAGAGAAAGAAATGTTGCACATAATGGAGGGGAGGAAGAGAAAGATGTTGCATAGAGGGGAATAAAGAGGTTTTGACCCAAGGCACAAGATATATATATATAGAGAGAGAGAGAGAGATGGCAGACAGTGGGAAAGAAACAAATGGTGGATATGGCAATGGAAGGTAGAGAAAATAATTTTATTTTCTATTTTGTGATTACAATATGTCAGATATGAAATGTGTATCCTGCCAGAGCTGATGTTAGACAGCGAGCTTGAGCTAGGTCCTAATAGAGAGAGGAAATGTCATTTTTTTTTGTTTATCATGTTTACACCACTGTGCTGGCAAGAAGTTTGAGAGGGAAAAAGTGGTGGGGTGGATGAAAAAGTTACAAAATAAATCCATTAGGATGTTTGAAAAAAAAAAAAAAAAAACCCAAAAAAACCCCGCCTGATTGGGCAGGAAAAGTGAATAAAAAAATCGATTCAATAGGCCAAATCAAATTGAAAATTTTTTACCTGAATCGGGCAGCACTACTACAAAGATCACTTTGAGTTTTGAGGGTGTTAGGCACCATCTATAAATTATTTTATTGGCATTTTCGTTTATCAGTCTACTAACTGAGCAAGTCCCCACCTCCTCAACAATTTTCTGCCAAATCCTTTCATATAATTCAGCATTTACCAATCTTTTTTAGGGCTGAGACCTCCATGCCTGCAGCTGCAGTGATGTCCATAACCCTACTGAGGTATATAGTAATGACACCACTATGTACTTCCAGGCTGGGTCATGATCCCAAACATGGCCTGTGCATTCCCATTTGGGGTTGTGACTCACAGTTTGAGAAGTCTTGATATAAGATTTTTCCTGCTCTAGCATGAACTCAAACTTGACAAACTCTGAGGCAAACTCAGATTCTGTAGTTGGCGCCTATAAAAATAGGTTCCTATCGCATGTCAATCACACTTAGCTGCCCATTATAGAATAGTGCTTAGTGGCACCTAACTTAAAACTTAGGTGCCTGTATTGTAGGCCAGGGATTTAAAGGCCTACATTATAGGTGCCTAAGTCCATTAGAGAATCACACTTAGCGATACCTAAGTCATTTTCTACTCAAACATACCTACTTTGGTGTTAGGTGCTGCTAAGGCCATGTAATAAACAACTATCTTTTGTAGAATCACACCTAGACATTATCCATTTAGGACTAAATTTGGGCACTGAAAAATGAGTGCTGAGATCTATTCTTTAAATGGCACTCGGAATTGGGTGCCATTTATAGAACAGCCCAACTTTTAGGCAAGGGGATTTACACCAGCTGAACCCTGGTATAAGTTCCGATGCCTAAATTAGGGATGGATTCCACCAAATTCTATAATAGTGTGCACTACTTTAGTAAATGCCCCTGACCTGCTCATGGCCTCCCTTGGCCACATCCCCTTATCCACTGCGGGCTATAAAATTTACATGCACATCTTTATTGAATTGCACTTAGCAAGATGGTGCATAAATCCTAATTGTTGCCAATTAATGTCAATGATTAGTGTCCAATTATTGACGCTAATAGGCTAGTTACTCAATTAAATTGTATGTACAAATTGGGCATGTATCCACATTTGTGTATACAAATTTATGCGTCATTTATAGAATACCCTTCCACATGCTACCATTACCAACAACCCATAAAATGCATTAATTTATACTAACATATACTAATCATTGCAGTTAACACAATACTGTAACATTATTTTGAAGCACTGTTCTTTATAAATTAGTATATAATAGTCTTACTAACCAGTTTGTGACCAACAGGTGACCAGGTTATATACTGTATGCAGTTAGGGATTGGATTTTCAGTTATCAATTTACTAGGAAAAAAGTGATAATGATAATTAAACAACATACATGGGATGTTTCCTTTAAAAGAGTGGTCTTAAATCTCTTTGTTTTGATGGAAAGGCTACTGACCTTTCATTTAGATCATAAATATGGTATGAAGCAGTATAGGAATGTCTCCAGAGCTGTAAAAGAAATGTTGGTTTTTCAATGTAATTACATTATATCTGAGCATCAGTTCCAATTAAAGTCAAAAAAGTTTCCTTGTTCTCTGATGGATCCATTAGTTGCAATTTGCATATATCAGACCAGAGTGGAGGACCATTACATTTCTCTTTTATAATATTTTAGGTTTTTATATTTAGGGTTCCTTTTACAAAGCCACGGCAGCAATTCCCCTGTGGCAATTCCACCGAAGCCCATTCAATTCCTGTGGGCTTTGGAGCGTATGCTGCGAGAGAATTGCTACTGTAGCTTTGTAAAAGGGGTCCTTAGTTTTAACTTAACTTGTCAGTGTGTTCTTGATCTTGTTGATCCATTCCGCATAATGTCTAAAACTGTCAATCCACACAATTTCTTTTTAATGCTACTGTTTCTCTACCATCTGTCATTTTAAATGAACACATTTAACACCTGATACTCTGTGCAGTATTTAATGTAGATATTAGTGATTTTAAAATAATTACCTTTTCATAACTGTTTTGCAGAAGAGCAAAATGTTGGTCTGCTGATAATGAATGAAATGATGAATTACAGGTATCCTGTCCAAAACAGAAAAGTTCTGCTTATTAAAAAAAATACAGTGCGGTACGCTATTTTATATTTTTACATCTAGTTAGATATATGTTTGTGTGTGGGGATTTGGGGAGTGGGTATTTTCTAAAGGGCAGCTGCGGTGTTACTTGGAGCTGAAAACTCCCCTCCCAAATCTGTCAAATTTCAGAATGTGGCTAACTTTTGCAACAAAGAAAAAAGTGCATCTAGGGATGGGAAGAGGTCAGTGAAGGAAAAGCATGTGAGATTTTCAAATTCACACACAGACTCTGCAGTTGGTATAACAGATGCAAAGTCTACGGGTACTCGTACTTATGTACTGTCACGCTAAAGCTAATTTTTAAAATACTGTATCAGATTCTACTAACCATGTTTCTGTAATGCATTCTTCTAACCAAGTAGATTCTCTTGGGATATTATCTCAAAGGTCCACAAGTCCACAGGCACAAAGGTCCTGGTTCTATAAATGAATCCTAAGGGCTCCTTTTATCAAGGCGCGCTACGGGGGTTAGCGCGTTGGACGTTTCATCACGCGCTAACCCCCGAGGCAGCCTAAAATCCTAACGCCTCATCAATGGAGGCATTAGGTACTAGCGCGGCAGGCGGTTTAACGCACGGTATGTAAAAGGACTCCTAAGTTTAGGCACATAGAGTGGCATGCCATGCTGATCTAGGTGCCTAACATAATTAATTAAAAGACTTAATTGATACTAATAATTAACAATAAGCACCTTGTAATTGACATAAATTGCACTTAATTGGATGATAGGTGCCTAGTTCAAGGCAGCTACTAGGAAGTAGGTGTAACTATAGGGCAGATTGTGGGTATGTTTTTCTTGTAGGTGACTGTTTTGAATTTAGATGCCATTAGGTGCACTCATTTAGAGCAAGAAAACCCTGGCATAAATAGGGTGTGCATATGGTTAGGACACCTATCAATGTCTAAGTCCACTTTAGGCACAACTAAATGTGATTCTATAAAGATCACCTAGCTTTTATAGAATTACGCATAAGTGACACACTTCTCGGTACCTAAGCTTTAGGCGCCATTTATAAAATCGGAGCCAACATGTACCTGCAGACTTTTCACCTATTTGAGTTAAATGTGTACTCAAATATTGACAAATGTTAAATACAATTAAACTTTTGTGATTTTCTAAATAAGCAATTATACCCGTTTGCCATGAAAATAATTTAAAGCTTGATTTATTCAACATTAGGACTTAGTCAAACACCAATCAGCAAGGCTGTTAAATGCATCCATCTATCTTTGAAAAAGACATGCAGTCTCATAATATTTAGATCAATCTCCAATCTATAATGCATCATCATCTTCATTATAATGCACATCACCCTCATTAGCTCTTTTTCAGTGTACAGAGATGTTGAGGTTGAGAACATGAAAACCCCTGTGTCAAACCCCTTTACACATTTTCCCGTGCTTTGCCATGCCATAAAGAAGATTCCTTTCCTAAACAGACATTCTCAGCCTTCCATTTCTATGAAGCATCATTCAGGACTAAATTTCTCGTACTATATGATGCACTGATATCTCTAGAATGCTACACAACAAACTAGCACCGAATGAGGGCCATTCTGGAAAGGACATCTAAGTCTGACTTGGATGTTTGCCGCAAGATGTCCAAATTCGAAGGTGGAGAAACATCCATTTTCAAAATCGCTGAATGTCCACATTTTTATTTTTTTTTTTTCAAAAATCATTTTCTTGGATGTCTTGGCCTCCAGGATGTCTAGCTTTAGGATGTCTAACTGTATTTCCCATTTTCGACCAGTGAAACATTCAGGTTAAAAACATCCAAATCTAGACTATTTGGACATGGGAGTGGCCATCATTGTGATGGACTGGCCACACAGACATGCCACTAAAGCAGTGGGAAACCTTAGAGGGCACTGCTGTGAATTTCACATAAAGGGTGTCATGTATACATCTCGAAACCAAAAGAAAACTGCAGTGTAATATACAGGGTGCAGGAGTTTATTTAAAATACAAATCTCTTAAAATCATATAAATCATTTATAAAACAATTATATAAACTGCAAAAATATATCCAACAACTGGTCCTAATGTTCATATGGACTGGACCCAACACGGTCCGTGTTTCGAAGAAACACTACTTCCTCAGGGGTCCCTACTGATGGCACGTGATATATCAGAAAACCAGAATGGATAAAATAAACACAAGAAAGAACAGGCTGAAAATGACCTGTCTTAACCGCTGCACTGTGAACTACCATAACCCCCTTATAATTTATGCTGAGCCTTCCAAAATTCCCCCAAACCCTAATATACCCACCTGTCCATCATGTCCAGCAGTCCGCTCATGCGGCGGCCCTCTCTCCTCCTGCACCCCATGAGCTCCGCTTTTGCTCTCCCCAGGATTATTCCACCCCACCCCACCCCATCCCACCCCATATCCCCCCCCTCCCTCAGCTCAGGGGACTATTCCACCCTCCCTCACCACATCACTCTTTCCTCCTGCACCCCATCAGCTCCGCTTTTGCTCTCCCCAGGATTATTCCATCTACCACCCCCCCTCCCTCAGCTCAGGGGACTATTCCACCCTCCCTCACCACATCACTCTATCCTCCTGCACCCCATCATCTCTGCTTTTGCTCTCCTCAGGATTATTCCATCCACCTCCCCCCCTCCCTCAGCTCAGGGGACTATTCCACCCTCCCTCACCACATCACTCTCTCCTCTTGCACCCCATCAGCTCCGCTTTTGCTCTCCCCAGGATTATTCCACCCACCTTCCCCCCATCCCTCAGCTCAGGGGACTATTCCACCCTCCCTCATCACATCACTCTCTTTTGGGGTTTTTGGTGGGTTTTTTTGGTTTGGCGAGGGTCACACTTTCCACCATAAATCTACTAGTTGGAGTTTATGGGCCTGGGTCCTCCTCTCTGACTCATTAGTTCATCTACCAGACTAGTTAAGACATATGTGTGATGCTCTACTAACCTTTTACATACCAGATACTGCTGTTCTAGAGACAGGTATGTACTGTTTCATTCATATTTTTGGGGTGCATGATGAGGTTAGTGATCACTAGGCGAGTGTGTGTGTGTTTGGGGGGGTTATAACTTTTTTTTTTTTAGTTCAAAGAGTTTTATTGATTATATATATGAGAAGAAATACAAAGCCAACAATATGGGTGTTCTAATAAGGAACACAGAATAACAATAGCATTAACAAATGTGAAGTGCATCCACAATGAAAGAGTAATCACAAATGAATAAATGCATAAGAAAGAAAAAGATGAGAAGACATTAGTTCAAAAAAAAGGGTGTAAACCCATTAGGTGATAAGTTCTAATAATGAGTCAGAGTAATCAGTCAAGCTGATCCAAACATAGAATGTAAAATAAAAGAAAATGGTATATACAGCTTGAGATATGTGACAACCGGAGAAATGCCTGAAATCAGATGATAAAGGGTAAGGTAAGATACAGAACATATTAATATATAAACGTAGAAGTCAAGGATCTGCTTTACAATATTCAAGTACGGGAGACCAGATTTTTGCATAAGTGGACATGGAATTATTGCATTCAGCAAAATGACATTCATATTTCACAAGGAGACATATAGAGTTTCACCACTGAGTGACGTGTAATTTAGTGGTATCCTTCCAATTGTGGAGGATAGTGGAGAGAGCAGTGAATAAAATAATAATTAACAAGTGTTCATGGGTGATGGGAATAATAATAATAATAATAATAATAACTTTATTCTTATATACCGCCAACAATCTTGCGACTTCTAGGTGGTTTACAATGAAGAGAAACTGTACAGTCAGCGAATTACAGAGTATAGCATTGAACATCTAGTGATAGTAACAGGAGAGTTACAGGGTCTGTGTATTACACGGTTTCACAATGAGTAGCATTATACAGTCGACGATATTCAGAGCATAAGTAGGAGAAGAGAAAGAAGATTGCACTTTGAGTTACAAAGGTGCAAGACTGCGAAGGTGAAAAAGATAACTTAAGATGTTGATGAGAAGTAAGTTGTTAACTTAGTACATTTGAACGAAGGACGGGCACCAGTGGGAAAAACTGGTAACAATTAAAGATAGAAATTTTGGCAGAAGAGGGTAGACGGACTCCTTGGGATGGGAGGAGGCTCCGATTTTAGGGGAGAAGTCTGGTTAGGTTATAAATTTCTTAAACAAGGTGGTTTTTAGTTCTTTCCTAAAGAAACTATATGATTCTCTGGCGGCATCAGTGAAGTAGCCTGTCCAAGTTTGCAGTCTACCTGCTTGGAATTTGAATGTTCTATCAAAGAAGGTGCGATATCTACAGCCTATGAAATTTGGGTAGGTAAAGAGGTTACGGTTTCTGGTAGGCCTAATAGAGGAGTGGAATTCGAAGTGAGGTAGTAGGTAGCTGGGGGCCAGTCCCCAGATTAGTTTATAGCAGAGGCAGGAGAATTTGAATAGAATTTGTGCTTCAATTGGTAACCAATGAAGGAGTTTGTAGAATGGACTAACATGATCGCTCTTCTTTAGTCCGAATATTAGACGGATGGCCGTATTTTGAACTATTCTCAGTTTTCTCACATTTTTTTAGATATTCCCAAGTAGACAATGTTACAGTAGTCCAGGGTGGATAAAATCAGTGATTGTACCAATATTCTGAAGGATAGCGGGTCGAAGTATTTTTTTATGGTTTTCAGTTTCCAAAGGATGAAGAAGCATTTTTTAGTCACCGAGTTTATGTGCTCGGTCAGGGTCAGGTGGGTATCCAGGGTGACTCCCAGTATTTTTATGTTTTTTAGTATTGGGTGATCATGGCCGTTTACATATATTGTAGTTGCGGAGATTTTCTCGTTTGGGATAGCAAGGAAAATCTTTGTCTTTTCTGAGTTTAATTTCAGTTTGAAGTTTAAAGTCCATTTTTCTATTTCGAGCATGATGGAGGAGATATGTTTTGAGTTGGTTGAGGTCACATTTGTTATTGGTATTAGTATGGAGGGGAAGAAAGTATCGAAGAACCATGAAATAGTAAATCAAAGGAGAAAGAATTGGTGATATGTAAGATACGGGCAATTGTAGACCAGACATTCGACCAGAAAGATAAGACATGTGTACATAAGTTGAGCATATGAAGTAAGGAGCCATCAGGGGATTTACAAGTCCAGCAGCATCCATCATATGATCGATTTATTTTGGCTGATTTAGCCGGTGTCCAAAAGGCCCTGTGGTATAAGAATATAGCTGTTTGTACATGGGAGGCTGAACGAAGAGACTTCAGTAGTTTAGGCCACATGAGTAGCCACGATTGTTCGGAAAATGATGTATTTAATGAAATATCCCATTTAGCTATGGTATCATGTGGAGGTATAGTGGTGTGAGATTGGATGTATTTGTACCACTTGGATGTCTGACCTTTCATGGTAGAATAGGAAAGAAAAGGTTAGGTAAGTCAGGAGGGACAGTATTGCAACGGAAAGTGAAACGACACAAAAATCCATACGAAAAAGGAGATTATCGCTGAAAAATAGCTGGAAAGCGATGACCACAAATGCTCGCAGTCTAAGCAACAAAGTTCATGATCTGCAAGCCCTGATATTAGAGGCAGATCTAGATATTGTTGCTATCACAGAGACATGGTTCAGTGAATCACATGGATGGGATGCAAACATACCGGGATATAATCTTTTTAGGAAGGACAGAGATGGTCATAAAGGTGGAGGAGTAGCTCTCTATGTAAAGATCAATATCCAAGCGACCGAAATGCAAGGGACCTGGGGAGAGGAAGAAGCGATATGGATTGCTCTGAAAAGAGAAGATGGAACTTCTATCTACGTGGGTGTAGTCTACAGACCTCCGACTCAATCGCAGCAAATTGATAAGGATCTGATTGTGGATATCCAAAAGTTTGGAAGGAAAGAGGAGGTTCTGCTGTTGGGAGATTTCAACCTGCCGGATGCGGACTGGAATGTTCCGTCTGCGGAATCGGAAAGAAGTAGGGAGATTGTGGATGCCTTTCAAGAGGCTCTGCTCAGACAAATGGTGACGGAACCCACAAGGGAAAAAGCGATATTGGATCTGGTCCTCACAAATGGAGAGAGTATCTCTAATGTTCGAGTGGGTGCTCACCTGGGTAGTAGCGATCATCAAACGGTTTGGTTTGATATAACGGCTAAAGTGGAGAGCGGCCGCACGATACTTAAAGTCCTAGATTTCAAACGTACGGACTTTAATGCAATGGGAAAGTACCTGAAGAAAGAGCTGTTAGGATGGGAGGACATAAGAGAAGTGGAAAGACAGTGGTCTAAGCTGAAAGGAGCGATAAAAATGGCTACGGACCTTTATGTGAAGAAAATCAATAAAAACAAAAGAAAAAGGAAGCCGATATGGTTCTCCAACCTAGTGGCTGAGAAAATAAAGGCGAAAGAGTTGGCGTTCATGAAATATAAAAAAACCCAAGAAGAGGAGAGCAGAAAGGACTACAGGGTGAAACTGAAAGAAGCCAAGAGAGAGATACGTTTGGCGAAGGCACAGGCGGAAGAACAAATGGCTAAAAATGTAAAAAAGGGAGATAAAAATTTTTTCAGATATATTAGTGAAAGGAGGAAGATAAAAAATGGAATTGCTAGGCTAAAAGATGCTGGGAACAAATATGTGGAGAGTGATGAGGAGAAAGCAAATGTGCTAAACAAATACTTCTGTTCTGTGTTCACAGAAGAAAATCCTGGAGAAGGACCGAGATTGTCCGGCAAAGTTACACGAGAAAATGGAGTAGATTCTGCGCCGTTCACGGAGGAGGGTGTTTATGAGCAACTTGAAAAACTGAAGGTGGACAAAGCGATGGGACCAGACGGGATCCATCCCAGGATACTAAGGGAACTCAGAGAGGTTCTGGCGAGTCCTATTAAAGACTTGTTCAACAAATCTCTGGAGACGGGAGTGATTCCTGGGGATTGGAGGAGAGCGGATGTGGTCCCTATTCATAAAAGTGGTCACAGGGATGAAGCAGGAAACTACAGGCCGGTGAGCCTCACTTCAGTTATTGGAAAAATAATGGAAGTGTTGCTGAAAGAAAGGATAGTGTATTTCCTTGAATCTAATGGGTTACAGGATCCGAGGCAACATGGCTTTACAAAAGGTAAATCGTGCCAAACGAACCTGATTGAATTTTTTGATTGGGTGACCAGAGAGCTGGATCGAGGACATATGCTAGATGTAATTTACTTGGATTTCAGCAAAGCCTTTGATACAGTTCCTCATAGGAGGCTGTTGAACAAACTTGAAGGGCTGAAGTTAGGACCCAAAGTGGTGAACTGGGTCAGAAACTGGCTGTCGGACAGACGCCAGAGGGTGGTGGTTAATGGAAGTCGCTCGAAGGAAGGAAAGGTGACTAGTGGAGTCCCTCAGGGTTCGGTGCTGGGGCCAATCCTGTTCAATATGTATGTAAGTGACATTGCTGAAGGGTTAGAAGGAAAAGTGTGCCTTTTTGCAGATGATACCAAGATTTGTAACAGAGTAGACACCGAAGAGGGAGTGGAAAATATGAAAAAGGTTCTGCAAAAGTTAGAGGAATGGTCTAATGCCTGGCAACTAAAATTTAATGCAAAGAAATGCAGAGTAATGCATTTGGGGATTAATAATAGGAAGGAACCGTATATGCTGGGAGGAGAGAAGCTGATATGCACGGACGGGGAGAGGGACCTTGGGGTGATAGTGTCCGAAGATCTAAAGGCGAAAAAACAGTGTGACAAGGCAGTGGCTGCTGCCAGAAGGATTCTGGGCTGTATAAAGAGAGGCGTAGTCAGTAGAAGAAAGAAGGTGTTGATGCCCCTGTACAGGTCATTGGTGAGGCCCCACTTGGAGTATTGTGTTCAGTTTTGGAGACCGTATCTGGCGAAAGACGTAAGAAGACTTGAGGCGGTCCAGAGGAGGGCGACGAAAATGATAGGAGGCTTGCGCCAGAAGACGTATGAGGAGAGACTGGAAGCCCTGAATATGTATACCCTAGAGGAAAGGAGAGGCAGGGGAGATATGATTCAGACGTTCAAATACTTAAAGGGTATTAACGTAGAACAAAATCTTTTCCAGAGAAAGGAAAATGGTAAAACCAGAGGATATAATTTGAGGTTGAGGGGTGGTAGATTCAGGGGCAATGTTAGGAAATTCTACTTTACGGAGAGGGTGGTGGATGCCTGGAATGCGCTCCCGAGAGAGGTGGTGGAGAGTAAAACTGTGACTGAGTTCAAAGAAGCGTGGGATGAACACAGAAGATTTAGAATCAGAAAATAATATTAAAGATTGAACTAGGCCAATTACTGGGCAGACTTGTACGGTCTGTGTCTGTGTATGGCCGTTTGGAGGAGGATGGGCAGGGGAGGGCTTCAATGGCTGGGAGGGTGTAGATGGGCTGGAGTAAGTCTTAACAGAGATTTCGGCAGTTGGAACCCAAGCACAGTACCGGGTAAAGCTTTGGATTCTCGCCCAGAAATAGCTAAGAAGAAGAAAAAAAAAAAAAAAAAAAAAAAAATTTAAATTGAATCAGGTTGGGCAGACTGGATGGACCATTCGGGTCTTTATCTGCCGTCATCTACTATGTTACTATGTTACTATGTTACTATGTTACTATGTAAGAGAGGAGGAAGATGGAAAGGCTGATTTGAGACTATGATGAAGCTGAATCCAGAGGAAGTATTGAGATTGAGGGATGTGGAATTTGACCATAAGATCGGAAAAAGAGAACCATTGGTCATTCTGGAGATGATGAATATACCAAATCCCCTATTGTTGCCATCTCTTCCATGCCACCAACTCCTTATTAATTGTGATACGCGGGTTGTTCCATACTGGAGCTGATGAAGATATAGCCCATTTATGAGGGGAAATGGAGTCAGCATAACAAATTGCTGACCATGTGCTCTGAAGAATAGGGTTATTTTTAATGGCCGTATTAAGAGGCATACAATGGGCATGCCTAAGAAAAAATGGATCTGTCAAGGTGAATTTGAATTGTAACCAATTAGGGCGGGCAGAAATTGGATCAGATTCCTGCCAAAGAGAACCCTGTGTTAGTAGGTAGGCCATGTGATAGCTTCTGAAGCAGGGAAAATTAACACCCCCCCCCTCCTGCACGAGGGGCTTTCAATTTTTTAAGCGCAATTCTGGGTTGTTTCCCCTGCCAAAGAAAGTCCACAAGGAGTTTCTCCATGCGAGCGTAAACAGTGTGTGGGAGAAGTATGGGAAGCATGTTGAGGATATAATTAATTTTAGGGATAATCATCATCTTGATGGTGGAGAGACGTCCATACCAAGTGAGGTTGAGCGGAGACCACTTGCGAGTACATGTAAGAATGGTAGAGATGAGGTATTCAATATTAAATTGTAAGGTGGAATCCAGGGAGGGACCAAAGAAGATTCCGAGATATTTTATTTTTAGGGGGGACCAAAGAAATCCCTGTCCCGTGACCTCCGTCTGCACGTCTATACAGTTTAATGGCATAATTTCAGACTTAGAACATTCAGCTTATAGCCGGAGATAGCGGAATAACGGTGAATTTGGAATAGGACCGAGGGTAAAGACTCCGGGGTGACATAAAGCAAGATATCATCTGCATAAGCAGAAAGTTTAACAGAGAATGAGTCAAGTTGGAATCCCTTAATAGAAGAATCTTTCCGGATGGCTAAAAGAAGAGGTTCAAGTGCAAGATTAAAAAGAAGAGGAGAAAGAGGGCATCCCTGTCTGGTACCCCGTGAAGGTGAAAAAGATGAAGTCAAATGTCCATTAATCATGATTTTAGTTAGGGGGTGGGAATAGAGGGTTCTGACCATTCGTATGAATGTTTCGGGAAAACCGAACCATGAAAGAGTATGAAAGAGAAAAGGCCATTCAACACGGTCGAAGGCCTTTTCGACATCTAGTGCCATAATCAAGAGTCTATCAGGATTAGAGTCAGTATGATGAAGAATATGGGAGAATAGACGGGTGTTATAAGACAAGAGACGATTGTGAAGGAATCCTGATTGATCAGGACTAATCAGATAGGAGAGAACAGATTTCATTCGAGAGGCCAGGATTTTGGCAAAAATCTTGGCATCTACATTAATGAGGGAGATAGGGCAGTAGTTTTTAACGTCATGAGGATCTTTTCCTGGTTTTGGGAATACAATCAGCGTGGCTTCAGTGAAAGAGCCAGTAGCAGTTCCATGGGCACAAAGATAATGAAAGAAGGCTAGCATGTGGGGCAATAACGTCTGAAGAAAAGCTTTATAAAATTCGGTGGTCAGACCGTCTGGTCCCGGGGATTTCTTGGGGGCGAGAGAAGTAATTGCTTCCAAGAAGTAATTGCTTGTCAAGAAGAGGTAAGTCAGATGAAGAGACCGTCGGATGAGGCATGTCCAGGAAAGAATCCGCAGAGGAGGCCGAGTAAGAGGAGTCAGAAGAGTATAATGATTGGTAAAAGGAGAAAAATTGAGACGATACAGCGGAGGTCCCAGTAAGAAGGGCACCGGAGGGGTCCTTAATCGATGGAATAGAAGTTTGATTAGAAGATTTTTTTTTAGAAGATTCGCAAGCAAATGGCCGGTTTTGTTATTTTCCGCATGGTACGTAGATGCTTGAACAAATACTGACCTAGCTGCAGCAGTGCTGAGTAAAGAATTATATTTGAAACGAAGTTTGTGGCGATCCGTTAGGATAGAGATATTAGATAGGTCCGAAGCATGTTTAGATTCTGCAACGTGAATACGCTGCTCTAAGTCTATGATTCGTTTTTTTCCTGACGGAGTGGAGATGAGAGGAATATTGGATGATGATTCCCCGAATATAGGCCTTAAAAGTATCCCATGTATTGGTCTAAGAGGTATGGCTGGCAAATTGGTGGAGAAGAATTCATTTATGGCGTTAGTGATGGTGGGGACAAAATCAGGTTCCGCAAGTAGAGAGGAATTAAATCTCCAATTGTCTGGATCTAGGCGATAGAGTAAAGTGATTGCAAGTCAAGGAGATGGCAGCATGTTCAGAGATGGCAATGTCTCCAATGGTAGAAGAGGAGAGATGGTCAACCAGAGATGAGCTAGCAAGAAAATAGTCAATGTGAGAGTAGGTGGAGTGGGGGGGTCGAGAAGAAGGTAAATCGGTCATCATCAGGATGGTGCAGTCTCCATGGGTCAATGAATTGTAATTGTGAAATGATGTCATGTAAGGTGAACCAAGACCGGGTCTTCTTATATGTCACGTGGGATTTCCTATCCTTAACCACGTCTAGAATGAGGTTGAAATCACCTCCTATAATAACAGGAGTAGTAGGGTTTGGAGGATGTGGGTGGCCAAATTGGTAAAGAAATCTGGTTGGTCTGTGTTAGGAGCATATATACTGATGATTCGAACGGGTTGTTGTGAGATGGTAAGCTGAGTACTCACCCAGCGTCCGTTCATGTGGGGGGTTATAACTTAATCTCTTCAGTGGTCATCTTGTTAGTTTGGATACTTTTTAGGCAGATGCTTTGAAAATAGGTCTAGCTCAGAACGTCTAAGTTCCATCCAGGATGCTTTAGGAAACGGTCGATTATAGATGCAGGATGCTCAGGTCTAAATGCGCCCAAAACGCTACCCATAACATGCCTCCCATAACATGCCTCCCATAACATGCCTCCCATAACATGCTCTCTGGATCTTTGGGCGCCCAGCGGCTAGAATACATTGCAAGATGTCCAGAAAGATGTTTTTGAAAATTGGCACTTGGATGTCCCAGTGATTAGGATGTTCAAGTGTCCGACTTGTGATGGTTTTTGGACGTCTTTAATTTTTGATTATGAGCCCCAATGTGTATAGAGAATCAGAGAAAAATATGGTCAATCAAGACTTCACATCTGCGCATGAACATTGTACTATACTAATTGCTAAATAACCCCAAAAGGATGAATATAATATTCTATCACCTTAATTTATTTAACTGGCAGTTCTTCTTTCCAATCAATATAATTTGATAAACAATAGACAGTGCATTCAGCAAGATTGCAATAATTAGCTATTTTCTACTGCCTTTGTATAAAGTTGCTTGGCTATAAAACTGCTTTACCAGATTTAGCAAATTTAAGCCCCAAAAAGAGGTTGAATTCACTGGAATAAAAAGAAATGTTATTCGAAAATTAAAGGATTCTTTTATGAAAGCTTAAAGCATGCAAATGCTAGGAAGCCTATAGGTATAACATAGACTTCTTAGTATTTTGTGTGTGCTAAGCTTTAGTAAAAGGTACCCCTAAATGAAGGATTATGGGAGGGGAAATAATGACAAAGTAGGTGAAATGTAAATAATGAAGCATTTGGGGCAGATCAGTTACAAAATATGGTATACACTATGAGGTTCATAATCAAAACAGAAATACATCCAAAAATCCGCACAAAGCAGCACTTGGACGACCTAAAAGACAGGTCGTCCAAGTACCAATAATCAATAATTGGTTTTTAGACATATCCAGGGACTTTTTAGACTTCTGAATGCCACTGCATGCCCAGAGCTGAAAGGGGCATTTTAGGAGGAGTGGTGAGGGTGGGATTTGGACGGGATATGGGTCAACCTAGACTTAGTTGTACCGTATAACCAAAAGTTTTATGAGGCTGTTTGGATGGAACTTATACATTGTGACTTAGGTGATCTAAGCAGGTCTAAGTGCCCAGAAGGTATCAAAAGTGACCAGATAATCTCAGAACACAAAATGTATAGACCCTCCCCCACACTTCCCCAGTGATCACTGACCCCAGCACACCAACATAAAAATCAGAATACAAACGTACATACCTGCCTCCAGAACATCAGCACCTGGCATAGAAAAGCCTATCAGACTTGCACAGAGGTGGCTTAAGTAGTCTGGTGGGAGGGTCTAATGAACCATAGAGAGAAGGACCCAGGCCCATAAGCCACTTTAACCACTGCATTCATGGTAAAAAAAAATGTGAGTCCACGAACCTCCCCCCCCCCAATCCAACTGTACTGCCATATAGGTGGCACCTGCAGCCATAAGGGCTATTGGGGTTGTAGACAGATAGATATAGTAGGTTTGGTTTTTTGTTGTTTTTTTTTTTTGTTTGGGGGGGGGTTCACCATGACCTGCAAGGGAGTTGTGGTCAGATGTTTATGTGGCACCCTCATTGTGAAGTTCACAGCAGTGCTCAGCTGATATAAAATACCTATGGAAAAAAAGTAGAAAACCACGCCCAGCATGCACAGTTTGTGACTTCAGTGTAAGCTAAGAGCTGGAAGCCAAAATACCTGCCCACACTTCCGTTTTATTTGCATACTTTCTTCAACATTATCCGCTTCAGCTCCTCAGGATATAATGGGGGAATTTCTAAGCACTCAGACTAAACCGCATATTACCATGAGAACAAAACTCATAAATGCCCTAGAAGTTGCTGACATGCAAGGCCAGCAAGGATCCAAATAGCAATAAACCCCTGTTACCATTTACACATTCTTTATCACTTTACCATCCATAAAACAGCAGCTTTCACATATCCTTTAGGCACACACCTTTGTCTTATACATTCCATAGCCATCTCAGGTTAAAAATAAGTTTCCCTCTGGTCCCTGGAAAGGGCAGAGTGTAAATATAAAGGGCAAAGTTCACAATCTTGGTTATGAATTCAGAACCATCTTGCAAAGATCAGCACATGCCAGCATGCTTATGAGAACAAGGCACTGAAGCCTTATCTGCTGAATACAAAAGCTCCATCACCTACCCTACATTAACAAGTATCATAAATAAGCATACCGGGGCTAATCGAGGCTAGCTACCTCACACAGTTTCCGCTGACCACAGATATTCAGTGCCAGGAAATTTCTGGTGACTGGCATTGAATATCCAGTCTACATTTGGCCAGTTCAAACTTAGTTGGCTATGTCAATTTTAAGGGGTCCTTTTACTAAGGAGTGCTAGCTGTTTTAGCACATGCTAAATATTAGTGCGTGCTAAATGCTAACACATCCATAGACTATAATAGTAAAAGGACCCCTAAGTGCTGGCCAGCTAAGTTATATTTGTCAAAAAATAGACTGCTTTTTGCATGGCCTGATTTGGCCACTATGTCCAGTCAGCACTTAAATTTGGCAGCTATCATGCAATATAGCTGACCAAGTTTAAGGGACTAACTGCTAATATTAAGTAGAGACCGATAGGATATCTGTTTTGTGAATGACCACATCCCTTAGTAACCCCAGGGAGATAATCCTAAAAAAAGTTCTGCTACAACGGGAGCAAAAGTCAATCTTCCACTTAAATTCAACATATATTAAATATCAATTCGCTTAAATGTCACTACTGAATGGCTATCAAGTGCTTTTGTATTTTATATTTTCTTTTGCATAACTTCTGAGATTTTGAGCTATTAATTGAATGCAACAGTTTCTGTGTACAAATTGTTTTGTTTCAATCCGATTCCTATCTGCCGGTTGGAAATAGAAAAGGTTTGATAGCCAATGTGAATGCAATTCTACGCTGATTGGTTGTTTCTAACCATAGTATATATATTAGCCTTGCTACCATTCTTTTGTGTACTGAGCAAAAAATGAACAGGAATTTTATAACAGCAAATATTTAAGGCTCCTTTTTCAAGGCCGCAGTAGAAGTGCTCAAACGCTGATAGGATTTCTATTAGTGTCAGTGCATTTACCTCACTGGGCCATGATAGAAACCTCTACCATAGTTTTGTAAAAGCCAGCGTTACTGATATGTTTTATTGATGGATTTTTGCATTTAAGAATAACTAATTTGAGTTCTTTTAGGAATGCTTGAAAAGTCCATATTTTTCCTGATAAAGAAGTCTAAGAACTTTGAAATACTGATCAACCTGGTGTATTTCAGATAAGTTACTACTACTACTACTTATCACTTATATAACACTGAAAGGCTTACACTAGGGGTGCCCACGCTTTTTGGGCTTGCAAGCTACTTTTAAAATGACCAAATCAAAATGATCTACCAGCAATAAAATTTAAAAAAACACAAAGCACACTGTACGCAGAGAAAATGTTAATTATCATTTATATTCTGCGGATTTTCAAAGAGGTCAAGGTAGATGACTTTATGCAAAGTCACCTCAGGAACAACTATACAAAAATAGACAAATATACCCCCCTCCCTTTTTACTAAACCGTGATAGTGGTTTTTAGCGCAGGGAGCTGCGCTGAATGCCCTGTGCTGCTCTCGATGCTCATAGGCTCCCTGCGCTAAAAAACACTATTATGGTTTAGTAAAAGGGAGGCCATAGTGCAAAATATAGACAGCAGATATAAATTCTCAAAATGAACACATTTTGATCACTAAATTGAAAATAAAATTATTTTTCCTACCTTTGTTGTCTGGTGATTTCATGAGTCTCTGGTTGCACTTTATTCTTCTGACTGTGCATCCAATATTTATTCCCTTCTTTCAGCCTGCTGTATGCTTCCAGACCTCATTCCCTCCACCAACATTTTCTTCCTCTCTCCCTGCCCCCTCCCCTTTGTTTCTTTCTGTCTCCCTGCTCCCCTTTCTTTCTTTCTGTCTTTCTCTCTCCATGCCCCCTTTCTTTCTGTCTTCCTGTCCCCCCTTTCTTTCTTTCTGTCTTTCTTTCTTTCTGTCTCCCTGCCCCTCTTTCTTTCTGTCTGTCTTTCTCTCTCCATGCCCCCTTTCTTTCCGTCTTTCTGTCCCCCCTTTCTTTCTTTATCTCTTCTTTCTGTCTGTCTCCCTGCCTGCTCCCAAGCCACTGCCGCCGCCATCGGGGAACAGGCCTCCAAACCACCGCTGCCCCAAGCTCTCCCTGCTTTCCCACAAAGAAGCGTCAGGCTGACCAGATTTCTTCTCCCCGACGTCATTTCTGAAATTGGAGAGGAAGTTCTGGACCAGCCAGGCAGCTATTGGCTGGCCCAGAACTTCCTATCCGACATCAGAATTGACATCAGGTAGGGAAAGTTGGTCGGCTCAGCGCTTCTGAGTCGGGAAGCAAGTAGAACGTGAAGGCAACGCGATCGACTCGCGTTGCCTTCACGATCTACCAGTCGATCGCGATTGACCTTTTGGGTGCCCCTGGCTTACACGATGCTGTATATGAGTTCAATATAGAAAATCTGACAAATTTTTCATTATATATGTGTTTTCACTGTTTTATTGGGAGGCTTTTTTAAAATGGATAACCAAGCAGAAAAGAAGTTTTCTGGGTGCTATTGAGAAGCACTAAGGCTTTTTCATACCTCTGTCTACATTATATAATATGTGCTCAACCAACACAGCATATACTTATTTAGCACTTGATCTCATAGCTACCTTCCTCACATAAACAATTACAAATGCATAAATTATAGTGATAAATGCTCAGCCCCACAACCTAAGTGCTCTGATAATGATATTAAGCAGAGGTTGTACAAGGGACCATCATAGCTGCTTATCAGTCCCTGACTGCTCCTACTGTTCTTAATAGCAATGACGTTGTAAACAGTTTCACTTAGCTGTACTGTACACTGGAGTGGGAATTCCTTCATGTGCAACTCTCTGCTTCACCAGTTCCACCCAAAATTGTGTAACCACTTGTGCATTTCTACAACCATTGTGTTCCCTCTACTTGAGTTTTTGTGATTCATTATTAGAGCACTTAGGGCTCCTTTTACTAAGGTGTGCTAGCAGTTTTAGCGCGCGCTACGATGCCGTTTCTTCTGCAGCCTGGGGTACTAAATGCTCTGACGCTCAGAGAAGTCCTATGAGTGTCGGAGCATTTAGGGCTCTGGACCACGGTAAAACCCTCTACCGTGGCATAGTAAAAGGGGGAGTAAGTGATTAGGAATAAAATGTTGAGACATGTATAGAAATTCAACATACTAAAGTAGTATTTGAGAGAACATCTGTTGTTTTATAAGACTCAGCATCAATACGAACAACATTGCCTTCTTTTGAAGTATAGATGTAGTCATTATCTAAAAAAAAAGAAAAATACATTTAATTACATTTTTTTATTTTACTTTAATGATCATTCCTACTAATACCAAAACAAACTTGAAGCAGTCCTATGATTTTACAACAATTTGCATAAGGTTGCTCATATTTTGGTAGGTTGTTTTTTGTTTTTTTGCAAACTTGACTACTGAAATTCTTTTGTACATAGGTCTCTAAAAATTCAATAACAAGAATTCAGCGGTTACAAAACACCGCTGCAAGAATTATTGTAAACAAGTCTTGTTGTGACAGCATTAGAACCTAACGGATGTAGCGGTATATAAGAAATAAATTACATTACATTACATTACATTACTTCATTATTGAAATTCCTACATTGGCTCCCAGTAGTGGCCAGAAATAAATTTAAGATTCTACATCTTGGCCCTGATTCTACAAAGTGCGTCCCGATTTTAGGCAGCTGTAGGCGTCCTACAGCTGTCTAATCAGCCAATCGGGATGCACGTTTTTTTAAAAAATGCTCCCCAGGCAGGCTGCCTATATTGAAGGCAAGGCCCGCAAGACACCTAAGCTCGCCTAAGGGCCTTAGGCGGGCCTTAGGCGAACCTAGGCGGCCCTATGCGTCTCCCTAGTAGAAGAAGAGACGCTTACAATGTAGGCCAACAAAATGCTGGTCTACATTGTAAGTAGACGCGGCCGCTATACTTATTGCGGCAAGGGATCTCTCTGCTGCTATAGCAGGCCGCGGCCGCCTGTCCAATTGCTGGCAGGAGGGTGCCCAAACCCTCCTGCCAGAAGATGCCCCCCCCCCGACACTACCAACCGCCCCAACCCCGCACACTACCGATCGCTGGCAGGAGGGTGCCCAATCCCTCCTGCCAGAAGACGCACTCCCTTAGCACACACACCCCCGCGCTAACAGCCCTCAAACCTCCCCCCAACCAAACTAACCTTTCCTTGTTGGCCAGACGGGACTTGCCCGTCCAGCCGGAGAGGCCCGTCTCGTCGAAATGAGGCGAGCCCGCCCCTTCCCAGCCCATCCTTCCGAAAGACAAGAAGAAAGACACAGGGGCAGGTGCACAGGGAACTGGTATGGGGGGAGGGAAATGGAGGGGAAGGGAATGCTGCTTTGGACACACAGACAGAGGGAGGAAGGGAGACAGAAAGACAAGAAGAAAAACACAGGGGTAGGTGCACAGGGAACTGGTATGGGGGAAGGGAAAGGTGCTGCTGGACAGGGGGGAGGTAAAACAAAGGGAGAAGGGCTGCTGCTGCATAAGGAGAGCTGTGAAGGGGTGGTGATGGACACAGTGGAGGTAAAAGGAAGGGAGAATGGACAGGGGGAGCAGGCAAGGGGTGGCGATGGACAGCCAAGGAAAAAGAAAGAAAGAAAGCAGCTAAGGAGAGAGAGAGAGAAAAAGAAATAAAGAGAGACACACACACATATATTCTAGCACCCATTAATGTAACGGGCTATAAGACTAGTTTTTGAATAAAAGTGCTGCAAGAGAGCATAGCAAATGAAACTACTTTTGTGAGCATCAGTGACACAATTTGTACCTATTGATCCAGAGGTTGCTTTCATCTTGATTTTAAACTGATTATTTTGAATAAATTTTTTCTGCTAGACATACAGAGACTTGTGTTCCTTTTTGTGTCTTCCTCTTAAAACATATCCATCATCAATCCTGAGGTAAAACTATAGCATGGAAGTTACCTGAAATCCACTGTAATCTGTATGAATTTGTCTTGAAACTTCTATTGAAATAGTCATTTAGGGCAAAGGTCTTCCGAGGATCATCTTCTTTATCTAACAGTAAGGAAAGAGAAATGATTAATTTTCATTGCTGGTATCTGAAAAAAGTGAATAGGCCCTATTTAAGGAATAGGCAATGCAAGCTATAGGGAAGGGGGTTGACCTAACGCCTCTAACTGTATTCCTCTTCCTGAAAACGTCCAGCTATCGTTTAGATGTATTAGGCCCTACGTCGTTAATTGTATTCCTATTCCTGGAAATGTCCAGTTATCTTTTTGTTGTAATCCGCTTAGAACTGCAAGGTACAGGCGGAATAGAAGTCATTAATGTAATGTAATGTAATGTAATGTTGTTACAATATCCCTGAAAAATTAATTTGAATGTTGCTTATACTGTATGTGTAGCAGGGTCCCAAGTTCTCCTTCAATATTTTACAGAAAAAAGTGTTCCTTGACAAACTGGTGCATCTTTGAGGGTGCATTCTACTTAAAAAAAAAAAAAAGTGCAAACTGTATTGTGAGAATTGAAACCAAAGACCAGTACATTACATGTATGCAATAAGGAGACATTTGGGTGTTTTATTTATTTATTCAATTTTCTATACCATTCTCCCTGGGAGCTCAGAACAGTTTACATGAATTTATTGAGATACTCAAACATTTTTCCCTGTCTGTCCCGAAGGGCTCGCAATCTATCTAATGCAGTGGTTCCCAACCCTGTCCTGGAGGAACATAAGCATATGACCATTAATAGGGAAAAAGCAAATTGTGGCTATTTTAGAGTCATATGCTTAAAACAGAGCAGGCCTCTTTTTAGTGCAGCTTAGTAAAAGGGCTGTTGCCTAGTAGTGCCTAAATGTTCTCTAGATGCTGGTAGGTGTTGAATCCTTAGGCACACTGTCATTTAGGCCAAGGTTTTCTTGGCCTAAATGAGTGTGCCTAAGGTAGCTGCCCCCTGTGGCCAACTCAATCTATGCCCAAAATCTCCTAATCATGCCTGCTTGCCAGTAGTCACCTCAGTGTAGACGCCTACCAGCTAATTCGATTTTTAAATTATTTTTAAATTGGTTTTTAACGGTGCTTTCAATTATCAGAGCTAATTAACCCAATTAACTTTAGCCATCTTTTATAGAATCAGGGCCTTAGTTTGGCTAACATACATTTATAAATGCCATCGCTTACACATGTAAGTTGCAAAATACCAGCTTACATGTGTAAGTTGCCACAGCTCGTCCATTTATTTTTCCCCGTGTGTGTATTTGTAAAATAGATACTCCCTCTGCATGTGCCATGTGAACCTCTGCAAGTATTTTTTTTAAAATACCTGGACACATCTCTATCTAAAATGTCAGCAGAACTCAGTGGGCTCCTTTTACTAAGGTGTGCTAGCGTTTTTAGAGCACGCTAACCCCCGCACTACCCGGAAAATACTAACACCAGCTCTATGGAGGCGTTAGCGTGTAGCGCACGGGGCCATGTAGCGTGCGCTAAAACCACTAGCGCAGCTTAGTAAAAGGAGCCCAGTATGTCATAAACTGAATATCTCGAGTCCAATCTCTATATTCTTTATAAAATTGGGTTACACCCTTATAGAATCAAGCCAAAGCCCAACACTATCAAGGAGGCTTGAGCTACAAATATATTCAAATAGCTGCTTGTTAAAAAAAAAAAAAAAACCTAGTGCCATTACATTACAATTTGATCCATGGTGATAAGCAATATCTAAGCTACTTATAACCGTGGACTGAACTGACCCCAGATATTTAATGCTGAGGCATGCATGGCTCGTGACACTGAATATCTGGCTCTCAGAGGTCACTCAGAAGTTAACTGGGCACTGTCCAATATTTAGACTGGCTCTGGTTAACTTCACTAAATAAAGTTAGGAGGCCCTTTTCACTGTCTTAGTTTTACCCCATTAATCAGTTATTGGGGGTCCATGCTTCTCAAAGCTGCAGAATCCGTTTGCTGACTAAATTCTCCACGAACGAATCTCATTGTCCCTTTCACTTGGGTGGCATTGTACTTCTAACGAAAAAGGCAGAGTGACCAAAAGAAAGCTCACATTGTGATACCAATGTGATCTGAGGGGAAAAAGTCAAATATATCTAAACATACTTTTACCAGCATATCAGACAAGCTATTATTTGCCTTGGCTCTACAGAGATCATTTGAAGAAATTTTTTTTCCTGTGTTTTATTCTTGCTGAAACGGATAGTGAAAAAGAAATAGTCTAATAGGACATCAGGCTGCTCAGTGGTACAAATTGATTTCTGGATTTTTGAATAAAAAGCCAAAAAATAGTCTTAGAGACATCTGGAGTATCGAGATAAAACAGTATATTTCTGTATCTCGTTGGCCACGAATTTGGACTTGGAGATTGAAATGCACAGCGTCAACAACTAAGAGACAAACATGGTTATTTTTGTTACATAGGATTTTCTGGACCCCAGTTCGATTAAATAAAATAGATAGTTCTAAGTCTAATAGATGCTGGCATTGTCATATGAATATAGGGACTTTGGATCATCTGCTATATTTTTGTCCGTTTATAAATATATTTTGGAAGTCAATTTGGGGACAAATAAATCTAGTTTTGGATTCAAATGTTCCACTATCATATGAGGCTATAATTTGTGGAACGATTTTATATGTGAAACCCACTCTAGATAAATATAAGAGTCGTCTATTTATGATCTTAACAGGAATAGCCATTCAATTGATTACCAGTAATTGGAAAACCCATGATAGAATAAATTATACTTTTTGGTGGGTGAATGTGTGCACTACGTACAGATACGAACGAATTAACACAGAGTGTAAGGGTTTTAGTGAAGTTTTAATAAAGTTTGGAGCCCATTGACTAAATTTGTAAAAATATAATAATATATATTTATCATATCTTTTCTTTGGTTCATTTATTTTTACACATCCAGGGGGTGGGGGGGTTGGAAGGTGGGGAATAAATATTGATAGCGACATTTGGGTAACTTTATTCTTCATTTGTATTAGATATTAGGATATATTCTGCTATTATTATATGTAAGAAACTGAAATTATTGAATGATATTTATGTTACCAGTACGGATATTAGTGTAATGTATGTAATACCTGTTGTTCTTTCATTTGTATGACACTGTTTTTGATTAAAAATCAATAAAGAATTAAAAAAAAGAAGAAATATTCTAGTATAGGACAGTTCCCACAATTTTCCATGATATGAAAAGAAAATTGTATTTTCCTTGAAAATAACACCTATGCACTCAAAGGGGAGGTCCGCTGGATTTCTTCTCTGAGGAAGAGCAAAGATATTTGGAATAAAAGTCTCTAGGAAGAAAATAGAACCTGCCTTTCTAAATGGGTAATAAATGCTGTGTGTTATTTTTTTGTTTAGCCCAAGTATGAAGCAAAGGAGGGCTCCATATCTTTCTTTTTCCCCAAATTTCTGTGCTTGAACCCTTCAAAATATATTCTGGTTGTTGATGCCAATTAGCAGCTAATTCATCAATCTACTTTTATGACAGGAGATATTAAGGAAAGTCTGCTGTTTTGTGGCTAATCACCCCCTGGAAGCTACCAGATGGAGCTAAATAGACCTCCATCCCACTATCCTTATGGTCTCTGACTTGTTTGCATTAGTGAGATTTTACATCTACAAAAAAACATTTAATCTGATCTGTAAAGTACTTCCTTTGTCTTTATTCTCTAGAAATTTAGACAAAATGTATTCTTTTAAGAATGTAGCTTCCATAAGACCTTAAGTGTAGCCATACTGGGATAGACCGAAGCTCCATGAAGCCCAGAATCCTGTTTCCAAGAGTTGACAATCCAGATCACAAGTACCTGGCAAGATCCCAAAAAAGTAAAACAGATTTTATGCTGCTTATCCTAGAAATCAGCAGTGGATTTTCCCAAAAACATCTTAATAAGGGTTTATAGATTTTTATTTTAGGAAATTATCCAAATCTTTTTTAAACCCTGCTAAACTAACTGCTTTTACCATATTCTCTGGCAACAAATTCTAGAATTGAATTACACATTGAGGGAAGAAATATTTTCTCCAGTTTGTTTTAAATT
The DNA here is from genome assembly GCF_902459505.1 of Geotrypetes seraphini. Classification (NCBI taxonomy): domain Eukaryota; kingdom Metazoa; phylum Chordata; class Amphibia; order Gymnophiona; family Dermophiidae; genus Geotrypetes; species Geotrypetes seraphini. The sequence goes on along the minus strand of NC_047088.1, from coordinate 211,486,776 downwards.
TATTTCTTAGTAGCTTCACTACTTGTCCCCTTGTCCTAGTATTTTTGAAAAGGGTAAACAAGTGATTCATATCTACACATTCCACTCCACTCAATAGACCTCTTCTAGATTCTACTAACTTAAACTTGGAACACTATGGGCTTCTTTACTAATAAATCATATGGGTTAAAGCTGTAATTGAAATGAACTGACACAAAACACACAGGAATAATATGGGCCCTGAGGAAAATAAAGCATGATAACATTAGTGTGTAATAAGCAACAACTATATAAGCACACATGGACTGTTTAATATAGTTGATACTTTTACTCATGAAGATGACAATTCTATAATCTAAGTTCAATTCTCCTTTAGCTGATAAACCTGCCCTTTATTTTTGAAACAAGGTAGAAAATATACGTACCCTCTTACAAAATATGAAGTTACAATTGGAAGTTGAAATTTGCCCTAGTGCTACTCCTTGGAACCATGTATGAGAATGCAAGAGCACTTACCTCCTTCTATTTAGGTGGCACTAAGGCCCTGATTTTATAAACAGCATCTAACTCCTAGGTGCCATTTGGCAAGGTTGTCAATCAGCTGCTAGGTGCTATTTATAGAATCATGCCCAGCAGCTCCTAAGCATTCCTAGGTACCAGTGGGCATTGAATCCTTAGGTGCACTGCCATTTAAGCCATGGTTTTCTTGGCCTAAATGAAGGTAGCCTACCGGCGCTTTAGTCAATGGACACTCAAAATCCACCCTACATATACCCTGATTCTGTCCCTAACTATGCCTTCTTGCTGATAGTTGGCTGTAGGTACCTCAGTATAGAAGCCTTCTCGAAGTGGTAGGCACCTACCGAGTTAGGTGCTTATCAGCAAATTAACTTTTTAAATTGGTTTATAATGGCACTTTCAATTATCAGCACTGATAAAGCTAATTAAAAAAATTATGTTAGGAGCCTAGATCGACTCATTTCTTTGCTTTTTTAATCTGATGTATGTGTTTGCATCAATATTATTTGCCAACTTGATTCTTTGGTCTTCTCTGCTCTTTCTTTCGTTGGATTGTTGGTGCAGAGACCTTTTTATCCTTTTTTTGTTGGTGTGTGTTTTCATGATGTCGTGGGTGGTAGGGGTGAAGTCTATGTGTGCTGGGGGTGTGCCTGTGTTTTTCTAATGCTGAAGGTGGCATGGCATATGTTTGCGTTTTGATGGAAATGTGTTATTGGATATATTGGCGGAGATGATTGTGGTGTCGAAGGTGTATTTGGTGTGTGTGGTGTGTGTGTGTGTGGGTGTGTGTATGATTGTGGTGATAGCTAAACTACATAGACAGACATCTCCTGACACATAAGACCTGTTAACAGTACTTTACCATAAAGAACGTCTTAAAATGCATGTAATCAGGATCTTGCCTGTGTACATAGGAACACTGCAATCATCCATAATATAAAACTGTTTTAGCTACAAAAACATGAGGCCAATGTGACAGCCATAAAACAAGAACACTGACTGGCAGGGTTATCTTCAAAAGAAATGGTGTGATACTTTTTATCTGTTGCAAAACCAATAATACTTTATTGACTGCTCATCAAGCCCCTTTCATTTCACTAGTTAAACTCTTAAACATATGTGCTGTGATTAGACTCTATTCTTTAGAAAAACTCGTATGATTGAACAAAATAAACAGTAGAGTGTGTTTGCTTATTTTGCCATTTTTTTCACTTTTCAAAATGCTGTTTTGACAGTGTGTCAATGTAACCTAAAGAGCCTTGGACTCTGTGATTAAGTAATTAGATAAGACAAAGCTTTAAAAAAAAAAAAAAAAAAAAAAGCAATGGCCCTGACTTAAAGGCATGCTATTTCCTGCTGCTATAGAGCCAATCTTGTGTTATGAGCTGTGAGGATATGCTGAGCTAACCACAAGACTTCCCTGCAGCATCAGGAAATCTCCTGCTGCCCAGTTTAACTTGTAACCTTAAGAAACGAGATCCAGAGGCAACAGAGGAACAGCAGAATATTTGTGATGCTCACTGGAGAATGACACGGTGACAAAATTCATCACCGTCCCCGTCCCCGCGGATAACCGCGGGAAATAATCCCACGTCATTTTCTAGTGTCTATTTCAACCTCGGGTCAGTGGTTGTGCCCAATTATACTCTGATTCTTTCCTCTCTCCTTAAAGAATGACATGAAGATGGTTTCCCACAGTTATCCGTGGGGACGGGAACGGTGATGAATTTTGTTACCGTGTCATTCTCTAATGCTCACCTCCTCCTATCATGCCACTATTGGTCCATAACTATTTGACTGACAGGACGTAGCCTCTGCCTGTGGTTACTTATTTGTATATCACACTGCTACTCCAGATGTGTACAAAGGAATAGACAGATAGATACAGTATATGGACAGATAAATGGGATGGGCCAACAGGGCCTGGATCCAACCAGCTTGTTGCATTTACAGAGCTAGGGGGGAACAGGGGAGGTGGTTAGTTTGTACGTCCCATCCTCATCCATAGAGATGTTGTGCTGCCCCGGACAAACTAATGAACTGAGAAGTGCTCCTGCATTTTTTTGTGTGAAATGTGCCCCCCACCCCCCAAAAAACATCCTCTGACCTCATGCTCCCTCACTAATCCATACACACAAATGCTCCAAATTTACAGGCAGGATTTTCCAACTGCACTCTCAAGTTCTTGGCAGTTGTATTTCCATACTTTGTTCTAAGCTGGTAAAACAGCTGGAAACGTTATAAATAAAGTGATTAGATAATGGCATGTAATCCTGATGAGTTCAAATATTCTGCTACTTTGCTACCAAGCTGTTCCTGTCTCCAGGCCTTGGGGACAGATTCACTGTGTTTATCACACAGTCTACTTGCTCCCCATGCCCCCATCCCCAATTTTATTGCCTATAGCATTACTAAAGACAGAATAAAGATGATAAAAATAATTGCAGTACAAATTGTTTTTCAATATTTTAAAACAATAGTCATGCTCTTTTTTTGAGCAGGAGGCTTAATCATCCTACTTTAGCAATTCTCGAAACACTATTGTACCTCTATTGATGACATAACATTAATTGTACCCTTCCCCCTTCTACCCTCACATCTCAGTTAAAAGAGAAAGGGGTCATTCTCAGCTCATAGCTCTAAAGCCAATGTCTGGTCTTAGCTGAGAGTCCTATTCTTTGCATGCTGCTCAGTGCATTACATATGAATACACATATAAGGTAATTTAATAATAGTTTCAAGTATATTTCGCATTTGATATACTGCCTACTAGAGGACCTCCTGGGTGGTTGGAAGGCCAAGTGCATGCCTATTCTAAGCCTATTTTATTAAGGCACATGGAGGGGCATTTTTAATATGACATCTATATCCAAGTGGAGTTTTATATGTGCTCCATTTTGCGGAACACAGACAAAAATCCAGTACCAAACATTGCTCCGGCGCTCATAGGAATTCTATGAGGGTCAGAGCAGCATTGGAGCATTTACGGCTTAGTAAAAGAGGGGGGGGGGGGGGAGTTTGAATGTATTAAATTTGAAATTCCCAAATTCAGATAGGATTTAATGGGAAGAAATATAACAAATTATTATTTTTTTTTGCTACGGATTTTTATTATACAATATAAATGATGATAAAATTATGATATAAAAAGAGTTCAAACAGGTTAAATGTAATATTTCTAAGCAAAACTAAATAGTTCTAAACACTTTGGAGCTCATAATAATAATAATTTAAAAAAAGTCTAAAACCAGCTTAGGCCTTTCCCCTGCCTCTAAACACATAGAGCAAAAAGAGGCGTTTTTAGAGGAGGGGAAAGGGTGGTTCCAGCAACCTACCTACCGCCTACTGACACTATCACTGCAGGAGAAATGAGCCATCTCTCCTGCTGCGATGGTGATCGCCCCCCCCCTCCGAACCACCACATTTCAGAGAGAGCATCGCGGCAGGGCATCTCCCCTGCCTGTGGACCTCAGCCCAAAGTGCCGCGATTCGGAGGGGGGTGGGCGATCACCATCGCGGCAGAAGAGATGAGCTATCTCTCTTGCAGGGAACAGCCCTCCCCCGTGACTCGATCCGGCCAAGAGGGAGCACAAGCCCTCTTGCCTAGCGGCACCCCCACCCACCGATTACAATGGGGCAAGAGGAAGCCCAAGCCCTCTTGCCCCGCGCCACCTTGAACCCCCGACTCAATCGAGGCAAGAGGGAGCCCAATCCCTCTTGCCCCGGCAGCAGCCCCACCTTCCCCGACTCGATCGGGGCAAGAGGTAACCCAAGCCCTCGCTCCCACGGCACCTCCCCACCACGCCGATTATGGTTGGGCAGGAGGGAGCCCATGTCCTCCTGCAAATGCGAACCCCTTACCCTCCACCCCAACTAAAGTACGGGCAGGAGGGATCCCAGGCCCTCCTGCCCTCGATGCACCCCCCTACCATGAACACCCCCGAGGCCCCAATCAGCCCCCCGCCGACCCGTGAGACCCCCCCACTGACCCCTCAACCCCCCCACCTCCAAACCCCCTCCCCGTATCTTAAAATCATTGGCCGGATGCACGGGTACCAAACCCGTCCGTCCGGCAGGCCAGCCATCCCAGGAATGGCTGGCCTTAGAGCCGGATTGGCCCAGGCGGCTCAAACCCCGCCCACAGGTAGAAATGCATACTTACAAGTGCGTACTTACAAGTACGTACTTAGAAGTACGCATTTCTACCTGTGGGCAGGTGTAATCTGTAATTTATAACCTCAGAAATAATTTTTATGAGGCTCATTGAATTTTGGATTATAATTGTACTACATAAAAATGTTTGATTTGATTTTTAATGACCACGCTTAACCTGTTTATGCTGATTTTAGAACAGGCGGAGTTTGACCCGCCTGAGCCAATCCGGCCCTAAGGCCAGCCATTCCTGGGTCGGCGGGGGGAGGGGGGCGAATCGGGGGTTCAGGGGGGGCATTCGTGGGAGGGGGTGCATCGAGGGCAGGAGGGCCTGTGTCCCTCCTGCCTGTATCTTAGTGGGGGTGGGGGGTAGGGGGTTCACCTGGGCAGGAGTGCTTGGGCTCCCTCCTGCTCAACTGTAATCGGTGTGGGGGGGGGGGGTGCCGCGGGGCAAGAGGGCTTGGGCTCCCTCTTGCCCCGATCGTAATCGGCGGGGCCAGGAGGGCTTGGGCTCTCTCCTGGCCCGATCGTTGGTGGGGGGGGTGGATTCTCTAACTGGTGTTTGTTTTTGACAGATACCAGTTACAGAAACCAGCTTTTAGGCAAAGGACTGGCTCCTCCTTCGCCTAAAAGCTCTTGTTTTGGGCGTTTGGGAGTTAGGCTTTTTTTAGGTTGATTATATGTTGTTAGTGTAGACATAGTGGTGGTCTGGGCGTTTAGCTGAACGTAGAGGCAGGCCATTATCAAAAAAAACCTCATTTTGGATGTTTTTTTTTATAATGGACATTTTCCCTGCTTCTACTTTCAACGTTTAAAGACTTAGGCCAAAAGGGGACTTAGACGTGTTTTTTTTAATTATTATTATGCCCCTCTACACATATCTGTAATACATACACCTTAAAATCAAGAAAAGCACACGTTACCATTATTTTTATGTTGCAGAATTTTCTCAGCCTTTTCTGCTCTTATGGTATGGTGAACAACTATAAAACTTTAGATCAGTACAGTCTGATATATATTACTTTTACATGCAAATTCTAAGATGTATTTAACTTTATGTACTGAATAAAGTTCTTTGGTTCAAAATTCTCAAAATCATTCTTTTCCAAAAGAGAATGCTCAGGAAATAAATACTTCTGTACCTTTCCTAGTTCAGACAGGTAGTGGTTTCTCTTTTCTGTTCTGTTCGTGCCTTCCTTTATACTCTTCTCTCTTTGAGAACTTTTTAACAAAGCTTAGAGCATGCTAATTTTACAAGTATCTATGGGCTACATTTACTGCCTCTTCTATCAAACTGCGCTAGCAGTTTTTAGGGCAGAGAGCTGCCCTGAATGGCCTGCGCTGCTCCCGACACTCATAGGAACTCTATGTGTCGGGAGCAGTGCGGCCATTCAGCGCGCTACAAACTGCTAATGCAGTTTGATAGAAGAGGCCCTTAGTTTCACCAGCTCATCACTCTCTTGGGCTGGGTCTTCTGCTGTGTTCTTCTTCTGTATATCTCCCTGATGTGAGTATCCTCTTTTCAGTGTGTAGTATCTTTTTAAATGTATTACTTTAATGTGCCAAACGAACGTTATAACTGGACTTTTCACACAATTGCTTTCCAATATGTGTATTCTTATATAACGCAATTGAGCTCTCAGATACCTGCACTGATCGGTCATAGATTTTTAGATCAGTTTGAACAGGTGATAGATATCATTCATCGAGCTCGGTGTATATTTTTTCTTAACTTTTCTTTATGTGTGCTTACATTAATTTAAAGTGCACATTGGGGGGTGGGAGGGAGTTTTTCTGGAAATTTCACTATATTATGTGTTTATATTATATTTATGATAGAATTGATTATGATATTTGAAAGAAGGTGGGTGGGATGGGATATAATTTTTATGTTTGTAGAATTATATGAGAATTACAAGTGTTATTGTTGTTACTAATGATATATTTCTGTACGCTTGCTGTAAGTTTTCAAAATGAATAAAGAATATTAAAAAAAAAAATATATATATATATATATATATATATATATATGAAAAACCAGCCCAGCACTTATCTTAATTACTGCCGGTGCTTCTTGTATGTAGCTTTTTGATGGCCCAATGGGACCCGTTTTGCCAAAATAATGGCTTCTTCGGAGGTCTACGTCTTTGCTGAAACCAGTTCCCTGCTATCTTGCAAAAAGCCAGGTCCAAGACAGAAGAGTACCCAACTACATCCAGACTCACAAAACAGCCACGACGGAAAAGGTTTGACGCATGCACAGTTCTCCTATTTTCAAATACTCCACCCAGGCTCCCGCCGTCTACATAGAAAATAAAACAAATAAGTTTCTCTACTTAACCAACCTTCAGCAAATGTGTTCTGGTGCAACTAATTTTTACCAGCTACCCTCATATTATCTCTAAGGTTCTCAATATTTAAATGTCCTGACAGTCCAGTAAAGCTATGAATTTTTCAGGCTTTTTTTTTAAGTACCCAATTGGAACCAATACAGTAACTTTGCTTTTATTCTGAGCACCAGCTTTTCTCTATAGCAGCTCTCGGAGAAGCCACAAGGTTAGAATTTTTCTTAGGTCCTTTCATAAAATTTAAACAACAGCAGCAGCTTTTACAGCTAATCAGGCAAATTTGGGACAGCTTTTTTTATTTTAAAAAACATAGCAGTGTTGTAAGGGACAATCATTTCTGACCGCCAATTTGAACTTCTCTGAATACTATTGTCAGTTCATCATTAGTTAATTCTGGTGGTCTGAAGTAGAGCTTTGCTGACTGACACTGAAGTAAAAACAGCCGAGACACATATTTTAAAGACAGCAATTGAAGCAACAGCTATAAATTAGGTCTATAGTTGGATATTTCAATATGATCCCTTCCAGATTTTGGAATTACAATCATTAAGACTTCTGCAGTCACACCTTTCATGTTCCCCAATCCCACAGCAAGCTGGTGCACTTTTAACAACTGTGGAATTAGCTCATATTGAAAAATTCTGTAAAATACCATCCAAGTGTTTTTACAATTTGGTAAGGATTTTATAGCTTTCTCAGTCTCACGCTCATCAAATTCTTTTTCCAAGAAAGCCTCTTCAGTAGCTGATAAGCTTGGACCTTTGATCTGCTCAAGAAAAGTACAACAGTCAGCATCAATCCCCTTGAACCCTGATGAATATAAGTTTCAACAGAATTCCTTAAACTGATTTGCTTTATTCTGCTTGCTCTGTCCTCCCATGCCCAGCAGCATCCCTCATGATGGGAATTCTTTTTCCATCCCTTGAGGTACTCTGCTAGTACTTTACCATCCTTCTTGGACACTTGTTGCACAAAAAAACTACTTTTAGCCTCTTGACTCAACCGCATTTTAGGGGCCACTTTTACAAAGCCCCCAAATTATAAGGGGACACTCAAAATTGCAGGGAAATACTTTTAAAACAAATAGGAGGAAATATTCACTCAGAGAATAGTTAAACTCTGGAACATAGCTGGTTTTAAGAAAGGTTTGGACAAATTCCTGGAGGAAAAGTCCATAGTCTGTTATTAAGGTGTGGGGAAGCCTCTGCTTGCCCTGGATCAGTAGCATGTAATGTTGCTACTCTTTGGGTTTTGGCCGGGTACTAGTGACTTGGATTGGCCACCGTGAGTACAGGCTACTGGGCTTGATAGGCCATTGGGCTGACCCAGTAAGGCTATTCTTATGTTCTTATGATAGTGAGTCTCAACACGGCAAATATGATGCAGCCCGTAGAAACTGAATAGGCTGTGCTGCATTTGCCACATGGGAATTTCAACCACGGCTTTGTAAGAGGAGCCCTATATCTGAACTTGTAACAGTTTATGCAAGACGCTCTTGTCTCATCTCTGTACTGACATCCACTCTAATATTTTGATTCAGTCTCTAGCTGTTGCATATCTCTTGTGTGCATTTTGTTTACCCTAGATCAGGGGTGTCAAAGTCGGTCCTCGAGGGCCGGAATCCAGTCGGGTTTTCAGGATTTCCCCAATGAATATGCATGAGATCTATGTGCATGCACTGCTTTCAATGCATATTCATTGGGGAAATCCTGAAAACCCGACTGGATTACGGCCCTCGAGGACCGACTTTGACACCCCTGCCCTAGATGTATACTCCACAATAGTATGGCTGGCTTTGAACGTATCCCATTTTTTATCTTGTGATAATGGGTCTTCATAATAATTCAAAAGTAATATTCTGAAATTGCTCAGCTGTTTCTGTATGGAAGTCGGAAGGAACAGAGTGTAGCGACAGCAAAGACAAAGAGCCACTCAAAAAAAATCGATAATTCAAAGTAAATAACAGGTTATAGTAAATAACTGATTAAATGGTGGGATGGACCCTCAGTTCACACAACTTCATGACAGGGAAAACAAACCCATCAAAAAGAAGTTGTCACATATAAAACCCAACAGGGTAAATTGTGTTACATCCCCGGATCCTAACCCACCAAGTGGCAGTGCACAATAATGCAAAACAATATGTACCAAAGCAAATTAGTGAAAAGTGATTCAAATTTTGTTGTTGTCGCTAAAATCATACAGCGGCATTCACAGTAAAGCAGTCACTGCAAAGCAGAGTACTGACCTTAAAGCAGGGAAATAGTTCATGACAAAAAGGTACTTATCTTTGGGCTGATATAGAATGAATGGCCCAAACACAGTCTTAAAGTTCAACAGATTCCTTTTCAAAGGACGGACCTTCCTCCTCAGGAACCAAGAGCGGCTTAACAAGGCAGCCACCGACAATGGCGCCGTTTAGAGAATCTGGGCCTCAATGTTTGTGGCCACATTCCGTGCACACTGATTTAGGGTCACCAGATTTTCCCGAAGAAAAATCCGGACCCATGGTCACGCCCACAGGGCCGCCCAGTTCTGCCCAAGCCACGTCCCCAGACGGCATCCGCGCATGTGTGGACGCGATGCAATGACCCAGTAAGGCTATTCTTATGTTTTCATGGTGTCACGCGTACGCATGATGTCACCACATTGCATCCACGCATGCGCAGATGACCCCTCCCAACGCGATGTTTGCAGAGAGCTTTTCAAAACACAGACAAAGTTCCGGGTTTTGAAAAGCCATCCGGACCCCTGGACGTGTCCTCGAAAAGGAATACAATGCGCAGCGGCCTCAAAAAAGGCGAACAGAATGTTGGGCATTATCAAAAAAGGTATCACTACCAGAACCAAGGAAGTTATCCTCCTGCTGTATAGGTGCGACCGCATCTGGAGTACTGTGTTCAGTACTGGTCGCCGTACCTTAAGAAGGATATGGCGATACTCGAGAGGGTCCAGAGAAGAGCAATAAAAATGATAAAGGGCATGGAAAACCTTTCATATGCTGAGAGGCTGGAGAAGCTGGAGCTCTTTTCCCTGGCAAAGCGGAGACTTAGAGGGGATATGATAGAAACTTATAAGATCATGAAGAGTATAGCGAAGGTAGAGAGGGACAGATTCTACAGACTGGCGAGGCAACAAAAACTAGAGGGCACTCCAAAAAATTGAAGGGAGATAGGTTCAGAACAAATGCTAGGAACTTCTTCTTCACTCAGAGGGTGGTGGACACCTAGAATGCACTTCCAGAGGAGGTGGTAGAGCAGAATACGACTTTGGGTTTCAAAAAGGGACTGGACGAGTTCCTGAAGGAAAAGGGGTACAATTAGAGGGTTACTATATAGTACAAAATGCTTTAGAGTAATAGATCACTACAGGTCATTGACCTGGGGGGGCCGCCGCAGGAGCGGACTGCTGGACATGATGGACCTATGGTCTGACTTGGCAGAGGCAATGCTTGTGTGCTTATGTGCTTATGTCTGGGGAAATCCAGACATCTGGTAACCCTACACTGGTTACACTAATTTTCAAAGAGAAACTACCCCCATTTCTGTTTAATAATTAGCAGAAAATAGATGAGCTAAAAACACCCACGTACTGCAGCTCCAGGGGGGAGATTTTATACCAGTCCTGGATTTGAGCCAACCTCACCATTATGCATTATGGGACCTGTGGCAGTGATTTCAGCTAGTAGAATCAGGGTCTATAAATATTGCACTGCTTTGGGATATAAGTTTCAAATCAGGACAGGCCAAAAAGTTTCACTCCTGGAACTGGATAACTTGGCAGGTCTTATACTTTACTACTATGGGCTATTTAAAAACTGTTCCTTCATGTAAACTTATCTATTCAGCCCTAAGCAGTTTTCCATTTGTACAGTACATCATAACTGAAGCCATAAGACAGTTAAATGAATAGATTTCTCAAAACCTATCTAAGGCAAAAAGTCTACTTATGTTTCCCAAAATTAAACTTGTGGTTAGCCTGCTCTCTGAATCTGTTGTTCTCCCTGCTGCTTGCCCCACTTCATCTTAAATAATCTTTATTGCCTTTTAGGAATGTTGCATTTATTTTCCACAAGAGGTGCAGAATTTGTAATCACTCCAGGTTTTAAATCATCAGGTTCTCAGGTCACCCTTCAGTTGTTTTTCCCTACCTCCCCCATTATTTTCATCTTCATTTTGAATCTCTCCTCCCCAAATGCTGTGCTCTGCTTATTTTGGCTTCTCTTATTGCCTGAAGGCTGAAGTGCAAAGTGCTTCACTTATACTAGCAAGAATTTTCAATATAGGACTCAGGACTCAAGCGAATTCCCTCCACAATCTGACTGATCACCAGCTGCCTGACGGGCATCTAAGATGCTGGCGCTAGAGCCAATTAGCACGAGGACTAGCACCAGTGATAATCTACAGAGAATGCTCAGAGGGCTTTAGCGAAGGAAACAAAGTGCACACCAGAGACTGTATTTAAATGTAGTCAAATAGATGTTAATGACATTGGGCTAGATTCACTAAGCAAACCGATCGTGTACCGATCGGTTTGTGAGCCCTTTACGACCAGATTTCCCTTCTGCACTATTCACTAATGCCTGTAGCGATCCGATCACAATCGTCCCATGCAAATTAGTTAAACCCCATGCAAAATAGCCAGGCAGTTGATTCACTAACAATTGCTTGACTATTTTGAGTCGGGTTTTACTGTTGGCAAACCCGATTGCTGCAGACCTGTCGGTAACTGAGTTACCGTCAGGTCTGCAGGCATTTTGAGATGCCTGCCAGTCTTTTTTATTCATTTTTTTCTGGCCGGGCCCGGGCTGGCCCACCTCCTTCCCTGTTTCTAAATCTAGTCAGGCCGGCTGGCCGGGCCAGGTCCACCCACCCACCAATAAACAAGCTGCAGGAGAGATGACAACTCCCTCCTGCCACCCCCCTGGACACCCCCTACCCATTCCAAGCTCCCTTTCCACCACCTCCCTCACCGTACCTTTAACGGAGCAGGAGGGATGGTCAACCCTTCCTGCTCCAATGACTCCAGCGATGAGTCTGAGGCCATACGTCTCGCCCCGGCGCATCATGCGATGCATGGGGAGGGGCCTAAGGCCCTGATTGGCTCAGGCTCCTACCTTGGGAGGGGCCAGGGTGCCTGAGCCAATCAGGGACTTCCTTAGGGTTGAGCCTAAGGAAGTCCCTGATTGGTCAAAGCAATAGCCAATCAGGGACTTCCTAAGGCTCAGCCCTAAGGAAGTCCTTGATTGGCTCAGGCGCCCCAGGCCCCTCCCAATGTGGGAGCCTGAGCCAATCAAGGCCTTAGGCTCCTCCCCGTGCATCACATGATGCAACGGGGCGGGGTCTAAGGCCTCAGAGTCGTCGCTGGAGTCATTGGAGCAGGAGGGGTTGAGCATCCCAACTGCTCCGTTAAAGCTACAGAGAGGGGGGTGGAAAGGGGGCTTGGAATGGGTAAAGGGTGTCCGGGGTGTGGACGGATGGCAGGAGGGAGTTGGCATCCCTCCTGCAGTTTGTATATGGGTGGGCCCGGCCCGGCCTGGCCCAGCCCGGTGGCCTGACTAGATTTTGAAACAGGGAGGGAGGTGGGCCGGGCCGGGCCTAGCCAGACCAGACCAGGAAGGTAACATGGCAGGAGGGAGTTGGCAACCCTCCTGCCTTTTGTGGAGCATTGGCGCATGGAGGGGGCATCGCAACTTTTTCAAAAATGCTTTTCCTTTTTTTTAACCTTTTTATGGGGCAGGGAGCCTGTGGTTTTAACCTGCTTTAATCAGCAGGTTAAAACCACAGGCTCCCAGTGCGGGAAGGGCAGGAGAGACTCGGGGCGAGAGCGGAGAGTCGAGGCAGGCAAATTCGGGGCACAGCTTTGGGGCAGCAGAGAGCAGGCTGTGGTGCCCGATCTCTCTTCCCTGCTTACTGGACTCTCCTGCTCTCTCCTGCCGTTACCCCCAATTCAGACCGCTTTAAAACCATGGGCTTGCACTGCAGGGAATGGCGGCAGAGAGCAGGAGAGTCCGAGAGCAGGCAAGAGAGATCTGGGCTGGGCTGATCCCTGACAGCAGTGACAGGAGGCTGCTTCTCCTGTCACTACTGTCAGGGTGTGCGCATGAGTGGGGATCGCTCTGGCCGTGGGTAGGGGGGCGTGTTAACGATCGTCCCCATTTGCTTGCAGGCCTTTACTGAATTGGTCGGCCGGCATGCAAACAGAATTGGATCGCACACGGTTTGGAGGTTTAGTGAATCTAGGCCCTAGTTTGCAATGCCTTACCAATTCTCAGAGAACAACGCACAAACAAAACTGTTCCTACCGGGTTGGAAGTTCTGAAGAGAGGATTTCTTTTGATTTTCAGTTTAAAAGCTGCTGGTTTTGATTTCTTTTCCAAGTAGAAGAAAGCCCTCGCAAGCCTATAAGCATCAGTACTGAGAAGGAAATGTTCACAAGTCCAAACAAAGCCGAAAGTGAAAGAACACACTGGTGCCTGTTTTCTGGGCTTAAATATAAGCTTACCGGTATATTTAAAAGAGCAGAAGAGCAACTTGGCACATGAACACAAGAACTACACTTACTGTGAAGCTCTTTTACACATACGCCAAGCTTTTACAGTGTAGGATATGTAGTGCCTGATTTTGCCCATTGAAATCAGTGCTGTAAGTCCCATAATGTACTAGGTAGTCAAAAATCCAGGATTATACCAAAATCTCCAACCTGAACTGGGTAACAGCATCTCTGCAAATATCTTTCAGATGATATAATCATTATTTTAGCATGTAAACTAACTGGGCCTCTGTCCTGAATGGCCTTATCTTTCTTCCAGCAACTAGGAGGACAGCAGATTCATCTCTCCATCCCCCATCTCTCTCTTGCAGTCCACATCTAGGCCTTCCCCCGCTGCCTCTGACTGGCTGACTGTAACCTCTCCCAGGTGACCTCACTAGCCTTGCTGTCTATTTAATCTGAACCCTTTCGGGCAGTGTTCTTTCTAACTGGGCTTCTTTTCTCTAGCAACTGATTAGTCATGCATTCTAAGCTCTTCAGTCCCCATCTGTTCTGTCTCTTGGTCCTGTTTTCCCCTTGGTCCAGCCTGCCCTCTAAAATAAATTCCTTTCCTCTGTTTTCTTTCATGGAGGACAGCAGATTCATTGCTCCATTCCCATCTCTCTTGTAGTCCACATCTAGGTCCTCCCCCCACTTCCTCTGACTAGCCCCCTCCCAAGCAAGCACTTAGGTGACTTCACTAGCCTTGCTATCTATGTAATTTGAACCCTCTCGGGTGATGCAAGCTGCCGACGTGTGATGAAGGAGTGCACACAAGGAGCAAGTGTTCCTTGTTCGCGCTCCTTCGTGCGTCTCCTGAGGGCACCTCCCTATTCTCAATACCTCTCTTCTTGTACATCTCTATTTCCTTTCTCTGTTCCTCTCCTTATGGCTCCAATTCACTTTCTGCTTCTCATATTCTCTCTCCCCAATCTTACTCTCTTTCCCTTTCCTCTACACACCACAAGTCCTCACTATCCTTCTTCTTTTCCTATCCCCTCACCAGCCATCCTGTCATCTACCTTATTCATTACACTCAAACTCAAGCACTCTCTCTCTTCCGTTTATTCATCTCCTTTCTTTGAGCCCCACCCATCTTCATCATTGCCCTTATTATTCCCATTTGCTTTGGCACACTCTCTTACTCCTTCTTCTGCTCTCTGTTGGGGATGTCAATCCAAATCCTGTCCCTCCACATAATCTGCTTCCCCACATGTGTAACTGCCCTAACCTTATACCTATTCCTCTCCTTCAATCCTCCTCTTTCCCTTTTTCGTGTGCCCTGTGTAACGCTCATTCTGCCTCCAACAAACTGTTCTACATTCATGACCTCTTTATCTCCCAGTCCCTCCACCTGCTTGCTCCAACTGAAACATAGATGTGCCCTGAGGACTTCACTGCAGCTGCTGCATACTCCCATTGTGGCTACTACTTCTCCCATACACTTCATCCTACTGGTTGAGGCGGAAGTGTTGGGCTTCCTCTCTCTCTCTCCTTCTTGCGGATTCCTACCTCTTCTCCCGCCTTAATCCCACAGCCTTTCCTCATTTGAAGTCCACTCCATCTGCCTATTTACTCTTCTACCTCTGTGGATAGCTGTCATTTATCATCCCTCCCAACAAGTCCCCTTCCTCCTTTCTCACTGAATTTGACTCCTGGCTTTCGGGCTTCCTTGATTCATCCTCTCCCTCCCTCATTCTTGGGGATTTTAACTTTCACCCTGATGATCCCACTGACATGTATGCTTCTAAATTTCTTGCTTTAACCTCCTCATTTGACCTCCACCTATGCTCCACTACCCCCACTCACTGGAATGACCATTGCCTTGATCTTGACTTTTTCTCTAACTTCTCTACCCCACTGCTCCCCATCTCTGATCATCTGATAACCTTCACAATTATTCCCCATTCCCCTCAGCCACACCCAGTTACCTCCAACAGGTTTCAAAATCTTCAGGCCCTCGATTTTTCCATGCTCTCAACCACTGTTCACCTCTCCTTGCCTTCACTATGTTATCCAATTTTGTCCACAAGGCTGTCTCGTCATACAAATCTATTCTCTTCTCTGCTCTGGAAAGCCTTGCTCCCCCTGTTCCACAGAGACTGCCCTCACCAAAGTCTGCAGTGACTTGTTCATGGCCAGATCTAAGGGCTTTTACTCGATCCTCATCCTTATTGACCTGTCTGCTGCTTTTGATATTGTTAATCACAGCTTACTCCTTGATATGCTGTCCTCGCTTGGATTCCACAAATCTTTCCTCTCCTGGTTTACCTCCTACCTCTCCCATCACACCTTTAATGTATATGTTGGTGGGTCCTCTTCTGCTGATACCCCGCTAGCAGTTGGCGTACCCCAAGGTTCTGTCTTAGGATCTCTTATCTCTCTAGACCTCTTGCCTCAGTACCCTGATCTACTATCATGGCTTCCAGTATCACCTATATGAAGATGACTCCCAGATCTACCTCTCTACACACAAAATTTCACCTAATCCCCAAAAAAGTCTCTGACTGTTTGGTTGATATTGCTGCCTATAATAAACTACCTGAGTGTGTCCACCACACCCCTTTCCTTACCTTGTTTAAAAGCAGATTGAAAACCCAATTTTTTGTTATAGCCTTCAATCCATAACCCTACTCCCCACTGCCCACAAACCCAGCCAGCAGATTAACCATTCCTCTTAACTGTATCCATGACATCCTGTTTGTCTGTCTTATCTGTTTAGACTGTAAGCTCTTTCGAGCAGGGACTGTCTTCTTTGTGACTCTATACAGCGCTGCGTACATCTGGTAGTGCTATAGAAATAATTAATAGTAATAGTAGTTTTGACAGTCCTCACTGAAAAGCAGTTTATAAAGTACCAATAAACATAAATATATCAATTTAAGAAAACTTTGAAGTTCCAACCAATAAGTATATAAGTATTCAGTTCTTCTGTAGCACATATTGATTTCAGTCCAATTCCCATTAGACGTATATCTCACAACTAAAATCACAGTGATAGCTGGTAGCAGAGATGGCAGGAAGTGAATAGGAATGAAGATGGAACTTCCTTTTCCCCGGCAACAACAAAGGAATTAGGTCATGTAGTGGAAAGTATTACTATTCAGGCACCACCAATGTGCACCTTAGGAGCCAGCTCTTTTGGTGCTTGAGCACTCCCAATATTGAGTACACTCCTTTACTGTGATCATAGAGGCCTAATTTTCATTGCATTTAGCATCCTTAATCATTTTGAAAAGTTGGTTCCTATGCTGTGCCTATACAGTAGCTGTTCATCAATAAATCAAGTTTTGTTAGCTTGTTGTCCTATTACTTAGCGTTATGTAGGGACAGGCAGTCATTTATAATGACTGAAGAAATATCAATATTTCTGTCTTTGGCAAACAAAAAGGAGCAGGATTTTGCTTGCCAACTGCAGGCTTGCAAACAACAGCCGCCCTGCAATCCAAGCCCCCCCTTCCCGTGCCCCCCCCCCCTAACTCTTTTGTGGTCTAGTGGAGTCCAATGTAGTAGTGATTCTGTTCCACTCCTGCCCAATAGGGTGACCATGACCTTTCTCCATAGACTTGTGGTACAGGCAGTAGTTCACTACAACACTTTGACAATTAAAACTCACTGCATGAATGCTTCTTAGATAATGTGGATGCCATGGCTTGCTGGTCAGCAGAAAATATTTCTCTTCACCGAAAGAGTGATTGATCGCTGGAATGATCTTCCACTGCAGGTAGCTGAGGCCAGCAGCGTGCCATTTTAAGAAAAAATGGGATTGGCACGTGGGATCTCTTCATAGAGGTAGGTAAGGGTGGGTCATTGGCGTGGGCAGACTAGATGGGCCGTGGCCCTCCCCCCTCTCCCCACACACAGAACTTAATTAAAGCACGTTCAAAAAAATACTGAGCACATAAGACAATCTAAATCTGTCCTAGGGACCCAACAGGCAGTCAAGTTTTCAGGATATCCACAATGAATATACATGCAATAAATTTGCATGTATGTTGGGACTCCAGTGCATACTGATCCATCTCATGTGCCTTCCTTGTGGATATCCTGAAAACTGGAGTGGATCAGCCCTAAATTAAGGTAAAACAAGTCTGTATAATCAGGAAATCTATCCATATTAACCAGGAAATCATTTCTGCAGTACTGATCTTTAAGTTTAGAACTATTTTAGACTGCCAAATGAACCGCTGACTTTAAAGGAAACCTTTATTTCTTATGCACTGTGAAAGTCTTAATGTTATACCTCTCCCAGCACTTCAGAAAGGTAAAAGTAGGGAGGGGAGAATTTACAGATTGACAGAAAAAATTACCAGGGGAATTTGGATGGAGTCATGAAAGTTCAAACATGTTTTTGTTGCTAACCCATATTATCTGAGTCCAAACATAGCAATCTCCAATCCTTTCCATTCCCCCATACCCCATTGTTTATTCCCCCCACCGAAAAAGTTTTACATAAAGTAAAAACAGTGCATAATGAGGTAGATTCAAGGAAATGCATCGAAAATTAAGAGCAAGAAAAATATGAACACTAAGGCCCTGATTCTATAAGAATGACCTGTGGACAGAATTTGTCACAGTCCCTTGACATTCTTTAGTGCCTATCTCAACCTCAGTCCTTCTACACCAACATTCTTCAATGGAAGGCTTGAGGGTCAGTGGCTGTGCCCATTCATACTCTGATTCTTCCCTCTCTCTCCTTAAAAAATGACATAGGGATGGTTTCCTACAGTTAACCTTGGGGAAGGGGATGGGGACAGAAAAGCTTAATCAGATAACAACCATATCAGGACTTAAAAGCAAAAGCAAAAGCAAAGGGGAGAGGCAGGAGGGAAATGCTAGTGGGATGGAGCCTGTGAGCTGCAGCTCTATCATTAAGAGCCCCAGAACTATTATTGTGAGCTACAGGAGAGCCGAGAGATTAAGGCAGCACAAATTATTGGTGAGAAATGGTTAGCTGCTGGGTGAGGATTTCTATGGCAGGAGTGCATATTTTTGCAATAATATTGGATTTCATGAGAAATGGTGAAAATTAAACTATCTTTTGTAATAACTAAATTGTAATGCAATTATATCACGTCACCATTAGGGGGTTTTACACAAGCAATTAGCACCTTGGATGGTAGGCACCTTACTCAGTAGGTGCCTACTACTTTCAGGTAGGTGCCTAGTCCAAGGCACTTACCAGAAAATGGACATGGTTAGGGGGTGGATTATGGGTAGATCTTGGGCATGTTTTCTGAGTAGGCGCCTAAACTGGACTTAAGTGGTGATATTTAGGTCAAGAAAACCCTGGAATAAATAGGGAATAAACTAAGGTTAGGGTGCCTACTGGCATCTAAGTCCAATTTAGGCGCCACTAAATTAAAACCCTGCTATTCAAAAAATTTATTCAGATGTCTTAACTCTACCCTTCCTTACAAATTCCCCCTTCCAACTCCTCCTTCCTTACAAATTCCCCCACAAAGTCTCTCCCTCTCCGTAAATCATTCTCCTCAAAGTCTCAACCATGTAAACAGCTCCCCAAACTGTAAATTTCCTGGAACTGTCCAGTCATCTTTTTGTAATCCAAAACACTAAATTGTAATTTTCCTGGAAATGTCCAGCTAGTTTCTTTTGTAATCCACCCAGAACTGCAAGGTAAGGGCGGAATAGAAGTCATTAATGTAATGTAATGTAATTTTATAAACAGTGCCTAACTTATGATTGACATGTGATAAGCACCATGTTCCTTGGCGCTTATGTTTTAGGTGCTGTTATAGAATTGGGGCCTAAGCATCAATTCTGTAACAGCAATTACATGTGAAATTGCCATTAAAGAATACAACATAAGTTGGCATGTATACCTAAATTTATGCATGAGAATTTATGCCATCTCGAAGCCTGGTGCAAATAGCCATGCCTCAAGTTAGCATTTGCATGTGTGATAGTATTCTATAACTTAGGCGCGTAACTGCAAGATACGCCTCTGATCCACTCATATGCATGCCCCTTTGTAGTTGAAAGCTATTTAATTTAATCTCTAACCCCCCTAATTCTATATATAGCGCTATAAGCTATGTGCAAAGCAGCGCGCACAGACTATTTGCATGCACAACTTATATGTTTAACAAGACCAATTGGTGTCAATAATTGACAATGAAACTTCATAATTGATGCTAGCTGGCATTAATTAGAAGTTATATGCACAACTTGGTAGGGGGCATGGTCAAGGAGAAGCAGGGGCATTCCTAAAATTTAAGTGCACTGATATAAAATACGCCTAATTCACATGCAGCTTAGGCACAGGTATTTAGGTCTGGTTTTCCTTGGCCAAAGTGGGTACACCTAAATATTATGCTGTGTACGGCCACTAAGCACAATTCTATATATGCTATGTGCCCATTCTATAAAAGTGATTAGCAGTGATTTGTTGGGTACTATATATAGAATTGGACTGCCCTGGGTAGGCCCATTCTTACTATCAGAAGCTAAGCAGGGTCAGGCCTGGCTAGTACCTGGATGGGAGACCACCTGGGAATGCCAGGTGCCATAGCTTGACAGGGCCCCATGTTGAGCAGCAGCAACATAGTAGAGCCACACACTGCACAGAAGGCAATGGCAAACCACTCCTGTACTCTACCATGAAAACATCACAGGGTGGATTCCTCACTGTGCATGTTGTCATGAGTCAGTGACTGACTCAGCAGTATAATCTATCCATAAATAGAACCAGGTCCTAAGATTATACAATATTGCCTAAATGAAGTTACATACATAACTACAAATTTATGCCAATTAGCATCAAATGACACTATTTGAGGACTAATATTGGCATTTAAGGCCAATTGGTGCCTAATTTAACAATTAAGATAGATGCAGAACCAGCACTATTGTATACAAACTTTTGTGCCCATATTTGTGCGCTACTCGGAGGTTTGGGCCCACAATTTTATAGAATCCAGAGGACCCTGTACAATTTGATCAGGTTAGAAAAACTGCAGTGCATAAAACAATATTTACATTTTTGAGTTTTAGATTTCCTTCAAAGGTCTTGGGGGGGAGGGGGGAGCTCTTTTCTAGTCCTGTTTTGTCTATTTGAACTTACTGCCCAGAGTCAGCAATGCTGCAGGGAGAGCTATGATAGCAACCACCACAACAGCCACGAGGATCCCGAACAGCCACTTGCCAGCTGTCTGTGAGAAGAAGAAGAAGAAAAAAAAAAAAAAGTGAGGAGAGGAATAGACATGGAAAACTTTCTCAGAATCAGTACATATTGCATTACAATGTTATGAAAGTATGTTCCAAGGCTGCTCCTTTGGCAGGATGGGGAAATCAACTACTCATGATCCATTAGTTTTCTGCAAACTGAGGGAAATTTGGGGATTTAATAACTGTGACAATTGATGTTTCGACCTTCTAACAACAACAAAAAAAATGACCCAGGTTGTGCTTTTTTTCTCAACCAATTAACCTAAAAGTGAAATTCAGCTCTCCCCCCCACCCCCCCTGCTGATTTTAGAGTTTCCCGAAACGAGGATTACAGATGCCTACCTTCATTTTTCTCCTGGTTCTCGGGTACCTGAATCTGATGCCTCCTGAGTGAAAAGCGATCACAAAAAAGGAAGCCAGGAGAAAGAAAGAGACAGAAATGAGGAGCGGCACACAGCAGCCAAAGTACAGAAATGTTAAACTTTCAACCGAGAAGTTAAACTTTAGTGAAGGGACTGTAGCTCGGGACTCCCAGCTGCTCCGATTTCAAAGATCTTGAGGGCGCTCGCGAGACAGCCTCCCGACACAAATATCAAGTCAAAGGCTATGAGGGGAGGATGTGCCATCGGCTGCCTGCGACTTGGAAAGCAGAAGAGGCTTCCTGCCCCCGGCCCGAGGCTGTGCTGAGGCTCCACTAGAGAAGAGAGCAGTGAGGGAAACGGAGTGGTAAAAGAATTTCAAGTTCTCCCGGGAAGTATAGTATTCAGTTACACAATAAACATGATTATTATTCTATATAATGGTTTGGGGGAGAGTGGGCTGTATATGGACGTATATCTGTATATGGAATTGACTTTGTAAAATATTAAAATCTGAGTCTGCAAAACAATTAGTTACAATATACTGTCTGCCCTGGACTATCATTATGCTGAGACCTGGTCCTCTTACTATTTCTTTTGTAGGACCGATCATGTACACAAAAAAACATCCTGGTACTTTGAAGCTAATGTTGTCCAGTTCAAGTACTTGCAGGTTCATTATTTTATACAAGCTTTTATGGCGTGAAGATTGTTTTGATTTATGATGCAGTTTGTCTTCTGATTGTTTTCTGCATATTCTAGTGTAATCTGTTTTGGTTTAAAGTGGAATATAAATTAAATAAATAAATACGGCTGTAAGCTTGTCTGGTAGCCCAGCTGGTAACATAGGTAGTGGGATCCACCTGGTTAGGGCAGGGGTAGGCAATTCTGGTCCTCGAAAGCCAGAGCTAGGTCAGGTTTTCAGGATAGCCACAATGAATATGCATGAGATAGATTTGTATCTCAAGGAGGCAGTGCATGCAAATCCATCTCATACACATTCATTGTGGATATTCTGAAAACCTGACCTGGCTCCGGCTCTCGAGGACCGGAATTTCCTACTCAGAAAGTGAATTTGCCTAAACCCTCTTACTTTTGGCAGCACTGGTGGTGATCTCAAAAAGCCTGAGCCTACCAAATCTTTCCTGCATGCATGGAAAGGTTTGGCACATAAAGTGCAAAAAGGGGAAGACGGAGGAGCTTAAAAAAGGCAAAACTATGACCTGTTGCCTGGGAGTGTGTGGCACAGTGTTTAGAGCAGGGGTATCAAACTCAATCACATAAGGGGCTGAAATCTGAAAAATAGGCTAAGTCACGGGACAAATTTTTTTTTAAGATACTTAAGGGGTCCTTTTATTAAGGTACGCTAACCAAATTAGCGCACACTAAGGGCTCCTTATACTACGGGTTTTAGCGCGCACTACACGCTAATGCCTCCATAGAGTTTGCGTTAGTATTAGCACGGGATTAGCGCACGCTAAAAACGCTAGCGCACCTTAGTAGAAGGAGCCCTAAATGTGCACCTTAATAAAAGGACCCCTTAGTCTTAGTAGAAGTATAGGGTTACAACCTCTCCAACCCCACGCCGGCTCTGTGATGTAAACAAAATAAATAAAAAAGACTTCTCTCTCTTTTAGGTCCTAGTTCATGCTCGTAGTCTAACACCAGGTCTGGCGGGATACACATTTCAAATCTAACATACTGTAATCACAAAACAAAAAATAAAATTATTGTCAGGGTCTCCTTCTTTCTTCTTCCCTTTCTTTTCTGGAGTCCGAGGGATGGATTGAGCAGCGCCTGGCTCATTTCTTCTTCTGTTTGCCCCGTGTGTATATGAGAGCTTCCCAGCACTGGGGATCAGCAGGGCAGTGGAAGATATTTCTGTGTCTATATAATTCTCACTTCCAGAGCAGAATTACAGCAACTAGAAACAAGTTACAACACCAATTCTCTCTTTGTGGGCCTCCTTGATCTCTCGCCTTCCCTTTATGAAAGCCCCAAAATACCTTTCCTCAGCTGCAGTTCTG
This sequence comes from Geotrypetes seraphini, assembly GCF_902459505.1. NCBI lineage: Eukaryota > Metazoa > Chordata > Amphibia > Gymnophiona > Dermophiidae > Geotrypetes > Geotrypetes seraphini. Next base: position 211,463,673 of record NC_047088.1, on the reverse strand, counting down.
CTTGGGACCTGACTCTGCAGGTTCACGCCGCCTCATCTGTAGGTTCACGCAGGCTGCAGAGGATCGCTGGTTGGCAGTAGCGATCCTAGCAGGCTGCCGTAGCCTCAGCTGCGCATTTCCTCTAGCGCGGTCCTGCCCGCAGTCCCATACATCAGAGGAGGGGCAGGACCGCGCCAGAGGGAATGTGCAGCTGATGCTATGGCGGCCTGCTAGGATTGCTACTGCCGACCAGTGATCCTCTGCAGGCCGCATGAACCTACAGATGATGCGACGCTTACCTACAAATGATGCGGCGCTTGTACCAGCTGGCCTACTTTAGGGGAAATTTGATATTGTCTGGTGGCCCAAATTTCAGTACCCCATGAGCCAAATTTGGCCCAAGGGCTAGAGTTTGACATGTCTGGTTTAGAGCTACAGCCTTAGCACCCTGAGGTTGTAGGTTCAAATCCCATGTTGCTCCTTATGACCTTGGGCAAGTCACTTAATCCCCTATTGCCTCAGGTACATTAGATAGAGTGTGAGCCTGCCACGACAGATATGGAAAAATACTTGCGTATCTCAATGTACACCACTTAGGTTATAAGTGGTATATACTAAAAATAAATAACCTAGATAAATCTGCTTGAAGGCCTGTGTGTGAATTGTATCTTTCTGGGCATCATCTACTTCCACAACTTGACCCACTCTTTTAACCTCACTGCAGCTAAATGCTCCGCCCTTGATTGACAGCATTTGGCTGCATTTTCCTTCAACTTCCAGGGCAGAGACCAGATGAACAGTGCTGAGGAATGCTGTGGGTAACACATTGCAAACAGACTTCCTTCCTTTCTTCCTTAGGGGCTTGTGCAGCCTGTCTCTGCCCCGTGCTGTGATTTCAGTCATCTGCTTGTTTCTCTCAACTGTTCTCCCATGAGCAATGCAGTAACTCTGCTGGACTGTGACTGTCAAACTTGAAGTTAGAATACAGACTGGCTTGTGCATAACATCAGACCAAAACTGGAACTGTGACTTCACTGGAAATATAATCTTACACTCTGCATTCACCTAGTCATATGGGAGCTAATTCTCTGCTGTTTACCTGCAAACCTGCTCTGAGTTCCTGTGATAGGTGAAATTACAGTAGGCTTTGCATTGCTGCATATGTGTATCAAGTCACTGCAGTTTTTTTAAGAAGTTTATTTGTTTGTTTTTTGCTCTGCTTGCTGTTTCCATTGAAAGCAAAGTATTTCTAGGGAACAGCATGGACTCATGGCTTCTGCTTCTGCACACACCTTGCCTCCTGTGCCAAGCATTTTTGCATTGTCCCTTTCCCCAATAGCAGCAGAGCAGGCAGGAGGGGGGAAGGGCCTAGCCAACCTATAGCTCCCCAGTGTCTAGAAAGAAAGAAGCCATATTCCAAGAGATTTAAGGATGCAGAAGAAGCTTAAATCTACCGCTACCATTACCACTACCACAACCACTACTTATCATTTCTATAGCACTGCTAGATGTACATTAAAACATACAAGAGACAGACCCTTCTCAGTAGAGCTTACAATCTAATCAAACAAGCAAACAGGCTAAGTAGGAGTTAGGGATTTTCTCAGACATGGGTGCTTTACAAGCAAGTGGGGATTAGAAATTAAAAGCAACCTCTAAAAATTGGGCTTTTAGTCTTGATTTGAATGCTGCCAGGGACGGAACTTGACATACTGACTCAGGCAGTCTGTCCCACTGTTCCTTCTCCACTACCACATCCAACATTTCTCTCTCTTCTCCCACCACCATGTCCAACAGTTCTCTCCCTCCCTATGCCCAACAATTGTCCTCTTTCTTCCTTTCCCCACGTATACCATCTCTTTCCTTCTTATTTACACCCATGCTCAACAATTCTCCCTTTCTATTCCTTCCTTCACCTCAGCATCTCTTTCCCTCCCTCCTTCCATCTATTGTCTCAAGGTCATGTCCCCTCCCTCCTATGTCCCAAGTTCATGCCCCCTCTCTCCCTTCTTTATCCCAACATATTTCCTCTCTTCATTCTGTGCCCAAAGTTTGTGCCCCCTCCCTCTTTCCTTCCTTTCTTTCTCCCAAATTCACACTCCCTTCCTTCCTTGTCTCAGTGCACCCTTCCCCTTCCTTCTGTGTTCCAACCCGCCCCTCTCCCTCCATCCCTCCCTTCTGTGACCCAACACACCTCTCTCTCTCCCTCCCTCCCTCCCTCCCTTATCCCAAGTTCATGCCCCCTCCCAAGCACCTGTGTTCTGGCCGGCTCTAAAACATCCAAGTAGGCCTCGTCCTCCTTCCTTCTAGCCGCACTTCTTTTTTCACAAAGCCACAGCAGCAGCAGAGTATGGCCAGAGGTCCTGGTGTGCTGGTTGCATGGCCTGTTACCAAAAGGTATGCGGCCACACAGCTTAGAGGGAATATTGCTTTATTCCTTTTCACTTTTTATCTAATCAACTTTCTATCTCCTTCTCTCACCCCTTAGCTTTCACATTTCTCATCCTCCTATTCCCTTTTATCTGCTTCCCATTATCATATTTCTATCCTCGTATAATCATTCTGCTCATTCATCTCCTTGACAGCTCTCCTACATAAATCCACCATTTTTAGTATCTCCTCTCCTTGTTGCTTACTCCACTCTTGTAACCCAGCATTTCCTTCTTCTCTTTCTTCCTCTCTCCCTCCCACAAGTCCTTCCCTATCCACATTTTGCCCTCTCCACCAAATCCATCTCTTCCTCTCCCCATTTTGCCCCTCCACATCCATCTTTCTCTCACTTTCACCCCTTCTACCATCTCTCCCTGACCCCTTCTGCCTTCTCCATGTCCTTTTCTCCCTCTCTTGTTCCCTCTGTCCTCCTTCAAATCCATCTCTCACTGTACCCCTTCTACATTCCTTTGCCATCTCTCCCTGTGATCCTTCTACCCCCTCTGCCATCCCCAAGTTCATCTCTCCCTGTCCCTCACAAATCTGACATATTTCCCTCCTCCCCTTATCCAATTGTTGAGTGTCACATCTCTCCCTCCTTCCCTCGTTTGAATCCAACATCTCTCCCTCACCTCCCCCACTTACTCTCCCAAGTCCTATATCGCTTCCTCTTTACCTTCTACCTGTCCCCATATGCCTTATGAGAAAGACCACCGACCATTTTAGTAGCCTTTCTCTGAACTGAATCCATCCTATTTATATCTTTTTTGAAGTTGCAGTCTCTAGAATAGTATACAAGTTTCTAAATTAGGTCTTACCAGAATCTTATACATGGGCATTTTTCCTACTGGCCATTCCTCTCTGTATGTACCCAAGCATTCTTCTAGCTTTTGCCGTTGCCTTTTCAACCTCTTTGGCCACCTTAAGATCATCACATACTGTCACACCCAAGTCCCACTCTTCTTTTGTGAACAAAATTTCTTCACTCCCACCTAAACTATACCCACATGGGGTTTTACATCCTAAATGCATGACCTTCCATTTCTTAGCATTAAATTGTAGCTGTCAAATTCTGGACCACTTCTCAAGCTTCACTAGATCCTTCTTCATGTTATCCACACCATCAGGGTTGTCTACTCTATTGCAGATTTTGGTATCATCCATAAATAGACAAATCTTACCAGACAATCCTTCAGCATTATTGTTTATAAAAATGTTAAAAAAAACCAGGCCCAAGAATCGAAACTTGCATCACACCACTAGTAACATCCCTTTCCTTAGAGTGATCTCCACTGACCACTACCCTCTGTCACCTTCTACTCAACCAGTTCCTAACTCTGTAGATCCTTCAATGCCACTCCCCCCTCTTTTTTTTCTTCCCTACCCTGTCTTTCCTGAACAGATTATAGCGCAATATAACTATATCCTGGTCACGGTTCTCCATGACCACGTCTCTGTGATCACCAGTAAATCCAAAGTAGCTTCTTTCATCATAGCATCTAGATCCAGAAACTTGTTTCCCATATTTCAAGCATTAGTATATACAGTGGTGCCTCACACAACGAACTTAATCCGTTCCAGGAGCAAGTTTGTTATGTGAAACGTTCGTTGTGTGAAACGCGTTTTCCCATAACAATACATGTTAAAAAAAATAATTCGTTCTGTAGCATAAAATATGCTAAGATGACATAAAAAAAGATAAATTTTTGGTTATTATTTTTATTTAGATACATCTAAAAACATAATTGTTTTTTAAAACAACACACATTTTTTAAATTTAAAGACAGACTAAGTAGAGTCTAATTTTACAGTGAGAGGGCAGAGTCTCAGCGGCAAAAACTGGGACTTAACTGTTCATTTTTTTTTTTTTTCTACCGTGTTTCCCCGATGATAAGGCAGGGCCATCAAATAAGACAGCCCCCCCTTTTTAGAAAAAAATGTAAAATAAGGCACCCCCCCGCAAATAAGCCACCCACCGATACCTGCGCTTACCCGAATCGGGTGGTACGGTGGGTGACTCCGTGTGGTCCCTGGCACCCCCGACACGATCGGGGCAAGAGGGAGCTCAAGCCCTCTTGCCCCCCCGACTCCCCGACACGATCGGGGCAAGAGGGAGCTCAAGCCCTCTTGCCCCCCCCGACTCCCCGACACGATCGGGGCAAGAGGGAGCTCAAGCCCTCTTGCCCCCCCCGACTCCCCGACACGATCGGGGCAAGAGGGAGCTCAAGCCCTCTTGCCCCCCCGACTCCCCGACACGATCGGGGCAAGAGGGAGCTCAAGCCCTCTTGCCCCCCCGACTCCCCGACACGATCGGGGCAAAAGGGAGCTCAAGCCCTCTTGCCCCCCCGACTCCCCGACACGATCGGGGCAAAAGGGAGCCCAAGCCCTCTTGCCCCGCCGATTCCCCAACTCCCCGACAATATCGGGCCAGGAGGGAGCCCAAGTCCTCCTGGCCACGGCGACCCCCTAACCCCACCCTGCACTACATTACGGGCAGGAGGGATCCCAGGCCCTCCTGCCCTCGACGCAAACCCTCCCTCCCCCCAACGACCGCCCCCCCCCAAGAACCTCCGACCGCCCCCCCAGCCGCCCCGCGACCCCCCTGGCCGACCCCCACGACACCCCCAACCCCCTTCCACGTACCTTTCTGTAGTTGGCCGGACAGACGGGAGCCAAACCCGCCTGTCCGGCAGGCAGCCATCGACGGAATGAGGCCGGATTGGCCCATCCGTCCCAAAGCTCCGCCTACTGGTGGGGCCTAAGGCGCCTGGGCCAATCAGAATAGGCCCGGGAGCCTTAGGTCCCTCCTGGGGGCAGGGCCTGAGGCACATGGTCGGGTTGGGCCCATGTGCCTCAGGCCCCGCCCCCAGGAGGGACCTAAGGTTCCCGGGCCTATTCTGATTGGCCCAGGCGCCTTAGGCCCCACCAGTAGGCGGAGCTTTGGGACGGATGGGCCAATCCGGCCTCATTCCGTCGTTGGCTGCCTGCCGGACAGGCGGGTTTGGCTCCCGTCTGTCCGGCCAACTACAGAAAGGTACGGGGAAGGGGGTTGGGGGTGTCGTGGGGGTCGGCCAGGGGGGTCGCGGGTCGGCTGGGGGGGCGGTCGGAGGTTCTTGGGGGGGGCGGTCGTTGGGGGGAGGGAGGGTTTGCGTCGAGGGCAGGAGGGCCTGGGATCCCTCCTGCCCGTAATGTAGTGCAGGGTGGGGTTAGGGGGTCGCCGTGGCCAGGAGGACTTGGGCTCCCTCCTGGCCCGATATTGTGTGGGGAGTTGGGGAATCGGCGGGGCAAGAGGGCTTGGGCTCCTTTTTGCCCCGATCGAGTCGGGGGGGGGGGCAAGAGGGAACCAGGCGGAGAGAGGGCAGTTAAGCGCAGTGCCTGCGCGGAAGGATGGAGCTCGGGCGACTTCGTTGTGTGAAACGAAGTTCGTTGTACGGATCAAGACATAAAGTTCGTTGTGCGCAGCGTTCGCTGTGCGAGGCGTCCGTTATGCGAGGCACCACTGTATTGCTTTCCAGGCACTGCCCCTTTTTCTCATGTGTGTAGAGGTATTTAATGATTCACTTACCTGAGGGCTTATATTTACATGGTATGTAAGGACTTAATGGAATGAGCTAAATGTTTCAGGCCTGAAAATGCTGCACACTTTAGGTCAGATGCAATAAGAGGGCCATTATATTCAGCTCCCAGTGTGAGTGCTGTTTAACTTATTTTAGGTTAAAATAATAAAAACAAACTGCTGGTGCTTCCTACTGTGTTTGTAAAGTTACTTCCCAATGACTTATTTTAGGTTGTTTTTTTTTTCATTATTGTAACTGGAGTAAAAGAATTTAGGGGTCCTTTTATCAAGGCGCTGTAGGGGTTTAATGCGCGGAATACCACGCATTAAACCGCCTGCCGCGCTAGTCACTAACGCCTCCATTGACGAGGCGTTAGTATTTTGGCTTGCCACGGGGGTTATCGCGTGATGAAATGTCTGACGCGCTAACCCCCCTAGCGCACCTTGATAAAGGGAGCCCTTAGTTTCATAATCCAGTAGTTGAGAAGCTACCCTGCAGGAAATTTCACCAGTGTTTTCAAGGATATGTGATAAGGTTACAGATAAATAACATTTATCTCAGACTATATTTTTCCATACATACTGACTGCTTGATATTAAAAATCATTTCTACTGCCATATGTACAATCCATGTAAACAATTTGGCTGACTGGTAAAATTAATAAAAGAAAATGTGAGAGTGAAATCAATAAATTACAGGACTGAATTCATGACAATAGATAGGCTTTCTGCGGTATATACACTAGAATGTATCTATTTGTCCATTATCAAAATTTGTGTACTTGCTTTTTTTTTATATATATAGTTGATTCAAAAGGCTATCACTTTATCTTCATTTTTAAGCTCAACAATTCAATAATTCTGAACCTCTCCATTTTAGCCCCTCCAGCTTTCCTAAACCGACAAATGTATTTTCCAACACCTATGATTTTATATGTATATATTCATTCATTCAATTTTCTATACCATTCTTCCAGGGGAGCTCAGAATGGTTGATATGAATTTACTCAAGCACTTTTCCTTGTCCGTCCCGACGTGCTCTCAATCTATCTAATGTACCTGGGGCAATAAAGGTATAAGTTGCATCAAATAGTTATAAAAGTTAAAGTACATTATGTGATACATTATCTTCTCTTACTGCTCTGCTTTAGAACACATACTGTCCACTCCCTTTCAGCTCTCCTAAGTTCAATCAATTTGTACCTTCTTTTAAGCTTTTGTAAACTGCATAGAACTTCACGGTACTGCGGTATATAAACTGCTATTATTATTATTATTATTTGTGCACTTTTATTTACAGTGAAAAGCAAACGCTAGCATTTGCATAGGTGATCAAGACCTTATCAAGTGGTGATGGCTCCAGCAGCCTTTCAACACTCGTAAGTACTGAAGTACCATGAGGTACATCTGAGCTTGAGGCCACACCAATTTCTAAGGAGGCTCCTATCTCCCGTCACTTCAGATATATGCCCTGCAGTTGCATCAAAGTAGGAAAATAAAAGTGGCCCTGGTCTTACTGTGGACTGGTGAAACTTGGAGGGTGACATGAGATGAAGAAACAGGAATGAGTAAGTGTGGAGGATAGATGCCTTGGCTAGATTCTCCTCACATCAGTCAGTAGGCCCAAGATATTGTCCTGTAACAGTACATTTTGCTTTTCAGGTCTTTTTGCGAGCCTGAAAAGCAAGCCATCTGTTCACATCTGGACCTCTGCAATGTTGGAACCGCTGAGAATCTTATCCAAAATGCCTTCCTGTTCTGTAATTACAACCAGGCAAACCCCCTTCTTTTTAGGATCTAATTTTAAATCTATGTACAGGGCCTTATACATGGAAATTCCTTTATGCCTTGACTTGGTTATTATCCCCTATCCCTTGCAAATACGCTTCACACTCTGCATGAGTCTTTCAAGATAGGTGGCAACCAATTAGACAACCAGCAATTTTCTTTACTGCTTTAGAAGGCATTGCTGCTTATACTCTAGTCCGAGACTTCATACATTAAATTTAAGGGCGGCCTTACAACTCATCTTTTCAGTCTGGCGTTTAATGGGTTTTAGATGAGAGAACACTGGGCTTTTCTGTTGCCTCTCCTTATCCTTTTTTCTCACCTACCTCTTTTCTGCTTTTAAGCTGTTCTATTGATACTTTGGAGTTCTTTCCTGTGTTCCTGTTTAGTTGATTGTAAACTGCTTTGCTATTTTATTATAACAAGCAGTATAGCAAGTTCTCACAATAAACATAAACATAAGCATTCTTATCCTTGAGTCTTTTTGTCGAATAAAGTGTATTCTTTTGGCCTGTGCTATGTATTCAATGGAGTTATCTTTTCCTCTGATCAGTGTTTACATTAGGATCAAACCATGCTATGACTATAAAGAGTATTCAAATATAGACCATCGTATGTGGTTCATAAACTTTTTCACAGCACTTTACACTTAATGCATGGCAAAGCCAAGTTTGTTAAATACATTTCATTACAAAAATACAAGGTGGTAAAGTAAAATGATGCCAGGTGGCAACTTGCCAAGATAGGAACAAGCAGAAAATAAAATCTAAAAATTCTAGGCTTTGAAATAATACCAAAAACTCTTTGTCTATTGTGAGATTAGTCAATTTACGCTTTATGTAACTGGGGGGAATGGGTGGACAGGTTCCCCTAGGATCACTTCCACACTGAGGCTGAGCCACCTTAAGGTAGGTGGTTACAACTGCTGAGTCAGAGCAGCGGGGCTCAGGCAGGGAGATGGTTAAATACCCTGAGGTAGTACAAAATCAGATCAGAGAGTCCCCATGTGAAGAGGTTTCCAGGAAGAGGCCCCGAGTCAAGAGGTCTCTAAGGGAGTGACAACTGAGGCTACTGTACCTGAGAGGAGTGCCAGGGAAGAGAAGTAGCCAGAGCTCAAGTGTTTTCTTGGGGTGGGAAGTTGTAAGCAGTCAAGTCAGATTCCAAGGTAGGAGCGATCCTTGTAGTGTATTCCTAAAGAATAAATCTATGGGGGGGGGGGAGCTCAGAAGGGACCCGAGATGGTATTTTTTTTTTTTTTTTTGCCACAGTGTTTGGGCCCGAGTACTGACTGGAACTACATGTTATATTGTGTGAGATTGACAAAGACTCTGCTTAAAAGGACTACATCTGTGAAGTAATAGAGCTGACTACAGTTTTTATGGTGTACATAAATAATGTACTTTTTTTTTACTTTTACCCACAACCTCTGTGTGTATGTGTATGTGTATCCCACATTTCTGTGAGCTCCTGCAACCAGCCACAAACCATGTTGCCACAGTGATTGTAAAGATTTTGCTAATAGATGAAAGTGAATATTTTGAAAAAATAAATTCCGTGGTCTCCAACATAATTCCTTTAGAAAATATATTTATCACTTAGCAAAATAATGAAATGAGCTGGAACTCACATATTTAGTAGAAACATATTCAAAATATTAGCATAATTTTCTTATTCTGAAATGAGATTAAATTGAGGCTAATAATATCCGAGATGAATAAACAAAATAAAAGTAAGGCAATTTAAATTTCATTAAACACTGGTGCACGCGATAGAATGAAATGCAGTAATCTACAATAAAATTCAAATCAGAGTCCATCAAATTCAGTCAAGCAGCTAGAAAATATACATCCAGCCCATATTAAAAGAGGATATAGTATCAAAAATAAATACCCTATGAAGTCGACAGTAAATTCTACGGAGCTGCACTAAAAAATGAGCTTAGCTTGCCCGTATGTGGGTGTTTCCTGTGTGTTATGCCCATTTCTAATGCAATCGTTAAAACAAGATTTTTTTCTATTTGTTCCATTAATGGTTGTATGCTAATATTATCATTTGTATGTAGCCATTTAAAACAATTATTGTCAGAGCACTTACAACCTCCTATTTGGGAAGCGTTAAGGGTTCCAGTGTTATGGACACACTAAGCAGTTAGCACAACAATGTGTATGCCATAGGTGATTTGCCCATCCATTCCCATTCTCCACCCCTGACATGCCCATTGTCCCCCAAAAAACAAAAGCAAAAAATACTTACCATATACATAGCGCATGCAGTTGCCATAATTAAAATAAAACGCTGGAGTATATCCCATGTTAATCTATGCTTTGCTGCATTAAGCATGCAGCTTAGTAAAAGTATATTATTTAATCTCTAAGGGGTTGAACCAATTGACTTGAAGCAATAAAGGAGGTTGTGGAGAGTAGTTATTGGAAGGGCCATTGATTAACAAAGTCCAACTCCACTGGTTGCCTGTGGAGTCTAGAGTTATCTTCAAGTTTGCCTGTTTTAGCTATAAAGCAGTTTTTGGGATGCTACCAGATTACCTTGCTTCTCAGTTTATTTTGAATTGTTCCAACAAGAGTACTTGTAGAATAAATCTATTTAATTATCCCTCTCTGAAATCATGTCAATATAAGAAGTTTTTTGACAGAATCTTCCAGGCAGCTAAACTAAATACAAGGCTTGGAAAATCTATACTCGAGGCTACCTCTTATGTTGACTTCAGAAATTCATTGAAGACTCATCTATTTGACAAGTTTTAAATCTTAAATCATGTCACTGTCTTAACGTTTATGAATTCCTACAGCTTTCCATGTTCTTAATTATGCCACTGTTTTAACTTTTTTAGATTTTAACTGATCTATTTTATTGATTTTATTGTATTTCAGACTGACTGTTTTATTGTGTATCTTAAAATATTGACTGTATGCATTTTTTTTGTTGTGAACCACTTCGAACTTCTGGTATAAATTATTATTATCCAGTGTTGGCACAAGTCTATTCCACAAATTTTAAACATTAGGAGTTACCCTTAAAATTCGGAAGAATGCAATATCTTCCTCCTTTGAGAGGGGCAAACAGGAGAAATGACTGTTTCAACATGACTCCTCACATCCCCACATTCCAATATTATATGCCGACACTGGACTGTGTGGAAGTGAGGAGTCACCCTGAAGCAGATTAATATTAAAACATTATATCATGCCAGGGTTCTTATGGATCAAATCAGATAATCCTGGAAGTTAATTTTTGTTTACTATGTTTAAGCTCATTACATTAACGGGTGCTAGAATATATGTCTGTCTGCCTTTCTTTCTTTCTGTGTCTCTCCTTGCTCCTGTCTCTTTCTTTCTTTCTTTCTGTCTATCTCTCTCCCTCCAGCTTTCTGTCTTTCTTTTGGTCTGTCTCTCTCCCTGGCCCCTTTTGTCTGTCTGTCTTTCTTTCTGTCTGTCTGTCTTCCTGCCCGCTATCTTCTGTGTGTCTGTTTTTCGTTCTCGTGTGCTGCCTGCCTGCCTGTCTTTCTGTTTCTCTCCATGGCCCCCTTCTGTCTCTCCCCCCCCCCAAGAAAACCAAGATTGCTCCCTGGCCCCCTTTCCCTCTCCCCCCTTCCTTGTGCAGCAGCAGCAGCATCCCCCCCACTCCCCTGTGCAACAGCAGCATTCCTCCCTTCCCTGTGCAGCAGCAGCAGAATTTTCCCCCTCCCTTCCCTGTGCAGCAGCAATATTCCCCCTTCCCTGTGCACTGACCCCTTGCCTGCTCTCCCTGTCCTGCAGTAGCCGTTCTCCCTTTCTTTTATCTCCCCCCCTGTCCAGCAGCACCCATTCTGTTCTCCCTGTCCTGCAGTAGCCCTTTTCCCTTCCTTTGCCCTCCCCCTGTCCAGCAGCACCCATTCCCTGCTTCCCCTGTCCTGTAGTAGGCCAGCCATCAATAGCGTTTCTCTACCCCCCTCCCCTCTCCTCCCAGGTCTCACACAACCATTGGCAGGAAGCAACGTTGGCAATGAGTAAAATCGGCGCTGCAGGCTCCTCTTATGCACCGCAAATCAAACCGCCACAGACTGCACCGCCGTGCACGTGCCACACACGCCACACATAGAACACGGCCACAGAAGCACAAATCACGGTGGCAGGAATCATGCCATTTCAACTATCCATGCGCGGGTAAGGGTTGCATTATATTAGAAGATGAAATATGAACTTTTACAGGCAATGAATTTACACTAGTTATGAATGTGAAGAAACCCATCCATATCCCCCTTTTCAGTTGCATGCTAAAAAATTAATGTGTTAATCTTTATAGAATGCCAAATAGCAAGATGAACATAAATTCACCTTGTTGCCCACCTATGACCATGCTCCCTTCTCCTTTCTGTGCATAAAATTTGCCCACTTAAATCCTGACACCTGAAGATGCATAAGTAAACATAAATGAATGCCAATTAGTGTCAATAATTGATTAGCGCCCAATTATCAGCGCTAATTGGCTTGTTTGTCAATTAAATTGGCATGTACAAATTGGATGCTAACCCAAATTTGCATGCACAATTATGAGTACCATTTATAAAATTAGGATGTTAGAGGGTAAGTTGAATATAAAGAAATAAATCATAACCATAATCATTAGGGAGTGTCAATTTTAGGGATAGATTCTTATTTTTTCAAACTTTATAAACTACTAGTGACCAAATTATGCAGTGTTGAATGCCAAATCTAAATCTATCTTCAGAAACTGCTTAATGGGAGTCTTACCTACATCAAATCACAGTTGAAATATGTAGAAATTAAGTAATATTTATCTGAACATACAAATAGTTTGAACAACATCTGTAGCCATTTATGCAGTTAATTTAATGTTATTTAACAAAATCCAGCAAATAGACCATATCTTGTTTACTTCTGTTTTTGCTCTTAAGCTCCCTGTTGATCATCTGACCCCTAATATAACGTTCCTTCGTCTCCTGATTGTACACATTAGAGAATGACACGGTGGCGGTTTACCCGCGGCCACCGCATTTTAGCCGCGGGTCACCTGCCGAAAACGGGGAAGAAAACTAGCAGTCGCTGCGGCGACGGGGACAAGGCCATTCACCGCCCGTGGGGCGGTGAATGGTCTTGTCCCCCGCAGTGAGGCATGAAGGATCGCGCGGTCCCCGCAGCTCACACCTGCCCGCCCAATCGATTCCAGTGTCCAGCCAGCTCTCTCCCCTCTCCTCACCCCAGTCCGCAGATCCTCCTCCTCGGCGACCCGCACGCTACCAGAGAGCCGCGCACACCCGCCGCTGCTCAGCCTCGATCTTCTGCTCTGACGCAACCGGAAACAGGAAGTTGCAGCAGAGCAGAAGATCGAACACTGAGCAGCCGCGCGTGTGCGGCTCCCTGGGAAAGCGCGCAGGTTGCCGAAAAAGAAAACCCACAAACCAAGGTGAGGAGAAGGGAGAGAGCCGGCCAAACACCAGGATCGACCGGGCAGGCAGGTAATGGCCGCGGGGACCGTGCGATCGCTAGTGTTCCCGGCTCAAATTGGAAGGAGGGAGTGAAAGGAAAAAGGCTTATATGGATGCAGCGGGGATGGTGACGGGGCGGTGAATGGGATGGCAGTGGCGGTGACGGGGCGGTGAAAGGGATGGCGGTGACAGTGACGTGGCGGTGAAGGGATCGGCGGTGACGGGGCGGTGCAGAGGATGGTGGGTCGGTGACGGGGCGGTGACGGGGACAGATTTTTTCCCCGTGTCATTCTCTAGTACACATGACCAGCAGCCTGTTGCCATTTTTACAAGCCTTTCTATGGACTGGATGTGTGATGGCCAGTCTGGAACCACCATGGCCTTGCTCAAAAATGCCTTGATCATGGCACAGGTAAGAGAAGGCTCAGAAACTTTGGAGCTCCAGTCAAGTCATTGGGTGAGTATAGTTGCCTCAGTTGATGGATGGTGTTTTCCTGGGCCACACGCTGCCATCTGCAAGCTGTGTCTTCTCATCTCCTTCGGCTCTGATCTTCAATATCTTCTCCACTGCATCTCTTCTCTCCTGTTTCTCTTCACTGCACAACATAGCTTGCAGAACAGATTTGGCTGTAGCTATACCAAGCTGACCTTCTCACTTTAGGCACAACTATATTCTTTATCTCGTCACACTGTTCTTTCAACAGTTGTGTCTGGAAGAGGAGCTACCTAGGACCTCGTGCTATGTATTTTTATATTGACCAAGTTTGCCATGTAAACCCCAACACACAACTCTCAAATCATTAAGTTTTTTCAGATTCTTTCCTTTCAGACTATGGCAGGAAGCGACGTTGGCAATGAGTAAAATCGGCGCTGCAGGCTCCTCTTATGCACCGCAAATCAAATCGCCACAGACTGCACCGCCGTGCACGTGCCACACACGCCACACATAGAACACGGCCACAGAAGCACAAATCACGGTGGCAGGAATCATGCCATTTCAACTATCCATGCGCGGGTAAGGGTTGCATTATATTAGAAGATGAAATATGAACTTTTACAGGCAATGAATTTACACTAGTTATGAATGTGAAGAAACCCATCCATATTCCTCTCATGGCTATGCCCCCTTTTCAGTTGCATGCTTGAAAATCCATATTCTTATGAACCTTAGAGCTGTTGTGAGGCAATTGCTATGTGACACAGGTCCTGTTTCCAATACAACCAGATCCTTTTGGCAAGACACCTGCTCTAAGGTAGTTACAATTCTATAGTCAAACCTTTGATCTGTGCTCATCGCTTCATTGCTGATCTGAGGAAGATCAGGGCCAACAGAGATCTTAGTAAAATCAGGATTTATTTCCAGTTCAGTAACAGAATCCAGCATTTTCCCAGTGGGATCTACCTATTATTGTTGATTAATGTCGTGCCATCTAAAGCAGTCATCAAGGCCTTGAGTTGATAAAAAGTGCCTACTGTTAGGTGCCTAGATTGGCACATTTAGCCAATCTAGGTGCCTAACTTAATTTTTTAATTGGTTCAATTGGTGCTGTTTATTTACTTATTTAAAAAATTCCTACACTGTTTATAAGTAAACTGTTTACATAGTTTACATAAATAATTTTTAAACCAAAACATGATAGAATAAACATACCTTAAAAATCATGGTTACAAAATACTATAACTTTGCATAACAATCATGAGTCATTCATCAGCTCTACCAGAGAAGAAAATTATTAACTGCGTCTTTAGTAATTTTCTAAACATGCCCCTTTCATGACAATTCTGTATCTGACCCACCAGAGAGTTCCATATCTTAACTCCTGCGCAACAAAAAGGCATTTTACCAGTCTCAACAAGCCTTGGATTCACAGTCGTCTTCAGTAATGCCAAGTTCCCAGAACGCAATGATCTTTTCGGTGTATAACTAAGTATATTATTTTTAAACAATTCTGGAATGTTTCCATACATTAAAAACCAATTAATAAACAATTAATTTTCAGGTAGGCACCTAACTCTGTAGGCGCCATGTAGGTGTCTACATCAAGGTGCCTATCTGAAAAGTAGGTGTGGTTAGGGGTGGAGTTTAACCATGGATTGCCTAAGTATTGGTAGGTGTCAATGTTAGGCACATTATTACGTGTATACTAAAATCAGCAAAATAATGTCAGCGTAATTCATAATTTGAAACCAATGTATAGCCATTTCTGGCAGAGAGCATTAGGATGTAAAACCATATTCAGGCCTGGATTATCACACAGGTCTAATACACCTGTGCTCAGGTTAGCACAGTTCCTGTCCATCCTCATCCTGGATCTCATTCATTCTTTCCTGTTGTCAAGCCGTTTTTCGGGACTCAAGGATCTACCATACGAAAAACAGCTTGACAAATTACAGCTATACTCGCTCGAGGAGCGCAGAGAGAGGGGGGACATGATCGAGACGTTCAAGTATCTTACGGGCCGCATCGAGGCGGAGGAAGATATCTTCTTTTTCAAGGGTCCCACGACAACAAGAGGGCATCCGTTGAAAATCAGGGGCGGGAAACTACGAGGTGACACCAGGAAATTCTTTTTCACTGAAAGAGTGGTTGATCGCTGAAATAGTCTTCCACTACAGGTGATTGAGGCCAGCAGCGTGCCTGATTTTAAGGCCAAATGGGATCGGCACATGGGATTTATTCACAGGGCAAAGGTAGGGGAGGGACATTAAGGTGGGCAGACTAGATGGGCCGTGGGCCCTTATCTGCCGTCTATTTCTATGTTTCTATGTCTTTCCAGCAATGCTTGGGCTCCAGCAACACAATTTTCAGAAGGTAGTGAATGCAGAGATTGATCCAGCTCATGGCCTTGCACTCACAGGCATCAAAGATAGCTTCAGCCTTTTCAGACCTGTGAGCACATGCTCATAACATTCTGATGATAGCACTGCTGGAGATGGAGCTTTGAGTTGCAAGGAGGGGTCAGTATGGAGGAATGCATAGTGGGCAATAGCAGCAAGAGGGAATGGAGCTTGGATTCACCAGCAGAAAATGTGGAAATCAAATTAGATGTCTCTGGAGAGGGCAACAAAAAGGACAACAATAAGGGGAAAGAGCGATATACTGCCTTTCTGTGGCTTAAATATTATATACTGGTACTTATGTTGTACCTGGGGCAATGGAAGATTATGTGACTTGCCCATAGTCAAAAGGAGCTGCAGCTGGAACTGAAACCAGTTCCCTAGCTTCTCACTGCACTAACTAATGGGCTATATATATACCTGAATGACAAAAGTGAAATCCATTATTGGCCACATATCAGCCATATGGTATGAACATTGGTTTAGAACTTACTCATCCACAGGCCAAAGTTCCTTTTTCCACTTGTGTGGTTTATATTTTCGTATGAAGTCCCAAGATGTTTATAATTACTGAAAATAAGGAAAAAGAAACAGCTGAAAAAAACTTAGAATGAACAAAAATGAAGGTTTTTGAAAATACAGATTTTGGAAATGCACAAAAAGAATGGACGCACAATTTTATAACAGTGACAAGCAGAAAAAAGTTCATAGGTGTATGAACTATTCCTATGGAGTAAAGGTAAGGTATGTACTTGATTTGGTTTATTACTTGATATGCCAGTATAAGACTAAAAAGTGTTACAGCCAGTAGCATAGTAAGGGGGGAGGGGAGAAGGGAAGTGGCGCGCGCTCCATTGGGGGGGAAGGAGCATGGAAGGGTGGGGGGGAAGGGGCGGAGAATAGTGGAGGGGCACCACCTCCACGGGTGCTTCTCACCCTCTCTATACCACTGGTTATAGTAGTTTACAATACTATTGCCAATATAGTGTAAACACTAAAAAAACAAAAAACATTTACAGTTCTATTAATGATCTTATCATTACAACATCACAATCTGTGCCTTTATCAAGTTGTTTCCCAAAAGCTCCCTTCTCTGAGGCATGTATGTGACAGCGAGAATCAGTGCTTTTGATGTATTGTATAACAAAAGGAAAACAGAAGAGATATAGACCATATGAAGACCATAGTCCGTATTTGTCACTTCTATCTCCCAGGTCAAAACAAGGTCGCCCGACAGGAATACCAGCTGGAGTGAAATTTCAAACCTCACCAAACTGATAAAAACAATATCTAACCTGGGCTAGTTTGGTGAGGCTTGAGATTTCACACCAGCTAGTATTCATTCATCCCTGAGGCAGCTTTTGGTGAAACACAGCCATGTCGGGCAACATTGTCTAGTCCTGGGAATTAAAAGTGGCAAACGCAGACTGTGATTTTCATATGGTTTGCTTCTCTTCTGTTCTCCATATTAGATTTCACGGACCATTTCCCTTGTTTTTTGTTCTCATCATTTTATAACAAAAGGCCAGCAATTCAACATAAACATGACTTCATCAGGGGAAATGCCTTGTACACAGACTTCTACAAGAGTTCAATAGCGGTGTGCATTTGTTAATATGTATTTGGTTAATTAGCATGCCTTAAAAATATTATGCATGATAAATTATATAACACACGTTAATTAATTTATCATATTCATTGGTTTAGCAAGCACTAAAAAGTTCCTATTAAAATAAATGTGTGGAACTAAATGTAAGCCCGAGACCTCGTGTCGAAGGGCAGAAGGTAACACGGGGCTGGTGTGCCTCCGTGTTTTTTGCAGGGCGGGGGGCGGTCGGGGGGCGGAAAATTCTGTTTCGGTGGCTGATTGGCCTTCAGGAAGGCAGAGAGCCACATTTAAATTGATTGGCTGGGAAGGGTCACGCGCGCCGAGACGAGGGGATAAAGGGGAGTAGGCAGTGGAGGACTCAACCGTCTTGGGTCCTCCAGGGTGTTTTTTCTCCTACCTGCGGTCTCGTTTTTGGCGTCCACGCGGCGGTGCGGTTGGCGATGGCTGGCGTGCAGCAGTTTGACGCAGCGGAGATTTCCTTCAGGGCCGGTGATTCCCTTATTGAGGACCCGGACGCGCAGGTGGGTGCGGATCTTGGAGCGGCGGGGGGTAGGCCGGAGCGCAGATCAAAGCGTGACGCGCTCTCGGCCATCGTGCTTGCTGGGTCCGCGGGCCGCGCGGGTGGGCGGTCTCCTGTGCCGGGAGTGTCCCAGCTGGTAGCTGCGCCGCGCAAGGCGGCTGGAAAATCTAATCCTGGCGGGCGGGGCAAGTCGGGCGGGCGGCTGCCCGTTCGGCAAGGCAGCAGCAGCTCAGTGGCTACTGGTTCTCTTCCGGGGGCAGGGAGTGCGGTTCCTGCTTCCATCGAGTCTTCGGGGGATTTGTTGGGGCCTGTTGTTCTTCCTCTGTCATCCCCGGGGAGCAGTGGTGGGGAGGTGCATGCGACCCTAGTTTCGGGAGTGGAGGGGTCTGCTCGTGCACAAGAGGGCGTGCGGCAAGTGTCACCTCAGCCTTCCCCTAGTTGGGGCGCTGGAGCCTGGGGTGCTGGTTCCGGGGGGCCTTTGGGGTTGCCCTACGGGGCTTTCCCGTGGGGTCCGGTGCAGCAAGGGTGGTATTCGGGGCAGCAAGGCTGGGGTCCGGGTTTGTTTTCTCCTTGCTGGGGCGGGGGTATCCCCCCCGGGTGGATGGGTGGTCCATTGCCAAGTGGGGCTGGGGGCGCTGGTTGGGGGGTGCCTGGGGGTGGTTTCCTGGGCCCTGTTCCTGGTTTTGGTTTTTCTTCACAGAGTCCGATGGCGGTGCAGGAGTCTCCTTGGAGTGCGGCTGGCAGTGTTCCTGGCCCCTCGTCATGCAGTGCCGGGGCAGCTGCGGATCGGCAGCACAGCGAGAGCGCTTCGGTTGCTTCTGCGTCGGAGCCAGTGGCTGTTGGTGGAGGCGCTGCTGGTCCCTCGGCTGATGTGGTGGTTGCTGGCCGCGGCGTCACTGTTGTGGAGTGTCCGTCGGCGTCGGCGTCGGAGGTTGTTTCCGGTGGCATCTCCGTTCCTGTTGAAGGACCTTCTGTTTCGGGTAAGGTGGCGCCTGCTGGGGTTGCTGGGGGGAACACACGTAAGAAGTCGGGAAAGGGGAAGCGTCGGCGCAGGCGCGCTTCCTCTTCGTCTAGCCAGTCGTCGTCCTCGTCCTCCTCTGCTTCGTCGGCTTCCTCTTCTTCGGTCCCAGGGCCGGTGGGGGAGGTGGGTCGCGTGGGAAGTAGTAGTGTGGCTCCGCAGAGTGAGGGTCGGGGTGTGCCAGCGCTGGTTGCTCTGACGGAACTCTGGGAGCGTGTGCCGCGTTCTTTGCGGCGTAAGATTGGACGGCGTTCTTGCATAGACATTTTTCGCCTTATGGAGGGTAGGGTGCACCGGCGGAGTCGTAAAAAGTCGAAGCGGGAGGCGGGTGCTTCCAAGATCTTCCCAGTTGCCCGGTCCATTATCAATTGGATCCGTTCTTTTATGCGGCTGGCTAGTGTTTGGGGGCGCTCACATCCTAGTGATTATGGTTTGTTGTTAGCATATGCTGACTCTGTGCTTGATGCGTACCAGCGCTTCGGTGGCTGGACGTGGTTAAATTATGATGAGGCTTTTAGGGATAAGATGGAGGAGAACTCTCATATGTCGTGGGGTACGCAGGATGTTAACCTGTGGCTTACACATATGTCCTCCAAGGCTGGGGCGGCTTCAGGGAGTGGGGGTCGTGTGCCAGCGGGCGTTTTGGGCGGCGGGCGGCCCTTTCGGTCCGGGATGGGGGGGGGGGCCGGTGGGGGAGCGGTCACCGACGTGTGTTGGAGATTTAACAAGTCGGGCTGCTCTTTCTCCGACTGCAAGTTTCGCCATGCGTGCTCTCAATGCGGACAGCCTCACCCCCTGCCTAAGTGCCTCAGGAAGCCGGCCGCGGGGCCTGCAGGGGCTGGTAAATAGGAGCACGTCCGGTGTGGTTCCCACGCCGGTTTTGGTGGACGCGTTGGGTCCATGGCTGCGGCGTTATCGGCCTGTGCGCGTAGCTACCCTATTGGAGCGTGGGTTTTCAGTTGGTTTCGAGATTCCGTTTCAGGGTGAGTTGTCGGGGGCGCGGTCGCGCAATGCGTCGTCTGTTATTCATTTGAAGGATGTAGTCCGTGGTAAGCTGAGGGAGGAATTGCGATTGGGGCGAATTGCAGGTCCCTTCCGGGAGCGGCCGTTTCCGGTCATGATGGTTTCTCCGTTGGCGGTGGTGCCTAAGAAGGAATTGGGTAAGTTCCGTCTTATTCACAATTTATCCCGTCCGGTTGGATTTTCTGTTAACGACGGTATTCCGCGGGATCTGTGTACTGTGCGGTATTCCACGGTGGACTGTGCCTTGCGACTTATCCTCAGGGCTGGCCGCGGGGCTATGTTGGCGAAGGTTGATATTCAATCGGCCTTCAGGTTATTGCCTGTGCATCCTCAATCTTACCCTTTGTTGGGTTTTCGTTTTGAGGGTGCTTATTATTACGATCGTTGTCTTCCGATGGGCTGTTCTATTTCGTGTGCGTATTTTGAGATGTTCAGCACGTTCCTTCATTGGGTGGTGGTTCAGCGCTCTGGGTTGTCCGCTGTGGTTCACTATCTGGATGATTTTTTGTTTGTCGGTCCTGGGGATTCGGATGACTGTGGGCGTCTTAAAGGAGTTTTCGAAGCAATGGCCGCTGAGTTTGGAATACCTTTAGCGCAGGACAAGTCTGAGGGTCCGGTTACATCCCTGGTTTTTCTGGGGATTGAATTGGATTCTGAGGCGTTGGTAACCCGCCTGCCGGTGGTTAAGGTCCAGCGGTTGCTTGACCTTATTGGGCGTGTGCTATCTGCTCCTAAAACTACTTTGCATGTGGTTCAGTCCTTGATCGGCTCACTTAATTTTGCTTGCCGGGTTTTGCCCATGGGTCGCGCTTTTTCGCGTCGGCTGGCTGCGTCTACGGCCGGGGTCCGGGATAAGCGCCATTTCTTGCGGCTGTCGGCCGGGGTGCGGGCGGATCTTCGCATGTGGGCCTGTTTTTTACGGGACTTCAATGGCTGCTTGCCCATGCAGGCTCTGGAAGTGTCTAACGGGGATTTAGAGCTATTTTCTGATGCGGCTGGAGGGGCGGGTTTTGGCCTTTACTGTCAGGGCGCCTGGTGTGCTGAGCGGTGGCCCCAGACTTGGGTGGTTCGGGGTATCACGCGTAATATCACGCTTCTGGAGTTGTTTCCCTTTGTAGTGGCTCTCGAATTGTGGCCCGATAAATTGAGGGATAGACGTGTGATGTTCTGGTGTGATAACCTGGGGGTGGTGGAGGTGGTTAATCGACAGACGGCGCACTGCCTGTCGGTGAATGTGCTGGTGAGAGCATTGGTTTTGCGCTGTCTGCGTCTTAATGTGTTTCTTAGGGCTCGGCACGTGCCCGGTTCGCAGAACGGCATTGCTGATGCTCTTTCTCGTTTCCATTTTTCGCAGTTTCGTCGGCTGGCGCCGGAGGCTCACGAGGAAGGTTCGGTGATGCCGGAGCATTTGTGGAGCCTGGTCGAGAAGGAGTGTGGGAAATGCTCCGTCTGTCGGTAGCGCCTGCTACCTGGTCGCATTACTCCACTGGGTTCCGGGTGGTTTCTACCTTTCTGTTCAGCAGGGGTTGGGTTCCAGGGGATGTGGCCGAGTCCTTTCTTGAGGATTTTGTGCTGGATTCAAGTAGGACTGGGGTCTCTAGGCGGGTGGTGCAGGGGCGGTTGGCTGGATTTGCCTTTTTCTGTCGAGCGTTGGGTTGGAATTGTCCTTCTTCGGGTTTCATGGTGCAACGGTTGCTTCGTGCTTTGGGGAGGGTGGTGCCCGTGAGGCCAGATCCTCGTTTGCCCATTCATCATGCCTTACTCCTACAGCTTTTGTCGGTCTTGCCTGACCTGGCTCACTCTCCTTACGAGTCCTCTCTCTTCAGGGCGGCATTTTCTCTGGCCTTTTTCGGGGCGTTGCGGGTGGGGGAGTTGTTGGTTAGCGCAGCCGACAGGGCGAGAGGGCGTGGGTTGTTAGTTCAACACGTGCAGCTGGGTGATGGTGAGGTTCGAATTTGTGTGGCTAGTTCTAAGACAGATCAGGCCGGCCGGGGCCAATGGTTGGTACTCCGCCAGGTTGTAGGTTGTGTTTCTTGTCCTGTAGCTCGTTTGAGCGAGTTTTTGTCGGTTAGAGTTGCGGTTTCTCCTGTATTTTTTGTTCACGCGGACGGGGCCCCTCTTTCCCGGTTTCAGTTCTTGGCCGTGCTGCGTTTGGCCTTGGTGCGTTGTGGAATGGAGCCGCGAAGTTATGGCACGCACTCATTTCGGATTGGTGCTGCCACCAGTGCTTGTGCTGCGGGTATGTCGGAGGCGGGCATTCGGCGGTTGGGTCGCTGGGTGTCTGGGGCCTTTCGCGGGTACATTAGACCTTCTGGTGCGTTCAGGGGGCGTGGGGGTTGTTAGGTGGGTTTGTGATTATCTTGTGGGTGTGAGGGGGGATTTTGTTCTGTCTGTGCAATTTTGTTTTTGTTCTTTCAGGTGCTGGTCGGAGCAGTTCCGTGTGGATAATCGGTCATTCCTTTGTGCATTGGGCCGGTGAGCGGGCCTTGTTGCGCCCTGGAGGTCGACATCTTGGTCTGGGCCATCTTGGTGTAAGGGTCTCTTGGGGGGGTCAGCGTGGCATGAGATGGCATCAGCTTTTGCCATTTTTGTCGCACTTTCGGTCTTGTCCTCGTCGTCCGGAGGTGATCATTATTCATTTGGGGGGTAATGACGTTGATTCGATGTCGGCTAGACAGTTAGTTAACGTCATTAAGGATGATTTGCGTGTTATTTTTGCATGGTTTCCGGGTACGCGTATTTTATGGTCGGACGTTATTCCGCGCCCGCGGTGTCTTGCGTCTCGGCGATGGACCCGGGGGTTGGCGAAGTTTAACCGGCAGGTCGGGAAGTGGGTCGAGTCGCAGGGCGGTAAACAGCTGTTGCATGGGTGGGTAGAGGTAGGTTGTGGTGGGCTATTCCATACGGATAGGGTGCATTTGTCAGACATTGGGTGGGACTTGCTTTTAGATGATTTTGCGGTGGGTTGTGAGAGCGTGTTGGGTTTGGATTAGCCGCTGCTCTGTTGTTTGGGGGGTGGGCCTGTGTGATCCCAGGCCTGTGGCGGATCTCCCGAGCTACTCGGTCATTGGGGCTCATCGGGTGATGAGCGGTGGGCCGGCGGGGTGCCGTGCCTGGTGGGTCAGGTGACCCGGATAATGGGGCATGAGGGACATGCCACCCCTCTGACCCTTGTTGAAGTGGCAGGGTCGAGGGCACTGAATGTTTGTTTTGGTAGCTCGGGAGGAGCTTTTGGAGTTATGTTAATTAAAGCTGATATGGAAATTATAATATGTTAATTTTATTGTTAATAAACTGAGCTGCGGCTAATTACCAAAAATAGAGTTGGCGTGTTGTTTTTCAGGTATGATGAGCATTTGGTGGGGATCTAGGGAATGGGTCACAGGGAACAAGGAGCCCATCCAGATCCCGTTGTTACTGAAAAAAGCACTCCCAAACTGAGAAAGCCTAGAAAAAAAGCAAAAACTAGCCAGATTGTTCATGCCTATGTACATCCCTAGAGTTCAGTTTTGTCCTGTGAAACTGAAGCCTGCATTGGGATTTGTTGTCTGCTGGAAGAGCCACTCTTGGAGAAAGAAACAGAGAGAATAACAAGGGGACAAATTTTGTCCCCGTCTCCGCGGGATCTTTCTCCATCTCCTTCTCATTCCTGCAAGTTCTACCCATGTTTCTGCCCCATCCCTGCAAGCTCTGTTCTCTCTGCACAAGCCTCGAACATATGATTTTAAAATGTTGGAAGCTTGTGCAGATGAGGACAGAGCTTGTAGGGAGGGGACAGGGACAGAATTTGCGGGGATTGGATGGGAATGGAGATAGATCCTATGGGGACAGGGAAAATTTGTCCCCGTGTCATTCTCAAAGTATTTGATCTTTTCCCACAGCATACTAAAAGTTGGATCACATATTGTTCGCTATTGCTAGACTAATAGAATGGTGGGTTGGGTTTTTTTTTACAACCAATGACTGAAAGAGAGCTCCAACTAGTCACCATGGGGGGAATCCTATAAATAACATTCAAAAATGGGCACCCCTCAAAAAAAAAAATCACCACTAAGCGTAATTTTTTAAAGGGTGCAAGCAAATTTTAACGAGTGCCAATTAACATCAATAATTAGTTCTTGGCACCCAATTGTTTATGGTTAAGACCTCGTTAATCAATTAACACGCATGCACATCTTAACAGTGTGTCCAAATTTGGGCATGCAAATTTAGGCGCTATATATACTGTATAATCCAGGGATATAATGTAGTAACAGCTAAAGGTGTGATAGCTCCGAAGTCTTTTCCTCCTTTCATATATGACAACAGGAATCTTTTCAGTTCACTTTCTCAGTTGACATTTTGACTATAAAATTATCATCCACACATGTATGCCAGTGGCACACACAGATTTCAAGAAGTCATGTTCTGGTCGTAATTTGGGTAGTCTTTCAAGATAATGGAATGAAGGAGTAGACTAATAGTTAATGCAGTGGACTTTGATCCTGACAAACAGGGTTCAGTTTCCCCCTGCAGCTCCTTGTGACCTTGGGCAAGCCACTTAACCCTCCATTATCCCAGGTACTAAACTTAGATTGTGAGCCCACTAAGAACAGAGAAGGTACCTGCATATAATGTGTACTGCATACATCTAGTAGTGCTATAGACATGATAAGAAATAATATAATGTATTCCAAATTTTAGAACAGCAGTACATGTACTGTATATTCAGAAAATTTCCCACTAGCCTTGCATGTGCTTTCAGTCACACTTAACTGTGGATCAGCGTCTCCTTTGGGCCTGGGCTTAGAAAAAGAGCTCTGTGGTGGGGAGTTATGCTTTTCTCTCTGACACCAAAAACCACCATCATTTGGCAAAAATAAGAGTTTTAAAGAATGGCTCCTTAATATGCTCAACTTGTGAGTGCAATTTTGTGAAATTTGTCACATATTCATGTAATTATGTATTCTCTAGCGAAGAGGAGGGGTGTGGAGATATGATACAGACATTTAAATATTTGAAATGCATTAGTGCCTATGAGGGAGCGGATGGTACAAGGCAGGGATTCCTCAGGAACAATCTCACAGAAGCAGAGACATTTTAAGAATAGGCATGTTAGCCTATCTGGCCAGGAGGGTGGAGCTCAAGCAGAGAGCAGGGAGTTAAAAGCTCTCTGGTAGAACAGGACAAGGAGGGCAAGGATCCTTCCAGGCTTTGCTGAAGCACCTGAAGGGAGTTGAGGGGAAGAGGAGTGGCCTTAGCTCAGATATCTGCACCCTCTGTTATAGGAGCTCTTGAGTGAAGAAGTCTCCAAGGGAGTGGTCCTATGTAAAGACCTCCTAGCATATGCAGAGGCTACAGTAGTTGAGAGAAGTACCAGGGAAGAGGAGTAGTCTATGCTTAAGTGTTTCCTTCGGGTAGGGAAACTGTGTAAGTTCAGCTTAGCCTCCAGGAGTTAATTATACATGTAAGGAAGACTGCCAAGGTAGGAGACAACCTTGAACTTTATCCAGCGTGTATCTATCTGATTTTGGTGTATGCCCAAGACTGTTAGGAATCTATTGTGTTTGGGCCTGGCTTGGAGCCAGCCCCATTAAGCGTATAGTCAGTAACTATATTGAGACAGAGAGAGACTCTAATTAAAAGGACTAATCTTGTGAAGTAACAGAGCCGATTGTTGCTCCTTTGTGTACATAAATAAAATATTTGACTTTTAACTGCAACCTGCCTGTGTGAATATGCGACATTTGAGTGAGGCATAGGCGCCAGCTCTGTTGGTGACATGGGTGCCCGAGCATCTCCAATACTTTTGGAATCTCACGTGACCAGGCATGCATCTCTTCCCCTAACCTTTCTGGTCTCTTTTTAAAGTCAAATCTTCTTTTTTGGAGGGGCCCCAGAGCTGCAGCCATTCTTGCTGGCTGCCAGCAATGCCCCAAAGCTTTCCCTCTGATGTAACTTTCTTTATTCACCTTGGAAAACTTACATTTTCCGCAGAGGGAAAGTTTGGGGGCAATGCTGGCAACCAGCAAGAATGCCTGCTGTACCGGGGGCGGGGCCCCTCCAAAAAAGAAGATCACCCCCAATCATTTTGAAAAGTTGGCTCATATGATGTGAGGTCCAGCAGCCAGCCACTAGCCATGCTGCCACAGAGCCCAAAAAGTAAATATTTTCCAGAGGGGACATGATATGAAGCTACAAGCAAGTAGACCTAGGAATAACATTTGGCAGTGTTTTTCTTGAAAAGAGTTATGGATGCCTAGAAACAAAATTGGGGATGGAAGTCAAAAAGTGGAATATACACTGGAGATCTAAAAAAAGCAAAAGGATGGAAAGTATTGAGGCCTGGATTCTAAAAGCTGTGGTGTTAGGAAGGCACCAGTAGGTATTCTACCAATGCCTAAGTTAATTGTTTTAATTGGCCATTAAAGGCATGTTAATTGATCGTTCTGTTGAAAACCAATTAAAAACAAAAGAAAAAAAATAGGCACCATGAGGTGCCTACAAACCACATCACTGGAATTGTGTCTACATGCCAAACGTCAAAAGAGACATGGTTATGGGCGGGGTTGATGTAAAACCTTGGCCTACATTTCTGGCACCTACCTTCGACAAAGGCCGTGATTCTGTAAATGGTGCTGTAATCTGTGTGACATGTGACCGGCCCCGTTTTTCAGGTGCCTGCTGATTACTGCTCCACTTTCAGAATCTGGGCCTGAGTGTCATAGCTTAAAGCTTTTTGTTTGTTCCTGTTTGTTTTGTATTGTTTTTAAATGTTTTTAATAATGATTATGGTTTTAATGGATGTATAGTTACTCCATACATATTTTTAGCATAATGTTCATCGCCTAGAAGTCTGATTGGGCAGTTTATAAAATTTCTAAATAAACCTAAAACTTGAAACTTGATTAGAAATATCTTTTACACTTCTGAAGAAAGCATAAGGAAGTAGAGTGCATGGAGCCACAGTTATAAATGTAACCTCTTTACTGAGAAGATTTAATGGGCCATTTCATTCTGTCTGTTGCCCACCTCACTTATCTCCTCAATAAAAAGTATGTGCCAGTGGGACTTACCTGTCTCCTTCTGTCAACATAATTAAGAAATGTCTGTGCCAAGGAAGGAGAGGATCAGCCATCCCCCTACCACCCTACCTACTTGTCCTGTTATAACAACATATGCCCGGGTTGCTCTCAGCCTCCCAACATTCCATCTGCCTCCAGAGCATGGCAGTTGTAAGAGTGGGAGCTGTTAGGCCCTTTACAAACTCTCCTCTTTCCATCCCTACCGACATCTTGAGGCATACTTCAAGCCAAGCCCCAGAGGAGGACAGGGTCTTACCTCCTCAGAACTTGGCTAAATACTTGAGTGATAGCTTTGACAGCTTCTAGCACTTATTAACTTCACTAACTGAGGTAGCCAATCCCATTCTAAGCTCTGGTTTGAACAGGGATTTCTCTGTACAGACAATATCAAACACATATTTCCAATTAAGAAAAGTATGATGCAATTATACTAACCCAGCCATTTGGGACTTAAAAGTTCATATATACACTGAAAAGCTGAAAGCAAAAAAACACAAAGGTATTATTAGTATAGGTCTAGGACATCAACCAGAATGCACAAATATTCTGCCAAAATAGATTTGATCTACTATTAAAAAATATACAGTACAAAAAGAAACAAATTATAATAAGAATTTATTTCAAAAGAACAGTCATTGTCAAAACTCTAATGCATACAGTACAGGGAGTCCATATATCTAAACAGGAAGAATGACGGCCTATTCTATTTCTCATTAAACCATACCATGCCATGCATTTTCTTCTATATCGCAATTTTCTGCTAGGATTCACTGTGGTTTACAACAGATTTAAGATCAGGACATGTACATTGGATGTAGAATTGGGGGAATCAAAGGGTTATAACAATATTTAGGGACTGGACATTAGGAAAGAGTAGGGGGGTAGGGACCTGGGAGTTCTTACAGTACATCGACACTATTAATTTTTCCAAATTCATTTACATTCCTATCCTTCAACTCACACCCATAAACACATTAGAATAGCCACATTTTCTGCGCAAGGTAGAGTCTACAGCTATCTGCTAATTTTTTTGAAATGAAGTCATCTTTGTGCAGGGCTGGCACTTTCATTAAACTAATCTGATGGTCACCTATATATTTTTTTCTTCCTTCTCTATTCTTTAAAATCAGTTTCTCTGAGTCCTATGTGCCCTGCAGAAGGAATAACAGTTATTAGTGCATTAGCTTCAATCACACTGTGCCAGTCTCATGGCCCTGAGTGGCAGAGGAAGCTGTGGACCTCAGAAGAGCTGTTAGAATACTGCTTTTGGGAACTAAGACTGCCCTGCAAGTTTTGCTTTCTGCTACATGGGCCTTTCCATCTATCCTGCTTTCCTGCTCCCTTCCCCTGAAGAATACCACCCTAAGGTAGAAGAGAAGAGAGGCAATGGATACAGTACAAGCAGAGTTAGAAAAATTACAGCACTTGTCCCTTTTCCCCACTGACCACAAAAAAGAGGAAGAAAAGGGCTTGACAGCATGTAGGAGAAACACTAAACTCTGGGGAGGGAGCATTGTTATTGGGAAGGGGATAATATTGAAACTAAGAGACTGGTTGGAGGGGAAAAGAGTGATGATTAGGACCAGAAGGAGGAGAAGAAAATGGAGACTCTATGATTGGGTAGGATGGAGACCACATGTTGGGGAGAGGTGCAAAGCTGAAGGTTCAGCCCTTTCTTCCTAAGAACCATCAGTGATAATGCTGTTAATCTCAATGAACAGTAGGTGGAAAGGGAGAAAGGTAGATGATTAGAAGGATTGCTGTACTTGACAGTACATCAAAAGCCAAAGGCTCTAAAGGAGTTTCAGGGAACAGAAAAGGAAGGAAGAATAGGTCACACGTTTCTGAGACAGTGCATGAAATGAGAAAAAGGAAGGCTATGGTTCATAAAGGTGCTGTGGACATTCAAAGAAAAGGGGAGGAAAAATAGATTTAGAGAAACTGGAGAAGCAACGACAAAAGAAAGGGAATGACAAAAGAGATTTTAAAAATCATGAAACTTCCAAAAGTTTGAGAGAGATAGAGAGAGAATATGGATTAGGAGGTGGTAAGGGATGTGAGAAAAAGGTAGTCTATGATAATCCTATCAATTTATTTGTTTTATACAAATCCTCTTTTCCATAGATGTTCAAAATGGATACCAAATTAAACATGGGCCCATGTTATTGGCACTAGAAGGGAGAAAACTGAGAAATAGGAGTCTATGCAATAAACTTGAGTGTTCATCTTAAGTCCTTTATGTGCACAGTGAAAAGAACATTCTATGAAGCAAGACCTTACCATTTAGGTTCAAAGTTGCTGAAAAGATGTTAGGATGATTATGTTAAAATTAGCATGCTTATGCATGCAATGAAGGTACATTATATGCAAATAAGGGTTTGGCATGCATATGTTACATACCCGTAGTGCTGAATGCTATTTAATTTCTACATCAGATTAATGTTAACTTACTAACATGAGACTGCTAAACAGCATGATCAAGCTAAACTGAGCATTTTCTTAAGAGAGTCCAGCAAACTGAAAACAGAAGTCCTAAAAAAATAAAGGGTCATAGGACCTTGGTGATAATATATTTTCTGATTATGTTAAAAAAAAAAAACATACAGGGAAAAACTCTTCATTCAAGTGAAGGGAAATTGGAAATGGAGATAATTTGCATGAAAAAAATGTTGTGATTCCTTTCACAAACAATCACATATATTAATTTTATTTAAAAAATTCCTTCCCTGCTTATCACCTATGCGGGTTACAATAGAAAACACACAATCAAAACATACTCAAACATATTAGAATATATGCATCCTATCCTATTCTTCCAAATACAATCGCTAAAACTAGCATAAAGCTAATAAAAAGCTCACCCTATATGAATTGTAAATAATAATAATATCTCAATGTCAAAAATACAAAAATGTAATATATGCTCAAAAATGTAATATATGCTCAGAGACCTGGAGACCACCTGGGAACACTGCCCCAAATAAGTCTCACCACCCAATCACCACATACACACACATATACAGTGTGTATGAATATATATATATATATATATTTTTTTTTTTTTTTAATTGAAAGCTTCTATACCACTACTAATGACTGGGGAGTCAATTCAGAGCAGGTTTCAAAGACATCTGTAATGGTTTTTAAATACAGATTCAAATGGATTCACTATGATTGTTGTCAGCCTCCTAGCTGCTTGGCTAGGATACTGTATATACATCTGTTGAACTGCTTGTACTGAAAATTTCAACTATTTCCAATACAGTATTCAAAAACCTGTGAAAAATAAACTTATCTTGAAAAGGCTTCAGGGTCCTGAAATGAACCACATTTTGATTCCTCCTTTAGGGAACCCGAATCAAGATTTAAGTTTGTTCAATCCGGGACCCTGAAGTCTTTTCAAGATAAGTTTATTTTTCACAAGTTTTTGAATATTGGAAATCATTGAAGTTTTGAATACAAGCGGTTCAATAGATGTATATATGAGAGTAAATCAAAAAGTAAAGGCAAAATACATTTAACAGCTTTAATAGAAGTAACTCTGAGCAATTGAACATATCACTTTTCCATAAGAACATAACATAAGAATAGCCTTACTGGGTCAGATCAATGGTCCACCAAGCCCAGTAGCCTGTTCTCATGATGGCCAATCTAGGTCCCTAGTACCTGGCCAAAACCCAAGGAATAGCAACATTCCATGCTACTGATCCAGGGCAAGCAGAGGCTTCCCCATGACTTTCTCAAAAACAGACTATGGACTTTTCCTCCAGGAAATTGTCGAAACCTCTCTTACCACAACCTCTGGCAATGCATTTCAGAGCTTAACTATTCTCTGAATGAAAAAATATTTCCTCCTATTGATTTTAAAAGTATTTCCCTGCAATTTCACCGAGTGTCCCTTAGGCTTTGTAATTTTTGACATAGTGAAAAATTGATCCACTTGTACCTGTTCTACTCCACGTAGGATTTTGTAGACTTCAATCATATCTCCCCTTAGCCGTCTCTTTTTCAAGCTGAAGAGCCCTAACTTTTTTAGTCTTTCCTCATACAAAAGGAGTTCCATCTCCTTTATCATCTTGGTTGCTTCTTTGAACCTTTTCTAGCACTGCTATATCTTTCTTGAGATAAGAAGACCAAAATTGAACACAATATTCCAGGTGAGGTTACACCATGGAGCGATATAGGGGCATTATAACAGTGTTCTTCAACCACCAGTCCATGGACCGGTGCAGG
Source organism: Geotrypetes seraphini (assembly GCF_902459505.1). NCBI lineage: Eukaryota > Metazoa > Chordata > Amphibia > Gymnophiona > Dermophiidae > Geotrypetes > Geotrypetes seraphini. Next base: position 211,432,172 of record NC_047088.1, on the reverse strand, counting down.
TCCACAGAATTTTCCTGCTGGTCCACATGGCCGGCATGTGCATCAGGCCCAAAACTGTGTTCTTCAACTGCCGGTCCGCGGTGCGATCGATGCGTTGTTAATAAGATTATATTGTGTGTATATATGATAAATGAATGGAAAAAAATAGTGTTACAATTAGGACTATGGGGGCAGGGTCTGGGGTGGAGATTGGATAGAGATGGACAGCCCAGTGTTCTTCAACCGCCAGTCTGCAGACCGATGCCGGTCCACAAAATAATTCTTTTATTTCTGCCGGTCCATAGGTGAAAAAGGTTGAAGAATACTGCATTATAACATTCTTGGTCTTTTTTAATAATTCCTTGCATCCTGTTTGCTTTTTATGGCCGCTGCTGCACATTGGACGGATGGATGTTATTGTCTACGATGACACTCACATCCTTTTCTTGGGCGCTAATCCCCAAGGTGGACCCTAGCATCCGGTAACTGTGATTCAGGTTATTCTTCCCAATGTGCATCACTTTGCATTTGTCCACATTAAATTTCATCTGCCACTTGGATGCCCAGTCTTCCAATTTCCTAAGGTCTGCCTACAAGTTTTCACAGTCCGCATGCGTTTTGACAACTTTGAACAGTTTAGTGTATTTACTGTTTCATTCATTGCTATTTTTTGTAACCCGCTTTGAACATATCTTGGAAAAAAGCAGGCTTTAAATGCCTGAGATTAGATTAGATTAGATTGTGATATTCATGGTTCATAGGCATTGGGTATCTCTGAAAGTATAAAATTCTGTATTCCATCAGTAATATCTGTAATAACAATGACATTAAGAGAGGGCTTTCTGCACACCCACTATAGAGACTTTGTAATTGCTAAAAAGTAGGCAAAAAAATCTTCAAACACAGAAGCATGTCCACTCAAATTTTTTCAAACATTTTCCCCACAGTAATACAGAATTTTAAATATAATGCATGCAGTCAAACATAAATTTACACATCCTTAATCATTATGAAACCAGTGTTACAGGAAGTATCTAAACTGGCCCAACCTGTTCTAAACAGGAACAGAAAGATATGAATGCAGTATTTATTCCATATTTGAAATAAAGTCCATTTGCACTGTTTTACTATTTGACTTTCTTATACTTTACTGGTAGAACACAACAAAGCCCTGAAACAACCTCTATGTTAACCTCAGTTTTTGGGGAAAGATATCATGTGAGCTGGAAAAATCACATCTTACCTGCAAGCCTGAGTCAGGACGATAGAGCCAAGAACACGGAACTTGTTCTTGTAAAACAAGGCACCAAGCCCAAGGACTTAAAGGAAAAGAAGACACATATTACAAAAGAGTCCTGCACTTTTGGGAGGAAGAACATATTCATAAGAATCAACAAAATATGATTGCAACTGGGAATCGCATTCATTTTCTTCAGGTGGAGTGAATAGTTCAAAAGAGTTTTGTTATTATAAATTAGGGGGGGGGAAACTATGTTAGCAATCATAATTTTTCATTTATCAGCTTTCAGGAACAAATTTGAAACTCTTACAAACTCGAGAATGAACAGTTCAGTGCTGCCACTGCTGCTGTTCGGAACGGAGGTATGCCAGCCTTGTGGAGGGAGGGTCGGCGGGGTTCTGCTGCACGTGGGGGAGGGGGATGGGAGGGAGATATGGAAAGATGCTGCACAGGGGGATGGGGTGTCATCAGTCCCTGTGCCGCCACATCACTGATGATATCATCAGTGATCCGGCGGCAGAGGGAAGGCCGCAAAGCAGCCTGTTCAGTGCTGCCATCGCTGCTGTTCAGAACGGAGGTATGCCAGCCTCATGGTGGGAGGATCGTAGAGGTTCGGCTGCACGGGGGGGATGTGAGGGAGAGATGGAAAAGTGCTGCATAGGGGGATGGATTGGCGGGGTCATCGTGGTTCTGCTGCATGTGGGCGAAGGGAGGGAGAGATGGAAAGGTACTGCGCAGGAGGATGGGTTAGCAGGGTCATCAGGGTTCTGCTGCAAGGGGTTGATGGGAGGAAAAGATGATGATGTCATCAGTGACGTGGCAGCAGAGGGAAAGCCCCGGTGGAGAAAGAAGCAAAGCAGCCTGTTCAGTGTTGCTGTTGCTGCTGTTTGGAACGGAGGTATGTTGTCCTCGTGGTTGGAGGGTCAGCATGGTTCTGCTGTGCAGGATGGGAAAGAGGGATGGAAAGATGTTGCACAAGGGGATCCCTCACGACCCGGTGTGTCACTGTCTTCCATTGTCCCCAGATGGGATCGTCTGGTTGCAAGAAAATAGGCTTAGGGCTCTCACTGATTCTGCATTATGGTAAGTTGTATAATTTTTATTACAATATTATAACTTAATAATAATAGAAATATAATGTATATTGTGTATAAAACTGCCCTACGAACCGGCCCCGAATCCCCCCCCCCCCAGCGGTCCATGGTGTCAAAAAGGTTGGGAACTACTGTAATAGAATACTAGTGTAATTCAGTATTGGCACTCCTAACATGTAGTAGTCCAGTTACTAAGGCTAATAGATTGTGGCCGGGCCAGGCTATCAGCTAGCGAAAGACCCGGCTCAGACCGCAGGCAAGATTTCGGGCGCCTTTGATTTGGTTGGTGAAAAGAAAAACACAAAATTTTTCTGGTTCAGTTCAAAATAAAGATTGCACTTTATTTGTCTACAAGAAAAACAAAACCAAAAATATCAGATTTAAATCCAGTAATAAGTTCAATGCAGTTCAGTCATCACTGCCACCTGGATAAAGCATCCTTCATTATATTTCATTTCAAAGTTCATTGCCATTAGGCTTCATTGGCCTCTAATACTAACGTCTAAATAATATTATTGTATCTGTTGGGACCCCTACCCGCAGGTAGTTGGGTTCCCTCTTTGGGAGTGCTCTGCCAGCTTACTCCTCTCTTTTAAGGCAATGCCTGGTATATCACAGCCATTCCAAACAATAAACAAAATAGTTTTCATTGACTTTTGGCTTCTCAGCTTTCACTGCATTTCTCTCTTTGGACTTCTCCCAGTGGGAGAAGCAGTGGGGGTGGCAACAAACAACCCTTTTCTGTGCATACAGCTGTGCTGTGTCCCACCCAAGTTTCCAAGCACCCCTTGCTACTGCACGGAAGTTTAAAAGTTTGTTCAGGGAATGGCTAATTCCCCTAGCACTTGTGCTTGGTCCCTGTTTCTTGTCAGTACTCTGTAGCCCTCCCTCAGCACATACACGTTCCTAGCTCATTTAATATTCTGGCTGGAGAAACATTTGCAAAGAGCAGTGCAGGTGAGCAATTTCATTACAGCTCTATGCCTTTTTATAGCAAATTATATTCTTCTGGGATATTGGTGTGGCTCTCCCAGCCCATAGTACTGGTATCACAATCATTTCCATGCTTTCTGCATTTACATTTTCCCATTCTCCACCACATTCAGGGTAGTTAGAAGAGCTGGATGGCCAAGATTCCCTTTCCCCCTCTAGCATAACTTTGCCTTTCCCTTACAAAATTCTCTGCAAGGTCCCAGTACTTAGCTGCTTGGGGAATTTATGTTTGTCCTTCTCTAGGTGGCAAAGAGCTGCCTCTCTTTCTCTGTGGAGGGAATGTCCGGCGTGGAACTGTATTCTAGTCTCAAATCTCCCTTCCAGCCTCAGCTCAGTTTAATTTATTTTCCTTCTGCTCCATGTCTGAAGGCTTACGTGCTTGCAGTTTCCCAAGTGTAGCCCCGCCCCCTTCTGGGTTGATTCTTTGTTTCACAGCTTGGTTTTGCAGGGAAACTTCTCGGCCTTTGGAAAGGAATAATGGCAATTAGACTGTGGTTTGGGAGCCCTCCCCATTGCGTTTCCTGGTGGATGGCTCTCTTGTTTTAACCCCGCTTGTTTTACTTTGCCTAAAACCCTATTCTCTGATTGCTGAACTGGTTTAGCTTTAGGGATTGAGGGTTTTAGAGCAGGGTTTTTCCTCATGACAGGGGCTTCCCTGTCACATAGCCCCCTACCTAAGATGGTATTAGTCCTTTTACAAGGTTTACTTCCTGATGGTTCTTCCCCTAAGTGAGACAGGATATCTGCATTTTTATGGAGAGCCCCCAGCCAATGTACTATTGAAAATAAGTATGGCTGCAGGGCCAGGTACCATCAGTTAACCGGGCATTACTGTATTTCATTTTAGCCAGCCAGGTTAACACTGCATGATCGGTCACTAGTGTAAAGGCTCTTCCCTCCAGGTAGTATTGTAAGGAGTCAAGGGCCCACTTAACAGCCAAGCACTCCCTTTTCACCATGGCATACGCTCTCTCCCAGGTGAAGTAACTTTCTGCTGATATACATTGTGGGGTGTTCCAGCCTCATAAGCATCAGTTTGTAACACGAAAGGCTTGCTAAAGTCTACCCCCTTCAGCACTGGTTCCAGACGCAAACTGTTCCGCAGCTGTTCAAAACTCCCCTTCTCCCCCCAGGACAACTGATTGGGTAAATTCTTCCTCAAAATCTTTGTGAGAGGAGCTGCCATATTAGAAAAATGGGGTATGAACCTGCGGTAATATCCTACTATGCCTAGGAACCCTCTGAGCTGTTTTGTATTGGTAGGATGAGGATATTCCTTAATACACACCACCTTGTCTAACAAAGGTTGGACCTGCCCATGCCCCACTTGGTACACCAGATACTTGACCTGTGTTTGCCCAAACCCACATTTCTTGGGGTTGATCGTAAGTCCTGCCTTCTCTAAGACTCCTAGGACTCTCCTTACAACTCTCAGGTGTTCGGGCCAAGTCTGGGAGAAAATGATTATGTCGTCCATATAGACGGCAGAATACTCCTCATGCCCCTATAAGACTTTGTTGACAATTCTTTAGCAATTTGCAGCTGCACCATGCAATCCAAGCAGCATACGGTGGAACTGGAAGAGCATCTGAGGTGTTTGGAAGGCTGTCTTTGACCGAGCCTCCTTGGCCAATGGTATCTGCCAGTACTCCTTGCAGAGGTCAAGGGTGGACAGATACTGGGCCCCTCCCAACTTATCTAGCAGGTCTTCAATGTGAGGCATGGGGTAGGCATCGAACTCTGATATAGCATTCACAGCTCGAAAATAGATTCAAAACCTGGTGTACCTGTCCGATTTGGGCACTAGTAATACAGTGGTGCCTCGCATAACGAACGCCTCGCACAGCGAACGCTGCGCACAACGAACTTCTTGTCTTGATTCGTACAACGGACTTCGTTTCACACAACGAAGTCGCCCGAGCTGCATCCTTCCGCGCAGTGTGCGTGACGCTACCGGCTACCCTCCTCCTCCTCCTCCATCAACCAAATGGGAAGTTACATCATGAGGGGAGAGGAAGGAGGAAGGAAGCAGTTGGCAGCATACGCACTGTTAGAGCCCCGTGGCTTGTGTTAAAGTTGTTTACAGACTTCAACAGCAGCGGGAGAAAGCAGTCGCCGGCCCTGTTTCGCCGATCGAGGGGGGGCCCTGTTTCGCCGTTCGAGGGGGGGCCCTGTTTCACCAATTGAGGGAGGGTGCCTGGTGTTGCCGATCACTGCGGGGGGGGGGGGGCTTTGGCAGAGGTGGGAGAAAGCAGTAAATGAGTGGAAGTTGACAGGCCTGGGGATGGAAGGGCAGTCGAAATACGGTATGTTGGAGCAGGGGATGAGAGGGAGGGAGAGAAGGGGAAATATTGGACAAGGGCAGAAGGGATGCTAAATCATAGGGTGACAGGCAGAGAGAACAACAGGAAAAAGAGTGGAAGCAATCTTGAACCCTGAGGGTGAGGGAAGAGAGAGGTGGTGAGATGATTGATCATGGGGAGAGGGACAAAAGGGAATAGAGATGGGATAGGAAGATAGTGGAAGTAAAAGGACAGGGAGATGTCAGGAAAGGAGATTATGGGCTACAAGAATGGAGGGAGGAGATATGCAGGAAATTGTGAAATTGTGGGACCGACCAAGGGATGGGGGTGGCAAGGACATGAATGAAAGGAAGATAACTTCTAGCCCCTCACCGCTGCTGCTTTCCCGCTTGTGCCTGATGCTGACGGCACAAGTTCTTCCCACTTCCATCATCTGCCTTCTTCTCTCCCTCCCTCCATCCCAGGCAATTCACTGAGAGGGGCAGGATAACTGATGGCACTGCGCTTAACTGCCCTCTCTGTCTTTAAATTTAAAAAATGTGTGTTGTTTTAAAAAACAATTATGTTTTTAGATGTATCTAAATAAAAATAATAACAAAAAATTTATCTTTTTTTATGTCATCTTAGCATATTTTATGCTACAGAACGAATTATTTTTTTTAACATGTATTGTTATGGGAAAACGCGTTTCACATAACGAACTTTTCGCATAACAAACTTGCTCCTGGAACCAATTAAGTTTGTTGTGTGAGGCACCACTGTATGGGGCTATTCCAAGGGCTGTGTGATTCCTTGATCACCCCCAAGTCTAACATTTCCTGCACTAGTTGCCTCACCTCCCCCTGTCTACTCTCAGGTAGCCTGTAAGGTTGCATCCGTATAACTTTCCCTGGAGGAGGAGTAATGGTATGCTGTCCCAACCAGGTATTTCCTGGTTTGGGTGATAGTACTGTAGCAAAATCATACAATACAGCTTCAACCTGATTCTTCTGAGTCTCTGTTAAAGTTTCCCCAATTTCTCTAACCCGTGGCCCCAGGTCCTCCTCAGCGTTCTGGATGCATAGCACCCTAAGTTCCTTCCATGATTTCAACACATTAATATGGAAGGTTTGTTCATGACCTTTATTGTCCCTAACTCGGTAGTCCACCGAGTTTATCTTCTTTAAAATTTCCCCAGGTCCTCTCCATTGGGCCGTAAACTTATGTGGGTCATCTGGTACCAAGATCAGGACTTTGTCACCTACAGCTAGAGCCGGTCCCCGAGTCTTCTGGTCACAATACGTATTTTGCTTGACCTGGTTTTTTTATAAGGACTCTTGGCTTAACTGGGTCATTTCCCTCAGCCTCCCTCTCAAGCCCTGTAGGGAGGACAAAATGTTCTGGTACCGCCCCCTGGAAAGCTCCCAATTTTCTCAGATAACATCCAAAAGACCCCTTGGAGGTCTTCCGTGGAGCAGCTCAAAGGCTTATTCCCCCAAGAATTCTTGTATGTTCTCCTGGGCCGCATACAGGCAAAAGGGTACCCATAAATTCCAGTCCCGCATGTTTGCTGCTACTCCCTTCCTTATCATTTTTTAAAGGTCTGGTTGAAACATTCAACCAGCCCGTTGGTTTGGGGATGGTAGGCTGAGGTATTTAAATGACAAATACCAAAGGCTGCCATGAAGGACTGGAACACTCCTGACTGAAAATTTGTCCCCCTATCCGTTAACACTTCCTTCGGGAAGCCTACCTGGCAGAACTGTTTAGTTAATTCTTGGACCAAAATAATAGCTGATGTTGATCTAAGAGGTATTCCCCACGGAAAGCGAGTGGCGTAATCTACTACTACCAGAATGTATTCATGTCCCTTGCGACTCTTTATAAGGGGCCCTATAATATCAACACCCAGCCGGGCCAATGGTTCCTGGACCCGTGGCAAGGACACTAGGGGAACCCTAGGAGGATGATTGTCTGTCAATTTCTGGCAGGTAGTACAGAAGTCACAAAAATCTTTCATCTCCCAGTAAACCCCTGGCCAATAGAACCTAGCTAGAATTTGGTCTGGGGTGTTGTCCCGACCCCGGTGTCCCGCTAATGGGTGCTTATGGGCTAGTTCAAGAATGGTACCTAAAAACCCGTGGCACCAGTAACTGTTTCCTTGTCTTGCCCCTCTTGGTCTCTCCAGTCTCTCGGAACAAAAGATTCCTCTTCACCCGAAACCTGGGGTAATGATCCCTCCTGGGCCTGTTCCCAAGCATGTTTTAAGACTTCATCTCCCCTTTGTTATTAAGCAAAGTCAGGGAATTTTCCCAATACCTCCCCAGGAATCCAGGGATGGAAAGGCCGGTCACTGCTAGTTCTCGGGATCTCCTGATTAACTAAGACCTTTCCTTGCCCCAAGTATTCCCCAAAACCCTCCCAATCTCGCCCTAGAATTAGGGGTACTGGGGGGTTGGGTACTAGGGCCACCTTATCACGCCCCTCCTGGCATCCCTGTTGGAGGCTAATATCCCTCAAGGGGTATGGGGTGGCGGTACCATGCACACAGCTCAGTTTTACTGTTCCTGATGGCCGCACAAATCGGGGTCAATCGGGGTCAATCAAGGACTGAGCAGCACCCGAATCCACTAATGTGGGTACTCTAACACCTTCCACCCTAACCATAATGGTTGGCTGTAGGGATGACTCCTCCTTGGTGATGGTCAATACCTCCTGACTCCTAGTTTCCATGGCCAGACTCCCAATATTCCCCCTAGATTTCTGGGATTTCCCTGTCTCCTGTTTAGTGAGAAAGTATGCCTCCAGGTCTTGGCCTACCCGTTCCAGTGGTTGGAGTCCCCTTTATAATAACCATAACTTGGCATCCAGAGAGATGGCTTCCAATAACTGCTCTCTCACCATCTCTTCCATGATCCTTTGTACCCCCTTTTCCTGAGGCTCCAACCACCTCTCACATAACCTGAGCCTCTGTATTAATGCTTTAAGGCATTTTCCCGGATTTATTTGTACTGCCCTAAACAGTACCCGGTATCGATCAGGCGAGAGGGCCAGGTAGTCTAATAGGGTCTGTTTGAGGACTTGGTAGTCTGCAGCCTGGTCCCCACTTAAAGTTTGATAGGCTTCTAAAGCTCTCCCACCCAAACAAGGGATGAGACATACAGCCCACAGATCCATAGGCCAGTGAGAGGCCACCCGCTCAAAACCTAGCAAAAAGTCTTGGATATCATCATCATGTATGAGCTTATTTAGTCTTATGGGCTCCCCAAAGGGAGTGCCTACCGGACCGGCGATTGCTGCTCCGGGCTGAACTCCTGAAGTTAGTGGTTGTTGGGCAAGTGTGGTCATTGCTTGTAAGTTGGCACTTAGTTGTTGCAACAGTTCCAGGTGCCGTGCTTGCTGGGCTTGGTGGTCAGTTTGCCATAAGTCCGACTATGCTTTTAGAGTCTCTTGGAATCCATCTTGCAGCTTGCGCACCTCCACTTCCAAACCCGCTAGGAACTTGGACGCCTCCATCTGGAAAAGAAACAAAAAGAGAAAGAAAACCAAATGGGCTCTCCCTAACTTTGGGATGGTCCACCTCCTAATTCCTCTGTTTCCCTTACTCCTTATCCAGACCAGTCTCCCTTCCCAGGTAACCTTTACCTTAGAATCTGATGAGTCTTTGCAATGGCCTCCCCAGCCACTTATCTGATCCTGGATACTGGAACCGCTTGTGTCGTATCTTTGCTCTGGTAATCCTCTATCCTCGTCAGCTGATTCGATACTGTGCTTTTTCTCCAGTCACGTCCGAAAACTGCCTCTTGGGTCTCATGCTGCTCCTTTGACACTGTGTTCTGTTGTTCCAGTAGAAGGTCAGGTAACTCCTAGTGTCCTCTGCAACTCTCCACAACTCTATACTGCTTCAGAGCCCAATAAGCAGAGAACAAAAAAAAACCTGGCAAATAAAAAATCTCTGAGCCTTTGAGAATCACCTCCTCTGGTCAAGCATATAATGCAATATCCCCTGATTGAGGCCAGCCATCAAAATATCCAATTTTCTAGTTTAAAAAACCAAGCTCAATTTTTCAAAGTTTCTGGAGGAAAAGTCACAAAAAAATTGTAGGTGTAATTTCTTCACAAACCTGTGGGAGGCACTAAATCCTACCACTGCCACAAACTTCCTGTGGCCGGGCCAGGCTATCGACTAATGAAAGACCTGGCTCGGACTGCAAGCAAGATTTTGGGCGCCTTTGATGTGATTGGTGAAAAGAAAAACACGTAATTTTTCTGGATTCAGTTCAAAATACGGATTACACTTTTTATCCCAGGACAAGCAGGCAGCATATTCTCTACATGCGCCTCCTCAGCATGTCCTCAGTTCAATGTTTTCCGCGGAGCCAGAAGCACTGCTCTCTTGCTGTGCAATCTCGTTATCCATCTTGCACCGCGGCTTTCTTTATTATTTTCGTTTAAGTCACTGTGCTCGTGTCTTTCTTATTTTCATTTTTTCAGTTTGTACATTTTGAACATGTCCTTCCCTGGCCGCCTGGCCTCGCGGGGCCGCGGCTGTGTTTTTTCTTATGTCCCGGCCTCGTTATTGATTTAAAAACTGCACTCAGTGTAACCGGGTTATCTCTATCACCGACCCCCATCGTTGGTGTGTTGAGTGCCTGGGTGCGGAACACCATGCTGAGTTGTGTCCCCGTTGTGCGACTCTTCAACCACGGGCTTTTCGTCGATGGGTAGCCAAGATTCTTCAACTCTTTGGCCCCATGGATCCTGCGGGGCAGGCCTCGAGCTCAGTCTCAGCACTCTCGTTGGGCGCCTTGACCTCAAAGTCCTCGGCCTCAGCTCCCTCGTTGAGTGCTTCGGTCTCGATGTCTCCGTCGGCCTCGAAGACTCCGGCCTCGGCCTCGGCCTCTTCTGCTACTCTGGCCTCAGGTAAGTCTCCTCTTTCCTCCTCAGGTGTGCTGGCAAAGAAGCCTTCCTCTAAGTCTCATGGCAGCACTGCATCATCGGCACCTTCGAGACATCATAATAAGCATGCCTCCTCACGTAGGGAATACTCATCCTCGAGGTCTCCCCCGAAGGAGCGCACTGCTGCACCCTCGACCCACCTTAGAAACATAGAAACATAGAAATAGACAGCAGATAAGGGCCACGGCCTATCTAGTCTGCCCACCCCAATGACCCTCCCCTACCTTTCTCTGTGAATAGATCCCATATGTCTATCCTATTTGGCCTTAAAATCAGGCACGCTGCTGGCCTCAATAACCTGAAGTGGAAGACTATTCCAGCGATCAACCACCCTTTCAGTGAAAAAGAATTTCCTGGTGTCCCCATGCAGTTTCCCGCCCCTGATTTTCCATGGATGCTCCCTTGTTGCCGCGGGACCCTTGAAAAAGAAGATATCTTCTTCCACCTCGATGCGGCCCGTGAGATACTTGAATGTCTCGATCATGTCACCCCTCTCTCTGCGTTCCTCGAGTGAGTACAGCTGCAACTTATCCAGCCGTTCCTCGTACGGGAGATCCTTGAGTCCCGAGACCATCCGGGTGGCCATTCTCTGGACCGACTCCAGTCTCAGCACATCCTTACGGTAATGCGGCCTCAAGAATTGCACACAGTATTCCAGGTGGGGCCTCACCATGGATCTATACAATGGCATAATGACTTCAGGCTTACGGCTGACGAAACTCCTTCGTATGCAACCTATGATTTGCCTTGCCTTGCCTTGGATGAAGCTTGCTCCACTTGATTGGCAGTCTTCATGCTCTCACTGACGATCACCCCTAAGTCTCGTTCTGCTTCAGTTCTTGTTAGGATCTCGCCATTAAGGATGTAAGTCTTGCATGGATTTTGGCTGCCCAGGTGCATGACTTTGCATTTTTTGACATTGAAGCTGAGTTGCCAGGACCTAGACCAGCGCTCCAGTAGGAGTAGGTTGTCGGACATTGAATTTATGTCTGTTGTGCTTTTGCCCACTACATTGCTTAGTTTGGCGTTATCGGTGAATAATGTTATTTTACCTCGCAGCCCTTCTGCCAAGTCTCTTATAAAGATGTTGAATAGGATCGGGCCCAGGACCGAGCCCTGCGGCACTCCACTGATTACTTCCGTCATTTCGGAGGGGGTGCCGTTCACCACTACCCTCCGAAGCCTACCTCCAAGCCAGTTCCCAACCCATTTCGTCAATGTGTCGCCCAATCCTATAGAACTCATCTTGCTCAGCAATCTGCGGTGTGGTATGCTATCGAATGCTTTACTGAAGTCCAGGTATACGATATCCAGGGACTCCCCAACATCCAGCTTCCTCGTTACCCAGTCAAAGAGGCTGATCAGGTTGGATTGGCAGGATCTCCCCTTAGTAAATTCATGTTGACGGGGATTCCGTAGATTCTCCTCGTTCAGAATCGTATCCAATTGGCATTTGATTAGAGTTTCCATTAGTTTGCACACTATTGATGTGAGACTCACCGGTCTGTAGTTTGCTATCTCCATCTTGGAGCCTTTCTTGTGGAGTAGAATGATGTTAGCTGTCTTCCAGTCCAACGGGACGTTACCCGTACTAAGGAAGAGATTGAAGAGCACGGATAGCGGTTCCGCCAAGACATCACACAACTCCCTGAGCACCCTGGGGTGTAGGTTGTCAGGCCCCATTGCCTTGTTAACCTTAAGCTTTGACAGCTCGCAGTAGACACCGCTGGGTGTAAACTCAAAATTACTAAACGGATCATCTGCGTCAACCCTTGTCTGTAGCTGAGGGCCGAGTCCTGGCGCCTCGCAGGTGAAGATTGAGCAGAAGTATTCATTTAACAGTTGGGCTTTTTACGAATCCGCTTCTACATAGTCTCCGTCTGGTTTCCTAAGATGTACTATCCCGCCTGAGTTCTTATTTCTGTCACTGATATACCTGAAGAAGGATTTATCTCCTTTCTGGATGTTCTTAGCTAGCGACTCCTCCATGCGGAATTTGGCCTCCCTAACTGCTGTTTTGACGGCTTTTGACTTGGCCAGATAGACTTCCCTAGAGTCCTGTTTCCCTGATTGTTTATAAGAGATGAATGCTTTTTTCTTCTACTTTATGAGGTCCGAAATCTCCGCAGAGAACCACTGTGGCTTATTGTTCCTTCGCAGTTTACTTACTGATTTAACATAGCGGTTTGTTGCCTCTTGTATGGTGGCTTTCAAAGTCAACCACATTTCTTCCACGTTATCGGTTTCTGCTTGGCTTTGTAGCGCTTGGTGAACAAAGTCTCCCATTTCTTTAAAGTTTGTGACCTTGAATTTGAGGACCTTGGTCAGTGTGGTAGATTTAGTGAAACCTTTCCTGAGATTGAACCATACCATGTTGTGGTCACTGGATGCCAATGTGTCGCCCACCGAGACCTCTGTGACACTTTCTCCATTGGTAAGTATCAGGTCCAGTATTGCCTGATCCCTTGTTGGTTCCAACACCAGTTGCCTGAGTCTTGCTCCCTTCATAGAGTTTAATAGCCTCCTGCTGCTGCTGGAAGCAGAGGAAAGCGTGTCCCAATCCACATCAGGCATGTTGAAGTCACCTAACAATATTGTGTCCCCATGCAAGGTGATATTCTCTATATCTCCGATTAATTCCATATCTAGATCATCCTGTTGTCTTGGGGGTCTGTATGTTACGCCAAGATACAGGCATTTGTCCTTCCCTCTGGCCAAATTTACCCAAAGGGATTCCCCAGTGTAGTGGACATCTGTGATTCTGATGACCTTAATGTCATCTTTAGTATATAATGTTACACCTCCTCCCATTGTGCCCTCCCTGTCCTGGCGAAGCAAGTTGTAATCCGGTATGACCATGTCCCACCCGTGGGAGTCCATGAGCCAGGTCTCAGATATCGTAGGTCTCGGTGCCTATGTTCGAGGACATGCTTAAGGTTATTATTACCACGTAGCTTTCCTCGGTGGTTAGCCAACTAGTCCCGATCTTGACGCCTGTGGCCTCGGTCTCAACCCAGTCGCGGTCTGCCCAGCCTGAGCGTTCCCTCGTTTCTCGAGGCATCACCCGCAAGACTTGTCGGGTTCCCTCGAGTGATTCTTCCTCCCCCGAGGCGCCGAGGTCCCAGCCAGGGGGTCGTGTTTCCCCCGCTACTGGGGCGAAGCTTGCCTCTTCTAAAAAGCCCCGGTCTTCCCAGCCCTTCGGGGCAGGTTTCCGACCTTGAGACCGTCTATACACACGCTTGTCCTCAAATTGGACTCTAGTGTTTGCTCCCCATCGAAATGCTCGCCAGCTTCTAAAGGGCCTGCCTCAAAGCCTGTTGGAGATTTTTCATATACCCCATCTTCTCCGAAGCTTTCTCAGTGATTTCCTCAGACTCTGGGGTCTTCCCCAGTCCATTTGGCACGCGACCGTTCTTCGACACCCCCTACATGCCTTAGTTGCACCTCTTCCGTCTCCCATTCACAGGACTCTGAGGCTCCGGCTTACTATTCCAGAGAGGTTTCTCCCTCTTTCTCGGCCACGCCCCGATCTCGGTCGGAGTCTCCTCCGGAGGATGAATCCTCCTCTCGGACCTCCTCCTTTTCTCGTTTCATCTCTGACAGGGGCAGAGCTCTAACTTGGATCTTCAGTCCAATTCCCGCTTTACGCTAGAATACCTGACGGAACTGGGAGTTGACAATATGCCTCGTGAGGCACTTCGCCTTCCATTGCATCAGGTTCTTCGGTAGACGTTTCTCCGGAACCTGGAGACACCTTATGCTGTCACTGCTATTCCCTCTAAGTTGGAGTCCCCTTACCGGACTACCCCCGTTAAAGGGTTTGAGGGTGCTCATCTTTCCCACCAATCCTTGGTGGTTGAGTCTTCCTTGAAGAAGTCTAACCCCTCGAGGGTCTACGCTGCCGTCCCCCCTGACAGGGAGAGCCGTACGATGGACAAATTTGGTCGCTGTCTTTATCATAACTCGATGATGGTGAACCTTGTCCTCAACTACAGTTTCTTCTTCACGTCCTACCTTCAGTTCTGTATTGATGCCCTCCGCTCGTTCCGGGAGGTCATGCCAGAGCCTCGGCATCAGGAGTTCCATATCCTCATGGAGACCTTCTCCCAGCTTCGCCTGTATATGTTTCAGGCCTCTTAAGACACCTTTGAATTATCCTCGAGAGTCACAGCCTTTACGATCGCTATGCGTCGCCTCGCTTGGCTCCGACTTGTGGATATGGATCCGAATCTGCAGGATCGTCTTGCCAATCTCCCATGTGTGGGTCATGAGCTCTTTGATGATTCCATCGAGGCAGCCACGAAGCGCCTCTCGGACCACGAGCAGTCCTTTGTGTCTCTGGTGAAACTTAAACCTAAGGCCCTTCCGGCTCACCAATATAAAATTCCTCTCCGGAGGTATCCACAGAAATCCACTCCTGCTTTCTCTAGGTCTCCTTCGAAACGGCCTCAGCAACAGCAGCAAAGTTAACCTAAAACTCAGCCGCCTGCCCCGGCCAAATCTGGGCAGTCCTTTTGACAATTTAAGTCCGAGCCTTCGGGTTCCCTTCCTCATGGAGCCTTCCCCATTTCCCATCATGGGTCGTCTCCATCATTTCTTTCTCCAATGGGCGAAACTTACAACCGACAACTGGGTTCTGTCTATCATCAAGGAGGGGTACTTCCTCCACTTCAGTCGCGTACCCCCGGACCTGCCTCCAAGAGAGTTTCCACTGTTACCATCAGAAGTGGACCCGCTTTCTTCCTGGTGTGCTGCTCGACAGCTGGAGCCTCTATCTGCCTCCTTATCTGCTGTCCTGGATTATTTGTTACACTTGTCTGGCACTGGACTCCAGTCTTCTTCGGTTCGAGTCCACCTTTGTGCCATTGCTGCTTTTCATCAGCCGATTGACGGGAAGCCTATCTCTGTTCATCCTGTGGTCTCCTGCTTCATGAAAGGACTTTTCCACATTCATCCGCCCCTTAAACCTCCTCCAGTGGTTTGGGATCTTAACGTGGTCCTTGCACATTTGATGAAACCCCTGTTGAGCCGTTGGCGCTGGCTCACTTGAAGTATCTTACTTGGAAGGTTGTGTTCCTTATTGCTCTCACTTCTGCCCGTCGGGTCAATGAGCTTCAAGCCTTGGTTGCGGACCCACCTTTCACTGTCTTCCATCATGATAATGTGGTCCCCCATACCCATCCTAAGTTCTTGCCGAAGATTGTTTCTGATTTTCACATCAACCAATCCATTGTTCTTCCTGTGTTTTTTCCGAAGCCCCATTCTCACCCTGGAGAGGCGGCTCTGCATTCTCTTGATTGTAAGCAAGCGCACCACTCCTCACCATACTGCTCCCCAGCTGTTCATCTCTTTCGATCCCAATCGCTTGGGTCGCCCTGTTTCTAAGCGGACCATTTCTAACTGGTTGGCCGCTTGTATCTCTTTCTGTTACGCTTAGGCTGGTCTCTTCCTACCGAGTCGAGTCACAGGCCACAAGGTCAGAGCAATGGCGGCGTCTGTTGTTTTCCTCCGCTCGACCCCCATCGAGGAAATCTGTAAAGCTACCACTTGGTCTTCGGTTCATATGTTCACCTCGCATTACTGTCTGGATGCTTTCACCAGGCGTGATGGCCGCTTTGGCCAGTCTGTTTTGCAGCATCTGTTCTCCTAATTTGCCAACTTTCCCTCCATCCCATTATAGTTAGCTTGGAGGTCACCCAGATGTAGAGAATATGCTGCCTGCTTGTCCTGGGATAAAGCACAGTTACTTACCATAACAGGTGTTATCCAGGGACAGCAGGCAGATATTCTTGCAACCCACCCACCTCCCCGTGGTTGGCTTCTTTGCTTGCTATCTGAACTGAGGACACGCTGAGGAGACGCATGCCCTAGGCAAAGCGGGAGGGGCACGCATGTATGCGCGGACCAATCGCAAGCCTGAAGGTCTTCGAGCAAGTCTGCTTGTGAAAACGTCCGCTAAGAGTCTCCATTGATGACGTCACCCACATGTAGAGAATATCTGCCTGCTATCCCTGGATAACACCTGTTATGGTAAGTAACTGTGCTATTTGTCCACAAAAAAACCAAAACCAAAAATATCAGATTTAAATCCAGTAATAAGTTCAATGCAGTTCAGTCTTCACTGCCACCTGGATAAAGCATCCTTCACTGTATTTCATTTCAAAGTTCATTGCCATTAGGCTTCATTGGCCTCTAATACTAACGCCAAATAATATTATCGTCTTTTGTTGGGACCCCTACCTGCAGATAGTTGGGTTCCCTCTTTGGGAGTGCTCTGACAGCTTACTCCCCTCTTTTAAGGCAATGCCTGGTATATCATAGCCAGTCCAAACAATAAACAAAATAGTTTTCATTGACTTTTGGCTTCTCAGCTTTCACTGCATTTCTTTCCTGGGACTTCTCCCATTCTGCCCAAGAAGTGGGGGTGGCAACAAACAACCGTTTTCTGTTTCTGTGCATACAGCTGTGCTATGTCCCACTCAAGTTTCCAAGTGCCCCTTGCTACTGCACGGCAGTTTAAAAGTTTGTTCAGGTAATGGCTAATTCCCCTTGCACTTATGCTTGGTCCCTGTTTCTTGTCAGCACTCTGTGGCCCTCCCCATCATATAAACATTCCTAGCTTATTTAATATTCTGGCTGGAGAAATGTTTGCAAAGAGTAGTGCAGGTGAGCAGTTTCATTACAGCTCCATGCCTTCTTCTGGCAAATTATGTTCATCTGGGATATTGGTGTGGCTCTCCCAGCCCATAGTACTGGTATCACAATCATACTCATCTATTTCCATGCTTTCTGCATTTACATTTTCCCATTCCCCTCCCCCTTCAGGGTAGTTAGAAGAGCTGGCTGGCCAAGCTTCTCTTTCCCCCTATGTAGTATAACTTTGCCTTTCCCTTACAAAACCCTCTGCAAGGTCCCAGTACTTAGCTGCTTAGGGAATTTCTGTTTGTCCTTCTCTGGGTGGCAAAGAGCTGCCTATGGAGGGAATGTCCAGCGTGGGTTCGAATCTCCCTTCCAGCCTCAGCTCAGTTTAATTTATTTTCCTTCTGCTTCACATCTGAAGGCTTACATGCTTGCAGTTTCCCACATGTAGCCCCTGCCCCCTTCTGGGTTGATTCTGTTTCACAGCTTGGTTTTGCAGGGAAACTTCTCTGCCCTTGGGAAAGGAACAATGACAATTAGACTGTGGTTTGTGAGCCCTCTCCACTGGGTTTTCTGGTGCATGGCTCTCTTGTTTTAATCCTGCTTGTTTTATTCTGCCTAAAACCCTATTCTCTGGCTGCTGAACTGGCTTAGCTTTAGGGATTGAGGGTTTTAGAGCAGGGTTTATCCTTGTGACAGGGGCTTCCCTGTCACAAGATTTTGCACAGGCTACATGCTGCACAGCTCATTGTAATCCTATGGGCTGTGTGGCATATAGTGCTCGTTATTCGTTAGCATGCACTAGATCCATTAGTGCACCTTGGAAAAAGAATTCCTAAGGCACCTGATTTTACACAAGCCATAGAAATAGTATAACTGTGGGTGCATAAAGTTGTAGGAGCTTGAAAATACTTACAGTCATAGGCATCGGAATGGGAACGTCACAGGGACCATGGCCTCCCAAAAAATTGGTGGTTGATGGTTGGTGCCCTCCCTCCTACCTGTTTCCTGATGTTGTACTTTATATCTTCAGGGCAGTTGCCATTCAAAGTCAATGAGCAGGCCTGCCCCGGAACCCTTCATTCTACTTCTGTGGGCAGGCCTGCTTATTGACGTTACGCGGCGGCTGCCCTGAAGATTTAAAGTACAATGCTTGAAGGAGGCAGGAGGTGAAGTTGGGAGCTGGTGACGGGGCATGCCGCAGGATTCCAAAGGGGCTAGGGCATAGCTCTTGCTTCCCCCCAAACCAAACAGCATTCTGCTGCCTATCTAATATAATAAAACGCTAACCGCGCATGTGCACTCCCACCTGCGTGCGTCCGTTTTCCGTGAGATGTAGGGCACCTGAGATAGGAGTGTGCATGCGCGTGAATCTCTCTCTCTGTCTGGTCGTCGGCGTGGTCTTCGTTCCTCTCTCCGGCACACCCGAACCCCTGTTCAGCCTCCCATCCGACCCTACCTTCGGCTCCCTTAGTCCCTTGCCACCGCTCCTCTTCTCTTCCCGCCCTGCGGTCCTGACAAACGTCCTTACTCCAGCAGGGGCTGCAGCACTCTAAACACGCTGCTTCGCGGCCTACTACTGCCCTGATTTGCTCTGCCTGACACGGGCACACACTACAGCACTTACATATACCCTTATAGAATAGTGCTTAGGATGCTTATACATGTGCTACCTATGTGTACATTTATGGCACAAAAGGATGTATAATTTTGGAAGCCAAATTATAGAGATGACCTTATAATGCTAAGAAAACTGTTGTGAACCCTCACAAATATTAGTTTAGAGTGTTTAGAGTGCTGCGGCCCCTGCTGGAATAAGGACGTTTGTCGGGACCGCGGGAAGGGGGCGGCAAGGGACTAAGGGAGCAGAGAATTGAAATATAGCCACTGATTTTCTTTAAATGGTGAGAACAGGACCCGATATGGGGGCAGCTTTGGGAGAGGGGTGTGCTGGGAGGCACACAGCTTTGCTTAGGGGGAAGACAGAAGGGGGCCAAGGAGACACAGTCAGGGAGGAACTGGAGAGGGAGAGGGAAAGGAGGCTGCTTTGGGGGGAAGGGTGTGTTGGGAGGCAGACAGCTTTGCTTGGGGGAGGGTAGACAGAAGGGGGCCACAGAGAGACAATTAGGGAGGAACTGGAGGGGTAGAGGGAAAGGGGGCTGCTTTCTAGCACCCGTTAATGTAACGGGCTTTAACACTAGTTTCTTTAATAAGACATTAACTATTTTTTTCTGTGGCCCTCCAAGTACTCTTTTTTTCTTCAGCCCTCACATTTAAAGTTTAATATCTTTTCTTTCTCAAAACTGACACATTTCAATCACTATATTGAAAATAAAAATCATTTTCCCTACCTTTGTTGGCTGGTGACTTTAGTTTTCTGTGCTTTTAACTATGTTTCCAGGGCCTTCTTGTCCTTTGACTGTTTTTCTCTCCGTCTTCACTTTCTGCTTTGCATCCATCTTTTAGAAATCTCAGGGATGATACTAGTTAGAAAACTAGAAGAAGTCAGAAATTGCTTGAATCAAAAGATATGAACTGACCTCACTTCAAAATAGTAACCTGACTAGGGAGTGTGATCAGAAATTTTTTTAAGTTGCTCAGAGACGTGAAACTCTACAAGGAAGGTATACACCCTCCTAGAGATGATACAGAGTTTACCTTCCAGTCATTGCAACTGTTTCAATGCTGGTCACGCTCCAAAGCAGGATACAAAAAATAAATAAATAAAGGTTGTCACAATCTTTTAAATGCTTCAAAGTATGCAGGAGTTCCTTCTTCATATATTTTATCAAACGAACATCACTTGAAATAAGTAAGTTATAATATGATGACTTAGCTTCATGAAAGGTTAGGGGACCAGCATTGAAACAGTTGCAATGTCTGGATGTTAAACTCTGTATCATCTCTAGGAGGGTGTATACCTTCCTTGTAGAGTTTCACGTCTCTGAGCAACTTAAAAAAATTTCTGATCACACTCCCTAGTCAGGTTACTATTTTGAAGTGAGGTCAGTTCATATCTTTTGTTGCATCCATCTTTGGCATTAACTTAATATTCAATTTTTCTGCTTTCTTTTCAAAATCTACGTTTCCATGTCTTCCCTTCCCTTCCTATCTCTCTCTTCTTCCGTCCTATTTCCATGGTCTGACATCTCTTTCCTTCCTTTCTCTCCCTCCCTCCTTCCTTCCTTCCTTTCCCCTGGTCTGGCATCTGTCTCCTTCCCCCCTCCCATGTCCTGGCATCTCTCCCTCCCACTCCATGGTCTGGTATCTCCTTTCCTTCCCTCCCTCCTATGAACTTGGCACCTCTTGTTCCTCTCCTTTCCCTTGTCTTCCTTCTCCTTCCTTCCCTCTTTTTCCCCAATTGGGTGCAGCAGCAATAGAAGCAGCATTTCTCTTCCCCCTTTCTGGTGCAGCAGAGGCATTTCTCTTCCCCCTTCCCTCTCTCTCCCTTTCCCTGTACAGCAGCAGCAGCATTTCCCTTCTCCCTTTCCTGTGCAGCAGAGGCATTTCTCTTTCCCCTACCCTCCCTCTCCCTTTCTCTGTACAGCAGCAGCATTTCTCTTCCCCCTTCCCTTCCTTGTGGAGCAGCAGTTTGTCTGGCCAGCTCAGTTGATCGTTCCATTCAAAGCTGCGGGTAGCGGCTTCTCGCGAGATCCGCACCTGCGTCTGAAGCCTCTCTGATGTTGTGACTCAGAGAGGCTTCCGATGCAGGAGTGGATAGCGCAAGGAGCCGCCACCTGCGGCTTTGAACTGAACAATCGACTGTCCGGCCAGACATGCTGCTGCTCCACAAGGAAGGGAAGAGGGAAGAGAAATGCTGATGTGGATGGCATCAGCAGATGCCGCCGGTCACAGCTTTGACCAGAAAAATCAACTGCAGCAAGAGAGCAGTTGATTATCACTTCTAGACTGCGGGCTGCAAAATAGCACCTGGAGAGCCGCATGCGGCCCGTGGGCCGCATGTTTGAGACCGCTGAGTTATGGGATGTCCTAGAAACGAGATGTGCATGTGACTTGTTTATGTCGCACTAATTAGTTAACCAAATATATGTGGAAATTCAATCGTGTAAGTCAGACTAAATATAAAAAACGCATTGAGAATACTGCTATGATAGCCTAGGACCATTCATACCACGTTAACACGAAACATTCATTAACATCACACCATCAGTACGAAATTATAAAACAACGGAGAAAAATAAACCTCAAGTGTGAGAGGCCGGGACTACACAAGTACCCGAGTCTATTCACATCATCACTGGTTTATAAAAAAACTCCGTGTACATTTAAATCAATACTTCTTCATTCACACTCAATAATTTTTTAAGAGTTTTCAAAGAATATTTTCAAAAGTGTTTCAGGGTGATATATAAAGACCTATTCATGGCATGAACCAGATCCCAAACTAATCATTAACAGCACGAGGGCTACAGCTCAGCTAAACAGGTGTATGCAATTTGTTGAGGCATGGAAAATTGGAGCACAAGAATGAGAACAAATAACCACTCATCTGAAAAAACCTGAGTGTCCCAAACGATTCTCAGTCCTTTGTCCCGTCCCGACAGAAAAGTCCTTCTGTTTCGCCTGAAAGGCTACATCAGGGGAAAGATCCAATGTCCAAAAAAAAACTCCTGCTTCCTTCAACGCCAAACAACCTTGCAGCTGGCTTCTCTCAAAATAGTGTTTT
Source organism: Geotrypetes seraphini (assembly GCF_902459505.1). Lineage (NCBI taxonomy): Eukaryota > Metazoa > Chordata > Amphibia > Gymnophiona > Dermophiidae > Geotrypetes > Geotrypetes seraphini. The sequence continues at coordinate 211,410,299 of NC_047088.1, read as the reverse complement.
TGAGAGAAGCCAGCTGCAAGGTTGTTTGGCGTTGAAGGAAGCAGGAGTTTTTTTTTTTGGACATTGGATCTTTCCCCTGATGTAGCCTTTCAGGCGAAACAGAAGGACTTTTCTGTCGGGACGGGACAAAGGACTGAGAATCGTTTGGGACACTCCGGTTTTTCAAAAGTGTTTCAGGGTGATATATAAAGACCTATTCATGGCATGAACCAGATCCCAAACTAATCATTAACAGCACGAGGGCTACAGCTCAGCTAAACAGGTGTATGCAATTTGTTGAGGCATGGAAAATTGGAGCACAAGAATGAGAACAAATAACCACTCATCTGAAAAAACCGGAGTGTCCCAAACGATTCTCAGTCCTTTGTCCCGTCCCGACAGAAAAGTCCTTCTGTTTCGCCTGAAAGGCTACATCAGGGGAAAGATCCAATGTCCAAAAAAAAAACTCCTGCTTCCTTCAACGCCAAACAACCTTGCAGCTGGCTTCTCTCAAAAACACTATTTTGAGAGAAGCCAGCTGTAAGGTTGTTTGGCGTTGAAGGAAGCAGGAGTTTTTTTTTGGACATTGGATCTTTCCCCTGATGTAGCCTTTCAGGCGAAACAGAAGGACTTTTCTGTCGGGACGGGACAAAGGACTGAGAATCGTTTGGGACACTCCGGTTTTTTCAGATGAGTGGTTATTTGTTCTCATTCTTGTGCTCCAATTTTCCATGCCTCAACAAATTGCATACACCTGTTTAGCTGAGCTGTAGCCCTCGTGCTGTTAATGATTAGTTTGGGATCTGGTTCATGCCATGAATAGGTCTTTATATATCACCCTGAAACACTTTTGAAAATATTCTTTGAAAACTCTTAAAAAATTATTGAGTGTGAATGAAGAAGTATTGATTTAAATGTACACGGAGTTTTTTTATAAACCAGTGATGATGTGAATAGACTCGGGTACTTGTGTAGTCCCGGCCTCTCACACTTGAGGTTTATTTTTCTCCGTTGTTTTATAATTTCGTACTGATGGTGTGATGTTAATGAATGTTTCGTGTTAACGTGGTATGAATGGTCCTAGGCTATCATAGCAGCACTAATTAGTTACCCATAAACCTACAGTATTACAGTTAGAGTGGATATTCAGTGGCATGCACTGGGCAGTATCTGATCCTGGCCTTGACAGTGCATTTTAACCAGGCAGGAGCCTCTCCTTGTTAAATCACTTTGAATATTAACCCTTTTTCTCCTGGTTGATTAACTGTGTTTGGAGTGGTCTTCTTGATTTCAGAAACATTTGGCTAATATTGAAGAATAGGTACATTTGATTCTCTGAAAGCTAGCCTACCTAAATCCACTGTAAGGAGTCACTTGTCTGAGAATATATCATTATAACGTATAGCACTGATATTAATGGCAGCTTAATTTCCTCTGTCAAATTAGCTAAAGAGCAAGCTGGTAATTTCCATTTCACCCTGTACTTTCTCATACTGCTTCACAGATCATTTATTGAGTTCAACATTCATATATGGAGTTTGCTTGTACTATTAGCTCTCTTTCACAAATCACAAGTTGCAATATCTTACAACAGCTTGACAGTTTTGGGAAGAACAAGCCGTCATGGTACATTTGAGTAGCAATGACATAGGAAGATATGGGAAAAAAATTATAGAAGTTATATTTAGTGGTAAGTTTAGGGTTACCAGACATCGGGATTTACGTGGACATGTTCTCTTTTTAGAGAACAGGTTGAGGGGCGGGACTTGGGGGGGGGGAAACTGGCACAGAACAGGGAGGGCAGGGTGGAACTGGGGGGGCGGGGGCGGTGCCATAGGTCCAGATTTTACAATAGTAAAATCTGGGAACCCTAAGTAAGTTGCCATTAAGATGTTTTATTTTACTGTTATAAGCAATACTCTTAAAACATGGAGTTATATTGTATTAACACTTCCCTTTGGTAATGCTTGAGTACCTGTTTGTAAACCACTAAGATATAAATACCTAAAATAAATACATAAAAATAAATTTAAATCATGGAAATGTGCACAACTTCATAAATGTAACCAAATTTAAACTATAATGGTGCTCAAAACCCAATCGTTGGTTTTTCATTCTGGATGATCCAGATTTTCTGCCATGTATTGGGTAACAGAGTAAGCCCAGTGTCTGTAGCCCAGATATCAAGTATGCCTAGTTTAGAGGTAAATTTGTGAGATAGTAAAGTCTTATATCATAGGGCTGACTGTCCTTTTTTCTTCATGAGAATGAATTTACTTAAAAATGAAATGGAGGGTTTATCAGTTGTAAGAGATTTGATATTATAATTCACTTTAATAGCGTGGCAGATCTGTAACCAGCGAAACATATTCGAGGAAGGTAGTCCATAAGTGGAGGAAAGTGTGTGAAAGGGAATCTAACCAGTGGAGTCATAGAGTTGACCTACGAACCATATTCCTGCAGATTTCCACAGAGTCTAATTTATTGGCTTCTTTTGTATATGTATTTTTGGGTTGTTCCATAAATAAGCCTAGTTGGTGTCATTCCAGCTAGCAGACAGTAAGGTATCCAGATCTCTTATAGCATATTTAGTTGAACTAATTGCATCAACATGTCCTGCAGTAGGGGCAGAGCCCGTAAAAGCAAAGAACTGGAGATCAGAATTATCTACAATTGATTTCTCAAGATCAACCCACACAGGAGAAGAGGTCACATCTGATTGATTAAACCAGTAAGTATCCTGGCGGAGCAGGAATGAAGTGTGATATTCGAAGAAGCTGGGAAATCGAACTCCTCCTTCAGCCTTTTCTCTTTTTAATTTCTGCAGACTTATGCGCAGAGTGGATTTATCCCATAAAAATTATACAAGTAAAATTCGATTTTCTTATAAGAAGACACTTTCAAGTACATTGGCAGGATGCAGAGAATATAGTTAATGACAGGTGTTATCATCATCTTGATTGTCTCTAAACGACCCCACCAAGAGAGTCTTAAGGGTGACCAATTGGCCATTAGAGCAGTAATGACCTTTTCTCCTTCTCAGCCAACAGACACAAGAGAAGCTCACATTCCAACTTTGTTTCCCCCCCCAGTGAGAGGTTGTAAACTGAAAAAACACCATGAACACCTTCTCTCACACCAGGCAGCATCGTGGGGTAAAAACCTAGAACAATTGCTTTTGCCCACTACGTACGAGGAATTTAGGAAACATCTAAAAACACACCTGTTCCTAAAGCATCTAGACAACTGATCCACTCATCTCTCTCCCCTCAATAGCGATTAACTTGTCCTATTGATCACTTTCTCCTCAACAATGGATTTCCTGTCCTATTAATTTTCTTTCTTCCACCCTCTTAAAGTTAATCAATTTGTACCTTTGCTTAATCTTTTGTAAACCGCATAGAACTTCACAGTTATTATTATTATTTATTATTATTATTATTAATGGACAAGATGATGTAATCAGTATTGAATTCAACTGTTTCTTCTAGAGTAGGTCCAAAATACATCCCCAAATATTTTAATTTACGTCCTGCCCACTGCAATCCCATCCTTGTGACGATGTCATAAAGATCAGGAGCATTCAAAGACATGATTTCAGTCTTGGAATGATTGAGTTTATAACCTGATACCTCAGAGTATGCAGCGATGGTACTCAATATGTGTGTAATAGAATCGGAAGTAGCATATAACAGAACATCATCTGCATATGCAGAGACTCTGATTTCATGGGTGTCAAATCGGAGACATGTTAGTGTTATGATGGAGAGCTATAAGAAAAGGCTCCAAAGCGATGTTGAACAGGAGTGGAGACAATGGGAAGCCCTGCCTAGTGCCTCTGGACAGTCGGAAGCTATGAGATAACAAGCCATTGATGTAGATCTTGGTGGAAGGGGCAGAGTATAATACAGAGATTAGTCGTATAAAAGAATCAGGGATGCCAAACCATTTTAAAGAAGCAAACAAGAAAGGCCATTCAACCCTGTCACAGGCCTTTTCTGCATCAGGACTCATGGCCATTAGAGCAGCTGTAATATATGTCTGCCAAAGTTCCTTATGCGATAGAAACCAGATCTGTTTAAAAGACAGTTCTGCTTCTTCACTCTCATCCAAGAAGAGTTCACAAGAGTTAACTTATCATTTCTTATTGTTGCGGTGTGTGTGTGTGTATGCAGAGAAACCTAAGTTTAGATCCGAGCTACCTCACATCCAAACATAGTCTTTCTTCTTAGACTCCTTTTCCTTAGGTCATGTCAGATGACCCTCTAGGACCAATCCAAGCAGAACAGCAAGAATGAATAGCCGTTTCTTGTGCAGAAGCCTTGGAAGGCACCATAGTAGATAAGCACAGAAACACAGATCATAGCATAGTTCATAAATCTTCCAGGTTCACAGGAGCTGGGCATGTATGAATAGGCAGATGTCCTTGACTGGAAACACACAGTTCTTGTAAACACATCCAGAATGCATCAGGTAGCAAAGATGGTTCTTGCAGAAGATGGTTCAGGCTTTCTTGACATGTATGAGGCCTAACCTTAAGTGTGAAGCAGGAATCACCCCTACATAACAACCTCAGCACTATGTGGTTAGTACCAAGGTGGTGCGGGGACAGAGTCAAATCAGAGCTGAGCGTTATGTGGGCACTGGAGATATTCAGAGCCAGTGCCAGCATTGCCAATCTCAGTCAATCGATAAATGGGGAATACAAATAATCTAGCAAAAAAATTTTTTAAGGGTGAACAAAATATCAAAGTACTACAATAGAAAGTCACTCCCCTGTAGAAATGTCAAATATCTTCATAGAAATAGTCATATATTTGCTTCATTCAAACAAAATGTATGACAAAAGTATATGCTCAGAGACTTGAAAAAAAACAAACCCCAAGTAATAGACTTATCTTTTCAAAGGTTCTGAAGTGGCCAGTTTTGATCCTGCACCCTTCAACTTTCTCGAGTCTAAGAAGAGACTGAGCCACCTCTAAAAGTTTATTCAAGTTACCATCTTGGTTCCCTGATGCAGGATCGAAACGGGCCACGTTGGAACCTTTGTAAAGATAAGTTTATTACTTATTGTGTATATGCAAAATAGAAATAAGTTGACTGTGTGATGTAGCAAAGAAAATTGTTTCTCAATACCATTTAAGCATATGCAATGACTGGGTGGAGAGGTGATATTCTTGGGGTTCGCCCCTCCATACATGTGCACCATCTCCTCCCTCCTTTGCCCCTCTTCCCATCAATCCTAAACAGCATTTCTTTTTTTAAATTCAATTTTCTATACCATTCTCCCGGGTGAGCTCAGAATGGTTTACATGAATTTATTCAGGTACTCAAATCATTTTTCCCTGTATGTCCTGGTAGGCTCACAATCTATCACAATGGGGGGGGGGGGGATTAAGTGACTTGCCCAGGGTCACAAAGAGTAGCGTGGGTTCTTCCATCTCTTTTCCCTTCCCCATTCCTTCTATCCCTGTGCACCATCTCCGCCCTCTCTCTCTCCTTCCTGTGTTCTGACATCTGTCTTCCCTCTGCCCATGGTCTGGCATCTTTATTCTCTTCTTCCCACAGTTTGACATCTCTATGCCTTCCTTCCTTTCCCTCCTTCCCCTACTGTGGTCTGGCATTTCTCTCCTCCTTCCCTCCCCATTCTTGTGGTCTGACATCTCATTTCTTCCATCCCCCTTCCCCTGATCTGGTATCACTCTCTTCTCCTTCCTGCAGTCTGACATATCTCTCTCACCTTCTTCCCTTCCCTCCTGCTGTGCTATGCCATATTTCTCTCCTCTCTCCCTCCTTCTTCCCCTTCCAGTGGTCAGACATCTCTATATCTCTCTTCTCTCCTCACAGTCTAGCATATCTCTCTCTCCTCTCATCCCCTTCCATTCCTTCTCTACATCTTCCCCCTCCTGTGATCTGGTATTACTGTCCTTCCCTTCACTTCTTTCTTCCTACAGAGGTCTGGCATCTTCTAACCCTTTCCTCCCCATCTCCACAATCCATCATCTTTGTAGTACCCTCTCCATCCCCCCTGGCAGAATCTGGTGCTTTTTCACCTTTTTTATTTCCAGCACTGCACTCTTTGCGCAGTAGGCAGCATGAGTGAAGTAAACACATTGCCTTCAGCGACCCTGGAAGCCTTCCCTTTGCTATAGCTTCCTACAGGAAGCTGTAGCAAAGGGAAAGTTTCCTGGACCAATGAAGGCAGCATGTTTACTTCACTCAGGGTGCCTGTAGCCCAAAGAGTGCAGCACTAGGAGAAAAAGGGCTAAAAAAGTTGGATTCCGCCAGGGGAGGGGGGAGGAATAAAATTCTGGATAGGCTCCAGAGGTTTCATAGGGCTGCCATCGGCTCATGGGCCTTGCAATGAAGGCCATTGTCCTAGCATCATCTTATCCCACCTCTTTTCCAATCTGTGTTCCCTCCTGTTCTCCCTTGGGTCCATCTCTCATTCTCTCTTCCCATGGTCCAACCTCTCTCCTCTTTTCTGTTGTTGTTCTTCCTCCCCCCTTGATATGGAACAATGGCAGGGAGGGGAAAACTCCCTGGTTAAGCTGGTTCTTAACTTCCCCCACCCACAACCTTCCCCATTCTACTTAAGAAGCTGGTTCTTAGCCTGGCATATCCTCTCCTTTCTAACCATGCCGGTCTGACGTCATCCTCACCTTCAGTCTTGCAGACACATCCATTTGTTGCGGGGGACCGCCAGCTGCAGCAACAATTCTCAATTACCACATATGGCCCCTCTTTGTGTTTTCCTTCTGCCATGGTCAGTGCCCAATGATGCAACGTCCTGGTTCTGCCTGGTTGAACTGTGGTAAAATGAAAGCACAGAGAGGGACCGCAAGTAGTGGTTGAGAATCTTTGCCAAGGACAGCAGTCCCCTGTAACAAAAATGGATATGTCTGCAAGACCAGGAGAGGAAGACATCAAACCAGCACAATTTGAAGGAGGTGGACATGCTAACCCACTAGAGGCTGCTCAGAGCCTTGGGGCCCAGGGCAGTTGCCCTGTCTGCCCCCCGCCCATGCCGACTCTGGTCTCAGCTATCTCTCATTTGATTGCTGGAGTTCCCAGAAGCCATTTTGATGCAGGAGCCAGTATGAATATAAGTATATAGATGAGCCGATGAGGAAGCACAGCGGTGGAAAACTCTATTAAATTGTTGTACTTTGTGTACTTTAGAGCACTGTTCTTCAGCCGCCGGTCCGCGGACCGATGCCAGTCCGCAGAAAATTTCTGCCGGTCCGCGTAGGCCCGGCGAGATCAAGTCGGCAGTTAAATTTCCTGCTGACTGCGGTTCCTCCCGATTGCGGTTCCTCCCAGCCTCAGGCGATCAAGACAGGCTGCCGACGTCGGGGCCTTCTCTCTGTGAGTCTCGCCTGTTAGGAAACAGGAAGTTGAAACAAAATAGGCTGGACTCAGAGAGTGAAGGTCCCGACGTTGGCAGCCTGTCTTGATCGCCACCCCTGCCGAGTTACTGAAGAGGGCTGCGGGGAAGTTGCAACTGGAACGGAGAGAGCTGCAGATACAGGTGCAGGTGGAGGGAGGGAGATGGTCAGCCTGTGCGAGCAAGATTCTGGGGAGCCTTCACAGTGGCTGTCTCCCCTCCCACCAGCTCTCCTACTTGCCAGGGCAGTGATTTACAGGCAACTTCCTGCAGGCAAGTACTGAGAGCTGCTGGAAGGGGAGGAAGCCACTTTAGGAGGCTGAAAAGCTGCTGGATAAAGGGAGAGCTGTTACTGGACTTGGAGGGAGTTAGAAGGAGAGATGCTGCTGGGAGGGGAGGAGGGAAAGGGATGGGAAGAGAGTTAATGTTGGATAGAGGGAGGAGGGAAGGGAGAAGAAGGAGAGATGCTGCTTGGAGGGGAGGAAGGAAAGGGATGGGAAGAGAGTTAATGTTGGATAGAGGGATGAGGGAAGGGAGAAGGAAAAAAGGAAGGAGGGAAGGGAGAAAGAAAAAAGGAAGGAAACAGCTGGCAGGGAGATTACAGGAGGGGAAGGGGTCAGGGTGGAATGGAGAGATCAGATGAGGGAAAAGGGAGAGAGAGGAATGAGAAAGTAGAGAGACATTGATGCTGGAAAGGGGGTCAGCAGAGAAATGAGAGAGGGATAAAGATGCTAGATCTGGTGTAGGAGATATAAAAATGAAGAAGGCAGTGAAGCTGGAATGAATGATGTAAAAAGGAGAGAGGAGGCACAGACTGGATGGACAGGGGAATGGGGCATAGAAGGAAGTCAGATACATATGGAAGGGGGAGAGGGCAGACATTGGATGGAACGCGCAGATGCTGGATTGAAGAGACAGGGCAGATACTGGAAGGAAAAGAGTGAAAAGAAGATGAAAGCAGAAACCAGAGACAACAAAAGGTAGAAAAAAATAATTTTATTTCTGTTTTGTCATTAGAATATATCAGATTTGAAATATATATCCTGCTTGAGATTTAACTGGGGACTGCAGTATTCTGTTAGCATGATATTTCTATGTAGCATTCTATAATACCTTGGCTTGTTCAGTTTTCTTGATAGTAGAGGGGATATATGTGAAGGGGCGGGGAGACAGGGGTTTTGTTGGTCCATGCTCTGTATATTTGTATTTATAAAATCACAATTGTTCAGAATATTGTTTATTTTTATACTTTAGTAAAATACGTTCAATATAAAATCATAACTGTGGCTTGTGCAGATGGGATCAGATGGTTTGCGGGGACCGAGCTCGCGGAGATAGGGCGTAAACGGGGTTTTTAAATTTTAGTCCTAGTAGTTTGCCGGTCCACAAAATAATTCTTTTATTTCTGCCCGTAAACGGGTGTAAAAAGGTTGAAAAACACTGCTTTAGAGAGCCACTTCTGAAGGCTCTTTAAATATAAATTGTTTAAATTTGATTGAAGCTTATGAAGTTGGAATGAGATGAACGGCATTACTGAACCTAAAAGAACTGTTTTTGAGTAAAAGGATTGGTTTGATGTTTAATAGTAATATGCACCTTATTTCAGAGCCTTAAAGAAATTTAGTTTCAACCAGTTTAAATGAAAGATGGAAGCAAGGCAGAAAGTGAAGGAGAGAAAAACAGTCAATGGCTAAGAAGGCACTAGAAACATAGTTAAAAGCACAGAAAAATAAAGTCACCAGACAACAAAGGTAGGGAAAATTATTTTTTTTTTTCAATATAGTGATTGAAATGTGTCAGAGCTTGGGGGAGACTGTGGTTGGGGTACTCAGTTGATATTTGTTAGACTTAGGGGGTACTTAGCATGAAGTAGTTGAGAAACACTGCTGTAGGCAATCAGCCGGCGCCAGCGCTTCTTCTTCTCTCCAGCCCTCTTCCCTGCTGGCACCCCCTACTGGCATCTCAGGGCCTGTCTGGAGGGTTTCTGCGCAAGCACGGATGTCGACAGAATGATGTCACATGTGCGTGTGATGTCATCAAGGCAACATCCACGCACTTCTGGGTCCCTCGAACCTTTAGTGTGCCCCAGCTTGAGAAAGTTTGAGAGACACTGTTATAGAGTAATGTCATTTGCATGCCTAGCTTCTATTAGTTGGGTGCCAAGATTTACACCAGCTTTTGGCAGGTATAAGTGTCTTGCCCAAAGTTAAGCATGAGATCTGCCCTTAGCAAGTATTTCATAAAGGGCACTCTGTGTCAAGAACCCTTTGCAGAATACCTGTTTAACACCAATCTTCCTGGTGTCTATCTTTGGGTACTATCTTCTGAATTCAGCCCATAGAGTAGCATTTTAGAAAAGATGTACAAATTACTATTGAGACATCCAGGCTGAGACATCTTAAGTTCCATTAGTATGTTAGAACAGGACTATACACCATACCATACCATACAGTTTCTTTTATACCGCACGTTTCAACTGGGCATCAGAGCGGTTTACAATAAGAGTGATGAGATTTACAGTAAGATTGATAGGGTTTGCAATAAGATGGAAGAAATTCACAATAGCATGTGTTAGATTCCCGACAAGAGCCTTACTGAGGGCGTGAACACCAGTCAAGATAATATAGGCAGATTAAGGCTGTAGTTATGTGTTTGGGGAGAAGAGGAGTCTTTAGCCTCTTCCTGAAGATATAGTATGATCTCTTACATGAAGCGGGATGTTGTTCCAAGTCTTGGGTCCTTGGTAATTGAATGTGGATTCATCATCATCTTGATGCTCCCGCTAATAAAAGGCAATCTATGAATTACTAAATATATAAAGTAATTGATATCAGCTGCATAGTAGGGAAGTTGAGCCCCGCCACTAGAAGAGAAGCGGATGCTATAGAGAAGTCAGTGACTTGGTTATCCCAAGTCCAATGGCACAAAAAAATGAGAGAAGTCTGTGACAGCAGAATGGTGTTGATAGGGATCCCAATCCCAGTGGGCATGAGAAAAGCTGCTGACAGATGAAGAAAAGAAGGTTCGCTGCCACAAAATGAGAAGGTGCTCACCCCATGGTAAATGAAAAGAAAGGCCATAGCCACACTCCAAAATGTAGATGCCTGTATCTTGAGACCCGTCTTGAACTTTTTGAAGCATTATAGAAAATGATAAATAGTAGTAGTAGAACAGTCATTGAAATGGTGAAAAACTCAGTTCACCTCACATGTTACAGAAAAAAAATATCTGAGGGTTTAGTTTTAATAGTGCAATCTGCATCTCCTGCGGGACAGGAAACTTCAACCATGATGAAAGTTGTGGTTGAATCAGCAGAGCATTAGAATGTTTATACGTAGAACTGATCTTCATAGTTTTGCATCCAAATTTGTCAAATCAACAGAAACAACTTGATTTACTGTAGGTTCTTTACAGCTACAGTATTTATCCAATCCATTTATGTTTATGTTTTATGCAAGTGTTATCATATTTCTCCTTGAACTCTGTTTATTCCCATGAATGAGGGCTCAGTTCAAAGAGCAAATGGGAAGGAATTCCACAGAGATAGAGCGGAATAGAAAAATGCAGAATGATTAGAAGGATCCAGATAAACACGGGGGAAAAAAATGAAAGGGAGAGAATCAGCTCAAGAGTGGGAACAAAGATGATAGAATAGCCTATTAAGAGTGAACAAGGAGGATAGAAAGGGGAGCATGAGTACAAGACTTTATATGTTACCCTCTCCTAAAGTCACTTCATTGGCTTCCCATCCGTTTCCAAATACAATTCAGACTCCTCTTACTGACCTATAAATGCACTTACTCAGCTGCCCCTCACTATCTCTCTTCACTTATCTCCCCCCTTTGATTCCTCTCCCCCCTCCTTCCCTGTGAGCTCCACTCAGCTGGTATGCCCCTCCTATCTGTGCTCTTCTCTTCAACTGCCAACTCCAGACTCCGTCCCTTCTACCTTGCTGTGCCATATGCTTGGAAGAAGTTGCCCAAATCCCTATGGCTGGCTCCGTCTCTGGCAGTGTTCAAGGCCAAGTTAAAAGCATAACTGTTCGAGAGTGCTTTCAGATCTTAACTCCTCTCACCTTGGGCTCTGCATCCCTGACCCTATGTGTCATGCCTGTTTGGCCAAGTTAGATTGTAATCTCTTCTGAGCAGGAACCATCTATAAGTGTTATATAAGTGATAAATAGTAGCAGCCGTAGAAGTAGTAGTATAGGTCCATTTGAGGATTGTAAACTGGGATTGGAACTGAATATGATATTTATTTAGTTTAATAATTTACACACCACCCAAAAATCTAGGTGGTTCACAAAACATACATAATGAGGAAGGAAGAGTAGGAGAGAGAGGCGTGTACAGGTGCGAACAGGTGAAGATTTGAAGTCCTCCATGATACTGGAGGTGAAGGTAGACCCCCCTGAAATCCCCAGAATAATAGAAATAGGCCAACACTGTCTTTAAAGGCCTAAGATGGCTGAGAATACACTTACTTAAGCTGTCAGCTTTTGCACAATTTATTCTTGCTGAGATAAGCAAGTCATGTGAAATATAATGCTGAGATAGCAAGTCAAGTGAAATTTATCCTTCCACCTAGAAGCTATCATGGCCATCTGTTGGAGTCCCATAAAAATAAGGAAGCAAAAGTAGGAGGATTACTACATACCATTAACCAAGAATATAAAAATATATGTTATACAAGCAAGTCCTGGAATGGGCGGATTCTTACCGGACCCATTGCTCAAAATTGATTATTTTGATATATTAAAATGACATTTGACGGGAAAAAGGTAGCAGTTTTAGTAAATGGGCGTTACGCACAGTATAACTAAAGAAAAGTAAAATTGTTAACCAATTAAGAAACTGATAAGTGAAAATAACCAATAGAAACTAAAAATGTAATATATACCAATGTGGTCTCAGGCTGTCAAAAATATATAAAAGGACAGTCTCTTGAGGTCTGAATCAGGACAGACACCAAAGTTTACTCAAGCACTTGATGTATATTATCTGTCGGCTCCATATGCTGAAAGACTTGTTCTTGAAACCTGTTATTGTTTATTAATAATATATATATATTACTTATACCAGCATATTGAGTGTCGTGAGGCCAGTTATTGAGGGCCCAAACAGGGGGCTTCTCAATAATAAAAATAAACATTTAAAAACAGAAGAATATATATAAAAGGAATAGTGGTCTTGTGAATTGATTGAAATCTTTTAAAAGAGGTCTGATGAAGCCCAATGAAAACTACAATAGTCCAGGCAAGATATCACAAGTACATGGAGTACAGTTAGATGTGCAGGCTTATCTAAGAGACTATAAACATATCTAAAAGACTGTAAACAGACCAAAATTGCTGGATGTCAAATAATTGGCACTTTAATACAGTTGAGATGTGAAAGATCAAACAGGAGTTGCAGAGCTAATAAAATCCTGAGGTAATGAACTAGAGCAATAGGGGATGTAATAATATAGGCACAATGGATGGACATAAGAGGTGGTTGGTTATCCAAGTAGCATCCATTTTAGATAGATTTAAAAACACACGATTTGCCTGCCTCGAGAAGGAGACTTTGTTCAATCTTGTAATGGAGAGAGGTCTGGTATATGGGAATCAGTGTAATGAACCAGAAGAATGCCATTGGTGTACTAATGTGTACTGATGCCAGAAACCTAGACTAAGGTTGCGAACAGACTGAGAAAAACTTTGAAAAACAGAAGTGAAAGGATAGAATCCTGTGGAACCCCACAAGTTAAAGAATGAATAGATGAAGTGGATCACCAAATAATGACCTTAAATGTTCTGTCATGAAGAAAAGATGTAAATGAATTCAAAACACATCCATTAGTTTTTGGCCTAAGCCTAAGCCTAAAGCCCAACCTATGCAGATGGAGAACATGTGACTGCTCAACAAATTCTCTTGAATTTCTGTTGAAAGATTTCTTCTGTTGAAAGACTAGATTCTCTAGGAGTTTTGATAGATATGGTACATTAGATATATGTCCAAGTGCAAATAGATGGATCAGAATTGGTCTTCTTTAACAAAGGGTTAACATGAGCTTGTTTCCAGGCACCTGGAAAAGAACCAGATGAAAGACTTCTTGATGATTCACAGAATGAAAGGAAGTAGTCCAAGTTCAGGAATGCTGATTCTGGAGAAGGGAACAGATTCAATTAAGTATGTTATAACTCTTGAGGAGGAACTGACCCTTTGTGAGGGAGAAAGAAGTGGCATGGTTAAAAGAAGGCAAGGGAGAGAAGACGGAACTGAGAATGTGCAAATCTGGAACTCAGTAAAGACCATTGGTGATGGCTGAAGTGTATGATCTGAGGGTAAACTGAATTCCAAGGATGAGACCTTAGATTTAAAAAATAAAAAACATGTCTGGTCTTCAGCCACTGAAAAGGCAGTAGAATTTATCTGGATACTGCCAAGACAGCATAGAAGTATTTTCAGTGACATTATATCCCTATTCCCTTTCCATTTTGGTTGCAGCCATTTGGACCAATTTTGAGTTAATCATAGAACAGAAATGAAATTTCACAATTATTAAGCAGGCAAAAATATGTGCGCCACAAGTATGAAAAATATAAAACAGTGAGAGGCAAATACAGTAGGCCACATCTAAAAAGTGGCCTAAGTCGGCACTTGGATGAACATTTCTTAAAAACATCCAAGCGCTGATAATGAAACCAGGTTTAGGACGTATTTCTAAACGACCTAGGCCTTCATAGTGCCGCTCAATGTCCAAAGCTAAACGGGGCATTTCGGGAGGCATGTCGAGGGCAGGAGTTGGGCGGGACGTGGACCGGCTTAGACTTAGTCGTACAGCATGTATAACCGAAAGTTTAACAACATAGCCTAGACGGAACTTGGACGTTGTGACTTAGACCATGTAAAACATGGTCTAAGTCACAAAAACCCACCTAAACTCACCAGATAAGCACTGAACACACATAACACGGACCCCCACACACTACCCCTGTGATCACCAACCCCCCCCAAAAAAAATTTTATTCACAACTTTAAATTTTGGCCTCCAGACCATTATCACCTGGCCGCCTGGCATAGGAAAGCCTAGTCGTCCAGCCCAGAGGCAGCTTAAGCCATCTTGGGGGTGGGTTAGGGACCCATAGAGAGGAAGACCCATGCCCATAAGCCCCTGTAATCACTGCATTGATACAGAAACATGTGCACTGCCCTATACACCCCCAAAACCCTGTTTTACTGGCATATAAGTGGCTCCTGCAGCCATAAGGGCTATTGGGGTGGTAGATAAGTGGGTCTAGGGGATTCTGGAGGTGGTTATGGGGGCTCACTGTAACCTATAAGGGAGCTGTGAAGTTCACAGCAGTGCCCTGTAAGGTTCCCCACTGTTTAGGTGGCATGTCTGGGTGTGCAATCCATCACTTTGCAGACCCCTCCCACGTCCCCTCCCACGTCCAACAGGGCTTGTTCTAGGCGTTTTGGACTTGGATGGAAAGTTGGACGGAAATGTGGTATAAAGATAGACGATTTAGAGGCTTGGACGATCAGATCGGCAGGACGTATAATTAGACGATTTTTGAAAGTAAAAAATGTTGGACGTATCTTTCGAAAATGTGTCTTAGGCTCTTTTTAACTTTGGACGACTTGCAAGATGGACGTAAACAGACTTAGACGTCCCTTTCAATTAGCCCCTCCACAGCTTCACAGTAAAGACAACACCATTACTTGTGATCAAATTCATGGTTAAAAAAGACACACAAAAAAGCTTGAAAATGTTTATTTAAGGCTATTGTTTAATATTCTGAAAGCTTTAGCATTTTCGTAATAAATATTTCAGTAGGGTACTTCAATTTTCAAGAAAGTTTGACAGCCCAGCCCCTTGAAATCATTGATAGAGTCATTATGAGATTGGAATCATTTATATATACAGGTCAGTTTTATAGAAAATTAATTTCACTGTTAAGCATAAAAAGATTCTTTTTTTAGCTCTAAGTATATGGCAAGTCTGAGGACTTTACATGCTTATAATTTATTCCTTTAACTTTAGATGTCCTTTTGGGAAAACATTCCAAGTTCAATCCTTTGGCAATGCACTACAGGTGAATTCATTTCTCTTGCATGCAAAGTGATACTGTAGGGTCCTATGGTACACCTGCTGTAATTCTTTTGAATGTAATTTTGAAGTGGTCAGGTAGATGGCAGCATCCTTAAAAATTCTTCCATTTCTGGAAGGTTCCTTCAAAACAAAGACAGTGACAGTTGCCTAAGTAATTATTTATACAGAAAACATATTTCAGATTTATCACTATGCACAATGATCTTTTGAGTCTGTATATTAAATGCCCTCATCCTTAACTGTCCTTTCACATTAAAAACATAGCTTGGATGTAAGCATATTATTCCCTTTTTACTAAGAGAAATCATTATTTTTTTTCACACTTCAACCTGCTTTATTTGGAAGCTGATGGAGTACACATCAATATTACACAATGGCGTAGTAAGGAAGAGGGCGGGGCAGACTGCCCAGGTGCCATCTTGGTAGGGGCACTGGCACCTCTCTGCCCCTCCTCCATGCCATGATCGCACCCTCCATTCCCCCATCCCTGTACCTTTTTAAATCTTCGCCAGCGTGAGCAACTTCTCAGGCCTGCTGCTCACACTGGCCTGGCTCCCCTCTGAAATCACTTCCGGATCGCAGGGCCAGGAAGTGACATCAGAGGGAAAGCCAGCGCTAGTGTGAGCATCAGGCCAGAGAAGCTGCTTGTGCTGGTAAAGATTTAACAAGGTACAGGGGGAAGGGATGGCGTAAGTGTGGCATGGGGGGCATGGAAGGAGCAGAAAGATATGGAAGGAGGTGGTAGGCATACAATCACCCTAGGTGCCTCCTACCCTTTCTACACCACTGATATTACGGGGCCCTTTTACTAAGATGCATTAGGCACTAACACATCTAACACAGCAAGAATGGCCTAATGTGGTATGTGCTAAAGCAGGGGTTCTCAAACCAGTTTTTGGGACAAACCTAGCTAGTAAGATTTTCAGAATACCTATAATTAGGGTTACCACACATTCAGATTTACCTGCACATTTCCTCTTTATAGAGGGCATGTCAGGGCATCCGGACAGATTCTCAAAATCCAGCACTATGTCCGGGTTTGGAAAGCAGATTGCATCGGGAGGGGCATCTGCGCATGTGCAGGGGCATCCGCGCATGTGCAGGGGCATCCGCGCAGTGCCCTCCCAACCAAGACGAGCAGACTGAGGGGGGATGGGGCTAGGGGCGATGCTGTGGCATAGCAAGGGCGTAACAGTACATGGATGGGTGGCACTGGGCAGGCCTTGGGCGGGTTTACAGGTCCGGATTTTACATACATAAAATCTGGTAACCTTACCTATAATGAATATGCATGAGACAAATTTTCATTGAATGGAGGTGGTGGATGCAAATTTATTTCATGCATATTCATTGAAAACCTGATTGACTAGATATGTCCTGAGGACTGGGTTAAGAACTCCTGCACTAAAGCATTCTGATAGTTTTGCCATGTTTGTACTTTTCATGAGGGGGCATGTTGGGGGCAGAGAATGGACAACCCTATGCTAACAGGTTATGGTTGGATTCTGCAACTGGCACCGGTATTGGCCGGCGCCTCCAAAACCAGCACCAGTCGCATGTCAATCATGCACCAGCGCTGGTTGCAGAATCGCAGCCATGTGTAAAGTAGACACTGAAAATGTAGGCCAGGGTTTTACTGATCTACATTTCCAGGGCCTACTTTACACGAGAATCATGTCCACAAGGGCTCCTACCAGAGCCCATGGTCACTTCCGGCGCAAGCCTCATCCACTTTGACTGTTGACGCTGATAGTCGCTTCTGTAGATGGGACATCAGCAGCCTATTCTGCAGGTGCCTACATTTTTAAAAATGAGTTTTTAATTGGTTTTAATTGACACGGTCAATTACCGCGTCATTTGTCGCCAATTAAACCAATTAAGTTAGGTGGCGGTAGGACACCTACTGCCGCCCAATTTTCAGCACCCTTACGAGAACCAGGGCCTTAGTACATCTATATTTCCATATGCTAACTGGTTAGCACACAGAAAAACACTGGAGCCCCTACAATATACAAAATATGTGGCAATCAGTGCTCCCATGGTAATTTAGAAAGGCAACATTAGTGCACAGACATAAATGAAATAAATACAAAATCAGAATATTTTACAGCTGCAGTAAAAATGACCTTAGAGCATGGAAAAGGCATAAGAGCACACTAAGGCCAGATTTTTCCTCATCTTTATGAAATGAACTATCTATGAGTTAAACAACCATTTAATAATTACTAAACAGTGATCTAACTGGAATGATAGATTTTATGACTGTGGTGAAACAAATTTGATTTATTAATTTCCTAGTACAAATGTTCTGTGTATTAGTAGTATTTTCAAAATTTGCAGAGCAATCTTTGGCCCTCTTTGACTAAGTCTCGGTAAACATTTCTACCATGGCTCGGGGTGTTAAATGCTCTGACGCTCATAAGAATTCTACGAGGGTCAGAACAATGTCGGAGCATATAGCGCACCAGGCTGCAATTGAAACCTCTACTGCGGGTTAGTAAAAGGGGGAGGGATTAGTTTTTAAAAGACAGAAGTATGCAATGGCATCCTGATGTCTTTTAAGTAGGTAATTTGCAGTAAATAGAAATATACGGTAATCTAGGATTATATACATTCTTTGATAGTAAAATAAGGGAATGAAAAATATCTATAATACCGAAAATTGAAGCTTATGAAGAACTACTGTTCGTCTCATTCTCACAATACATTTACCTTTGGGTAACTTTGGTGTTAATTAACCAATCTATTAATTATTTGACATCAATAGTATCTAGACCAGTGTTTCTCAACTTGGTCCTGGAGTACCCCCTTGCCAGTCAGGTTTTCAAGATATCCACGATGAATATGCATGAAAGATATATGCATATAATGGAGGCAGTGTATGCAAATCAAGTTTATGCAAATTCAATGTGGATATCCTGAAAACCTGACTGGCAAGGGGGTACTCCAGGACCGAGTTGAGAAACACTGATCTAGATCTTTGTTGATATTATTGGTAAAACTGCCAACAACTTGTTGTTTGGCTAATTCATTAGCAGCACTGATTTCTTCTGGGAAACTTCAGAAAGCAAAAATTCTAGAATTGCTTCCTGCCTCTCAGATGTCCCTTATTTTTGGGATAGGCTAAATATTTCTGGATAAGTTTCCATGGGGACCTTTTGAAAAGCTGTGGTAAGCAAGCATCAGTGCTTACTATGGGGGTGCGCTAAGGTATCCACGGTAATTTGTGGATGTACACACACTATTTACATGCTATAAATTAAAATTTACCACCCCACGCCCCCTTTTACAAAAGCAAAGAGGTTTATAGCACCAGCTGGCATGTTGAATGATCTGCGCTGCTCTGATAGTCATAGAGTTCCTATGAGCATCGGAGTAGTGCAGAGTACTCAGTGCGCCAGCTGGTACTGAAAAACTTTTCTGCGCTTTTGTAAAAAATGGGAGGTTTTTTTTTAGCACTGGAGGGGTAGGTCTGGAGGCATGGAGCAGTATTTCTCAACTCGGTCCTGGAGTACTCCCTTGCCAGTCAGGATTTCAGGATATTCACATTGAATTTGCATAAACTTGTTTTGCATACATTGCCTCCATTATATGCAAATTTGTTTCATGCATATTTATTGTGGATATATTGAAAACCTGACTGGCAAGGGGGTACTCCAGGATTGAGTTGAGAAACACTGGCATAGAGTGAGCATGTTCTACCGTAATCAGTTAGCACATGGGCATTGCTACACACTAACTGATTAGTGCTGGCTTAACACATGAGTTCCAACTGCCTACAAAATAGGAGCTGGTAAGGACTCACACACTGATGGGAAAATTAGTGCATGGCTATTAATATGAAAAAGAGGAAAATCGGCCATTTTACCCCAGCAGTAAAAATGTTCTTAGTATATTGGAATGACCTACATAAGGCACTTTAAAGCCACTTTTTATCACTGTTTGCTAAAAGAGCCCCTATATCATAGGCATCAGAATGGGGGTGGGATGCACAGGAGCCATGGCCAACCTAAAAATTCCAGGAGGTAACGGGGCCGACGGTGTATCTACACAGGTGGCACTCTCCTGGGGGTGGCATCTTGCTGCTGGCCAGCATACTGCTGGTCAGCTCTCTCTGCCGCAAACCTTCCCCGACATCTACTCCTCCTTCTCCCCCCCCACCCCCCCCACACACATACCTCCACCATGTGTCTACTTTACATTTCTTGTAAATATTGCCGGGCAGAGGAACCGACTTCTCAACATTACCCTGCCACCGGCCGGCATCTTCTCTCCACTGCCTGCCCCAGCAGAAACTGAAAGTTGTCAGAGAGGGTGGGGTGCAGGGGAGAGAAGATGCCGACTGGCTTCAGGGCAGCATTGAGAAATCAGTTCCTCTGTCCGGCAACATTTACAAGAAATGTAAAGTAGATGCATGGGGAGGGGGAGGAGGAGATGTTTGGAAAAGGTTCATGGCAAAGAAAGCCTGCCAGCATGTACGCTAGCCGGCAGCATGATGCTGTGTCCTCCAGAGCGCTACCTGGTGCTGCCAGATTTGGGGAAGTGGTAGAAGGTAAAGAAGAAGTGACATAGAACTTGGGAGAGGGCATGGGGGAGGGAGAGATGCTGGATTCAAATGAGGGAAGGAGGATAAGGGGTAAGGGGAGGAGGGAAAGGTCAGATTTGTGAGGAACAGGGAGAGATGAACTTGGAGATGGCAGAGGGGGTAGAAGGATCACAGAGAAAGATGGCTGAGGAAGGTAGAAGGAGTACAGTGAGAGACGGATTTGGAGGAAGACAGAGGGAGCAAGAGAGGGAGAGAAGGACATGGAGGAAAGCTGGGGGTTGGGTCAGGGATAGAAAGTAGGAGTGAAAGGGAGGGAGACATGGATTTGGGTGGGCAAAAGGGGAGAGGGAGAGATGTATTTGGTGGAGAGAGCAAAATGTGGATAGGGAAGGAGATTCAGGAGAGGGGCAGAAAGGGGAGGAAAGATGGACTACTCAGGGAGAGCAGAGGAAGAAGAGGAGAGAGAGACAGGAAAAGGCAGAGGGGATATGGACTAGGGACGAAAGGGGGAGGGAGGAGAGATATCAGCCTTGGGAAGAGTGAGTGGAAGGACAGAAAGGTGAGATGTAGGACTTGTGGGAGAGAGAGAGGAAGGAAATGCTGGGTTACAAGGGTGGAGTAAGCAAAAAGAAGGGGAGATGCTAGAAATGGTGGATCCATGTAGTCGAATTGTCAAGGAGATGAATGAGCAGAATGAGTATACGAGGATAGAAATGTGTTAATGGAAAGCAGATAAAAGGGAATAGGAGGATGAGAAATGTGAAAGCTGAGGGGTGAGAGGAAATAGAAAATTGATTAGATAAAAAGTGAAAAGAAATAAAGCAATGTTCCCTCTAAGCTGTGTGGCCGCACATCTTTTGGTAGGAGGCCACATAGCCAGCACACCAGGACCTCTGGCTATACTCTGCTGCTTTGGCTTTGTGAAGAAATAAATGCAACTGGAAGGAAGGAGGATAAGGCCTACTTGGATATCTTGTAGCCAACCAGAACACAGGTACACACCTCTGGAAGCGGGCATGAACTTAGGACAAGGGAGGGAGGGTAGAGAGGCACGTTGGGTCACAGAAGGGAGGGATGGAGGGAGAGGGGTGTATTGGGACACAGAAGGGAGGGGAAGGGCACATTGAGACAAGGAAGGGAGTGTGAACTTGGGACAAAGGATGGAAGGAGGGAGGAGGCATGAACTTAGGACAGGGGAGGGAGGAAGGGGCATGACCTTGAGACATAGGATGGAAGGATGGAGGGGGGGAAAGAGATGCTGAGGTGGGGGAGGGAATAAAAAGGGAGAATTGTTGAGCATAAGTGTGAGAGGAAAAGAGATGGTGTACACGGGGAAAGGAAGAAACAGGAGAATTGTTGGGCATAGGGAGGGAAAGAATTGAGGTGGTGGAAGAGTGAGGAGAGAAAGATGAGAGAGAAAAATGTTGGATGTGGTGGTGGAGAGGGAACAGTGGGACAGATGGAAAGGGAGGAATGTTGGACATGATGGTGAAGGGAATTGAGGAAGAGATGTGGCATGGTGCTGGAGAGGGGTTGCAAAAACTTTACCACGCGCTGAAGCCACTTTTAGTGCGGCTATAAAATGGCTGCATTTCTCACATTTTATTTGCATTTCTCATATGCCAAGTGGTAAGGACTCATGCTCTTTCCATGCTCTAATCGGTTATTACACAGTGATGGGAGTTGCGTTAACCAATTAGCACTGCCACCAAATATGCCCCATGCCAAAAAATAAAACCCAATTTATAAGAACATAAGAATAGCCTTACTAGGTCAGACCAATGGTCCATCAAGCCCAGTAGCCCGTTCTCACAGTGGCCAATCCAGGTCGCTAGTATCTGGCCAAAACCCAATGAGTATCAACATTCCATGCTACCGATCCAGGGCAAGCAGAGGCTTCCCCCATGTCTTAATAACAGACTATGGACTTTTCCTCCAGGAATTTGTCCAAACCTTTCTTAAAACCAGCTACGCTATCCGCTTTTACCACAACCTCTGGCAATGCGTTCCAGATTTGCAGCCTTATTCTTTTTGGTGCTCTGGTGCAGGAAAATGCATCAGTGCACTGACCACTGCATTGAAGTTTATAATTAGCACCCCCATTTCTCTAAGCTAAAGCTCTTCAGCGGTTATAAAGCAGTATCTAAAGTTTATGTGCATTGACACTGCTTTGAAATACTGCATGGGCAATACAGTGAAATTTCAGTGGTTCCTATGTATGAATAGACTAAATAAATAGCATCTCTTGATAAGTTTGCTATCTGGACTGATCAAGAATTCAACTATTCAAAGGTGGATATGTTGGCTCTTTGAAAGGATAGTACTTTTTTAAACATTTTAACAAATATCATACATATTTGTTTATATCCCTTTTTTAAATCATATCTCTTAAGATTAAGTAGCTAATAATTTCACCAGTCTCATCACTCACTGATATTATTTTATATTATCTGGAATCGGTATTGGTTAAAAGTAGTCTTCCATTTAAGTACCAGATGATCAAAAGAGCTGAGAAAAGAAATATATTAGTTTTCTCTCTCCAATTTCCCAAGGTTTCTCAAATGTGCCCAACAAGGATCATTTCCATAGCTGAGAGGTTGCTATAGTTTCCTTAAATTCTGCAGTAAGATGTATTCCCTGCAATTGGTACTAAAAACGTGTGTCATAATAGCATTTTAGAAATGTAAACACCTGTCAGCTATGCCCTGAACTAAGACCACAAACTCTTCTTACTTGGGTCAGGAAATAGGGAGAAGAATGATTATCTTTTAAACCATATAGCACATACTTACAGCTCTCGTCCTTCTGAGCTTAATAACCATTCCACAAATCTTTTGACAGCTTGATTTTGCAAGTAAATACTGAGATCACTGGTGAAGGTGCCATCTGCATGTCTTTCAAGTTCAGCATGACGTCTTGAAATTCTGCTCAAAGAAATGTAAAAATAGATTTTAACTCTAGAAAAGGCAGCTACTGGTCATATTCTGTCTACAATCAGACCTGCTCTCATAATTACGAGTTGTTGGTTTTTTTTCAAAGAAATGTGTAAAAACAAACCCCCTCAATTTGTTTGAATATATTGTTGCACTTATTGTAATTTGAAAATAAATAAAGAATTGAAAAAAAACCCCAACAAACCCCCTCTTTTTCTAAGCCCAATAGCGTGGGCCAATGCATAAAATGCTTCACTGCCCATAGGGATTGAATGGGCATCAGAGCATTTGCCACACAGTACACACTCCCGTGGCTTAGTTCATAGGCAGTGGAATGCTGTTTTGTTTGGCCGGAATCCTGCGGCACAGCCTGTCACCAGTTCTCGACTCTACCTTCTACCTCCTCCCAGCGTTGCACTTTAAATCTTCAGGGCAGCTGCCATGTAGCGTCAACAAGCAGGCCTGCCCCTAGAAGTAGAATGAAGGGTTCCAGTAATGTTCCCTCTAATTTTTCATAGGGGATGTGTGCGCAAAAAATTTCATCTGTGCGCATTTTAAAGAAAAACTAAATTTGTGTGCGCTATAAAAGTGATTGCCAGAGGGCCCAGAGTTCAGTTATGGGCATTTATGGGCAGGTCTTTGAGTTTAGTCTGAATTAACGAAAACACAATGTAATTTTAGTTACACTTTATGTTAGTTACACTTTATGTAACATAAAGTCTCATTTCAATAAACATAAACCGCTTAGAACCTAACTGATGTAGCGGTATATAAGAAATAAATTACATTACATTACATTACATAAATTATATTTCATTGAAATGTTTCATTGAGCGCTACCTATAAATAAGGTATCATTGTACTTTATACTTAAAATTTAGAAAATAACAGCAATTTAGTTTTCAAAGTTTTCCCTACGATCTTTCATATTTATTCAGTCTGAATAAATTCTGTCAAGATCTGTTAAGCCTCCATCTTGAAGGTGACTCTTAACACTTATCAGCATTTCCAAATGCTCTAAATGTAAATGATTCCTTTGTTTAGTCTTCAAATTGTTCATTAGATTAAAACCACGCTCACAATCTGAACTAGATGCTAAGAATGTGGCACCAATGTCCATCAATTTTGCTAAATCTGCAAATTGATCATTCTGAAATGCAAATTTCATCATATCTGGAAAGCTGTTTATCAGATTGCTTTTGATTTTTTCTGCAACAAGGAATTTAAAGTCATTGTATTGCTGAATAATAACACTTTCCTCCAGAAGAAATTGTTTATACTTTAAACAAAGGGATTTGATATGTCCATTTCCGAAGTCAAAGTCGCATTGTGATATTGCTGTACAGGCAAAAGCAGACTATTCCTCAACTTCATTTTCAGGAAATCTTTCACCCAGATGCAAACATAGGATGTTGATGAAGGTTAATATGGAATTAGTATCCACTGAAACTTTTTCTCCAGACCTCATCCTGTTGTCAAGAAGACTGTTGACTTTATCACTCCACTTAACCTTGCCGCCTAAGTATTGCATTCGAAGTTTGTTCAGTTTACCCTGTGCAAGATGATAAGCTTCCAATGGTGTCAAACCACGTTTTTGAAATGCCATGGTTAAGGAAGCCAGTTCTGATAAGACATCATTCAAAACTTCAAGTGTAATATGAAATTGTTCACTGTTCAGCTTCTTATAGCACTACTTTGCAATAGGATCATTATCTTTGTCTTCTTCAAAATATTTTAACAGGGGATCATAATTTTGAATAATTGCTTTAAGTGCAAAGTGTCTAGATAACTAGCGCACTTCATTCAGATGTCTGAATGTAATTGATTCACATTCAGATGCATCTGCTATTTTTTAAAATTTGCATCGTTTAGTAGAAGACCGACAGAACACCGTGTACACAGTTCTCATTACAGTTTCTACTTCTTTCATCAATTTTACTTCTTTCAATGAATCAGAAAGTCCAAGTTTATTCAATATTTGATTAATCGCTTATTTAACATTCTAAGCGATGTACATAGTATAATAATAAACATAAGTTAATAAAGGGAGACTGACAATTTAATTAAAAAAAACTTAAGACAAACATGGGATACAAAGGGAAAGGAGAAGGGAAAGAAATACAATTTTGAGAAGGTTAAAGAAAACATATATGGTAAACAACATTAGGAAGGAAAAATGATGCTGCAATAAATATGGAATGTCTTTTCTCAGCTGTGCTGCAACACCATCTATTTTGCCCAACATAACAGAGGCACCATCAGCGGTGAACATAACCATTTTATTCAGGTCAAGTTCATGTTTCCTATAGAATTCCCTAATTGCTGTTACTATTGATGTAGCATCACATGCTTCCAACTGTAGCATCCCACCAAATGATGTCCTATACTCATTTGAATTGACTGGCCAATACTTAAAGTAGAGTATTAAGTACTTGTTGACAGAAATGTCTGTGCTTTCATCAACAGTTAATGTATGATACGTTGCTAATTTAATATCTGCCATACAATCATCTTGCACGATGCCATTGATAATTCCAAGAAATTCAAACGCATAGTTTTTGCTTCTGCAGCTATCAGGTATACTAATATACTTCGCCATGTGCTCATTGATATCTTGAACAGAGAGCATTGAGATATTCATATTAATGGCCAGCACAACACTGTCGACAAGAACCTTAATTTCATCAGGACTGGAAAACTTCCGTTCATTACTAATTTGCCTGTTTTCTTTTTTGGTTGGGCTTTCAAGCAATATGTTAACCAGTCCCCCTCTTAAATTTGGATTTTTACTTCTGAGTTTCCTAATACTGTCGATATGAGATTTACTTGATAGATGGTGTTTCAGAAAGTCCAGTTTCCAAACATCATCCCATATTTTTCCAGTAGAGAATTTTCCAGTTGCTTTGGCATCATGACAATAACACACAACTCCATCGTCTTCGTCATAGGTAAATATTTCACACAGTCGAACACGCATTGTATTTCGAGATTCCGGTGTCTCCGTTTCAACAATTTCTTCAAGCCATTCAGACCTAAAAGCTGTTGCAGCTCTCTTGCGTTTTACACTTTTCACCATTCGCGGTTTAGACATTTTTAAGAGTTATATCTGGTTGCAATTTAATAAACGAATACAGTTATACAATCGCAGTACCACGCTGCACACTACGATTCCATGAAATAAACAATATGGCGGAACTTCAGGAAGTCAAAGAATCGGAAGTGTTTCATATCCTATGGGCCATAGGCTATGGCCCTATGGGGCACATGACGTGTCAAGTTCAACTGCCAAAGATAACGGAATCACGTGAATGACTTAAAATTTATATTATAGCGCTTCAATAAATGTGATAAATGGGAAATCGGAACAGCTGGTCTTCTGCAACATTTCATTTTAGCAGTGAAAATCATTTTAGGCAAAAATTTATTTTTTGTGCGCGCTATTTTAATTTGTGTGTGCGGGTTCGGCAAGTGCACACAAGTGCACAGCTTAGAGGGAACAGTGGTTCCAGCGCAGGCCTGCTCATTGACACTGCACAGTGACTGTCCCAAAAATTTAATGTACAACATCGGGAAAAGGGTGGGAGGGCAAGCACCAACTAGCGACTGCCAATTTTGGGGGAGGCCATGGCTCCTGTGGCCTCACCCGTTCCAACGTCAATGGCTTAGTTAAAGGGGGCCAAAGAAATGTGGTTGTAGTAGATAAGTATATAAATAAAAGCAACATTTATCACCCCGCTTTTAGCTTATACAAGCCTAAAGTGAGTCACAATCAATTCTTTCAAAACAGCAACTGATTGCTAGAGTTTTTTAGTTTCACTTTGGCTCCTTCAGCTGTTGGTGATGCCGACATGGTTCTTTTTCTTTTGAAATATGCTCCTCAAGTATCTCACTAGTCCCTTGAGGAAGGCTTTCGCCAAAACTGGGATCCTAGTTGGGACCACTACTGTTGAGCAAGTTTATCCCTATTGGATTTTGATTGTGGACTAATAAATGTAGTTTCCTTGGTTGGTTTTAGACATCTCACTTGCCTCTATTTTTGTTTTGTAGAGTTTTTGACAGTAATCTCCATATTTAAACAGGTGTTGTAGTTTGATAGTCCCCACACCCTCTTTACTAAGCTGCGGTAGAAGTTTCTACCAAAGCTCAGAGCTCTAACTATTCTGATGCTATTCGGACGCTCATAGAATTCCTTTGAGCATCAGAGCATTTAGTGCCCCAGACCGTGGTTGAAACCTTGACCACAGCTTAGTAAAAGAGGGTCTAAATATACTATTTCAAATAATGTAATAGCCATAAAAATGCATTGAGATAACCAATTTATATAATCTCAAAAATGAATAACAATGTTATAAGTAAAATACTCATGTTCATTGTTGACTATTAAAAATTTTTCCAGTGGTCTGGCCGATAAATCAAGTGGTAGCTGCCAGGAGAGAAATTTGATCTGGACCCCTGGCTAGATTCTAGTCATTGAGAAGGTAGAGGCTGGGGATGCTTTAGAGACAATTCTCTTAGGGCCCTTTTTACAAAGCAGCGCTACTGATTAGTGGCACACTGAATCCGAAGAAGCCCATTCAGTGCATGCTAATTGGCAGCACCACTTTATAAAAGGAGTTATCTTCCAAGAGAGAGAATCTCAGGCACAAAGCAATAGAAAAAATTTGGGGTGGGATTTAGGGTTATGAGTTGAAGTTCATTAACAAAGCCCTGTTTTTCATCAGCACTGGAATGATATCGCTTCTGGTATTCTTACCCATTTCGTTTATTCTTTATCAACCAGGAGATAAACTCTTGAGCTTTTTTATTTTCCAGATATTTGCTGTAGTCACTCGTGAATGTGCCTTGTGAATGACGTTTGGCTGCATTCCTCATTTGGCTGGATTCATCGAATGGCTCAAACTGAGAAACTGTGAATATCCTGTGAGTAACATAAATCTGCTTTAGCCTGAAGACTGCTGGAGACAATATATGATTCACTAGGTTTTGCTTTACATTTATTCCAATATGGTTTCTGAGAATTAATATCCTGTTCTATGGGAATTAGAGAATGACACGGGGAAAAAAATTTGTCCCTGTCCTTGCGAGCTCGTCCCCATCCTGTCCCCGCAAGCTCGATTCCTGTCCCTGCAAGCTCAATCCCCATCTCTCCACTGCACCGCAAACCAGCTGATCCCATCCACACAAGCCTCAAATAGTTTTACACTGAGCTTATTTTGTTAAAGTATAAAAAGAAACAATATTCCATACAATTGTCATTTTATAAATCAAAGTTCTGGCTGCTGAACTATAGAAAGAGATGTTCAGCTGGCAGGGCTTTGTTTATAAATGTTTATCAACACAACTAATATACTACTTTATCTTAAAGCAAAAAAAAAGAAAATAAATAGAAATTTTTTTTTCTACCTTTGTTGTCTGGTTTCTGCTTTTCTCATCTTCTCATTCAATTCCTTCCATCTACTATCTGCCTTCTCTTTCCTTTCCATCTCTCCCTCCATCAGCCCTCCCCCCAATTGCTCTGCCACTCATCTTATTCCCTCTGCTCCCCCCATAGTTTGGCATCTCTCTCTTCCCCATTTCCATTCAGCATCTTCTCTCCATTCTCTCTTCCCCAGTTTCCTTCATTATCTTTTCCCCTCCTTCTCTCTTCCCCAGTTCCCTTCAGCATCTTCTCCCCTCCCTCTCCCAAGTTCCCTTCAGCATCTTCTCCTCTCCCTCTCTCTTCCCCAGTTCCCTTCAGCGTCTTCTCCCCCCTCTCTCTTCCCCAGTTCCCTTCAGCATCTTCTCCCCTCTCTCTTCCCCAGTTCCCTTCAGCGTCTTCTCCTCTCCACATCTTTCTCTCACTCCACTTCCCATCAACACCTCTCCTCTCCACCCCCCTCTCTCTCTCCACCACCCTTCAGCACCCTTCGAAAATAATAACATTCAATAATAGTCATGATGACAATTTGTATAACTGCGTTGCTTAAAAATGAGTGGCTTTCATTTATTCTATGGTACAATCAACACAGTACTTATATTATGCCATTAAACCTCTCAGCTCTATCCGGATTACAAATTTAGGCCCCCTTATATCAAGCTGCGTTAGAGTTTCTATCGCCAACTGCTGTGGTAAAAGCTCCCACGCTCATTAGAATTCCTATGAGCGTCTGAGCTTATACTGCAGCGACCAGTAATAAAAAACCCTAAAGCAGCTTGATAAAAGGAGGCCTTAATATACTGATTGACAAGAGACATCCAGGAATTACATAAAAATTATAAAAACCTTTCATATATTTCTACCTTATACTTGCCAAATTCAAATCAGTTTAAATATTCTTCAAAAAATATCACCTTAACTATCTTTCTGAATCTTAAAAAGTTCATAATCTGTCTCACTTTTAATGGAATGCTATTCCATATAACAACTGATTGATATTGGAAAGTGGAAGTAAGCATTTTCTTATATTTCACTCCTTTAACTGAGGGATAATTTAACTTTAGACAATATCTGCAATTAAAAGATGATTTCCTAAAAGACGAGACTACTAATTGAATCAAATTGGAAGGTGCCCAACCATGATATATCTTAAACATTAACATACTTAATTTAAATCTAATTCTGGCTTCTATTGGTAGCCAAAGATCTTAACAACGGAGTAACATGATCATATTTGCTTGCAGAAAAAGTAAGCTTTGCTGCAGTAATTTGAATAATTTGCATTTTTCTAATCAGGACCTTATTACAGCCAACATATATTGTGTTACAATAATCCAACTTGGATAAAATCAGTACTTGTACTACCAATGCTAATTTTTCAGGTTCAATATACTTTCTTATTTGCCTCACTTTCTCAATACTGAAAATAAGCTCTTAACCACATAATTAACCAGCTGTTCCTTTTGCAGAAGATTCAAACTGGTGTAAATTGTTCTAAACTAGGAATTTATCTATCCATGGATGATGCTTTGAGGCCAACCAGAAATGCATATCCTTTTTTATATTTCTCACCATTTAGGGGGAAATTCATCAAGGTGCAGCAAAGGTTAATCCTTTACTGAATCTTGTTGCCCCACAGGATTAAACAACCTGCTGTATCCTGGTACTACAGGTTGCTAAATCCCATAGGAACAACACTGCTTACAGCATTACTCCCATGGTCCAACATCATTGGGCCACAAAGCTGCAGCCTGATGCTCCCGGGCCACTAGTTCAGGACCCCCTGACTCAAGCCCCTCCTGACTCAGCACTCTGACTCAAAGCCCCCTCTTGACTCATCCCTCCCATGGAATTTGAAGCCCCTCCCTCCCCCTTCCCCCAACATATCATTTTCACTTGTGGTTTAGAATGGGAGTCTGGGGTCCAGGAGACTCATCGGGCAGAAGTGATGCTCAGTCGCTCTTGCCCAGTCCTTTGCTGGCTTCAAAGTGGCACCCTTAGTAGTAGCCTCATGCAACTCATACTAGGGGTCAGATCTTCCATATAAGGAACTCTGGAGGTGGCTTGAGGCTGAGTCTGGGGGGGGGGGGGGAACTTGAGTCATGGAAGTCCCTCATCTAGTGACCTGAAAGCATCAGGCTGCAGCTTTGTAGCCTGATGCTCCCAGATGGTAAATAACCCCAACAAAAAGTTGGGTTTATTTTTGAACCTTAACTCAGCTTGTGGCGTATCACCACAAGTCACATTAGAAGATTTGCATAGTGATGAGATGCAAAACATTTATTTGCATATTCTGCATCTCATTACGTAATAATGCACAGAGACTTAAATATCACTGTATTTGGAAATAACATGTATTTGGAAAAGCAGAGTTAGTGCTGTTTAAGTCGCAGTATGGGCCAATTATCACAACTTAAAGCCCTAACGCTGCTTGATGAATTCCCTCCTTAGGGTGATGCTCTTTAAAATACATTAGTGCTCAAATTCTGTTTAAGATATATTATTGGTTTTGGATGACAGAACTGAGGGCTCCTTTACTCTACCTGGACTTATCTTCTATATCTTGAAGAGGATTCTGCCAACTGCCTTGTATTAGCATTAAAAGAATCCCAGCCAGACAGCAGATTATTTTCATTATTATCTAGCACAGCAAAGATAAAATAAGACACATCATTTCAGTAATATTTAAATAATTCAAATAATTTACCTAATAGATTTGAAACTTACCTCCCCCCCCCTTTTTTATCAAGCTGCGTTAGGGTTTTTTATCACCAGTCACTGTGGTAAAAGTTCTGATACTCATAGAATTCCTATGAGCATTGGAGCTTTTACCGTAACAATTGGCGATAAAAAAAACTAACAAGCCTTGATTAAAAAAAGGGAGGGAGGGGGTTAATAAATCATATTCTTTTTAAAAAGATTCTCTTTAAGGATTTCTATGAATACTGCTTAAACCTTTTAGTGGGAAACACATTTGATAAAATGTTGTTCTGGAATAATTTGAGCTACAATATTTATGCGATGTTAAAGAATTCCTCATCAAATATAAGCAATGAATACTTTATAGAATACGGGGATGTGTGGTTAAAGCTACAGCCTCAGCACACTGAGATTGTGGGTAGAGAATGACAGGGTAACAGAATTTATCACTGTTCCAGTCCCCGCGGATAACCGTGGGAAACCATCCCATGTCATTCTTTAATGTCTGTCTCAATCTCAGTCCTTCTACACCAGCATTCTTCAATGCAAGGCTTGAGGGACAGTGGTTGTGCCCATTCATACTCTGATTCTTCCCTCTCTCCTTAAAGAATGACATGGGGATGGTTTCCCATGGTTATCTGTGGGGAAGGGATAATCACTGAGATGGTGACAGTGATGAATTCTGTCACCATGTCATTCTCTTATTGTGGGTTCAAACCCTGTGCTGCTCATTATGACCCTAAGCAAGTCACTTAATCCCCCACTGTCCCAGGTATATTAGATAGAGTGTGAGCCCACCAGGATGGATAGGGAAAATGCTTGAGTACCTGAATGTAAACCATGTGGGCTATAAGTGGTATATAAAGGCTGAAATAAATAAATAAATAAATATAACCTGTCTATGCAGAACAACATTCTTTGTGCTCAGGTAGGAACTAATAAAACTGAGATATCTGCATAAGCATTCCTGGAGTAGATAAATAATGGGTAGAGCAGCGACAAAATTGGCTTTATGTACTTCAGAAAATACATTCAATCCACTAAAGTAGAGACAAAAGAGATGCTTCAACTGGGACTTTATTGCACTAAAAATAAACATCAGACCCAACACAGCCTGTGTTTCGGCACCTTCGTGCCTTCTCCAGGAGTCAAACCGTTGATATATTCTGTTGTTTGGAGAATGACACTTCATATAGAGGTGCACAAAAAAAGCCCAAACACTGCATATGCTTCCTGTTAGCTTGATTTGTTTGGATATAAGAGATCAATATTGCAGTGTTTGGGCTTTTTTTGTGCACCATTATATGAAGTTCTATGGAGTGGGGGTTTGGTCAGCTAAGCAAGCGAACAAAGGTTTGTATAAGAAGGGATCACACTTAAGTTAACTTGGGAGGACCATAAAAGTCATAACAGATGATAAAGGATCAGAGTAGGATGTAGATGGTGTGACAAATCAGAGGACCAAGTGCAATGAGCTAGTATCTCCATCTTAAATCTGATTATACCAATAACAGATAATCAATGCTCTTCCTTCAAGAGAGCTGTATTTAATTTATACAAACTGCAATGGCAGCGATAAATATCCTTTTATTGTTGTTCTTCATGAGGAAACACTGGAGAAAGCAATGGTTATTTGATTCTGCATTGCCAAATAAGTAAGGATATCTAATTCTTTTAGAAAGAATTATTTTAGACAGAAATAAGGTTACACACATTAGTACTTTATCCATTTTATTTGGAGGAAGTGATTTTATTATAAGGTTGTACTACTCCTTTGTTTTAAAAAGCTCACTGGCTACTAATTTCCCACCGTATTACGCTTAAAATTCTAGTTCTTACATTTAAAACAAAATCTGCTCATTCTCCCGCCTTTATTGATACACTGATCATACCATATTCTTCTTCTAGATCACTACGCTCCACTAATCAATGCTTCCTTACTGTTCCATCTCTGCGTGCCATTGTTTATGATACCACCCGTAAATCCATTTTCTCTGTTGTTGCTCCAACAGTATAGAATGCTCTGCCTAGTCACCTCAGACAGCAGGATTCTCTTTTAAAATTTAGATCTGAATTGAAAATGTTTATGGTTGTTAGGGCTCAGCAGGACTTTGAATCGCAGTATTCTTCCCCCCCCCCCCAGCTTTTATTTCCATAGATTGTATTTCTCCCCCTCTTCCCCTTTTGTTTCTGTAAAAAGTTTTTTTATGTATATAATATGCTCACTTGTACTGTTAAATTTCTTTTAAACATTTTATTGTACACCACCTAGATTTTGTTAGATAGGCAGTCTATCAAAACCTAACGAAACTTGAACCCTTTTCTTGTCTAAATTATTTCTTTCTGAAACAACTGGCAAAGCACTAATGAACATGAAAATCAGAAAAAAAAATAAAAACTTTACAAGTTATATAGAACTTTCATGAAATTGCCGACTTTGGGAATGAGCAATATTTACAGTGAGCACAGATTGGATACACAAAACTATAAATCTGCGTCTGGAAGAACCCCTAAATCTACCATTACATTCATCAAATGAACAAGTAGCAAGCACTCTGTTCAAACTGCAGATCTGGTATTTGTCCCCTTCAGGTAGTTTTACCTCTTCACTAGCATTTTGTTTAAAGTCTGTACAGGTTCAGAAAGATAAGAAATATGCCTTCCAAACTAAGAGTAATCTTGTTTGGGGAAGGTAAGTCTGGCAAACTGCGGCTTTTTACACATACTTTATGTCTAACCAACATGTTCACATGAATTGGCAATTTACATCTTCACCAGGCAGAGATTGCCCTAGATTATTCAAATCTACATCAAAGGCCTTTCTATGACATAATAATTCATATTATATGTATTGCTAGTTGTTGCATCTTAGTTTTGAGGTTGGGTTTTTTCACTTTTCACTTTGTTTAAACATTTAAATATCTGGCATTAGCATCTATATTTCTTAAAATGATCAAGCATTTATATTACATCTTAACAGAACACTTTTAAAGCATAAACGGTGAATAACCTGGTTTTTCAGATCATTATAGAGATCAAACATTAAAATATGATATATCCATTGTACCCTTCCTTACCTTTGTAGATGGCGAGCTATAGTATATTGAGGAAAAATTGGTCCTCTTTGCTCTGGAATTTCTAGAAATCTTCAGGATCCCAAGATCTGTACATATCTGTTTCAGCTGCACGGCTTTTTATACTGTTCAGCTCCAATAAGCATTAAGGAGAAGTGCATTACTTCTGACACATTTCCTGATTTTCTTTGCAAATAAATATGATGCATTTCTTGCTTCATGTTTTACATGTCACTGCTTTTTATCTGGATTTCCTTTCAACTTTTCAGATGGGTTGCTGCTTTTCTTTCCAAGCAATTACACACATTTAAAAAGCTTC
Source organism: Geotrypetes seraphini (assembly GCF_902459505.1). Classification (NCBI taxonomy): domain Eukaryota; kingdom Metazoa; phylum Chordata; class Amphibia; order Gymnophiona; family Dermophiidae; genus Geotrypetes; species Geotrypetes seraphini. The sequence goes on along the minus strand of NC_047088.1, from coordinate 211,375,845 downwards.
CTTTTGGGTACCAGATCTCCATTTGAGTGAGATTCCTGGTAAAGTGTCAATAGGAACAAGGCACCTAATTCACAGTGTGCAAACATCCCTTAGCATGATGCTGCAGTGTTAAATTGATAGTGAAACAATTTGTTTTAGCCCACAAGGTATAGTATTTTCCTGAATTGGATAGAAATCCAAGCAGTAATTTTTTTTTTTTTTTTTATAACACTTCATATTTTCAATAAGATGTTTCAGAAAAAAAATTTGTGCATTTTTATTTTCTAAAACTGAAATATTTTAGATATGAATAAATAGAGAACAAAAATGATTATATGACAGGCCTCAGTGAAAGCTACAGTTTGACTTCAATAGAACGCTAATACATTTGTTGCCATTTTCTAGACCAGGGGTGGGCAACTCCAGTCCTCAAGGGCTGGAATCCAGTCAGGTTTTCAGGATTACTCCAGTGAATATGCATGAGATCTGTTTGCATGCACTGCTTTCAATACATATTCATTGGGGAAATCCTGAAAACCCGTATGGATTCCAGCCCTCGAGAACCGGAGTTGCCCACCCCTATTCTAGACTCTTATATTAGTTCTAGGATTAAAAACAAACAAACAAACATGGGTTCAGTATTCAATATGGTTTAATTAGGCAAGATAGGACAGGAGCAAAGAATACCATTGAATAATTGCTCTGACCACAGTGGCACTCTCCAGGTACTAACAGGGCAGTCTAGGGCGGAATTTGGGTGAAGCTGGAAATTATTCAGACACTTGATATTCAGTGATGGTATTTGGATAGCCACCCAGTTAATTTAAAACAGCAGAAAGGCTGACTAGGTAGCTATTGGAATACCTTTGCTGAATATCAATGGTATCTGGATTACTCCTGGCAGATGCCTCAGACTTGGAAATTCAAAGTAGGTATCTGAATAGGGGCTGGGTCTGATTCAGATGGTTATGGCCAGTATTTTATATAATAATAATAATTATTATTTTTTTAAATAATTCTTTATTCCTTTTCATATTTGACAATAAGTGCACAAAATATTATATTACAAGTTCTTACACAACATCACTTTGATATCTACTACATAAAATCTAATAATATGTTTAACCCCTCCTCCACCACCCACCCTTCATCTACTTTCCATCCAAAATATACACATATTGCAAAACATATTATAACATATTATGTATCATTATTACCAATACCCTCCCCCTTTGGTGTGCCGAAAAGAAGAAGAGAAGAAGTGATGACTATTCACTGCAATATATTATTGTGATTTTTTTTTTAAATTTATACCATCTAAAAAAACCTAGGCAATTTGCATAACAACATAGGCAATAAATAAAACCAAAATTTACATACATTATCAGAGAATCGCATCTACTCCAAATCTCCCTCCATATCTGTATAATGTATTCTTATAGACTAGCAACTCAGAAAAAAAGGTGGTTTTAGTACACAAAAGCATGTTTTTCATATAAACATTCTGTAGATAAAAACATTGGGGAATTTCTACTGTAAATAAAGCTCCATTGTATGACAATATAATCTACAGTATACTAAACAAATCAGATTATATAAATAAGATACATTATTAAAAGCTCCTTATATTAAGCAGCAGTACGTTTTACCATGGGACTGTGAGGTAAATGCTCCAATGCTCATTCAGTTCCTATGAGCGTCAAAGCCTTTATCTCTCCGGACCACGTTAAAATGATGTACTGCTGCTTGATATAAGGAGTCCTAAGTAAATGGGGTTTTTCACATGATTATATGGGTTTTTTTGATCATCTTTTTTTTGTAAGGGTAATGAAACAAATGTTTCAACAGAATATTCTCTTTTCCTTTTTGATTGCTATTGTGTCACATAAAGCTTTTTCAAGTTGTAGAAGATACATTTAACTATGAAGGACTCCCTTTACTGCTTTTAAAGAACATTAATGTAAATGATTTAAGAAGCTTTAGCCTTCCGTGAAGTGTTTTCATAAATAAATGTATTTAAATAGTTATTGGGTTAGAAGTATATTGAGTTCTGTCTATTTATCTATAATAGCAGCTGAAAGAACAACTGTTTTGTTTAACCTACTATTAAGGCCAAGAAAGCTAGCTTATTACTTAAGCGAAAGAACAGCCTCAGACAAACGGAGAGGTGTACCCACACTCTTCCACCCAAGCATCTTAGGCAAAAAACTTTCGCACAAGTTTAAAATTAGCAGGTGGGATCAAAAAGTAGCCGAGAATGATTAATGGTAAAAACTACTGAACACATTTTGTGGCCGGTAACCACTGCTTCAGGGCCTTAGCGCCAAGTCCAGGCTATCAGTATGCAGATCCTAATTACATTACATTACATTACATTACGGATTTCTATTCCGCCTGTGCCTTGCGGTTCTAGGCGGATTACAATATAGAAAATATCTGGGACATTTCAGTAGAATTACATTTCAGGATGGGAGTAAGTTACAGGAATAGTGAAGAGTTATGATATTACAATTTCGCAGAAGATATTACTTATTACAGAAGATAGTACATATAGCAGAAGATAATGCATTTTGCAGAGGTAATATATGTCAACTCGATCTGTTAAGTCGGGTGTAGTGTAGGAGAGTTACAGTACATTCTTGATCACAGACAAAGAGATAATATGGATGAGTGATTCCGAAGTCGTTGAATGGGAACTCATTGGGCGGTGGTTAGAGTGATGGGAGATATTTTTTGAACAGTAGTGTTTTTATTTCTTTGCGGAACTCTTTTATGTCTGTTGTTTTGGTCAGTAATTTAGAGATGTCAGAGTCTATTTTGGCTGCCTGTGTCCCCAGGAGGTTGTCATAGAGTTTCTTACGACAGGTACCGTTGAGTGGTGGATAGGTGAAGAGGTTCTGTGTTCTCCTTTTTCTTGGTGGGTGGTAGTAATGAAAACGGTTATTTAGGTAACTGGGTGCCGTGCCATGGGTTACTTTGAAAATGAGACAGTAGAGTTTGAATTGTGTTCTTGCTTTTATTGTGTTGCAGCTAATTGCTGCTTTCAACCTGAAACAGTGGTTACCAGACACAAAACGATCGTCGGCCTGACCTGTTTGTGTTCAGTGGTTTTTACCATTAATCATTCTCAGCTACTTTTTGCTCCACCTGCTAACTTTAAACTTGTGCAAAAGTTTTTTGTCTATGATGCTTTGGTGGAAGAGTGTTTGTCTGAGGCTTTTCTTTCGCTTAAATAACAAGCTAGCTTTCTTGGTTTGTGTGGTGCTTTTGTTTTAGAGTGATATTTTTGAATCTTTGTACTATACCTCCCTCCATTCCTCCCTGTTTTTAGTGGTTGTAACCTACTATTAATACATCCTGAAAGCTACATAAAGTATATGTACAAATGCATACCATCAATGTATGCTTCCACACTATGGCCCCTTGTTATCAAGCCTTGGTAAAGCCAAGAAAGCTAGCTTATTACTTAAGCGAAAGAACAGCCTCAGACAAACGGAGAGGTGTACCCACACTCTTCCACTCAAGCATCTTAGGCAAAAAACTTTCGCACAAGTTTAAAATTAGCAGGTGGGATCAAAAAGTAGCCGAGAATGATTAATGGTAAAAACTACTGAACACATTTTGTGGCCGGTAACCACTGCTTCAGGGCCTTAGCGCCAAGTCCAGGCTATCAGTATGCAGATCCTAATTACATTACATTACGGATTTCTATTCCGCCTGTGCCTTGCGGTTCTAGGCGGATTACAATATAGAAAATATCTGGGACATTTCAGTAGAATTACATTTCAGGATGGGAGTAAGTTACAGGAATAGTGAAGAGTTATGATATTACAATTTCGCAGAAGATATTACTTATTACAGAAGATAGTACATATAGCAGAAGATAATGCATTTTGCACAGGTAATATATGTCAACTCGATCTGTTAAGTCGGGTGTAGTGTAGGAGAGTTACAGTACATTCTTGATCACAGACAAAGAGATAATATGGATGAGTGATTCCGAAGTCGTTGAATGGGAACTCATTGGGCGGTGGTTAGAGTGATGGGAGATATTTTTTGAACAGTAGTGTTTTTATTTCTTTGCGGAACTCTTTTATGTCTGTTGTTATGGTCAGTAATTTAGAGATGTCAGAGTCTATTTTGGCTGCCTGTGTCCCCAGGAGGTTGTCATAGAGTTTCTTACGACAGGTACCGTTGAGTGGTGGATAGGTGAAGAGGTTCTGTGTTCTCCTTTTTCTTGGTGGGTGGCAGTAATGAAAACGGTTATTTAGGTAACTGGGTGCCGTGCCATGGGTTACTTTGAAAATGAGACAGTAGAGTTTGAATTGTGTTCTTGCTTTTATTGTGTTGCAGCTAATTGCTGCTTTCAACCTGAAACAGTGGTTACCAGACACAAAACGATCGTCGGCCTGACCTGTTTGTGTTCAGTGGTTTTTACCATTAATCATTCTCAGCTACTTTTTGCTCCACCTGCTAACTTTAAACTTGTGCAAAAGTTTTTTGTCTATGATGCTTTGGTGGAAGAGTGTTTGTCTGAGGCTTTTCTTTCGCTTAAATAACAAGCTAGCTTTCTTGGTTTGTGTGGTGCTTTTGTTTTAGAGTGATATTTTTGAATCTTTGTACTATACCTCCCTCCATTCCTCCCTGTTTTTAGTGGTTGTAACCTACTATTAATACATCCTGAAAGCTACATAAAGTATATGTACAAATGCATACCATCAATGTATGCTTCCACACTATGGCCCCTTGTTATCAAGCCTTGGTAAAGCCAAGAAAGCTAGCTTATTACTTAAGCGAAAGAACAGCCTCAGACAAACGGAGAGGTGTACCCACACTCTTCCACCCAAGCATCTTAGGCAAAAAACTTTCGCACAAGTTTAAAATTAGCAGGTGGGATCAAAAAGTAGCCGAGAATGATTAATGGTAAAAACTACTGAACACATTTTGTGGCCGGTAACCACTGCTTCAGGGCCTTAGCGCCAAGTCCAGGCTATCTGTATGCAGATCCTAATTACATTACATTACATTACATTACGGATTTCTATTCCGCCTGTGCCTTGCGGTTCTAGGCGGATTACAATATAGAAAATATCTGGGACATTTCAGTAGAATTACATTTCAGGATGGGAGTAAGTTACAGGAATAGTGAAGAGTTATGATATTACAATTTCGCAGAAGATATTACTTATTACAGAAGATAGTACATATAGCAGAAGATAATGCATTTTGCAGAGGTAATATATGTCAACTCGATCTGTTAAGTCGGGTGTAGTGTAGGAGAGTTACAGTACATTCTTGATCACAGACAAAGAGATAATATGGATGAGTGATTCCGAAGTCGTTGAATGGGAACTCATTGGGCGGTGGTTAGAGTGATGGGAGATATTTTTTGAACAGTAGTGTTTTTATTTCTTTGCGGAACTCTTTTATGTCTGTTGTTTTGGTCAGTAATTTAGAGATGTCAGAGTCTATTTTGGCTGCCTGTGTCCCCAGGAGGTTGTCATAGAGTTTCTTACGACAGGTACCGTTGAGTGGTGGATAGGTGAAGAGGTTCTGTGTTCTCCTTTTTCTTGGTGGGTGGTAGTAATGAAAACGGTTATTTAGGTAACTGGGTGCCGTGCCATGGGTTACTTTGAAAATGAGACAGTAGAGTTTGAATTGTGTTCTTGCTTTTATTGTGTTGCAGCTAATTGCTGCTTTCAACCTGAAACAGTGGTTACCAGACACAAAACGATCGTCGGCCTGACCTGTTTGTGTTCAGTGGTTTTTACCATTAATCATTCTCAGCTACTTTTTGCTCCACCTGCTAACTTTAAACTTGTGCAAAAGTTTTTTGTCTATGATGCTTTGGTGGAAGAGTGTTTGTCTGAGGCTTTTCTTTCGCTTAAATAACAAGCTAGCTTTCTTGGTTTGTGTGGTGCTTTTGTTTTAGAGTGATATTTTTGAATCTTTGTACTATACCTCCCTCCATTCCTCCCTGTTTTTAGTGGTTGTAACCTACTATTAATACATCCTGAAAGCTACATAAAGTATATGTACAAATGCATACCATCAATGTATGCTTCCACACTATGGCCCCTTGTTATCAAGCCTTGGTAAAGCCAAGAAAGCTAGCTTATTACTTAAGCGAAAGAACAGCCTCAGACAAACGGAGAGGTGTACCCACACTCTTCCACCCAAGCATCTTAGGCAAAAAACTTTCGCACAAGTTTAAAATTAGCAGGTGGGATCAAAAAGTAGCCGAGAATGATTAATGGTAAAAACTACTGAACACATTTTGTGGCCGGTAACCACTGCTTCAGGGCCTTAGCGCCAAGTCCAGGCTATCAGTATGCAGATCCTAATTACATTACATTACATTACATTACGGATTTCTATTCCGCCTGTGCCTTGCGGTTCTAGGCGGATTACAATATTGAAAATATCTGGGACATTTCAGTAGAATTACATTTCAGGATGGGAGTAAGTTACAGGAATAGTGAAGAGTTATGATATTACAATTTCGCAGAAGATATTACTTATTACAGAAGATAGTACATATAGCAGAAGATAATGCATTTTGCAGAGGTAATATATGTTAACTCGATCTGTTAAGTCGGGTGTAGTGTAGGAGAGTTACAGTACATTCTTGATCACAGACAAAGAGATAATATGGATGAGTGATTCCGAAGTCGTTGAATGGGAACTCATTGGGCGGTGGTTAGAGTGATGGGAGATATTTTTTGAACAGTAGTGTTTTTATTTCTTTGCGGAACTCTTTTATGTCTGTTGTTATGGTCAGTAATTTAGAGATGTCAGAGTCTATTTTGGCTGCCTGTGTCCCCAGGAGGTTGTCATAGAGTTTCTTACGACAGGTACCGTTGAGTGGTGGATAGGTGAAGAGGTTCTGTGTTCTCCTTTTTCTTGGTGGGTGGCAGTAATGAAAACGGTTATTTAGGTAACTGGGTGCCGTGCCATGGGTTACTTTGAAAATGAGACAGTAGAGTTTGAATTGTGTTCTTGCTTTTATTGTGTTGCAGCTAATTGCTGCTTTCAACCTGAAACAGTGGTTACCAGACACAAAACGATCGTCGGCCTGACCTGTTTGTGTTCAGTGGTTTTTACCATTAATCATTCTCAGCTACTTTTTGCTCCACCTGCTAACTTTAAACTTGTGCAAAAGTTTTTTGTCTATGATGCTTTGGTGGAAGAGTGTTTGTCTGAGGCTTTTCTTTCGCTTAAATAACAAGCTAGCTTTCTTGGTTTGTGTGGTGCTTTTGTTTTAGAGTGATATTTTTGAATCTTTGTACTATACCTCCCTCCATTCCTCCCTGTTTTTAGTGGTTGTAACCTACTATTAATACATCCTGAAAGCTACATAAAGTATATGTACAAATGCATACCATCAATGTATGCTTCCACACTATGGCCCCTTGTTATCAAGCCTTGGTAAAGCCAAGAAAGCTAGCTTATTACTTAAGCGAAAGAACAGCCTCAGACAAACGGAGAGGTGTACCCACACTCTTCCACCCAAGCATCTTAGGCAAAAAACTTTCGCACAAGTTTAAAATTAGCAGGTGGGATCAAAAAGTAGCCGAGAATGATTAATGGTAAAAACTACTGAACACATTTTGTGGCCGGTAACCACTGCTTCAGGGCCTTAGCGCCAAGTCCAGGCTATCAGTATGCAGATCCTAATTACATTACATTACATTACATTACGGATTTCTATTCCGCCTGTGCCTTGCGGTTCTAGGCGGATTACAATATAGAAAATATCTGGGACATTTCAGTAGAATTACATTTCAGGATGGGAGTAAGTTACAGGAATAGTGAAGAGTTATGATATTACAATTTCGCAGAAGATATTACTTATTACAGAAGATAGTACATATAGCAGAAGATAATGCATTTTGCAGAGGTAATATATGTCAACTCGATCTGTTAAGTCGGGTGTAGTGTAGGAGAGTTACAGTACATTCTTGATCACAGACAAAGAGATAATATGGATGAGTGATTCCGAAGTCATTGAATGGGAACTCATTGGGCGGTGGTTAGAGTGATGGGAGATATTTTTTGAACAGTAGTGTTTTTATTTCTTTGCGGAACTCTTTTATGTCTGTTGTTATGGTCAGTAATTTAGAGATGTCAGAGTCTATTTTGGCTGCCTGTGTCCCCAGGAGGTTGTCATAGAGTTTCTTACGACAGGTACCGTTGAGTGGTGGATAGGTGAAGAGGTTCTGTGTTCTCCTTTTTCTTGGTGGGTGGTAGTAATGAAAACGGTTATTTAGGTAACTGGGTGCCGTGCCATGGGTTACTTTGAAAATGAGACAGTAGAGTTTGAATTGTGTTCTTGCTTTTATTGTGTTGCAGCTAATTGCTGCTTTCAACCTGAAACAGTGGTTACCAGACACAAAACGATCGTCGGCCTGACCTGTTTGTGTTCAGTGGTTTTTACCATTAATCATTCTCAGCTACTTTTTGCTCCACCTGCTAACTTTAAACTTGTGCAAAAGTTTTTTGTCTATGATGCTTTGGTGGAAGAGTGTTTGTCTGAGGCTTTTCTTTCGCTTAAATAACAAGCTAGCTTTCTTGGTTTGTGTGGTGCTTTTGTTTTAGAGTGATATTTTTGAATCTTTGTACTATACCTCCCTCCATTCCTCCCTGTTTTTAGTGGTTGTAACCTACTATTAATACATCCTGAAAGCTACATAAAGTATATGTACAAATGCATACCATCAATGTATGCTTCCACACTATGGCCCCTTGTTATCAAGCCTTGGTAAAGCATTTTAGTGAGGGCCAGTGAGGTAAATGCTCCGACACTCATATTAATATTCAATTAATATGAGTGTCGGAGCATTTACCTCACTGGCCCTGGCTAAAACGCTCTACCACTGCTTGATAAAAGGGGCCCTAAATTCATTCATTAAGGATATCAGTTTCACATATATTCTATAAATATATCAAAATGAAATATTCTAAACAAAAACACTACAATTAAATGAAGATTAAAGTGGCCATTCTATAAACTGGCAACAGAATTTAAGTGCTCCAACGTCATAAACTTAGGCCCTGATTCTACAAATGGCGCCTAAGGTACAGTCACTGAGAAACGTGGTGCACAGCTCCTGTCAATCTTTAGTTAGCTGCCATTTATAGAAATGCGTCTAGCAGCACCTAAAACAGACTTAGGCACCCCTTATTTATGCTAGGGTTTTCTTGGCCTAGATACCGCTATCTAAGTCCACTTTAGGTATCTGCACACAAAACATGTCCATGATCCGCCCACTGTCCGTTCTTAACCATGCCCACTTTCTGGTAGGCACCTGCCACCCAATTAATTTTAATTAAAGCTAATTATAAAGTGCTAATTGCTTATCATCAGTGCCAGTTAAGCTTATTAAATAATTAAGTTAGGGGTCTAGATCAGCTGGGTGCACTGATCTTGATGCCTAACTTTAGGTATCTTTTATTAAATCAGGACCTTAGTTCTAATTCTATAACAGCATCCTGGCACCAAGATGCCATTACAGAATACTAGCATAAGTCAGAATGGGTGCACCTAAAATTAGGTGTGAATAGTTAAGCCAAGTCAACAGTAGTCATAACTGTTGGTACCTAAATGTGCCCTGAATGTGCCATGAATTGTCAGTCAGTGGCATAGTATGGGGGGAGTGAGGGGGAGCAGTCTGCCCTGGTGCCATGTTGGTGGGGGCACCAGCACCCCGCCTCTTCCCACTCCTCCCCTTGGCACATGCCCGCCCCCCCCCCCCTTTCCTTCTCCATACCTCTAGTTGAAGTTGTGGCTTTCAACGGTCAACAACGTGCCACTCGCGACCCGTCGGCTCTCCTGCTGTCACTTCTGGGTGCTGCGCATAGGAAATGACATCAAAGGGCGAGCCAACAGGGTCGCGAGGAGCATGTGGTTGACTGCCGCGAGCTTCCAAAGAGTAAAGAAACCCTTTCTGACCAAAGAGCCCACCTGGTTCTTCATAGTCAAGCCCTGGTCCAGTATTATTCCCAAAACCTTAATGGTAGATTGAATAGGATAGCTGAATTTGAGTTAAGCTTCAATGGATCCTTTTTTTGTATATTTTTTACCTTTTTCTTCTTATATATAAAGTGCAAATGCAGCAGTTTTTGTGCAAACTTAGCAGTAATAAATAGAAGATGCATAAGAACTTATCTTATTCTTAAAGTGCATTATGGGAGCGCCTCCGCCGACATGTTTCAAAATTTTCATCAGGGTCGAGGCTCCCAGCCCAACATTAGCAGGCAGTTCTCATGTCACACTCCAGTGAATTTCATTTATCACTGAGGGATCCCCCACCACTACCAACACAAGCAAGAGCTTATAAGACCAAAAAACAAATGGAACAGTAAGGGAAAAAGCCTTATTTCTGAACTCCAAGGATCTTAAATTTATTTATTTTAGTATTTAGATACACTTATGACCTAAGTGGTTTATATTCAGGTACTCAAGCATTTTTCCTTATCTGTCCTGAAGGGCTCACTATCTAATGTACCTGGGGCAATGGGGGATTAAGTGACATGCCTATGGTCACAAGGAGCAGCATGGGATTTGAACCCACAAACTCAGGATGCTGAGGCTGTAGCTCTAACCACTGTGTCACATACTCCACTCTTAAAGATAGATGATCATTATTCAAACATTGTGCAGAGAAAAACACTAAAATTAATGTTTTATCATTTGCCGACTCTGGTCTCCTTATCTCAAGAAAGATATAGTGGCGCTAGAAAATGTTCAAAGAACAGTGACCAAGATGGTAAAGGGGATGGAACTCCTCTCGTATGAGGAAAGACTAAAACGGTTAGGACTCTTCAGCTTGGAAAAGAGATGGCTGAGGGGAGATATGATTGAAGTCTACAAAATCCTGAGTTGAGTAGAACAGGTTACAAGTGGATCAATTTTTCACTCCGTCAAAATTTACAAAGACTAGGGGACACTCGATGAAGTTACAAGGAAATACTTTTAAAACCAATAAGAGGAAATATTTTTCACTCAGAGAATACTTAAGGTCTGGAACGCATTGCCAGAGGATGTGGTAAGAGTGAATAGCGTAGTTGGTTTTAAGAAAGGTTTGGACAAGTTCCTGGAGGAAAAGTCCATAGTCTGTTTTTGAAAAAGACTTGGGGGAAACCACTGCTTTTATGAATGCATAGCGCGGGTTATAGCGCTGGCAGCGGCAGTAGCTGCTCAGATGCTCATAGAATTCCTATGAGCATCGGAGAAGTTACCGCCGCTGCCAGCGCTAAAACCCGCGCTATGCGTTCATAAAAGAGGGGGTTAATCCATCTGTTTTTCATTATTCAAAACATGAACAGTTGTATCTTGACCATCCAAGAAGCATCCTTGTAACCTTTCAAATATACAGTATGTCATGGTGCTGGAAAAATATCATTAAGAATATCTGGGGGCCTTTTACCAAACTCTGATAAATTTTGCACTTACTGCACATTTAACACAAAAATTAACTTACTGTAAGAGCAGAGCCTGAATTATAAATGTAAGGATCATGTCCAGAATCTGTCTTGTATTTAGCACACAGGGAAGACAGTAAAGACAGGGCAGATAGCAGAAGAAAACTGGCAAAGGGGTGCAACTTCCCCCCTTATGATCTTCTTCCCAGTTTCACTAAGGCCCATATTCTATAAATGGTGCCGTAACTTAGGTTATACAACAACAAAAAATGGGGGAAAAAATGTGGTTCTTAAATTAACTAAAAAATAAATAAACAAAACCACTCATAAGGGAAATGAGACTGAATACACTTTTCCTATCCGGGAACTTAGGTGCCAGTAGGCGCCCTACCGGCACCTAAGTTAAGAGCAAAATGCAGTTTAAAAGACTTTTTAAAATAAATCTCAAGACAATAGTGTAATATGTGGAATATCTTTTGTTCTTTCATTTGTATGACACTGTTTTTGATTAAAAATCAATAAAGAATTAAAAAAATAAAATAAAATAAATCTCAAGATGCCTACTAGCGCCTAAAAAAATAGCACTAGATTTGCGCCTACGTAGGCACTTAGAAATCAAATGGGAGGGAGACACAAAAATTAACATAGGAGTAAAATCGGACTGTGCTGGATTTGTAGATGGAGTCTATGAGCAGCTTTGGAGTTAAATAGGCCATAACATATGATAGAGTCCATGAATAACTCTTTAATTAGAATTATTCTTACATTCCAATTATATATAAAAGACCAAAAAGATTCAATTTTCTATAATTAAAATCTATGAGTGTTTCGTTTTCTTGTTAGAGGAATAATCACCTATAAGCATATTATCACAATATTATTTATTTTTGTGGTAACTGTTTTAATAAGATTGCATTTTGAGACTATACAATTCCATTATATTACTTGCTCACAATTACAGCAGCTGAGCCTCAGCAGTCTGTGAATGCATATTACAGGCAGTTCCAAACAATGAGATGAATTTTGTATTTTGGGAAAAGAACACGTTACAGTTCACATTAAATTATATTACTACAAATAACTTTGTAGAATTAACTGATAAAAGTTTGAAGAAACTTAAATCTGGTTCAGTGTTGAAACTTAAAAAAAAAAATGGCAAGAAGCTCGAAGCACATTTTAGAGGAGACAAAGTAAATTTGATTTCTTAACACATGAGCCAATCAATTTGTAAAAATGAAGGGCCTTTTCTTTTTAACATTTTCCTGGAAGATGTATTTCTTTTATTTATTAAAGCCTTCTCTTATTTCTGTTTAAATATACCAACATATTTTTGTGCTGCTCACACATATTTTTGTGGCTCACATGGCCACATTTAATAACAGTGTAACATGCTGCTACTACTACTTATCACTTATATAGCACTGAAAGGCTTACATAGTGCTGTACATTTGGACATTTATAGATGGTCCCTGCTCGGAAGAGCTTACAATCCAACTTAGACAGACAGACATGACATATAGGGTTGGGGGATGCAGAAGCCAAGGTGAGAGGAGTTAGGAGTTGAAAGTACTCTCAAAGAGGTGGGCTTTTAACTAAGCATTGAAAACTGCTAGAGACAAAGCCCGTCGTAGGGATTCGGGCAGCTTGTTCCAAGCATACGACGCAGCAAGGTAGAAACATAGCATTATAAATTCATAATTAAATTAAATGGTCTTTTTTCTTTTATATTTTTGGGCCTAGACTGTGAAGTCATCCCGGTACCATCCTTAGGTTCCAACTACTGGAGTTGCCGTCGACGCTCCCTCCAGCCTATCCACCCATTTCATCATTTGTGGGATGCATACCATAAAGTCTGTCTAGCAACATCCTCATGTTTCAATTTACTGGAATTCCCATTGATGTCCCAGCCCATTCTATACCGAATTGCCATATACAGGACATAGGCCATGCAAGTCTGCCCAGTACCAGCCTTAGTTCTTCAGTTTATACCATTCATTTAGATCCTCTGTGTTTATCCCTGTTCCTCATCTCCTCCAGAGTATAGATATTTAGGTATGCCAGTCTCTTCTCATACATCTTTTGCCACAAACCCCTTACCATTTGTGTTGCTTTCCTTTGGACTACTTCAAGTCTTATATTCTTCATCAGATAGGGTCTCCAAAACTGAACACAATACTCCACGTGTGGCCTCGCCAACGACCTGTACAGGGGGCATCAGCACCTCCCTCTTTCTGCTGGTTACTACAACCTAGCATCCTTCTGACTACAGCCATTGTCTTATCACACTGTTTTGTCACCTTCAGATCCTCAGGCACTATCACCCCAAGGTCCCTCTCCCCGTTTTGCACATTAGCCTCTCACCTCCCAGCATATACGGCTCCCTCGGATTTCTACTCCCTAAATGCATCACTCTGCACATCTTTGCATTGAATTTTAGTTGCCATGAAAAAGGATCTGCAAAAGTTAGAAGAATGGTCTAAAGTATGGCAACTAAAATTCAATGCAAAGAAGTTCTTATCCCCACCTCACCTTTCTCCTGCCCCAACCCCATGCAATATTTCCAACTTGCCTCTTTTTCTGAAGAACAACCCCACCACCACTACCACACACACCCCCACACACATTTCTTCCCCAACCTCCCTCCTCCAGGCAAGTCCTCTACAACTCATTATTTTTCCTCCCGGTAGGCACATGCCTGCAACTTTCATTGTTTCTTCCCTCCCCTCCCCCTGGCACCCCCCTCCCCCTCCCCAAGCTCACTCTGTCCTCCACCCCCATGGCACACCATCAAGTCCAGAATATCCCCAAGAGTAATGGACATCAATGTGACGTAAAAGTTTAAACATTTTAACACAGAATAGACAGAGGGAAATGAAAAGGGAGTAATGGGAAAGAAGCCATACCCTGTCCCCAAATACCCTGTCTGATATCAAATCTGGTATCTGATTTTGCAAATCATAAATATTGAAATATTGCTTTTATTTTTCTTCAGGTGTCATATATTTCACACAACATTTTATTTTTTTAAAAAAAAACACATTTAATAAAGCATATATGATACAAAACACAATACAGTGCTAGTCATAACACATGATTTCATGTTATGTGCTGATATCAATATGCTACATTTATGCTAAGTAATTCTAAGTCGCTAGTTGTCAACAGTCCCTGGAATGTATTTTGTGTAATCAGTTGCAACTTCAGTGCCATCCATCAACTGGCAGCTTAAATAAGGTTTAAATTAATCATTAGATAAGATGCTTAGGAACAAAAGGGAACATTTTTGGGTAGGTGTGGGTGTCTGTGTGTGGTGGGGGGGGAGGAGAGTTCTGCTTTTGTTAAGATGGGAGAGAGAAGCATTGTTTGAGGAAATGAGTCATATGGCTATAAAGATGTGTTCTTGCAGAGCCTGAGATGGCATGGTCCTTGTCTGTATACCACTGAAAAAGACAAAAGAATTAGAATTTAAAGGATTTTGTAGATTTCTGTGTCTTATAACAATAATGTACAATGGTGAGGGAGTATTCAAAATCACAAGAAGAGAAGACCAAAATTTCCACAGAATAAGAAGAACAATCCCAAACAAGCAAAACTGTGGAAATACAATGTTCTTGACACTTCTTTTATTCAGTTAAACCTTTTAAAAAACATTGTCCACGTTTGTCATTATAGGACACAAGACGGGCCGTATTTCGGCAGGACTCACCTTCCTCAGGAATCCGAGATGTAAAGTACACAACCTTTTACAAATGTGGACTAACATAGATGGCTTAACAAACCAAACTAAAAACAGCCACCAACGAGGCACAGAACTAGAGAAACAGTGCTCTGGCCGATTCTCCAACAGCGATCGATGCACTGTCAAGTTTGCATGCAATTGATTTGTATGGAGGTGCAAATCATTTGCATGCAAACCCACTGATTCAATCGTTCAGTGAGCGATCGACACATGCACAGAGCCCTAACAGGAGTGACAGGGGAAGCAGCCTCCTGTCATTGCTGTTAGGGCTTCTGTATTTTTTTTAATAGAACATTTGTGCGAGAATTAAACACGCACAACCTGTCCCATTAAAAAAAAAAGCCCCGCGCGCCATGCCCTCCCACCCTTCACTGGCAGGTCTAGAGCAATCGAGTTTTAGGATCAGTAAAACCCAATGCTAAATAGCCAAGCGATGTTAGTGCATCAATCGCTTGGCTAGTTCGCATTGGGTTTTCCTAATTTGCATGGGTCGGAAAACACATGGTGGACAGTTTTGTGCATTGGGGAATCCGATCTGATCGATCGATAAACTGGTCAAACTGGTTTAGTGATGATTGGGACATCATTGGTAAGTTTTGTGCATCCCTCAGTAAGTGACTTACCCAGGGTCACAATAAACAGCATAGGATTTGAACCCACATTAGGATGCTGAGGCTGTAGCCCTAACCACTGTGCCACACACTCCCATATATTAAGGTACAGACATTCTACACATAACAATACAAATAATAAAACTGCAGTTCTGAAGAATAATAGTCTTTTAATAAGAAATAGTACTTGTAGCTGGTTCCACAACATCCAAATACTCCATGGCTTGTTGCTCTGTATCTGTTTTACTTGAATATTTAGAAACAGCTTTTTTATTATATGGGAAAGACAGACAAAGGAACATCTATCAGTGTATCAGCCATCTTAAACATTGAATAACTTTGCATAATTTTACCATGGAAGCATATGAATACATTATTTAAAATTATACTGGCATATGCAATTTTCTAAAAGTGAAGTTTTGCACCATTAGCCACTTCCAATCAAGCAGATCGATTTCAGGAAGCTTATTACAATGATACAATATTATCTTGAAGGATTGCCTGGAGCTCTACTGGCAAGACTGGGTACACTTGACTAACACTGGCTTAGACATTCTGATCAGTATTTACCATGATACAAAGGAAGTAGCTACAAGTACTATTTCTGTGCTAGGAGGTTAAAACAGGTGGGGATGGAAGACAAGCAAAGTGTTTCTTTCTTTGCTCTTGATGAGAGTAGATAGTTATCCTATGTTCAACAAGAAACTAGGGTAAACAGGATGACGGATTCAAGCTGCCATATAAATGCAGCTTGAATCCCCTAGTGGAGTCATTTTCAAAGAAGGCAGCCACCAAGACAAGAGCGAGTGGTGATCAATCCTGCTCCCATGGCCCAGGACACTTGGAGTGAGTCAGGGCTATTCAGACTGGCTTGCTAAAAGAGAGCTGATGTGTGGGGGTGGGGGGAGGGACAGTGCAGGAGAGGTGCATGACCATGTGGGGGTAATGATGTGGAAGAGGAGGCATGCTGATGTGAGGGGGCACTAAAGCAAAAGTTGGCTCAGGGAACCACCAGTGGCGTAGTATGGGTGGCAGGGGAATAGACCGTCCCGGGCACCATCTTTGCAGGGAACATCGGTGCCTCTACACCCCCACATACCTCCTTAAACATTCACCGACATGAGCAGCACCTGCTGCTCACGCTGGCCTTGGCTCCCTTCTGATGTCATTTCCTGGTCAGAAGGGAGCTGAGACTGGCGCAAGCAGCAGTTGGAAGATGCTGCTTGCACCGGTGAACATTTCAAGAGGAACACGGGGGGGGGGGGGAGGGGGCACTTAATCGATGGGAAGAGTGGGGGTGGTCAAGAAGCAGTGAAGAGTAGGGGTGCATGGCATGGTAATGCAGAGTGCCACTGTCCTGAGCACCAACTTCCATCACTATGCCACTGGGCACCATAGTCTCTTGAGCCAGCTCTGCACTTACATGGGTCTCTGCCAATATTCAGCTAGGAGATGCATAAGTATCTTATATAGATCCAGGCAGAAAATTGGGCAGGACCCACATAGGTGAAGACGGCCAACAACAGTCCAGTCAGAACCAGATATTCAATGCTGGTTACTGGACATGGTCCAGTACTAAACACTCAGGTCTAACTTCATACTTCATAGAAACGTGACAGATAAAGGCCAAATGGCCCATCTAGTCTGCCCATTTGGAGTAACCATTATCTCTTTCTCTAAGAGATAATCCCACACCTTCTTGAATTCAGACACAGTCTCTGTCTCCACCACTTCTTCCGGAAGACTGGGCCATGCATCTACCACCCTTTTGGTAAAAAAGTATTTCCTTAGATTACTCCTAAGCCTTTTAACTTCATATTATGCCTTCTCATGCCAGTGCTTCCTTTCAATTGAAAGAGACTTGACTCATGCGCATTTATACCACGTAGGTATTTAAACGTCTCTATCATATCTCTCCTCTCCCGAGATCTTTAAGTTTGTCCCTATACACCTTATTACAAAGACCATGCACCATTTTAGTAGTCTTCCTCTGGACCAACAACATTTTTTTATATCTTTTTGAAGATACGTTCTCCAGAATTGTACACAATATTCTAAATGAGGTCTCACCAGAGTCTTATACAGGAACATCAGTACCTCCTTTTTCCTACTAGCTGTACTTCTTATGCACCCTAGAATCCTTCTAGCTTTTCAACCTGTTTGGCCACCTTAAGATCACCACATCAATCACACCCAAGTCCTACTCTTCTGTACCGTTCCTGCACAACCTTGCATTTCTTTAGCATTAAATTTTAGCTACCAAATTTCAGACTATTCTTCAAGCTTTGCTAGGTCTTTCTTCATGTTATTCACACTATCCGTGGTGTCTACTCTATTGCACATTTTGGTATCATCCGCAAATAGGCAAATCTTACCCAACAGCCCTTCAGCAATATCGTTTATAAAAATGTTGAAAACAACAGGCCCTAGAACAGAACTTTGAGGCATACCACAGGTAACATCCACTTTGTTCGATAAGTTTATTACTTAATGAGAGTTGTATTATTGAAATTCTATTTTACAAATATTTGTATTTTTTTAATAGTATTATTGTATTTCATTGATTGTCCAGATCTTTTTAGTGTAAACCGCTTAGAACTTTTGGTTATGGCGCTATAAAAGAATAAAGTTATTATTATTATTTCCTCAGAACGATCTCCATTGACCACTATCCTCTATCGTCTTCCATTTAACCAGTTTTTGACCCAGCCCATCACTTTGGACCCAACCCAAGAGCACTCAGTTTATTTATTAGACGTCTGTATGGTACACTGCCAAAGGCTTTGCTAAAATCTAAATACACCACATGTAGGGCACTCACTCTACCCAATTCTCTGGTCACCCAGTCAAAGAAATTGATCAGATTTGTCTGACAAGACCTATCTCTAGTGAATCAATATTGCCCCTGGTCCTGTAATCCACAGGATTCCAGAAACTTCACCATTCTCTGTTTTAGAAGCATTTCTATGAATTTGCTTACCACAGAAGTCAGACTTACTGACCTATAATTCCTTACTTCTTCCTTACTTCCACTTTTGTGTAGAGGGACCACATCTGATCTTCTTCAGGCCTATGTTACCACTCCTGACTCTAGAGAAGTATTGAAAAGGTCAGTAAACGGAGCCACAGAACCCCTAAGTTCCTTCAGCACCCTCGGATGTACACCATCCCACCGCATTGCTTTATCTAGCTTTAATTTAGCTAGCTCCTCATGAACACAACCCTCTGAAAATCGATCGGGGTCTACCACTCCACCATCCCTATTCACATTTGTCTTCTGCAATCCCACTCCCAGATCTTCAGCTGTGAATGCAGAACAGAAATATTTGTTAAGCAATTCAGCCTTTTTTAAAAATCAGGTTCTACATAATCCTCCATTTCACATTTGAGTCTCACAATGCCACTTATGTACTTCTTCCTATCACTGATATATCTAAAAAAAAATTTGTTTCCCTGTTTTACCATGTCAGCTATTTTTTCTTACATTTGTATCTTTGCTTTCCTGACTTCTTGACCAGGCTTTCTTAACTTTTCCAGATATTTTTGCCTATCTTCCTCTTTCTGCGATCTTTTGTAGTTTATAAAAGCTAACCTCTTATTTTTTACCTTCTCAGCTACTACTTTTGAGAACCAAAGTGGCCTTCTTTCCTCTTTCCTTACAGTAATTTCTTTCAGTTCTGCCCACTGCATTTCTACTCCTTCTAGCCATTCCCATCCAGATAACAATTCCTTGACGTAATTCTCTATCTGAACAAAGTTAGTTTTTTTGAAGTCTAGAACCTTTGCTTTTGAATGAGTCCTTTCTATACCCATCTTAATATTAAACCATACCATGCAGTGATCACTGGATGCCAGATGATCACCCACTATAACATCAGAAACACTTTCCCTGTTTGTAAGCACTAAGTCCAGTATGACCCCCCTCCCGCTTAGGTTCCATTACCAACTGCTGGAACAGTTCTCCTTGTAGAGAATACAGGATCTCCCTACTTCAGAAGACCCTACAACAGAGATACCCCAATCAACATCTGACATTAAGATCACCTATTAGTAAAACTTCCCCTTTTTTAGATACTGTATATTCTGAATGTCTACTAGCAAATCTGTGTCCATTTCTTCCATCTGTGATGGAGGCCTGTGTATCATACCTGTGTATCATACCATTTTTCCAAATTGATCCACAGCGCCTCTTCTTGCCCTGCAGATCTGCAATTGTGTGGCTTTAATATGATCTTAAACATATAAAACTACTCCCCCTCCTTTTCTTTCTACCCTGATTTTCCTGAACAGATTATAGCCCAGTATAACTACATCCCAGCCCTGGTTCTCCATGAACCATGCCTCTGTGATCGCCACTATATCCAACTCATCTTCTTCCATCACTGCTTCTAGATCCAGAATCTTGTTTCCCATACTTTGAGCATTAGTATATACTGCTTTCCAGATATTGGCCCCTTTTCCTATCCATTTAGATATATTTAGAGATTTACTTACCTGAGGGCTTATACTCACCTGGTGGCTTTAATCACCCTGCCCCATCACTTCTAATTTAAAGCCCTCTTCAGTAGATTAGCCAGCCTGCTGCCAAAGACACTTCTTCCCTTCTTTGATAGATGTATACCATCCCTGCTCAGCAGCCTTTGGAAAACCATCCCATGGTTCAGGAAGCCAAAATGCTCAGATGGAGTATAGTTTTTTGCCACATTTTCATGGTAAACTTGGGGGAAGGGGTAAAACACGGACCTCATGGATCTAAAACCGCACGTCCTTAAAAATCTTCTGTCGTTTATTGACAGGTCCGCATTTAGCTTATTCCACCACTTTCCCCGCTCAGCTTTGGCCCCCGGCTTTGCCTTCCCTAATGGCTAAGGAGGGAGGAAACGCACCGTGGCTTTTGCTAATTAGCCCAATCGTCCCTTCCTCCAGATCTCTCCCTCTGCGCCGATTTCGAGAGCCCCTGCGATATGACACTGGATGGCAAATAGCTGGGGGTTTTAGGGTGTGGGGTTAAATGTATGCAAAGGTCTGCAGTCCATCTGACCTCTTGGACCACATGGATCTTAACTGCACGTCCTTAAAAATCTGAGGTTCATGCCACTTTTAGTCTCAGCATAGGTAATGGCTCTGACAGACCTTTATGACACTTTAGCTCTGACAGATCTTAATGCTTTTTCCTTCCTATGCTGAGGCTAAAAGTGTCACAGACCTCAGGGTAAAAGTTTTGCCACTTTTAGTCTCAGTATAGGGAGGGAAAAGCATTAGGATCCATCAGAGCTAAAGTGTCATAGAGGTCTGTCAGAGCCATAACCTATGCTGAGTTTAAAAGTGGCATGGACCTCAGATTTTTAAGGACGTGCAGTTTTAGATTTGTGAGATCCGTGTTTTACCCCTTCCCGTAAACTTGGTGTACTCAATCAATCCATTGCTTATTTTATACATTTCAAGGAACTTACGTAATTATCCAAGAATGTGGAATGCTATCAAAGACTTTCTGATAGTTAATCCATGCACTACTAAGATTTCTGCTTTTCTTAGCCCTGGCCATAATGGTTTTATTCAATATTTATTGTTTTTTTGTTCCATATGTTCCCCTCTTATTTCCTTCTGCTTTATTACCATGATGTTATTAGAGTCAAAATGATCATATATTTTATCAGCATCACTAATAATAGCTTATAAGTTGTAGGTAAGAACATAAGAATTGCCGCTGCTGGGTCAGACCAGTGGTCCATCGTGCCCAGCAGTCCCCTCACGTGGTGGCCCCTAGGTCAAAGACCAGTGCTCTAAATACGTCCAGCTTCACCTGCGTATGTTCCAGTTTAGCAGGAACTTGTCCAACTTTGTCTTGAATTCCTAGAGGGTGTTTTCCCCTATAACAGACTCCGGAAGAGCGTTCCAGTTTTCTACCACTCTCTGAGTGAAAAAGAACTTCTTTACGTTTGTATGGAATCTATCCCCTTTCAACTTTAGAGAGTGCCCTCTCGTTCTCCCTACCTTGGAGAGGGTGAACAATCTGTCTTTATCTGCTAAATCTATTCTGCTTAATCTATTCTCAGTATTTTGAATGTTTTGATCATGTCCCTCTCAGTATCCTCTTCTCAAGGGAGAAGAGGCCCAGTTTCTCCAGTCTCATTGTACAGCAACTCCTTCAGCCCCTTAACCATTTTAGTCACTCTTCTCTGAACCCTTTCGAGTAGTACCATGTCCTTCTTCATGTATGGTAATCAGTGCTGGATGGAGTACTCCAGGTGAGGGCACACCATGGCCCGGTACAGTAGCATGATAACCTCTGATCTATTCGTGATCCCCTTCTTAATCATTCCTAGCATTCTGTTCTCCCTTTTTGCCGCCGCTCATTGCATGGATGGCTTCATCGACTTGTCGATCAGAACTCCCAAGTCTCTTTCCTGGGAGGTCTCTCCAAGTACCGCCCCAGACATCCTGTATTCGTGCATGAGAATTTTGTTACCGACATGCATCACTTTACACTTATCCACGTTGAACCTCATTTGCCATGTCGATGCCTATTTCTCGAGCTTGATTACGTCACGTTGCAGATCTTTGTAATCCCCCTGTGTCTTCACTACTCTGAATAACTTCGTATCATCCGCAAATTTAATCACCTCACTCGTCATACCAATGTCCAGATCGTTTATAAAGATGTTGAAGAGCCCTGCACCGAGGGTCCAAGCACCGAGCCCTGCGGTACCCCACTGGTGACGGTCTTCCAGTCCTAGTATTGTCCATTTACCCCCACTCTCTGTTTGCTATGCTCCAGCCAGTTTTTAATCCATGTGAGTATTTCACCCTCGATTCCATGACTCATACATTGTGAGCAATTTGGCACGATTTTTCCGAATTATGGTGCGTTGTGTTAGAGCAGATTCAAGTGTCACAATGGAGGGGTAATACTCGCCACTAGTTGAGACAAATTATGGGTCTGTAGTTTTTGGGAATATTGCTTGAATTTTCCTTTAGAAGAAGGATTATTCTTCCTATTATGAAGTATTGTAGTTTTAATTTAGGCTGCCTGACCAATTGATTTTTGCAGTCTATCAGATCTTGGTAGACTAATGTTAACTGTTTAAGTCAAAAATTTGTGAGTCCATATAGGATGGAGCTTTTCCAGTTTGGGACTTTTCTAACCTGCTTTCCATCTTTGCTGTTGTTTTTGCTGTAGATAATTTCATAGCTTTGAAAAGATGTTTATCTTTCCCAAATTCTCCTGTATGTAGGGTAGCCATTCTGCTTCTCAGTTGTGCTCCACAAGGTCCTCATACAAATTCCTCCAGAATGTTTGGTAGTATTTTCACTGTATTAATGTTCTTCCCCAAGTCCAGGTAAAATAGTTTTGTGCTTTCTCTAGTTTATTTTGCTATCTCTCTTTTCAGTTCTATTGCATCAGGAGCTACTTTCAGTTTATTATACAAGCATATGAAATTAAGGTCTTTCCCTGTTAATGCAGCAGGTTCCAGTTTGATATTTTGGATTTTTCTCATTATCTTTTCACTTTGGTGATATTAACAAGTTCAAGTTCAAGTTTATTAGTATTTGATGAATCGCTTATTCGGTTTGCTAAGCAATGTATAAAATTATAAAAAAAGGTAAAATTACAAAAAAGACAAACCAAATGACATAATTCTTGAAGACAGGACAAACTTGAATTGGGAGGAAAGGAGGGGAAAGATACAACTCTTTTTAGAAGAAATAGACAAAAAAAGGAAGAGAACAATGGGGAACGGGAAAGTTAAAAAGCTGAGAATATTTAACAAATCTAAAATTTAAATGTTAAAAGCATCTTTAAAAAGATGAGATTTTAAGGATTTTTAAAGAAGGTGAGATCTTTTTCATTTTTAATATATTGTGGTAATGAGTTCCACCATTGGGGGCCCATTACGGAGAACATATCAGATCTTCTCATGCCTACACTTTTCAGAGAGGGTATAGATAGGAGATTTTGGAAGGATGATCTGATTGGTCGTATAGTGTTATGGGGTATTAACATTCTAGCTATAAACTGAGGTTCATTAAAGGTTAAGGTTTTAAATATTAACAACATGACCTTAAAGAAAATGCGATGACTGATAGGGAGCCAATGGGAGTCGATCAATAATGGCGTAACGTGGTCATATTTCTTGGCATTGTGGATTAGTTTAATAGCTATATTTTGGATAATTTGTAGTCTTCTTTTTTCTTTTTGGGAGATGTTAAGTAATAGTGAGTTACAGTAGTCCATTTTAGCTATAATCAAAGAATGAACCAGAATATTAATCGATTTGGGCTCAAGAAATTTGGCGATTGATCGTATTAAACGCAATTTATAAAAACATGTTTTGACTATATAAGTGATGTGTTCATGAAACATAACATATGGCAGACTAGATGGGCCATTTGGCCTTTATCTGTTTCTATAACAATCAGCTTATATACCGCAGGACCATGAAGCTCTATGCGGTTCCAAAAAAAATGAAATATACAGTTGAATGAAGAGAATTAGCTACCCCAAGTTCTTAGCAAATAGATATGCTTTTAGATGTCCCCTGAATTCTAGGTAAGTACTAGAAGTCACAATTAATTGATCCAAATCTTTCCCCTATAAAGCTTCCTGATAGAAGAGTAGACGTTGGTGATTTCTTTTAAGTTTGCAGCCATTTACAGATGGAAAAATAAAACTCAAATTCAAGCATCTCTTATGTTTGATAGTTGTAAGAGAAAAGAGATCAGTTAGATATTTAGGAGTAAGTCTGAACAAAACCTTGTAACAAAAGCAACCAAGCTTGAATTTCACTCGGTCTTCTTGGTTTGTGTTTGGGGCAGTGTCTTCAAATGTGTCATTTTTGCACATACCATGACAGCAATAAACCTCACTCCAAAGCCAGGACTCTAATTTTAGTTTCTTTGAGAGATGCAGGGTGTTTGAGTAGTGTTTTTCCTAATATAGGATGTGGTTATTTTCAAATGCTGAAGTCGACAAATGCCTTAGTCTGTAAAGTTTGCTTTCTTGAATACCTTATTCAAGTCAGCAAGTCAATGTCATGCAAACGAGTGCTATGGTGAAAGTGTTTGTTTTTTTGTTTTGTTTTGTTTTTATTACAACATATGCCAAGTCTCAGATTTGTGGTATAAAAAATAGTTTTGGAAACATTTCACATCGCCTCAGCTTTGCAATGTCTTTTCCTAATTTAATTTTCGTTCTCTGTGTTCCAATGTATCATGCAGATATGACACATATTTCCTTAGAATAACAAAATCACAATAACAACTTTGCTGCCAAATGATTATTTTAAGTAGTCATCAACTGTGTCACATTCCCTGCCAATCATAGAATAAGTGTGTGAGGCACTTTGCCAACCTGTCCTAAATTTCTTATAAACAGAGAGCTTTTCCTGATGATAACAGATTTATACTGTGCAACTCAGATATAAACCTCATCATTCAAATGTCTTTTAAACAATAGATTTAAATGAATCTTTGTGAACATATTTGCAAAACATTTTGAAGTGGAGGTAATAGAGTAATGGGCCTTTTAGGGATAATTCTATAAGGAGCCACCTGTAACTTCGAGTGTCGTCCCCCTCCCCCCTAGTCTTTGTAATTTTTCAATCAATTTTTCACTCTGTCAACAATTACAAAGACTAGGGGGACACTTGATGAAGCTACAGGGAAATACTTTTAAAACCAATAGGAGGAAATTATTTTTCACTCAGAGAATAGTTAGCTCTGGAACGCTTTGCCAGAGGATATGGTAAGAGCGGATAGCGTAGCTGGTTTTAAGAAAGGTTTGGACAATTTCCTGGACTAAAAGTTCATAGTCATTGAGAAAGACATAGGGAAGCCACTGCTTGCCCTGGATTGGCAGCATGGAATATTGCTACTCCTTGGGTTTTAGCCAGGTACTAATGACCTGGATTGGCCACCATGAGAATGGGCTACTGGGCTTGATGGACCATTGGTCTGACCCAATAAGGCTATTATGTTCTAGTTTAGGTGGTGGGAGGCACAGCAGTATTCTAGTACCTAACCTTTTAAACAGGATTGACTAGCAGAAAATACACATCATGATTGGATGGTACTTGCATTGTTAGTGGATGGAGTTTGGGCAGAGTGCATAAGTACAGTACATGGTATAAATTATAGAATTCTATCATTTATGCATGTTAATCTAATCTAATCTAATCTAATCCTTAGGTTTGTATACTGCATCATCTCCACGTTCGTAGAGCTTGACGCGGTTTACAGTAGGAGAAATAGGAAGGAACTACAACAGAGGGTTAGAGGTAGAAGTGTGAAGAAAATTTAGAGGACTTGGGATGCCAAGATATAAGAGTTTCCTTGATTCCTAAATTGGAGGGAGACTTACATTTTTTGAGAAAAGCCAGGTTTTTAGATGTTTGCGGAAAACTTGGAGAGAGCTCAAGTTCCGAAGAGGGGAGGTAAGGTTGTTCCAGAGCTCAGTGATTTTGAAGTGGAGGGAGGTCCCTAGCTTTCCTGTGTGGGAAATGCCTTTTAGCGAGGGGAAGGATAGTTTTAATTTGTGGGAGGATCTGGTGGTATTAGGGTTTGAGGAATTCCAAGAAAGAGGGATAAAGGGAGGGAGGATACCATATAGGATTTTGAAAGTTAAACAGGCGCATTTATAGTGGTCCCTGGCGATTATCGGAAGCCAGTGGAGCTTGGCCAGGAGCGGGGAGACATGGGCATTTACACCAGACATAGGCTGGGTATAAGCAATCGCTCCTTAAATGTATGCATGTTTTTGGCCACTTGTGCAAATATTTTATAAAGTAAAACAAGGGGCCTACTTTTTTTTTTTTTTTTAGAAAAGCATTAGGATCCATCAGAGCTAAAGTGTCATAGAGATCTGTCAGAGCCATAACCTATGCTGAGTTTAAAAGTGGCACGGACCTCAGATTTTTAAGGACGTGCAGTTTTAGATTCATGAGGTCCATGTTTTACCCCTTCCCGTAAACTTGGTGTACTCAATCAATCCATTGCTTAATTTAAGAAAAGTCTTAAAACAGGTACCATAACCAACACCTTTAAAAAGTACCCTGTTATAAAAAATACCTTACATATGTAGATATTTTTATGAATGCAGTAGGGACTCTTTCATGCACAGCATTTGATATACTATGAAATAGTAAACATTTAACATGGATATTGGAAGAACCCCACTCTCAAAATCCAGTTAAGTCTTATGAAATAGGATTGCATGTGTGGTCAAATTGAGGGGCCTACATATTAACAGTTTATCCTTTTCTGCAAAGCAATTTAAAAGGAATTTGTTTGTATAACTAAGAAGTTACCTAGTCAAATGTCCTGGGCATAAAAATAGTTTTCCCCTTGAGTTAAAAGCACTTGCAGTATATGTACATGAATACTTTACTGAACCTATTTTCCAGATTAGTCCTGAGCCTTCAAAAATAAAAAATAAAAAATCCCCTGCAGAGTGAATAGATATAGCTAGACCCTCCCAATATTCAGTGCTATTTAACCAGCGAGAAACGGCTTCTGGCCAGTTAAATAGTATTTGTGCAGCTAACCACTAATATCCAGTGGGAGACAGCCGGGTATCTCTTCTGAATATTCACAGTTAGCAGCTAGAAATGAATATTCAAGCATTGGCTAAGTTCAGCAGGCAAATCAGACTGCATAAATAGCGGTCCTACATTTGTTCAGTATTAACTGAACCAGCCAGTACTGAATATTCACTTACCCTCCTTTTACTAAGCCATGGTAGAGGTTTCTACCTCACCTGGAGTGCTAAATGGTCTGACACTTATCCGACGCTCATAGAATTCCTATGAGCTTTAGAGCAGCATTGGAGCATTTAGGGGCATATTCTGTAAATATTAGGCGTCATTTAGATGACCAGGGGCAGAATGCTGAGCACAACTCTATAATGTATTGATGCACTATAGAGAATTGCGCTTAGTGGTGCTGAGCAAATCTAAGTGCATCTATATTATTAGATGTCCTTTGCAGAATCGCCTTTTAGGCGTTGCATAGACGTCCTAATAACGTCTGTAATGTCATCGTGTGTTAGTGTTATGACATCATTAGAATGGTGATTTTATGTTGTATTTTTACATTAAAATTTTATGCAGTAAAATGCTGGCACCCCTATTATATTTTATTTATTTATCTTTTAATTATTTATATACTACTTATATTCTATGTGGTATTTACATTTGGCTCCTTTATCATATTTAGCTTCTGCTCCAATTGCCCAGGGTCACAAGGAGCAGTGAGGGATTTGAACCAACAATGTCAGGGTGCTAAGGCTGTAGCTCTAACCACTGCACAACACACACTCAGGTAGTAAAACCACATGTCAGTTCCAAAGCCAAGCTTATATCCTCTTGATTTACAAGCAGTCATTTCTCTAGGATAAATATCATACATGTATCTTCAACACTTGTCCAGTTACTCTTTTGGCCTCTATGTTCCTCAGTCAAAGCACATGAAAAAATATATATACAGTATATATTGCATACTAAATCTATTTTTTGATGGAAAGAGGACTCCTTGCAAAAGCAGGTCTACTTTTGAGTGTGAATTAGGTGCTAGATAGTAGAGAATTACATGGTGGCTGATACCCCCGGGTAGCCACAGGTAACCCACTGAAACGGGGGAGAGAAAAGAGGTGGTTGCCACAGGTACGGGAGAAGGCCATTCAATGGCCCATGGAGCGGTGAATGGCCTTGTCTCTGCAGTGAAGGGAGGAAACGCGCACAGTCACCGATCACGCTCCCTCCCTCCATACTGATAGCCGTCGACACCGCCTAATCGTCAATGCCGCCCAAGCATCTCCCTTCCTCCATATCACTGCTGCCGCCTGAGCCTGATCGCTGCCACTGCCGCCTGATCATCTCACTCCATGCTCCTTACCTTCGCGGCAGGCAATTTCTAAATATGTTTCCTACCAGCAGCCGGAATGCTGAAATCGCATGCGGCTGCCGTAAAGGTAATCTCTGATGCAACTGGAAGTTGCATCAGAGATGACCTTTCCTGTAGCCACACGCATTTTCAACACTCCGGTTGGTGGTAGGAAACATATTTAGAAATTGCTTGCCGTGAAGGTAAGGGGCAGGGAGGGAGAAAGGAAGGAAAGATGGGGTAGATAAAAACAGACGCTGAAGGGACCTGGGGAAGGTGGGGTGGAGAGGAAGAGACGCTGAAGGGACCTAGGGAAGGTGGGGTGGAGAGGAACAGATGCTGAAGGGAACTGGGGAAGGTGGGGTGCAGAGGAACAGATGCTGAAGGGAACTGGGGAAGAGAGAGATTCCAGACTATGGGGGAGCGGAGGGAAGAAGATGGGTGCCAGGCCAATTGTGGGGGGGTGAGGGGTAAAGGGAGAGGCACAGTAACAGAGGAAATGGAAGATGCAGAGAGAAGACAGACAGTGGATGGAAGGAATTGAATGAGAAGATGAGGAAAGCAGAACCCACACAACAAAGGTATAAAAAAAAATTATATTTATTTATTTCCTTTTTTTTTTTTTTTCTTTAGGATAAAGTAGTATATTAGTTGTGTTGAGAAAATTTATAAACAAAGCCCTGCCAGCTGAACATCTCTTTTTCTAGTTCAGCAGCCTGAACTTTGATTTATAAGGAAGGAATAAGCTAAATATTGCAGTACTGAGGCTTGTATGGATGCTGCGGGAATGGGACGGGAACAGTGGTCATGGGGATGGGGATAGGGCGGGGACAGTGGTCACGGGGATGGGACGGTGACAGGGACGTTGTCGCAGGGACAAGGCAGTCTTGAGTTAGGTGGATGTGATTTAGGCATCACTTAGGAGTGCCAGAGACATCCGCATATAGATGAACGGGGCTTCTATTTTGGAGGGTATAGAGGACTCCAGATTGATATTAAGGTCAAAAGATGTTTAATAATGTATTATTCAAGCAAAGCACATGAAAAATATATAGCATACTAAACCTCATTCCTAAAAGGCTGTGAAAATAAGAAGAGAATCTGCCCCTTAGTGCCCTAAGCTGCGGTACAAACTTCTACTGTGGCTTAGTTAAAGAGGACCCTGCCAAAATAAAAAATAAAAAAATGGATATTCAATGCTGATCACTGGAAACAGTCCAACATTGAATATCTGGGTTGAGCTCTGGCATCAGGTAGACAGCATTCTGCCTAGCATCAGCTGAATATCAGGCCTAGAGAAAATAACAATTTGAAAGACAAAATTGATGAGTTAAAATTGAGAATGTCATTTTGGGTTTTGGAGTGGGTAGGAACTACATATTACTGTTAACACAAAGATCATTACTGTACATCAATTGATAATATGGCAGACAACATGACAGTCCTCCCAAAATGCTGGATAGGTCCCCCAACAATTAATAATAATAATAACAGTTTATATACCGCAAGACCGTGAAGTTCTATGCGGTTTACAATGATTAAAAGGTATTACAGATCGAGTGGAATAAACAAAGTTCAGAGTTAGTGAATAACAGTTCTAAAGATCATTTGTTGAGGACTAAGATTGTATAGGTCAGTTACCTAAGTACTTCAGGAACAGGTATGTTTTTAGGCGTTTCCTGAATTCCCTATAAGTAGTAGGCATAAGCAGTTGTTCCAG
The DNA here is from genome assembly GCF_902459505.1 of Geotrypetes seraphini. Lineage (NCBI taxonomy): Eukaryota > Metazoa > Chordata > Amphibia > Gymnophiona > Dermophiidae > Geotrypetes > Geotrypetes seraphini. Next base: position 211,345,493 of record NC_047088.1, on the reverse strand, counting down.
ATCTTTACCCCATAATGCTGCTTGATGTGAGAAAAGATGTTGGTGATGACTTTTAAATTTACAACCTCAAACCGGTGGAGAAACAAAGTTTGGATGTGAGATTCTCCTGAATCTGTTGGTTGTGAAGGAGAAAAGGTCTGTTATATAATTAGGGGCTAAACCGTAAAGTACCTTGAAGCAAAAACAACCAAACTTGAATTTCACACGTGCCTCCATCGGCAGCCAGTGCAGAAGTCGATAGGAAGGTGTCACGTGATCAAAGTTCTTCAGTCCACAAAGTAACCTAACCACTGCATTTTGTACCAGTTGCAATTGCCGCATGTTTTTCTGGGAGAGTGCCAAGTAGGCGATGTTACAATAATCGAGTTGACTCAGTATGAGGGATTGTACCAGAATTCTAAATGATGAGACATTGAAGTAAGCTCTGATGGACCGAAGCTTCCAGAGGGTGAGAAAGATCTTTCTAATCAGGGAGTCTACCTGGTCTTTCATGGTCAGGCTCTGGTCCAGTGTTACTCCCAATATCTTCATAGTGGGTTGAATGGGATAACTAAGGTTATTGATGCACAGTGATGCTTTAGTGTCAACTGGGCGTGGCAATGCTATAAAAAATTTTGTTTTCTCTGAATTTAGCTTTAGTCTGAATTCAGTCATCCATTGCTCCATCCGATTTAGTGCTTCTGTTGCTTCTGAGATAGAGGGTGACTTCTGAGATAGAGGTAGTAAATGGGATAATTATCGTGAAGTCATCAGCGTAGCTAAATAGTTTTATCCCCAGTTTTATCGCCAATTGCGCACCCAATGAGGCCATGTAAATATTGAAGAGCAGTGGGGATAATGGTGATCCCTGTGGCACGCCAGATGGATTGTTCCATGTATCAGAGAGATCGTAATTAAAACGGACTTGGTAGGTGTGTGATATAAGGAAACCTCGAAACCAATTTAATATCTCTCCTCTGATTCCAATTGTGTCTAAGCATTGTAATAGTTTCCCATGGTCCACCAAGTCGAAGGCAGAGCTCATGTCAAATTGCATGGTTAGGGCGTTAATCTGGAGGTTCTGCAGTTACTACACTTAAATTTTGACAGTTACCACAAATCCACTGCAAAACCTTATCATACTTTATTAAATAGGAGCCTAAATATAATAGAAAGTCTAAAATGTTTATTAAAAACTTTATATACCGCATAATAGCCAAAAAAAAGGATTAAAGCGGTTTACAACATAATTTATTACAATTTTGAAAAGAACTTCATTCATATAGAAAAGGAAAGAAAAAATGGAGGAAGAGTGGGCCACTCTTATCTTTAACGCCTATAAGAGTTGCCATCCCCTCATATAACTTATAAAAATATCATTTCTACGATTAAGAAAATGCTAGAGGTCGCAGCTGCTATTTTGAAACCTGCTGGCAAGGACTGGAGCAACTGGGCATTATTGTTCCTGCCCAGTCTATCCCCCCCAGACTACTAGAGAAGTTTTAAGGTAGGTTTGTAGGGGCCTAGGGGAGGGGAAAACTGATCTTGGGTTGGAGAGGACAAGATTGAAGGCACTACTCTTGTTGGGGTTTTATTCAGGAAGGAGGTATACTCTTGTAGGGGGAAAGGTTAGGGGAGGTACTATGTTGGAGGTGCCTGATCATGAAAGGGGTTAAGAAAGATCCGTTTTTGAAGTACCTGATCATGGGTGGGGCTGAGCCAGGAGGTGGCCACTGCTCTTGTTAAGGGATCAGGTATAACCATTCAATATTCAGCCAGCTACTGGTTAGCTAATTGAGTAGTTGTCTGAATATTGCACCTACCCACATGTATAGATATCCACATGCACACTGGTACTGCACATTAGGGCCTCATTTAGCTCATAGTGACTGCTGCCAATTGAATATTGACTGGTTGGTGGCACTCATCCACTGACAATGAGGAGAAAACCTTTAAAATTTTCTTCATTTTAATTGATCTCAATGTGACAGAATCACTGTAAGCTAGAGGTTTTAGAACTCCATAGATCTGAAAAGTAATTGGCTCATACTATTACAAAATATAAAAAAATGTGTGAAGAAATATTTTAAAATATACAGTAGTTCATAAAAACATTCACAATGTCCAAGCATAAAAAAAATTATGGGCTAAATGCTCCAATGCTCATAGAATTCCTAAGAGTGTTGGAGTGGCGTCGGAGCATTTAGCGCTCCGGGCTGCCAGTAGAAACCTCTACCGTGGCTTAGTAAAACCTAGGGCTCCTTTTACTAAGGTGCACTAAATGCTAAAGTGCCCATAGACTTATAATGGGCGTGTTAGCATTTAGAGCATGTGTATATTTAGCACGCACTAAAACGCATAGCACACCTTAATAAAAGAGGGGGCTAGTGTATATGCGCTTGAAATATTAAAACTAGATAGAATATTTTTTAAAAGTGCCCACTGAGTAAGCATATGGAAAATAATAGGTAACACAAAGAATGTGTAATCATTGCTCTAAAAATATTTCTGGCACCTTACCATTGCCTGGAAATCTACTTGTGCATTAACCAGGGCTTTAGATATCTGAGCCGATTGCTGGAAATGTACATTATCTGGAGGAGAAAAAAAAAGAAAAGAGAACACGGTTTAATATTTAACAGATAAGATTATAGAAACATTAACTGGAAACAATCTTTACCAATTACCTACTGAGATAGTTGACACTACCATCACTGAGTAATCATCACTGTATATAAAAAGGTACTAAGTACCTCCACGAATTGCACTTAATCAGAGTAAAAAAGGGTGCTTAATGTTTCTCAAACACATTTATGTTGGCTCAAGATTTGTACACCGGAAACCTCACCATCTGCCGTTCCATGGATGAGCAAGTAATCTACATTTTTGAAATTTTCTGCTCTTGCCATCACTGTCGAATTCTGAAAAAGGTAAAGGCACAATTAGTTCAGCAGATATGATCTATGATGCACCATTTAATATTAAAAGCCTTTGCTTGGTGAAATCATCCCCTTCCACAAAAGTCTAAGAAATTTGAACTACCATAGAGTTTAAAAGATTATTTATTTTATTCACTATGTGAGAGAAACTGAAAATGTTTAAGAGAAAATGGATATATCTCATTTATGGCAGGAAACAAAAAGATGAAATGAGAGTGGATAAAGATTTCCATGTCAATTTATCCTTCTTTCTATCTTCCATCTGCAATAATGACTGGTTCTAAGGCTTCCTTTTATCAAGTAACGTTAGAATTCCTATGAGTGTCGGAGATTTAACCGCAGCAGACGGTGATTTAAAAAAACCCTAACACGGCTTGATAAAAGGGGGCCTAAGTTACTAGTGACAGCAAAGGCTCCTTCTCTGGCACTTGTTCATACTTCAGCTCTCTCTTCTATGCCAACCTATCACCCCAGATCCTTCATATGTCTACTCTTCCCACTGAACTTTTCCATCTCCCCCTGGAAGTCAAATCAAAACTGTTCCCCTCAAATTTCCCCCTGCTCAACAATATACTCCCCAGCGCTTTCTGCATTCTCTCATCCCCCTTCCCCTAACTGGAAGAAAAAAACTGTATTATTTCCAGCTGGCTTACCCATTATTTCCAAAATGTGACTTCTAATGCAATAGGCACATCATTCCTGAAATTTCGGGTAGTCAATCTATTCCCGTGAGAATTTATGTAGAGATCCTCGTTAGAATTTTTTGCTCCGCCTCCCATCTCTCTGGGCTGTACTCCAATTCCTCAGTTTGTCTCTCTACTTGAGAGATGGTAGGACCTGTCTCTTCTGCTCATGTTTATTTTTCCTTTATTTTCATGAGGCTTTTCAGTGCTGCAGATACTCCCAGTTTTGGAACATCTCTGGCTGCAGGAGAGCTCAGACTCTGAGGCCAGAAATCTGTAGCCAAGGGGTAATCCGCTTGTCTGGGCACCTATTTGGCTGGCCTATGCTAACAGTTCGGAGCTCAAGGACAATTCCCTGGTATCAAGGCTTGTCCCAGATTCTGTCCACAGAGGGCTTGAGCGCTGGCTGAGTAGCTCTGTGGCGATTTCCTCCAGGATTAGGGCTGATACTCCAAATACTTCATAATGTCCAAAAGAGGTTCAGACCAATTCTGGACTTCAAGGCGGTCAACCTGGCCCTCAGGATACCCATTTCCTTATGAAGATGGTGCGGTTGGTCATTGCTTCCATGTCACCGGGGGAATTTTTTGCCTCTTTGGACTTGACAGAGGCCTATCTGCACACTCCCATATTTCCAGAGCACCAGAAATTCTTGCATTTTCATGTTCTAGAGTAACATTTCCAATTCACGGCCTTGACATTTGGGCTAGCCATGGGGCCTCGCACCTTCACCAAGGTGGTTGTAGCAGTGCATCTCCACAAGGTGGGGATTCAGGTGCATTCATATCTGAATGATTAGCTGATAAGAACCCTGAGTCTGAGGGCAGGACAGCGGTATAAAGGGTGATTTAGCTCCTTCAGGACCTAGGTATAGTGATCAACTTTTGGAAAAGCCAGCTAGAGCTGACACAGTGGCTAGAGTATCTCAGCATCCTGTTCAACACAAAGGAGAACATGGTCTATCTGCTGGAGGCCTACATAGCGAAACTCATATGTCAGATCTGGGAGTTTCAGGACAGTCCAGCCTCTCAGCTTACATTATTTGCAGGTTCTGGTGTAGATGGTAGTGACTATAGATATGGTTCCCTGGGCAAGGCTGCATCTACATCCTCTCCAGGAAGTGTACCTATCCTGTTGGTGCTCGCAATGGGATGCATTGCAGATGGTGCTGCTTTGGACAGTGGAGGTGCATCACAGTCTGACATGATGGCTGCAACTGCAGTCCCTAGCTAGATTAGTGCCATTCCACATCTCCCAATGGGTGATGTTAATCGTGGACACCAGCCTTTATGGATGGGGAGCGCATTGTGAAGGGTGTATGGTTCAGGGACTCTAGTCTCCCTCCCAGAGGAAGTTGCCGATCAACCATTTAGAGCTGAGAGCTAGCACTGCAGACATTCGGAAGCACACTAAAGGGCAAAGCAGTGCAAGGTTTCTCAGACAATGTAACGGCACTCACCTATGTCAATCAGCAATAGAGCACTAAGAAAGGCCTCTCTTCGCCTGGAAATGCAAATGTTGTCTCGGTGGGCAGAAACCCACCTCAGGGAACTCTCTATGGCACACGAAGCAGGAGTGGACAACATGCAAGCTGATTTTCTCAGTTGGAAAACTAGATCCCGGAGAATTAGTGCTGTCTCACAAAATGTTCAACTGCATTCTGAGACGGGAAAACAACTGAAATTCGATTTGGTAGCATCGGTGACCACATGAAGGCGGCTTGGTTCTTCCATCAAAGATGCAAGACAGGAACCAAAAGTCTTGGATGCCCTGGTGCAGCCATGGCCAACTGCATAACTCTTATATGTGTTCCCTCCGTGACCCATGATAGGCAGGATCCTAAGGAGAATAATGTTGCACTCAGGACTAGTAACATAGTACATGACAGCAGATAAAGACCTGAACAGTCCATCCAGTCTGCCCATTAGTTATACCCATTAAAAATACATGATTAAATTAACTTGTCTCTTCTTTGATATTTCTGGGTCATAGACTGTAAAGTCCACCTGTTATTGTCCTAGGTTCCAAATGCAGAAGTTTCCATTCAAGCTCACTCCAGCCTATCCAATCATCTTGTTTGCAGGATATCTACCATAAAGTCTGGCCAGTAACATCCTCATAGTCGTGCCATACTGGCTTAGATGTCCATAGTATGTAGATCTTATCCATCTACAGAAGGACTGAAGCCCGCCCTGTCAGATGTTCATTAGCCTGCTTTCTGCCTAAGACATGCCAGGATGACATAGATGGGGAATGACACTGCTATTGCAATGAATCCAGGAAGTACTCCTTTTATTCCAAAACGGTTAGTGCAGTATGCATTCAGGTAGGTGACTCGCTTATTTTTACATGGTAAAGATCAATATCCAAGCGACCGAAATGCAAGGGACCTGGGGAGAGGAAGAAGCGATATGGATTGCTCTGAAAAGAGAAGATGGAACTTCTATCTACGTGGGTGTAGTCTACAGACCTCCGACTCAATCGCAGCAAATTGATAAGGATCTGATTGTGGATATCCAAAAGTTTGGAAGGAAAGAGGAGGTTCTGCTGTTGGGAGATTTCAACCTGCCGGATGCGGACTGGAATGTTCCGTCTGCGGAATCGGAAAGAAGTAGGGAGATTGTGGATGCCTATCAAGAGGCTCTGCTCAGACAAATGGTGATGGAACCCACAAGGGAAAAAGCGATATTGGATCTGGTCCTCACAAATGGAGAGAGTATCTCTAATGTTCGAGTGGGTGCTCACCTGGGAAGTAGCGATCATGAAACGGTTTGGTTTGATATAACGGCTAAAGTGGAGAGCGGCCGCACGATACTTAAAGTCCTAGATTTCAAACGTACGGACTTTAATGCAATGGGAAAGTACCTGAAGAAAGAGCTGTTAGGATGGGAGGACATAAGAGAAGTGGAAAGACAGTGGTCTAAGCTGAAAGGAGCGATAAAAATGGCTACGGACCTTTATGTGAAGAAAATCAAGAGAAAAAGGAAGCCGATATGGTTCTCCAACCTAGTGGCTGAGAAAATAAAGGCGAAAGAGTTGGCGTTCATGAAATATAAAAAAACCCAAGAAGAGGAGAGCAGAAAGGACTACAGGGTGAAACTGAAAGAAGCCAAGAGAGAGATACGTTTGGCAAAGGCACAGGCGGAAGAACAAATGGCTAAAAATATAAAAAAGGGAGATAAAAATTTTTTCAGATAAATTAGTGAAAGGAGGAAGATAAAAAATGGAATTGCTAGGCTAAAAGATGCTGAGAACAAATATGTGGAGAGTGATGAGGAGAAAGCAAATGTGCTAAACAAATACTTCTGTTCTGTGTTCACAGAAGAAAATCCTGGAGAAGGACCGAGACTGTCTGGCAAAGTTACACGAGAAAATGGAGTAGATTCTGCGCCGTTCAAGGATGAGGGTATTTATGAGCAACTTGAAAAACTGAAGGTGGACAAAGCGATGGGACCAGACGGGATCTATCCCAGGATACTAAGGGAGCTCAGAGAGGTTCTGGCGAGTCCTATTAAAGACTTGTTCAACAAATCTCTGGAGACGGGAGTGATTCCTGGGGATTGGAGGAGAGCGGATGTGGTCCCTATTCATAAAAGTGGTCACAGGGATGTAGCAGGAAACTACAGGCCGGTGAGCCTCACTTCAGTTGTTGGAAAAATAATGGAAGTGTTGCTGAAAGAAAGGATAGTGTATTTCCTTGAATCTAATGGGTTACAGGATCCGAGGCAACATGGCTTTACAAAAGGTAAATCGTGCCAAACGAACCTGATTGAATTTTTTGATTGGGTGACCAGAGAGCTGGATCGAGGACATATGCTAGATGTAATTTACTTGGATTTCAGCAAAGCCTTTGATACAGTTCCTCATAGGAGGCTGTTGAACAAACTTGAAGGGCTGAAGTTAGGACCCAAAGTGGTGAACTGTGTCAGAAACTGGCTGTCGGACAGACGCCAGAGGGTGGTGGTTAATGGAAGTCGCTCGAAGGAAGGAAATGTGACTAGTGGAGTCCCTCAGGGTTCGGTGCTGGGGCCAATCCTGTTCAATATGTTTGTGAGTGACATTGCTGAAGGGTTAGAAGGAAAAGTGTGCCTTTTTCCAGATGATACCAAGATTTGTAATAGAGTAGACACCGAAGAGGGAGTGGAAAATATGAAAAAGGATCTGCAAAAGTTAGAGGAATGGTCTAATGCCTGGCAACTAAAATTCAATGCAAAGAAATGCAGAGTAATGCATTTGGGGATTAATAATAGGAAGGAACCGTATATGCTGGAAAGAGAGAAGCTGATATGCATGGATGGGGAGAGGGACCTTGTGGTTATAGTGTCCGAAGATCTAAAGGCGAAAAAACAGTGTGACAAGGCAGTGGCTGCTGCCAGAAGGATGCTGGGCTGTATAAAGAGAGGCGTAGTCAGTAGAAGGAAGAAGGTGTTGATGCCCCTGTACAGGTCATTGGTGAGGCCCCACTTGGAGTATTGTGTTCAGTTTTGGAGACCGTATCTGGCGAAAGACGTAAGAAGACTTGAGGCGGTCCAGAGGAGGGCGACGAAAATGATAGGAGGCTTGCGCCAGAAGACTTATGAGGAGAGACTGGAAGCCCTGAATATGTATACCCTAGAGGAAAGGAGAGACAGGGGAGATATGATTCAGACGTTCAAATACTTGAAGGGTATTAACGTAGAACAAAATCTTTTCCAGAGAAAGGAAAATGGTAAAACCAGAGGACATAATTTGAGGTTGAGGGGTGGTAGATTCAGGGGCAATGTTAGGAAATTCTACTTTATGGAGAGGGTAGTGGATGCCTGGAATGCGCTCCCGAGAGAGGTGGTGGAGAGTAAAACTGTGACTGAGTTCAAAGAAGCGTGGGATGAACACAGAAGATTTAGAATCAGAAAATAATATTAAATATTGAACTAGGCCAGTTACTGGGCAGACTTGCACGGTCTGTGTCTGTGTATGGCCGTTTGGTGGAGGATGGGCAGGGGAGGGCTTCAATGGCTGGGAGGGTGTAGATGGGCTGGAGTAAGTCTTAACAGAGATTTCGGCAGTTGGAACCCAAGCACAGTACCGGGTAAAGCTTTGGATTCTTGCCCAGAAATAGCTAAGAAGAAAAAATTAAAAAAAAAAGAAAAAATTTAAATTGAATCAGGTTGGGCAGACTGGATGGACCATTCGGGTCTTTATCTGCCGGCATCTACTATGTTACTATGTTACATGTTATAATAGGTTCATGTGTTTTTTCAGTTTCAATTGTTATATATTTTTGTGATATGAGTAGAGCAGACATGTCTCTCGGGGAGTATCCCCATACTTCTCCCTCTTATATTTTCTTTCTAGGGCTGTCCATCTGCTTTGATACGAACTGAGGAATTGGAGCATAGCCTAGAGAGATGGGAGGTGGAGCAAAAAAATTGTAATGAGGCCCGAGTAAAACTCTGGAATGCTTTACCATGGCAAATACATTTATGTGCTGATACAGCAGCTTTCAAAAAATTATTAAAGACACAGTTGTTTCTAAGTGCTTTCATGTGAGGAAGTGAGGGGATGAGCAATAGGGCAGGCAATAGACTGTATGTTAATATATGTATTTGTAATGTATTGTACAAGGACTATGCATGTTGCTTTGGAAACTGCCCAGGTTATAGGCAGGGAATACTTTTTTAAATAAATAAATTCTTGTGGGATTAGATTGAGTACCCAAAGGTTCAGGAATGATGTGCCTGTCTACTAGAAAGATTATTGAAGTAGGTACCTAATCCTCACATATGACAAGCAGAGGGTTTTTGACTATTGCACTCTGTTCCTTTGTGGATAAAAATTTTTTTTATACTTTTAAAATTAATTTTTCCTTACTATTGAAAGTAGAATCTGTCATTTAAGGAAAATTACAAGAGGCAACATGATGTTGTTCATTTACTACTTCTTCTCATGACTAATTATGCTTCTCTGGTGTATAATCGATGCTGTGTTGTTGATTCCCTTTGAGTTGTCACTTTTTAAGAAAGTCAACTTACTAATATCTGGTACAATGTGAATGAGCTGAGCACATGGTAGCTGTTAACACACCACTCTGATCCCCAGTGGTATGACATCTAATTTTCACTAATTCATATGCTAATTGTATTCCATGTTATGGAGTGGGAAATTGACAGGTTATTGGTGGGGAATGGGAGTGGAATGCACTTGCGGTTAGCACATGGTAATTTATTGCACTGTTGCTAATAGAACAGATGCACTTACTACCTCCTCTTTCATGTAGTAAAAGTTTTTTTCTGTGTGGAAATTGTATGGAAAGATGCTGAGGATGCCCCCAGCAGGCTGTACACTTACCACGTGGTAACTTGGGCAATCACAGTGTGGTAACCAATAAAGTAAAATAACACTTTAGTGAAAGGGGCCATTATAGTAAAATAATTTTCAGTTCTTACCTTATAATGTTCAAGATTGTCTGACTGAGTTGGGAGACCCATGTAACGCTCGGTGTAGATGGATGCTATATTATTTAATACACAATAGACAAAAATTATTGAAAAATTTTAGGGTTTTGTTCTTCCCCTCTTTACTGTATATACTCCTCACCCCACACAAAATAGTTGTATCACATTTGTTGAGGATTGGAAAAGTATCTTGAGGCCCAACCCTTCAGCATTACTCTACCAGTAGTGGTAAATGACTTGCTTTTTTTAATTTGCTACCAGAACGGCTGATAGCAGTCCGTTGTTTCATAACGCGGTTTTTGAGAATCTAGGCCTTAGTGTAGTTTGTGCAAGCACATTGCAAAATTATTATAGGATCCCGGTCTGTCCTTCAAAAAATATTTTTTTAAATACCGTATTTTTCACTCCATAAGATGCACTTTTCCCACCCCCAAAAAGGGGTATGGGCCGGCATGAGCAAGCTGTCTGCGCTGCTGCCTGGGCCCGCCCCGCTTTCAGCATAGCTGCTTCAGTTCTCATAGGACACTAGAATGGTCACGTGACTGCACTCATGCTAGGGAATGGGGAAAGGTCAGGGCGTCGTGACGCTGAGATCAGAAGGGGCTGGTGGCAAGAAAGTGTAGTCACGCAGCAGAGCAACGCAGAAGGAGCTGAAAAGCTGTCAGTTGCACCCCCCACGCACTCTTCCCCAGAGGCATGAGCTGGAAGCTGTGCAGCAGAAGGGAAGCTGGGGTGCGAGGTGCTCTCACACTTGGTTGTGGTGCGCCCACAGTCAGGTATACCATCCTAAAAATATCTGTAATGAGACACACATAAATAGGTCCCATGTAAGATTTTAAAAAAAAAACAACAACACAATCTGTTTTCTCTCCCGAGTGGTTTTATTATTTAGCTCTTCTGATTAGAAACGTGATGCAGGAACTCATGCCCATATTATGTTAGGAGAAGGCATGTCATGTAAAAAGCCATACTGATCTAGCTATGTACAAAGAAGTAACAGGAAGCTGAGGTAAATGATTATTCCTGAGCGTGATTTACCAGATTGAATGTTAAATATACCTTACAGCAATAAATCAGTTTGGAAATGCGCTAGAGGTGAGGGGGGTGGTAGGTTATAGGTCAGGGAAGGGGGGAAAGGGTTCAGAGCCTAGCAGGGAAGGGGGACAAGGTGCAGAGCCTAGCAGGGAAGGGGGGACAGGGTGCAGAGCCTGGCAGGGAGGGGGAACAGGGTGCAGAGCTTGGCAAGGAATGTGGGGTTGGGTGCAGAGCCTGGAAAGGAGTGAGGGAGGCTGGGTGTACAATTTGGTTCAGAATGGGTTTTTTTCTTGTTTTCCTCCTCTAAATTTGGGATGCGTCTTATGGTGAGGTGCGTCTTATGGAGCGAAAAATACAGTATATGGTTAGCATGTGAAAAATGGGAAATTACTGCAAAACACTTTAATGTGTTTTACAGTAAGTGTTTTCTCATGCATTAAGTAGAGCTGAACAACATATCTTACTATTTAGCTGAATAGAAATAATGAAAAATATCATTTGGCCGAATAGCAACACTGAGTAGGAATAATGGGCATAGAACTTTAGCATTATAAATAATAAAAGAAGCAATGTGAAATCAGAGATCAAGGGCTCCTTTTATGAAGGTGTGCTACAGCCTTAAAGCGTGGAATAGCGTGCACTAAATTGCCATACGCACTAGCCGCTACCGCCTCCTTTTGAGCAGGCAGTAGATTTTTGGCTAGCGCACGCTATAGCGCGTGCTAATCCATTGCGTGCACTAAAAATGCTAGCGCACCTTCATAAAAGGAACCCAAAGTGTTTACTTCAGTGGGATTCAGCATAGTAGAGCCCTGGATTATTTGTATTCAAATTTAAATCACTGTTCAGCCAAACACATGCAGGCACAGGACATCATCGTGTCGATGTCCTCGCATGTGCACAGAGCCCTCAAGATGTGACCCCGAGCTCAGGGAAGTTCAGGTGGGGCGTAGCTGGGGGCAGAATGGAGTGGAGCTGGAGGCAGAATTGAGCAGGGCTGGGGGCAGAACGGGGCAAGGCGGGTGTCCTATTTTTTAAAGAGAAAATCTAGCAACTTTAATCCATCTTGATCTTTATGATTAACACACACTAACTGGATACCACAGACTTAATGTGAGATCACTTAGTATTTCTAAACAGGAGGCAGTAAGTGTTCTCGTATTAATTTTAGCAGATTCCATGTGCTAATGGAGAACATTAGTGCACGACCTGCACAAACATTAGTGCACGACCTGCACAAAAAAAGAAAAGAAAATGCCCTACAAAGTGTCTTATTAAATCTGGATTTAGAGCGTGGGAAAATCCTGCATCCCTAGAGAAGTTCAAATCCTTTAAACACTCCTTAGTATCCTGAGTAATCTCCCTGTAATTTGGTTCACAAAGCATCGCTAATGCATTTACAGCAGTTTTCCTTTTTCGCTCTCCAGCCTGGAAGCAGTCATGCTGTTCAGGTACAAAAAATGTGCTATCAGCCAGGCCATTAAATCTAGAGACAGTTCAAGTATGCTTCTGAAACTGTATATGGTAAAATATACTAAAAATCTTTTTTGGGGAAAAGAAGATATTATTCATGTCAAAATGATTGACTCATCTTCCTGTTGCTAACTTCCTCCTGATGTTTTCGATAATAGTTCCCTTAGAAGCAAGTAACTTGGCCATATCAATCTGAATTTGAGTGTTTCATTTGGATAAATAAATAGCTAGAAAAGCATATGCCATTACTGAATAGAAGTACACACTAAGTGGGGAATTCAGTAAATGGCACCCAAAGTTAAGTACCAGGAAGATCAGTGCTTCAGTGGTGTCATGAAGGGGGGGGCAGGAGCTTAGACCGCCCCAGGTGCAGTCTTGGCAGGTGCACCGGTGCCTGTCCTCCTCACCACCCACCCATCTATTAAAATCTTTGCCGACATTGAGCAGCAGCTCCTATCTGCTGCTCGCACCAGCCTCAGCTCTTCTGACATCACTTCCTGGTCACAGGATATTGTGACTGGGCATGGCTGATTGGACGTGTCCAGGAGCCAATACCCTACGCCACACAGACCTCAGCCGAGCCAAAGTGAGGTATGGGTAGCTGGGAAGGACTGCAATAAAGTTCAAAAATAGTGTAAAACACCTGGGTGCCATTAAATAAATCTTTATTTCACACCAGACTTGGTGCATTTAACTCAAGTTAGTAGCACTTCTTAAACGAGTTCCCAAAATACAAGCCAACAATGGTCCTTGCACAAAATACAAACAAAGCAATCCATTTATTTCCTTTATTTGGCTTGTTGCCATCCATTGACTTCTATTTCAACCTTTTAATGGCCCTCTCTGAGGTTCCCAGGCCTACACCTGCCACACTGGGCTAGGCCCTTCCAGGCCCAGCCACTGTTTTCCACTTGGCCTGTTCAACCAGATTCTGCTGTGACTTCTTGTAAGTTCTTTCACTGGGATAAAGCTCACCTTGGGGTTCTATTAACCCAAATACCCCCAGAGGTGTTGGGATCTGTACCCGCCCTGTAGATTTTGGTGTACAAAAATCTAACCATGATCCCACTAGATTTTGAATAAAGTGTTCCCCAGTGTCCTGTGGCCAGCAGTGCCTTAGGTAACCAATTTTCATGCACTGCCCCAAACAGCATCACAGAAAAAACAAACTCAGTCCTGCTTGGATTTAGGCTGTGCAAGTTTCTTACAACAATCGGCAAAAAAAAACCTCTTTCAGCCAGAGGCTTTAAATAATAAAGCCTGGAATCATTTATCAACAATTTTCTCTTGATAAACTCCAAACTTTTCTACTGTTCCTCAGCCCCATTCCATTAAATCAGGGTCAGTAGCATATGAAAAATCCTCACTCATTTCTTCCATACTGTGAGCTTCATTCATTTCTATATCATTTTCATTTGTGTAGGAGTCCTCAACAAAATCCTCCCAATCCTGAGGTCCTCCCTGCCCTTCTGGAGTATAAGGGCTCCTTTTACTAAGGTGTGCTAGCGGTTTTAGCGCGTGCTTAACGCGCGCGCTACAATACTGCACGTGCTAGACACTAACGCCTCCATAGAGCTTGCGTTAGTATTTTCCGTTTAGCATGTGGTTTGCGCGCAATCTTTAGCGCATGCTAAAAATGCTAGCGCACCTTAGTAAAAGGAACCCAAAGGTTCTGGTGCACTTCTGTTTCCAGGCAGAGAAGGTCTGGTTCCCTTCTCTCCCCCTGCTGGGTTTCTCCTGTATGGCTCAATGTGTGGCTCCCTGCAACTAGGAACCCCATCTTTTTCTCTCTCAGTGGCTAACCGCCTGTGCTGGAGTGCAGGTATGCCCTTAGTTCTGGCCAATTCTGAGCTCAGGTGCTGGTTGAGCTGGCTCAAATCAGTTCTGGATTTGCTAGGCACTGGAGCTGTTCCAGGCACTGTTTGCTAGGCACTGGAGCTGTTCCCAGCTGGCTTTAGGAATACTCTGCCCTCGGCCTGATGGGATTTGTAGTCCTGTTACCTTGCTTTTCACTTGCTGCTTAGAAAAAGGTAAACAGGCATGAGGGGTCTCTATCTAGGAGAAATTTTAGGTTTCTCTGTTTTCTCCTGGAACAATTCCCTACTTTGCTCATCAGTTCTGGGACACTGCAAGGATTCCTGTGCCTTCAGAGGGGGTTCCATGTGACAATATATATATCAAAATAACTGAAAGTTATTCATGACTAGGCCTGTGTACACAGTGTAAATAAAATGTCTATAATTTATTAGCCAACCTTGTTCACAAATCTTTTTTTTTTTTTCCTGGGGAGAGAAGAGGGTGAGGGATTGACGGAGACCGACTTTGGGGGAGTCCAGCCAGGTTGGGCCTCAGATCCAAGGACAACCTCAAAGGGGGCGTTACACTCTTATTTGAGTAACATTGCTCCCAGATATTACAGAATCTGGATTCAAACAGCTGTCAGTTTGCAAGCAAGAAAACATTGACATAGCCAAAGATCCATCTTAAGTTAGAACTGTATTGCAGTTTTTCTTTCCAACTTATTATAGGGAGAGCAATCTTCAAAATGAGTACCACAGATAAAAAAAAACTTTCCCCCCAAAAGTCTATAAATCAATAAAAGAATGCAATAGAGCAACAATGCATACTTTCACATACATTAAGAGGAGGTGTTTCTAGGTCAGGGGTGTCAAAGTCCCTCCTCGAGGGCCGCAATCCAATCGGGTTTTCAGGATTTCCCCAATGAATATGCATGAGATCTATTAGCATACAATGAAAGCAGTGCATGCAAATAGATCTCATGCATATTCATTGGGGAAATCCTGAAAACCCGACTAGATTGCGGCACGACTTTGACACCCCTATTCTAGGGGCATGGGCTGAAATAACATTCCTACTTTTGTATTTGTGTTTTTAGTTGGAAAAAAAAAAGGATTTGCAAGTATGTGCAGGTACTGTTTCTTTGGAGATTTTAAAAGTGAAAGTGAGCATGTGCTTTTACTTTAAGAATTTGTGCTAAATTCCTACTTTAAAAGTACCTGCATACTTTGCAGCAGTGTGGGTGCCCTTTACTGCAGATGCTTGATTTGTTCTATGGACTTAATTTATAGAGTAATAAAATATTTTCATTTTCATGCTATTTTTATTAATATTTTCATACCGTAGTACTCCCAGCTAGCAACCGGAGCAACTGCCATTCCACATTTGAATAGTCGAGTTCCAGATCCAAGAGCCATCGATGTGACATAACCACCATAAGACTCAAAAAATAAAATGAAAGTTAATGTTATGACATATATTTGTAGGGCTTCTATAACAAGAGCTTAAATCTGGCAAGTTCTGTGCTATGTGTCTAAAGATCACAAATAAAATAGTTTATATTAATTCTGAAAATTATGTTTTTTCTAGTATCTTATTTTTGTCAAAACTGTTATCCTGAGCTACAATGGTTATACATAGAAATCTATCATCTAATAGATATAGATAATGATTTTTAGACACAGATACACCCTATGATACTCAGCCAGCAGTAGTGGGTTTTTTTAATCAGAATATTTTAAGCCTGAATTAGACCCCGATACTGGGTACTGGCCGACCTCCTACTGTGTTGAGAATTCCTGTAGACAGGCACAATATTTGGCTCACTATCCATTTAACTAAGTGGACAGCGGGCTGAATATCAGGTTATTCAGAGCTTCTCCTCCCTCCCTCCTCCAAGAGCTGGTTCCCCCTCCCCAACTCCCTCAGACCCCCTAAAAGCAACCCCTCTTTTGAAAAACTTCCATTCCCACCCACCCGTAGACTTCCTGTCCTTCCCTCCCCCCTAATAGTCCCTGATGGTCCAGGCAGGAAAGAACCACAATAATTCCTGTCCGTGCTAGCTTTGGTCTTAAAATGGCAGCTATGACCGCTAGCAGTAGTTTTGCAGTACAACTGCTGGGTCTGAAAACCGTTATAAGTTGTGGCTTTCTTTGTAAGACAAGAGCTAATTATGGGCAGGAGCGATCACTGATTTAGCTAGATTGATAGCGAGATGCAGTGTTGCATTTCCATATTTTTTTTGGGGGGGGGGACCTTTTACTAAGCAGCATGGGTCTTTCTTGCGCACTGAGGCCAATTTTTAGTGTGGGATAAAATGGCTCCATTTTCCATTTTTCCTATTAATGGTCCCATTTAGTGCATGGCCATTAGCCTCTGAGCATTTACTGACACCTATTTTCTTAAGCACTAAGACCCTGATTTTATTAAAGATGCCTAAAGTTAGGCAACAAGCTTGGTGTGCCTAGGTGATCTAGGCACCTAACTTAATTTTCATAATTGGCTTACTCAGCACTGATAATTGAAAGCACCATTAAAAACCAATTTTAAAACAGTTAAAAAATAATTAGCCAGTAGGTGTCTACCCAACCCTGTCCTGGAGGACCACCAGGCCAATCGGGTTTTCAGGCTAGCCCTAATGAATATGCATGAAGCAGATTTGCATACCTATCACTTCTATTATATGCAAATCTCTCTCATGCATATTCATTAGGGCTAGCCTGAAAATCCAATTGGCCTGGTGGTCCTCTAGGACAGGGTTGGGAAACACTGGTCTACACCAAGGCGCCTACTGGCAACTAGTGAGGAGTAGTGGCTCGTGGCTAGCAGGGGGTGCTGTTTATGGGACGATAATGAGGTCAGAAGCATGATAGTGCAGTATTTTTGTAGCACCAGTTTTTCGTATGATTCTGGGTAATTCTAGTTAGACAAACATCTGTGTTAGTTAAGGACTGCGCCCAAATAGAAGCGTACGGAAAAACAGGTGAATAAAAATTTAAATATAATGTAGCTAAGGCCAGAAGAAAAAACACACTAAAGATTAATATAAGGAAAAGAATGGTGTGTACTTTGCTGTTGAGCTAAATCATGGTGGAAATCAGGATCATGATTACATGGAGTCCAGTTTAGGTTCTTTGTATGTACTATGACTGTCCTGTCTTAGGCCAGCATCTTGTGCCAGTGAATAGTTTCTGTTCTTTGTTCAGCTTCCCGCCTTTAGCCTCGTGGTTCTAATTGTTAACAGATGTGCTCAGGCCAGTTAGGAAAACTCCATATTCCAAACTGAGATATAAAATGTATGAAGTATGAATGGCCAAGATATGAATGAAATTATGAATGTTTGGGGCCCATGAATGTAATATGTGGTAAGCAGAAACACTAAGAAAAAATCTTGAGCACAACATCTGGAAGTGATTAGAGTCAGTCTCAAGAATAGGGAGAAGGGGGCATTGGAAGCCCACGCTTCAGGAAGAGGAGAGGGGGATTTAACCCCCCCTTTTCCTCCTGAGTAAGATTTCTGTGTAAGGCTGTGCAATTTGAATCTGTCAGCTTAGGAGTTTTTTTTCCTTTAAGGCTCAGAACTTGTCAGCATGGAAGGACTGAGAATTTACCATGTTAATAATTGTGAATTCTTTTGAATGTTAATGTTAATTCAGAAATCATCTGAAACTTTGACTAACTTTTAAACATGGAGGAATGTTTCTTTGTTTAAACTTTAAGACCACCCATAGAAATGTTATTGGTCGTCAAACTTGATGATGTCACTAAACCAAAAGTTATATAATAGACTGTAATGAGATAGAAAAACGAGACCATTGTGAGAAGGCCAGTCTTTGGCCACGATGATGATCTCCCATGAGCGCAATGTAAGCAATTATGCTATTCTTTTGATCTAATAATGGGAAAATAGAACCAATAATTCAATAAATCCTGGTTATAATTTTAAAACCTTGCGCTGGTGTCATTTTGCATGTAGAATTATTTTCAAACCTGAAGCTTTCACAAATGGCGTCAATGCCCCATGCTCAATTGGTGCCGAAACCCGGGAACTAATTTGACGCCTTGAAAAAGCTTATAGGTTATTCATAGAAACTCTAGGAACTTTAGAGATTTCGCATGGTTGTGTAACAAAAGGTAGTCACAGGTTGACTGGCTGCGCAGGAATATGGCGGAAATTAGAGATAAAACGGGACCGGAAAACTGGAAAATTGTGAGTATTACGCCTGTTTAAAGAAAAAAATTAAAAAAAAAAAAAATTTAAAAATTAATAAAAAAAAAAAAAAAATTAAAAATAATAATAAAAAATTTTTATTTAACAGTAAGGAGCATGCATGCTTGTATATATCTGTACATAATTGTATAAAGTTAGTGGAAATTACTTGTTAATGGAAAAAGAAAAAGAAAAAATTAGAAATAAAAGTAACACAGAAAGAATGTTGTGAAAAGAAAAAAAAAAAAAATCCCTTGCAGTGCTGGCATTTTTCCATCTGGCTTTTAAACTGAGCAGTGCCCGTCTGAAAGAAGAAAAAAAGTAAGGCCCAGTAGAGAGCAGGTCTCCTCTGTGAACGTAAGTTTTTGCTTATTAAGTTTGAAGAAAAAAACAAATTTGTTCTTCCCGGCTGTGTGTCTAAGCTTTGTCTCTGAACTAACTCTTTCTCTCTGTGAAAAAGAAAACTGTCTGTTTTAATCTGACTTTGAAAAGTTTCCCTCTGTCCCGTCTTTTTGTTTGAAAAAACGGGCTGAGGGCACCCCCTCCTTCTTTTTCTCCCTCAGTGCATTTTCAGTGCCTATCTGAAATAACTACTTTGAAAAGAAAAAAAAAAGAAATTGTGTTTCTCAGCTTTGTCTTTCTAAACTCCAGTTCTGTCTCTCTCTGTCTTTTTTGCTCTGCCCTAACTTTTTCTCTTGTCTCTGGAAAAAGAAAAATAAAGTTAATGGCTTCCCGTCCCCTTGCTTGTCAGTCTTCTTTGTGTGAATGAAAGAGCGGGCTGCAAATGGGGGATTTTCACCCCCACCTTTTTCCTCCATGCCTTCCACAGAGCTATCACGTGAGGAAAGAGGGGGAGGGAATAGCAGCAATGGAGTCCTTTGTCTCAGGGCTACAGATTTTCCAACAGGTATTTGCTTATATACTAGTCAGTTAACGAATTTGATTCTTCTTTTTTGAGAAGTCTCGGAGCAAGTCTGTTTTGCATATTAAAAGGGTTTATTGAGAACTGGTAGTTTGAATCCTATGTATCCGTGGCTTAAATTTGTTTCCGATGTAGTAGAAAAAAAAAGAAAAGCTTATGTAGTGTAAATATCAGGATTCAATGTGGTCTCTCTCTGATAAAACTTTACCAGCATGCTGTTTAGAGTTCCGGAAAGTTTGTGTATGTTGTTTTTGTAGTGTAGATCTGTGCTGTTAAGAACAATTGAGGTACTTTAGTAGCTTCAGAGCTGTTTGTAGCCTAGGGCTATGTCAAAGAATGCATTAAAAAGAGGTTATGTAGCCTGTATGTTGTTTCTTTATATTTTAAAAAAAGGTTATCAGAATATTGGAAGAACAGAACTGTAGGATCAGAAGGAATTGGAAAGTGATTTTTAAACAAGAAAGTGAAGTGAAAAGGAAAAGAAAGTTTGAATAGCTAGATCGTTTAAATGTTTGGCTGTTTCAAAGCAGGGAGATAGTCTGTAGAACGAATGTACAGGAATGTGGAAAGAAAGCTTGTGAAATGTGTTAATTCCCTGGGATCTGCTATGGTGGAGTTCGATAGGGAAGATGGGAGAAAAGAAAAGAATTCTGCTGGACTTGGGAATGTATTCAACAGTGAAAGGATAATTTTGTGGAAAAGAAAAAGATTTATTCCAAAAAACAGATACCATGCTTAAAAGCAGGCAAGTGTGCATAAGGGAAAAATAAAATCCCTGCCTTTATATTTTTATCTCAGTGTTTCAAATTAATTTTGAATATGAATTTTTGTGCCCCTGCATGGTTTATAAAGTATTTTTAAACTTGTGCATTGCCTGAAATGTATGATTAGGGAGTAATTAAATTTAAATGCATTTTAAAATTAAATTGGGAAGTTTAAAATAAAAAGATTAACAAAAGTAGAGGTTAAGTACCTATATTTTTTTGAAAATCGAAATAAATGTGAAACAAAGGGCTTGCTAACTTGGTTAACGGAAATGAACAATTATAATAAACTTTTATGTAAGTGGATGAATTCGGAATTGAAATTTTGCTTACTTTTTACAAGTAAGCTCTTCAGGATAGGAACCTAATAAAGAATATGGAATTGAGAATAATTCCCTGATGTTAGAAAAAAAAGAAAGTCTAATTTTACCATGTAGAGAATGTGTCTGCATGTTTAAATTTTCCTGTGGCCATATTTTGGTACTACAGGACCCTGAAAAAAGTCTATTTAATCTGTATGTTTTGTGTTTCAGTTAAGAACCTTCTTTGAATCTTTTCAACAATTCTACACAGAAGACTCTGCAATACAAGAATTAGTACAGTTTGCAGAGGGGCCATGTGTTTCTTTTGTCTTTGTTCTTTTGTTAATGATCAGGATTTACACTGATCAGCAGTACCACATACCACCACTAGAGCTGTGGAGAACACAGAGAAAAATTCCGATGCTGAATTTTCGGCGGGAATTTCAGTGTTCCTTTGTCTTCAACTAATGAGCTGTGCTTACCTTTCAGTTGTACCAGTAAAGAAAAGCAGTTCCATAATTACAGAAAAGCCAAGCTTGAATTATGAAAACGTTGCAGCATGAACTTTTTAAAGCCATGATTTAAATTTCACTGAAATTAATTTAGAGACTCCGACCTTACAAGTTGCTAAAACTATTTGCAAAAGACATTTCTGGACTCATATAAAAAATTTTGAACGAAAAAGCAGACTTTATCTTAAACCACGTTACTTTAAATCACTTCATTTAAATTAGGCTTCTGAACTTTAATTATGCTTTTGCATAATTTCATAGACTTATTCTGATATTGTATTAATAACTGTATTTTCTTTATCATTGTCTTCATGCATTGTTTTCAGAAAATATTTTGTGTATCCTGTATTTTAAATTTTATTTCATATGACTGTATTTCCATATACAGTGGCAGCTTCTAAGCTGTAACACAGTGCCACAATATTGTTTAATTGGGTTTAACAGCTGATATCATCAGTCCTTTTAATGATTTTAATTTAAATTTGAGAAATGAGTTCCTGCAACACACACAGAAAAAAGAAAACTTATATCTGATGTGCATGCATTATCTGCACATGAGTACATTTCCATATTAAGCATATATTTGGGTTTTCTTAACACTGTGCATTATTTTACACTTTATTGATATAATTCCAAGATTTTATAACATAACACTTTTGAGCATAGGGACTAATTAAATTAGGTAATACTGAGGTTCTCTTTATCTTAGGGAAATCTAGGGTTCTATTTTTCTTTAGCTATACTTTCTCTAAATTTTCTGACTTTTAAACTTTAAAAGTACTGGAGTTTCATGAATACCTCTATAAATAAAACAACAGACATCTCTGCTCTAGGACTGTACTTGCACCTAGAACAGACACTGTCTAACTATCACTGGAATGGTAAGTTTCCTATATGATATGGTTTAGACAGCAACTTACATAAATGTACACTTGAATGGGTTTTATCTAGAATAGTGGATGGGATTTGCTTGCATTCTCACTAGAGAATTCAAGTAAGCTTTGGGTAAGATCTTCTAGGCACCTGCCGTTGCAGGCCTAGGTAGTACATTTTTCTGGCTTTTGCTATCTAATTGGCATTTAAAAGAATATACTTGCACAGACACACTGATCCATAAGAAGAACCGTACCCTGAGTGAACCCCAGCGCCACAGATAAGACCACGAGCTCAATTCTGAATATTACTTCATAAATTCAGTAATATTCAAGAGGGGATTGAGGAGTAGTGGCTCGTGGCCAGCAGGGGGTGCTGTTTATGGGACGATAATGAGGTCAGAAGCATGATAGTGCAGTATTTTTGTAGCGCCAGTTTTTCATATGATTCTGGGTAATTCTAGTTAGACAAACATCTGTGTTAGTTAAGGACTGCGCCCAAATAGAAGCGTACGGAAAAACAGGTGAATAAAAATTTAAATATAATGTAGCTAAGGCCAGAAGAAAAAACACACTAAAGATTAATATAAGGAAAAGAATGGTGTGTACTTTGCTGTTGAGCTAAATCATGGTGGAAATCAGGATCATGATTACATGGAGTCCAGTTTAGGTTCTTTATATGTACTATGACTGTCCTGTCTTAGGCCAGCATCTTGTGCCAGTGAATAGTTTCTGTTCTTTGTTCAGCTTCCCGCCTTTAGCCTCGTGGTTCTAATTGTTAACAGATGTGCTCAGGCCAGTTAGGAAAACTCCATATTCCAAACTGAGATATAAAATGTATGAAGTATGAATGGCCAAGATATGAATGAAATTATGAATGTTTGGGGCCCATGAATGTAATATGTGGTAAGCAGAAACACTAAGAAAAAATCTTGAGCACAACATCTGGAAGTGATTAGAGTCAGTCTCAAGAATAGGGAGAAGGGGGCATTGGAAGCCCACGCTTCAGGAAGAGGAGAGGGGGATTTAACCCCCCCTTTTCCTCCTGAGTAAGATTTCTGTGTAAGGCTGTGCAATTTGAATCTGTCAGCTTAGGAGTTTTTTTTCCTTTAAGGCTCAGAACTTGTCAGCATGGAAGGACTGAGAATTTACCATGTTAATAATTGTGAATTCTTTTGAATGTTAATGTTAATTCAGAAATCATCTGAAACTTTGACTAACTTTTAAACATGGAGGAATGTTTCTTTGTTTAAACTTTAAGACCACCCATAGAAATGTTATTGGTCGTCAAACTTGATGATGTCACTAAACCAAAAGTTATATAATAGACTGTAATGAGATAGAAAAACGAGACCATTGTGAGAAGGCCAGTCTTTGGCCACGATGATGATCTCCCATGAGCGCAATGTAAGCAATTATGCTATTCTTTTGATCTAATAATGGGAAAATAGAACCAATAATTCAATAAATCCTGGTTATAATTTTAAAACCTTGCGCTGGTGTCATTTTGCATGTAGAATTATTTTCAAACCTGAAGCTTTCACAAATGGCGTCAATGCCCCATGCTCACTAGGCATAATTAGGAGTGAATTTTGGGTTTCTACTGCAGCCCGGAGTGCT
Source organism: Geotrypetes seraphini (assembly GCF_902459505.1). NCBI lineage: Eukaryota > Metazoa > Chordata > Amphibia > Gymnophiona > Dermophiidae > Geotrypetes > Geotrypetes seraphini. The sequence goes on along the minus strand of NC_047088.1, from coordinate 211,321,951 downwards.
AAATGCTCCAATACGCATAGAATTCCTATCTCTCTTCACGTATCCCCCCCCCCCTATGATCCCACTGTGAGCTCTGCTCAGCTGGTAAGTCCCTCCTTTCCGTGCCCTTCTCTTCGGCTGCCAACTCCAGACTCTGTCTCTTCTGCCTTGCTGCGCTGTATGCTTGGAACAAGTTACCCAAATCTCTATGGTGGGCTCCGTCTCTGGCAGTATTCAAGGCCCACTTAAAAGTCCACCTCTTTGAGAGAGTCTTTCAACTCCTAACTCCTCTCACCTTGGGTTCTGCATTCCCAACCCTATGTGTCATGTCTGTCTGTCCAAGTTAGATTGTAAGCTCTTCCGAGCAGGAACCGTCTATGAATGTGAAAATGTTCAGCGCTGCATACACCTTTCAGCACTATATAAATGATAAGTAGTAGTAGTAGTATGAGCGACAGAACATTTAGCTCCCTGGGCCGTGATAGAAACCTCTACTGCGGCTTAGTAAAAGAAGGCCTAACTTAGGCGTGGCTCAGCTAGGTGTGTCAATCTGGTGCTAACTTTAAGTATCTTTTATAGAATCAGAACCAAGATGCTTTTATAGTACTTCATTGTGAAACATGTTTAAAAATAAAATCAAATATATGTGGAAATTCAATCGTGTAAGTCAGACTAAATGTAAAAACGCATTGAGAATACTGCTATGATAGCCTAGGACCATTCATACCACGTTAACACGAAACATTCATTAACATCACACCATCAATATATGAAATTATAAAACAACGGAGAAAAATAAACCTCAAGTGTGAGAGGCCGGGACTACACAAGTACCCGAGTCTATTCACATCATCACTGGTTTATGAAAAAACTCCGTGTACATTTAAATCAATACTTCTTCATTCACACTCAATAATTTTTTAAGAGTTTTCAAAGAATATTTTCAAAAGTGTTTCAGGGTGATATATAAAGACCTATTCATGGCATGAACCAGATCCCAAACTAATCATTAACAGCACGAGGGCTACAGCTCAGCTAAACAGGTGTATGCAATTTGTTGAGGCATGGAAAATTGGAGCACAAGCATGAGAACAAATAACCACTCATCTGAAAAAACCGGAGTGTCCCAAACGATTCTCAGTCCTTTGTCCCGTCCCGACAGAAAAGTCCTTCTGTTTCGCCTGAAAGGCTACATCAGGGGAAAGATCCAATGTCCAAAAAAACTCCTGCTTCCTTCAACGCCAAACAAACTTGCAGCTGGCTTCTCTCAAGATAGTGTTGGGACTGCGAGACGCGCCCGGTTCGAATAAAACAACTTACGAACCGGGCGTCTTGACGTCATCACACCAACGTGATGCGTGATAGGCTAAGCCCCAGCCATTCACACACCAAACAGACTCTCTGTGTTACAGATAGGTCTAAAATTAGCGATCTTAAAGTTCTGAAGACAGTCTAACGTTCAAAAGAAAGGTTGCCATTCATGACAAGTATTCAGACCCTTAGGCTCCAAAGTTTGCAAACGATCTATCCATAACTGCTCCTTCTGCCAGAGCACTCTCCTAATGTCTCCTCTCCTTAAAGATATGGGCAACTTCTCAATCACACAACATTTTAAGTTCTCAAACCTATGATCTTGTTGAACACAATGTGCTACAATCGGGGCCGTTAATTTGCGAGTATTTAAACAACTCTTATGTTCTGTCATTCTTACTGTTAAAGTGCGTGAAGTTTGGCCTACATAAAGCAAGGCACAAGGACAAACTAGAACATATATAATGTTCGTGGATTGACAAGTAGAAGTATGACGTAAGATATAATTCTTACCATCACTTGGATTACTAAAGCTCAAGGTTGTCATCATGATGTTACAATTGGAGCAATGGCCACACGGGCCATGTCCCATTATATTATCTATGTTATCCATATTCTCTAAATTGAAGTTTTCTTTAGATGTGTGACATAACCAATCACTCAAATTCTTGTTTCTAGATTGAGAGAAAATAAATTTCTTATTTGAAAAGCAGGGAAGTGTTCTGAGTAATGGAAGATGTCTTTTATATCTATTAATAATGGACTGTGACATGCGAGTTTGTTTTATTACGCATGGAATCAAATCCTCTTCTTCTGGTGTCCTACTATATTCCAATAAGTTTTCTCTCGGATTGTGTAAGGCACGTTTCTTTGCTTTTTTAACTACTGCATATGGATAATCCCTAGATAATAACCTCTGTTCTAAAATTTTGGATTCTTGAATGAATCTATCTGTAGTGTTACATATTCGCCGATATCTTAGGAACTGCGCAAATGGGATGCTCGTTTTTAAATGGACTGGATGCATACTGTCAAATTTCAACAAAGTATTTCTATCAGTAACTTTGCGAAAAATAGATGTTTCAAAACCATCTTTATTCTTCAGAACTAAAACGTCTAAAAAACTGATCTTCTCCATGCTATATGACATTGTAAATTTGATGGTTCGATGACATTGATTTATCAATATTTCAAACTCCTGCAGCTGTTGCAAAGTACCCGACCATATCACAAAGATATCGTCGATAAAACGCCACCATTTAATTACATGTTGAAACTCAGATAATGTATAGATAAATGATTCTTCGAACCATGACATATAAAGGTTAGCAATTGTGGGTGCAAAAGATGCACCCATTGCTATCCCCGAGAGTTGTTGATAGAATTCCCCATTAAAGATGAAATAGTTGTTTTTCAGAGCTATAGAGCTTAGTTCTTTTAAGAAATAAGTATAGTCGCTGTCTATATCCGGTTGAGAATTCCATAAAGACTCTAATACTGAAAGAGCTTCCTCCTGTGGAATGCTTGTATATAATGCACAGACATCAAATGTCACTAGTATGTAATCTTTAAGAGAACCACATTCAAGATCATTTAGCAGTTTCAAAAACTGAGTAGTATCTTGTATATAAGATCTAATATCTTTCAAAAAACATTGTAACTTTTTATCAATGTATTTGCTAGTTTTTTCTAGCAATGAGTCTCGAGCCGATACAATAGGTCGACCCGGGGGCCGTTGGGTGTTCTTATGCACCTTCGGGAGCAAATAAAATATGGGAATTTTGAAATGTTGCGGGGTCAAAAAGTTTGAAACTGCTAAATGATCTTGAATGTGGTTCTCTTAAAGATTACATACTAGTGACATTTGATGTCTGTGCATTATATACAAGCATTCCACAGGAGGAAGCTCTTTCAGTATTAGAGTCTTTATGGAATTCTCAACCGGATATAGACAGCGACTATACTTATTTCTTAAAAGAACTAAGCTCTATAGCTCTGAAAAACAACTATTTCATCTTTAATGGGGAATTCTATCAACAACTCTCGGGGATAGCAATGGGTGCATCTTTTGCACCCACAATTGCTAACCTTTATATGTCATGGTTCGAAGAATCATTTATCTATACATTATCTGAGTTTCAACATGTAATTAAATGGTGGCGTTTTATCGACGATATCTTTGTGATATGGTCGGGTACTTTGCAACAGCTGCAGGAGTTTGAAATATTGATAAATCAATGTCATCGAACCATCAAATTTACAATGTCATATAGCATGGAGAAGATCAGTTTTTTAGACGTTTTAGTTCTGAAGAATAAAGATGGTTTTGAAACATCTATTTTTCGCAAAGTTACTGATAGAAATACTTTGTTGAAATTTGACAGTATGCATCCAGTCCATTTAAAAACGAGCATCCCATTTGCGCAGTTCCTAAGATATCGGCGAATATGTAACACTACAGATAGATTCATTCAAGAATCCAAAATTTTAGAACAGAGGTTATTATCTAGGGATTATCCATATGCAGTAGTTAAAAAAGCAAAGAAACGTGCCTTACACAATCCGAGAGAAAACTTATTGGAATATAGTAGGACACCAGAAGAAGAGGATTTGATTCCATGCGTAATAAAACAAACTCGCATGTCACAGTCCATTATTAATAGATATAAAAGACATCTTCCATTACTCAGAACACTTCCCTGCTTTTCAAATAAGAAATTTATTTTCTCTCAATCTAGAAACAAGAATTTGAGTGATTGGTTATGTCACACATCTAAAGAAAACTTCAATTTAGAGAATATGGATAACATAGATAATATAATGGGACATGGCCCGTGTGGCCATTGCTCCAATTGTAACATCATGATGACAACCTTGAGCTTTAGTAATCCAAGTGATGGTAAGAATTATATCTTACGTCATACTTCTACTTGTCAATCCACGAACATTATATATGTTCTAGTTTGTCCTTGTGCCTTGCTTTATGTAGGCCAAACTTCACGCACTTTAACAGTAAGAATGACAGAACATAAGAGTTGTTTAAATACTCGCAAATTAACGGCCCCGATTGTAGCACATTGTGTTCAACAAGATCATAGGTTTGAGAACTTAAAATGTTGTGTGATTGAGAAGTTGCCCATATCTTTAAGGAGAGGAGGCATTAGGAGAGTGCTCTGGCAGAAGGAGCAGTTATGGATAGATCGTTTGCAAACTTTGGAGCCTAAGGGTCTGAATACTTGTCATGAATGGCAACCTTTCTTTTGAACGTTAGACTGTCTTCAGAACTTTAAGATCGCTAATTTTAGACCTATCTGTAACACAGAGAGTCTGTTTGGTGTGTGAATGGCTGGGGCTTAGCCTATCACGCATCACGTTGGTGTGATGACGTCAAGACGCCCGGTTCGTAAGTTGTTTTATTCGAACCGGGCGCGTCTCGCAGTCCCAACACTATCTTGAGAGAAGCCAGCTGCAAGTTTGTTTGGCGTTGAAGGAAGCAGGAGTTTTTTTGGACATTGGATCTTTCCCCTGATGTAGCCTTTCAGGCGAAACAGAAGGACTTTTCTGTCGGGACGGGACAAAGGACTGAGAATCGTTTGGGACACTCCGGTTTTTTCAGATGAGTGGTTATTTGTTCTCATTCTTGTGCTCCAATTTTCCATGCCTCAACAAATTGCATACACCTGTTTAGCTGAGCTGTAGCCCTCGTGCTGTTAATGATTAGTTTGGGATCTGGTTCATGCCATGAATAGGTCTTTATATATCACCCTGAAACACTTTTGAAAATATTCTTTGAAAACTCTTAAAAAATTATTGAGTGTGAATGAAGAAGTATTGATTTAAATGTACACGGAGTTTTTTCATAAACCAGTGATGATGTGAATAGACTCGGGTACTTGTGTAGTCCCGGCCTCTCACACTTGAGGTTTATTTTTCTCCGTTGTTTTATAATTTCATATATTGATGGTGTGATGTTAATGAATGTTTCGTGTTAACGTGGTATGAATGGTCCTAGGCTATCATAGCAGTATTCTCAATGCGTTTTTACATTTAGTCTAAAAATAAAATCAGACAGAACCAGATGGAGAGGAACTCATCAGAGAATAACATGTTTTTTATTGCATTTTAAAAGTTTATGAAAAAAATTTACAAACTATGGTAAGCAGTGATTATTGACAAAAAGCTTTTTTCCCTATGATGTCATTAACCTGGCACTGAACTCCTCACTGATTTGCCACAGACATGTGACAGATGTAGAGGAGAAGGAGGTCAGATGCATCATGATGTCTGCTTTTGATTATCGTCTCCTTTCCATATTTCATATGCTGAGACTATGGGAAAATAATAGGGTAGAAGCAGTGTGCTGCATCATTTGAAACCAGCTGGAATGCTGGTTTTAGGAACAAGGAAATCAACTGTCAGCACAAAGTGTTCTTATCCAAATCCCCCTTAAAATGGAATGATGCTATTTTGATTCAAAAGAGGTATGGGTAACAAAGCTTTGTGCAAAGCAAGTGTGTCATTAATTCTTATATATACAATTTTGTATAGTTTCATAAAAATAACTTGAGTGTCTTTTTTCATTGTTTAAGGCAGGGAAAAGCAGTAGGTTTTCTCAAAGCACACATGAATACGACACCACTTTCCCATGCAAAATCCACAAGTGAACAATAAGATTTCCTGACATATCTACAGGAATTAAACAGATGTAGATTTTATATTGCCTGTAGGAATTACAGGCCCAAGGGTACGTTGCATCCTGAACGCTTATTTTCAAAGGAAACTCTGGAGCTGCCAGTAGCTGCTGTGTGTCTGTTGTGCGCTCACTCACACAACACACGTACAACAGCTGCACCCCAAAAAAAAGTCCACAATTTGGCGGGGACCCCATCTCCCTCCCATCGACCCCCCACAGCTCAAAGGCCATATTGACCATGACCCCCCCCCCCCCCAGACACGGCAAATCCCCCTCTGCAGCTCAAAGGCCCTACCCCACCTGGCCATATGGACAGTGATCTCCCCTGACATTCCTGTCGACCCCCCTACAACTCATAGGCCCTTCCCCTACTTTGCCATATAGGCCGTGATCCCCTGATACCCATGACTTTCCTGCCAACCCCCCCCCCCTCCCTGCAGCTCAAAGGCCTTCCCTACCACCTGGTCATATGTGTAGCAACCCTCTGACACCCCCATACTTGTGTAATGAAAGATCAGCAGGAAGGATGCCCATTCCCTCCTGTCTCAAGGCCTGCTTCTTCAAAAAGGTGGCCCTGCCCCTTACCGATGTATCCTGGGATGCACTGGGAGGGGCCTAAATACCATATAAGGAGAAAAAATTGGTGGCTTTGGGAAGTCTTGCGAGCTCAGCTGATTGTGGAATCCCCTGCCACAATCAGCTCAGCCGGTAGGGAGGCAGCAGCGGTAGAAGAAAAATTTTAACAGGAGAGATGGGGGAGGAGCTGTGCCTAGCGATTGTTCTTCTAAACAGGCACAAGGCACATGTTATGTCATATTTATGCCCACCTCCCCCTATAGTTTCCTATAGGGAATTACAAAATCATCATATCTGTGTGAGAGAGCGGGAGGAAAAGGGTCTGTCTCAGGCAATGTGTCACCCATTAATAACTTATAATGGGTCACCTAATTTCATTCATATTTTCACTATGGAAAACTGAGCATGCTACTACCATAGGCTCACATTTTTCACATGTGTTGCCCTGAATCTTCATGTACTTCCAATATGAAAGTAAATCAGCTCAGGTGATATCTCTGGTAGGTTGGAGCACATAGTAATGCCACTGATCACTTTGAAAGGCACTCTGCTATTGGCTGTAAGCATTTTGAAAACTGCACTACCCTCATTTAGTTGTAAACAATAATGTTAAAGGGTCATGGATTTGCTATACACTTTTCTGTGGTTCAACAAAATCCAAGTTTCCACGTTTTATTTAAAATTTGTTCATCCGCCTATCAAATTTCAAGTTTATTTAAAATTTATTATACCGCCCACTCAAGCCTTAACAATATACCAATTCAAATGTACTGAATTTCTAAGCGGAGTACATATAATTTTAAAAAAGGGTACTACATAAAATATAACTGAACAGACTTACTGAGACAAGAGGGAGAGGGGGATAGAATATCTGTTTACATTTATTATGTGGGTGCTTTGTACTTGGGGCAACGGAGGATTACAAATTTTCTGAATGAGAAAAGGAAATTGGACATCATGAAATATTCATCCATATATATGTCACTATTCCTTTCAAATTTGCAGGTTTTCACCTTTGAAATGTTATCTTGTGTATCCTTACAGTATTACATTTTAAAGGCTCCACTATCCCGTAAAAAAAAACCTCTTAGGGAGTTAAGTACTTCCAATGAAATACTGACTCATCTTAATTCAAACTTGCAAAATATCACAACTTCCTGCTTTCAACTAGATTTTAGCATTGTGTGCCAGTTTTCCATGCCTACACCATTAAGCATTAACCTCAAATGTTTGGGGGGAAAAAGCACAGCACATAATATAGTAATTATGCTACATTGTCAGTTCTGCTCATGAAAGCGTCAAAGGATGTTAGCCATTCAGTGAGGCATAGTTTTCCTCTTATGAAATCTGCTTTCCCCAAATCATTTTCCATTTTCTCATGCAGTTCTTAGCAGAATGTCTAACAGTATCCATATCTGTCACCGGACTTATTTTTTACTGATATTTTTATTTACTGTCATTGGGGCCTATTTACCATCCTCCATATTTTATAGCAGGTCACCTAAAGTCAGGACATTTTTTTTTGAGGGGGTACTCAAGAGTATTGGCACCTTTCACACTACTTGATAAAAATGACCTATTGTCCCCAAGTATTAATTATTTGGTAGCTAGGTCCTGCCTAGTGCATCCCAGAATGAACCAGATTGGGTGGAGTGCTACCATTTTGATGATACCACCCTGGAGGGAGGAGGGAAGGATGCCTCCTCCCTGTTTTCTAAGGTTTGTTAGGGCTGTGAGGTGAGCTGTGCCTAGGCATCCAGGAGGGGTCTCTGGCCTGCATGTATGTGTGTGTGTGTGGAGGGGGGGTTGTCTGGGTTTGCCTCGTGGGAAGGGGGGTCTGGATCTCCCTGGGAGGGTTCACGGTCCAGGCTAACAGAAGAAAAGAACTTTAAAATTTATTAACAATCTGACAGAAATTCAAGTAGAGAAATCCACGTGTCAATCCTTATGGCTAAACTTCAAGATTCAAATTGGCGGGACTAAGATTGCCTAGAAGCATTGGATGCAAGCAGGCATACGTACTTTAGATGATGTTATATCTAATGGAAAAATGCTTCATCCTCCTAGTTTATTCATTACTTGAGAAATTTGATATATGTTGGGGTGCTATATGATCAGCTTTAACATATTTACTTAGAAATTGTGACACTACATGTACAAAAAGAGTGATTTGAATAATTTATTTACTATCCAAAAAAAAACCCTTTATTGATGATGCTATTTCTGTGGGTTGGATATTTGATTAAGTGATCCTTGTTTTTCTTATGGTTAACATTAGAGATATGGCAGGTGTATGTGAGAATGCCTATAGTATTCTATAGGTAGGCACATTAATAGAGAATGCCGTGACACTCCATGCTCCTCCCACATTAACACACCTTTGCAAATGTGCACTATGCAACTTAGACTCACTTTGGTGTTATTTTATGTTCCCCATTGATTATTAAGATCATTGGATGACAACAGAGTAGCTTTATCCCATATTTCTAAGGCTCATTTGGAATCAACTCGGAATGGAGCATATTTTTATTTGGTTTCAGTTTTATGGAACAGTTTACTATTTGAGCTGAGGAAAGAAGAATCCTTAATAAACTTTAAAAGACATCTAGAAGCCCATTACTTCCGACTAGCTTTCCCCAAGTCCAACAAATTGAAATCCTTTGCCATAATTTGAATTGTAAAGTATTTATATTGAATATGTAAGTATATTTCTCTTTTTGTCTTTTCTTTCCTATTTTTAATGGAGTTCTTTTTATTATTTATGATTTTATTGTAAACCGCTTTGATTTTATTTGCAGCTTAAGCGGTGTATTATGAGTTTTAATAAACATAAACACTTCTGCATATAAATGCCAAATACCGTATTTTTCGCTCCATAAGACGCACCTCACCATAAGAAGCACCCACCTGTAGAGGAGGAAAATCCAAGAAAAAAATTTTTGAACCAAATAGTGTGCCCTGTACTCTGTCCCCCCTCTGGTGGTCTAGTGGTATGCCGGGACAGAGTACAGGGCACGTCTAGAGGTGGGCACATCTAATGGTAGACATGCGTAGTGGCAGCCAGCCCGCCCCAAACCATCACACCCCAAGCCAGCCGCCCCAAGCCAGCCAGCCCCCCAGCCTCCCCTGTACATTTTAAATCATCCCCTTGTACTTTTAAATCATCCCCCCCCCAGTATTTTTAGATCATTCAACCCCTAGTACTTTTAGATAATCTCCCCAGTACTTTTAGATAATTCCCCCCACAGTATTTTTAAATCAACCATCCCCCCAGTTCTTTTAGATATTCCCCCTAGTATTTTTAGACAATCCCCCCAGTACTTTTAGATATTCCCCCAGTATATCATCCCCCAGTACTTTTAGATCTTTCCTCCAGTAGATCATCCCCCCAGTACTTTTAGATAATCCCCCAGTATTTTTAGATCAATCATCCCCCCCAGTACTTTTAGATAGCCCCCTCCTGGTATTTTTAAATCATCTTCCCCCCCAGTATTTTTAAATCATCCCCCATACCTGGTGGTCCAGCTTGTATCCCTCCCTTGCTAGCGGCGCACAGGTCAGGAGCACGGACGTCAGCAGCAAGCTTTCCGTGCTGCCGCTTGCGCCTGCGCTGTTTTCTAAATGGCTTCGTCAGTTCTCGTAAATCCCGCAAGAACTGACAAAGCCATTTAGAAAACAGCGCAGGTGTAAGCGGGAGCACAGAAAGCTTGCTGCTGATGTCCGTGCTTCTGACCTGTGCACCGCTAGCGAGGGAAGGGTACATGCTGGATCACCAGGGACTGCGACGATGACTACGATGGAGGAGGAGGAGGCAGAAGAGGGCGGGTATAAAGAATCTGGTTCCATTTTCATTCATTAGTCCTAAAAACCTCATGGAATTATAATAATAAATTTTAACTTGTTTAGTTATAACATTTTTTACTCAAAAATGAAGCTTATTTATCAATTCACAGCCATTCTCTGACTTGTTTGCCAATTGCACTTATCTTTTTGACTGTGATTCAAAAGATAAGTGCAATTTGCAAACAAATTATAACTAAACAAGTTAAAATTTATTGATAAATTTCCATGAGGTTTTTAGGACTAATAAATATAAAAAAGAGGTGTGGAGACACTTACTTATACATGTAAATTTTGCTATTTTGAATGGGCTGAGGAAAGGGCATGGACTGTGTCATGCAGGTAATAATTGGTGATTTACCTGCATTAACTTACTGTGAAGTAGTAAGGGGAGGTGGGGGCAGAGTGCCAAGGATGCCATATTGGTAGGGGTGCCAGCATCTCTCCTCCCCTGTCCCAGCGATAGGGGGGTTCTCTTAGATACACTCCCCCCATATCTCTTCACTGACAGTGAGCAGGAACTCCTCCCCACTGCTCAAGCCAGCCCTGAGCCATCCCTCTGATGGCACTTTCTGAAAAAAATGACATCAGAGGGAAGACTCAAGCCCCTGCTCACTGCTGGCGAAGACTTGAAGAGGAACTGGGAGGTGGGGTGCATTTAAGAGACCTCTTCATTGCTGTGGGAGGGGTAGAATGCCAGCCGCCATTCCCTCTTTGCCTTGGGTACTATGCTCTCCCCTCCCCACACAAACACAATAAAGGTGCTGCTTGGTAAATTCAACATAAAGGACCTGATTCTATAAACGGCGTCTATTTCCTGGGTGCCGTTTGACATGGTTGTCAACCGCTAGATGCCGTTTATAGAGTCACACCTAGTGGTGCCTAAAGAGCTCATTTTCAAAAAAGAAAAACACCCAAAAAAGTTATAAAGTAACATTTGGACATATGGATCGCCAAAACCTCCAAATCACCATTTTTGATATCTACTTTCTAGATGGTTTTCTATCCTGTTTCTCAGCAGTGCATCTAAATTTCATGGGGGCATGTTAGAGGCATGTTTTGGGTGGGATTAGGACTTTGCAGTGATAAACATTTTACAAAACATCCAGGACATCATTTAGATGTTTGAGTCTAGATCTGTTTTAAAAACAAATAAGTGCCAAAAAGTTGCTCAAATTCACCAAATGACCACTGGAGGCATGAAGACATGGTCTCCCCACATTCCCCCAATAGTCACTGACTCCCTCCTACCCCTCAAAGAAGTGAAAGAAACAGTAAATACCTCTCTCTATGACAGCTACAGATATTATGACCATTCCTAATAGACCAGCAAGCAGGTGTCTGGAGTAGCCTAGTAATCAGTGCAGTAGACCCCAGAGAATGGGATCCCAGCCTAACATTTGTGGTGGAAAGTGTGTGCCCATGTTGAGCAGTCATTTTGTTGCTGTTGGCAGAGACTGCTGACTGGTCACTCAGGTGTCTCTGGTCTCTTCCAATAACTACCAGTCACTCAGGTGTCTTGTGGTCACCAATGGTCACTTCCATCACTCAGATCTCTTCTGGTTATCACCAGTTACTTCCGATCACTCAGGTCTCTTCTGGTCACCACCAGTCACTTCTGGTCACTCAGGTTTTTTTGGTTACTCAGGTCTCTTCTGATCATCAGTTAATTTGGCTCTCCTTGTACCTAAGTCCCTGCAGACCCATTGGTCACCGGTCAAGTCGGATCTCTTAGTACCTTGGTCCCCAAGGACCCGCTGGTCACTGGTCAATTTAGCTCTCCCAGTATCTTGGTCAACATTGACCTGCTGGTCACCGGTCAATTTAGGTTTGAGCTTACTGGGGGTTAGGCGGGTGCCAGCATGCATCTCCCCAAGGGTCGCTTTTAGGAGTTTATGTTGCCAGGAACTCTCACTCAATTATCTTTCTGGGCCCTAGGTCTTGTTTCAAACTCCTGTTTCTCTCAATATGCAAATGAGTGCTTCACTTAGCCTGCTGGGAAGAGCCTATACCCAGCAGTTTTTAGCATAGGGCTTTCTCCATGCAGATTTCTCTCAACAGTGATTAGGGTGATAGTGACTCTACCCCATTACAGCCCAACAAAACCCTTCTTTACCGACAAATAGGTGATACCTGCAGACATAAGATCTATTGTTGTGGTGTACAGGTGGGTATAACAGGTTTTGGGTGGATTTTGGAGGACTCCACATACAATATAAGAAAGTTATGGTGAGATTTGTACCTGGGGCCTTTTATGTGAAGTTCATTGCAGTGACCTCTATTGTGCCCCACTGCACAGCTAAAATGTCTGTGTGGCCAGTCTACTAAAAATGTTGGCCCTTCCTACCTCCCAATGGTTTATTTTATGTGTTTTGCATTTGGACGTTTTGTTTTTCGAGAATGGTCAAAAAGGATAGACGCACTAAGGGCAAGCACATCTAGAAATGGTCATTTTAAAAAAAGCAAGATAGATATTTTGCTGTTTCAAAATGGATATTTTCTCTACCTGATATCTGGATGTGTTGCCAAAAACGTCCAAAGTCAGACTTAGGCATCATATCGAAAATGCCCCTTCAGGCGCCAGTAGGCATTAAATCCTTTGATATACTGCCATTTAGGCTGGGATTTTCTTGTCCTTAATGAGTGCGCTTAAGGTAAGTGCCTACTGACACCTAACTCAATCCATGCCCAAACTCCACCCCTAACCATGCCTACTACCGAGCTAGGCGCCTACCAGCAAATTAATTTTTAATTATTTTTAATTGGTTTTTAATTGTGCTTTAAATTATCAGTGCCAATTAAGCCAGTTAAAAAATTTAAGTTAGGTGCCTAGATCAGCTTAGTGTGCCAATCTAGATACCTAACTGTAGGCATAGTTTATAGAATTGGGGCCAAAATGTGCATAGATTGGAGTAGAATGCATCATAATTCTAACAAAGGTAGAGTTTTTGGATCCAAGTATACGCCTAGATTGCTGACATGCATGCAGCCTGTAAAGAAGCTGGATTAGTTATGGGTGGAACTTCTTCTTGGCTTATATAGATACTTATGAGCGCAACATTTTATGCAGTTTTGATTTCTCACAGGTTTGGGGTTTTTTTTTTATTCAGAGATCTGGAAATGAGAAAGCTTGCTTAATCAAAACAGCTGTTAATCCGACATGACCACATTTCTGAAACTTAACTTCCAGTAATATTTCTATGTTAGAAGAGAAGAAAACTGTAAGTTCAAAACAAAACAAAAATCCCCATTTAAATACCACAAGAGCATCCGGGGTCAGTACTGAAATGAGCAATGTAGACATGTTTTTGCTTTTCTTTAAAGAAATTCTTATCATATACCCTTTTAGGGGTGTAATTATCAAAGTAGGTTACCATTAAGATGGGTTATTTTACCACTAATCTGTGCTATTCTAGCACAAGTCCCATTCTATTTAATGAGACCTGGTTGCTAAGAACTGTGATTAACAGTGAAATATAACAACTCTTAAATGGCAGCCCATATTGATAACTTCACCCCTTTCTGCTCTGAAGTTCTGGTTCCAGAATTTTTGCAAATTCTTGCAAAATCTTGAGCATCATTCTTTCTTGTCACTACTGTGCTAGAAGATAAGCTATGTGGCTTCTAGGAAAAAAAAGTCACTCTCTGACAGTCTCATCCCAATATTGAATATCTGGTGGGTTTATCTTAGCCAACTTTTTGGTTCATTTTACTTTAATTCATTCAACTTTAACCAACTTTAGTTCATTCAAAACACCATGCAGAAATTTTTTTAAAAAACCCTTTAACTCTTGAAAAAAATCTTTGCTCTTGAAAAAGCTTTAATAGAAGCAAAACGGGGAAGCTCTGTTGAAAATCAAAGAGAGATTTACCTACTGTCTGTTTAAGATGAGTAACTTTTAGCTGCTTTATTTGAAAGAAAAGGATTTATAGTGAAGAATGAGCAACATTAATTTCCAGAACAAACAAAGCAAAAAACTGCAGACCTTGTACACGATGCAGGCAGGCTTTATTATGACAAGTAAATTTTAGGTTAAAAACCTTTTACCAGGTGAGGGACCCAACACGGTCCGTGTTTCGGACTAACCTTCGTCAGGGGTCCGCTCGGGCGGTTTTTTCAGCATGTCACCTATCGGCTATTTACCCAAGGCTTTTTTCTTTTGATAATTTTCTGCTTTATCAAAAATTGGACCCCTGACGAAGGTTAGTCCGAAACACGGACCGTGTTGGGTCCCTCACCTGGTAAAAGGTTTTTAACCTAAAATTTACTTGTCATAATAAAGCCTGCCTGCATCGTGTACAAGGTCTGCAGTTTTTTGCTTTGTTTGTTCTGGATTGTTTTTCACTGCAGACAGTTGAACCTTGTTTTCCTCCTTGGATTTGGTTTTTTGCTCAACATTAATTTCCAACATAATAGGGGACTTTTTTTGAGACTGATAGCCCACTGAAGCAGTGGATAGACTAGAATGTATTAACCTCTTCCACTCGTGGGCCCTCGAAGTCTTGTTTCCCCTATATACACACACATACTGTACTATATATATGTACAACAACTGCATAGTGTTTTGAATGAACTAAAAAAGTTGGCTAAAGTTGAATGAATAAGGGCAAATGAACCAAAAAGTTGGCTAAGATAAACCTACCAGATATTCAATATTGGGTTGAGACTGTTCTACCCAAGAAAGCCAGACTTCTCATTTCCGTGGCATTGACAAGCTTACATTCAAGCCTCTTTTGAAATGACACCAAGGGCAGCAGACATTCACGTAAAACAATGTTAGTGAGAACAAGCATTAACCAGCACAGAAATAGCTTACTTACCCAGCCCCATATTGCTATTCTTTTTTCATCAATGAAGCCCATTTCTATAAATTTTCTAAGAAGCAAAGGTCAACATTAGGACAAAGTGATGCTTACAAATAAGACAAGTATTCCTGTTAGTTAAGACACAATAAAGAGAACTTTCTTTTGTTATTGTAAAACTAGTGTTTAAGCCCGTTACATTAACGGGTGCTAGAATATATGGCTGTCTGTCTTTCTTTCTTTATGTCTCTCTCCCTGCTCCTGTTTCTTTCTTCCTTTCTTTCTGTCTTTCTCCCTCCTGCAATTTTTTTCTCTCTCTCCCTGGCACCCTTTGCCTGTCTGTCTTTATTTCTGTGTCTCTCTGGTCCCCTGTCTGTCTTTATTTCTGTCTGTCTCTCTCCCTAGCCTCCTTTGTCTGTCTGTATTTCTTTCTGTGTCTCCTCCCCCCCCCCCCCCCACTTTCCTTTGCAGAAGCAGCAGTGCTATTTCCCTTCCCCTCCAGATCCCTGTGAAGTAGTAGCAGCATTTCCCCCCACCCCACCCCCATTCCCTTCTCTCCCCCCCCCCCCCCCCACTTTCCTTTGCAGAAGCAGCAGCGGTATTTCTCTTTCCCTCCAGGTCCTTGCTGAAGCAGTAGCAGTATTTTCCCCCACCCCCCATTCCCTTCTCTCCCCCCACTTTATTTTGCAGAAGCAGCTGTGATATTTCCCTTCCCCTCCAGATCTCTGAGAAGTAGTAGCAGCATTTTCCCCCACCCACCCCCCATTCCCTTCTCTCCCCTACCACCACTTTCCTTTGCAGAAGCAGCAGCGGTTTTCCCTTCCCCTCCAGGTCCCTGCTGAGTAGTAGAAACATTTTCCCCCACCCCCCATTCCCTTCTTACCTTGAGCTGCCCTGCTCCGTTCGGCCCCTCCCCCTTCCCTTCCCGTGTGCTGGCCTGCTGCGGCTGAAGGTTTTTTTCGGCGACTCCTCCTGTTAAAACTCCCCCCCCCCCCGCAACCGCTCCTGTTCAAAGCGGCCTGCTGAGGTTCGCGGCCGCTGTAACGAACCTCGCAGGCCGCTCTCCAACTCGGTAGCATGTTCCCTCTGACGCGATTGCGTCAGAGGGAACGTGCTACCATGTGGAGAGCGGTCTGCGAGGTTCGTTACAGCGGCCACGAACCTCAGCAGGCCGCTTTGAACAGGAGCGGTAGCGGCTGTTGCAGGAGGATGGGGGGGGAGGGGGGGAATTCGTGAGCGGCGGCAGGACCATGAGGCGCCGTGCCAATTTCAAAGCAGCTGCTTTTAACATAGGCGTAGCTGAACTGTACCTGATGGAGGAAGGGAAGGAACGGTGGGGCAAATTTAGTCAACGGCAGTCCTTGTGCGGTTCGAGAGGGGGGGGGTGGAGTCGGCGACTTGCAGCTTCGCGTGCCTCCCACCCCCCCTTCCCCCCGGCTCCGCCGCCGATAGTCTCCACCTGCATTGCCCCTGGCGCAGCACTCACCGGCCCGTCGGGCGGGGAACGGAGGGACAGGTTCAGGGCTGCCAGGGGGGGAGGATTGAGTCCGGCTGAGACTGGCAGGAAGAGGAAGGCGGAGCAGATGAGCCGGCACCGAAAAAAACTTTAAAGAGCCAGCCAGACCGTGAGTGCGAGCTGTTGTAAGTTTGCATGTGCACTCTTGCCGGCCACGGACATACGGATCACGGAAGCACGCGGATTAGACTGCGCATGCGCCGCCTACGGTTTTATTATATAGATATATCTGCATGTTAGGCACAAGTATATGCTTTATTTATATGTGTGGAACTCTTACTATATATTATGTTATTGCTCTGAACTAGACATGGGAACAAGCAAACAAATCCCTTTTGTCTGGCAATTCTTGCCCATTTTTCCTTTTATTGGGTTAGTCAGTCTGTGTATTACACAGACAGTTTACAAAGCCTTTCATCTGCATTAATTGGAAGTCTTTAAATTGCCTAAAATCTATGCACTGTTCCACCATGTGCAGACTTTTACCCACATTTGGCATTTCATTTTTATTATTTTATTTATTAGGATTTATTAACTGCCTTTGGGGCTCATTTTCCAAAAAGACAGACATTAAAAAACAGCATAAACCAGCACTTGGATGTCTTATTAGTCAGACTTTCTAGATATCTTTCTGGCCACTTTCTCTCCAGATGTTTAAAAAAGGTATTAATATAGCACCAAATTAATATAGGACCAAATCTTTTCCAGAGAAAGGAAATTGGTAAAACTAGAGGACATAATTTGAGGTTGAGGGGTGGTAGACTTAGAAGTAATGTTAGAAAATTATTTTTCATGGAGATGGTGGTGGATGCCTGGAATTGGCTCCCAAGGAAGGTGGTAGAGAGGAAAACGGTGATAGAATTTTAAAAAGTGTGGGATGAACACAGAGGATCTCTAACTAGAATATGAATGGGAAAACTTTCACGGTCTGAATCCCACAAACGAGATGGTTTGCATAGGCTGGAGTATGCTTCAATGGCAACTCTAGTAGTTGGAACCTAAGAACAGTACCGGGTGGACTTCTACGATTTGTGGACCAGAAGAAACAAAGAAAAAAAAGACAATTCAGTCATAAAATTGTAATGACTGGATGAACTGTTCAGGTCTTTATCTGCCATCATTTACTATGTTACAGGGGCATCCCAGAATTTCAGCATAGTATTATAAAATACCTGCATTTAGTTGGGTACAAACATTTAGATCCAGCCTTTAGCATGAGTAAGTTCTCACACCCAAAGCCAGGCATGAAACACACACTAAGTTAGTATTCTATATAAACCATTCTGCAAAGAAAGACCTTTACAGAATTTGTCCTTAACGTGCATCACCCCTGTGCCTAACTTTGGCTGACCTATACCCTCTCTTCCTCATCATTCCTTCTATAATTCCATACTTAAACATACATAGATTCACCATTTGTCCTGTATGTATGTCATAATTACATTGTAAGTTTTTTGCGAGCAGGGATCGTCTCTTGTGTGTTTAATGTACAGTGCTGTGTACATCTAAGTTTCCAAGATTATTTCAATTTTCTATCCTGCACCAAGGGTCATAGCCTTCTGGGCAGCTTACAGTCTAAAAAGACAAACAATTGGATTTATATAAATCAATATAAAAATAAATAAAATAAAAGTAAATAAAACAATCTAAATTAAAATTAATTTTAAAATTACATAAATCAGTAGTCAAGTTTCAAGTTTATTAAGATTTTGATTTACACGCAATATCAAATATTTTCAATGCGTATTACAAAAATTAAAATTGGGGAAATAAATAAATCATTTAAACAATAGACATAAAAACATATCCATAGATAGTAAAAAATACATAAGGACTACTGGGATAAAATTACATTTGTTTAAAATAAAATTTTTTTAAAAAAACAACAACAATTTAGGGAGGAACAACATCAGGAAAGGTATAGATAGGGGAAGAAAGGAAAAAAAAAAGATTATCTAATTTAAGAATCAAATGCATCTTTATAAAGGTAACTTTTTAAGTTCTTTTTAAATTTTTCTAGAGAGGTTTCAGCGCGTAGAAAAATAGGAAGTTTGTTCCAGAGCTGAGGTCCAAAAATAGAAAAAGTTGTATTTCTTCTAGTGCCTATTATTTTTAGTGTTGGAATGGTTAGTAAATATTGATCTGCTGTTCTAAGAGATCTGGCAGGGGAATAAGGTATTAAGTACCGATATAAGAATATTGGGGTATTAGTTTTCTGAATTTTAAATGTAAGCAGCGCAATTTTGCATGTTATTCTATGTGAAATCGGTAGCCAGTGTGCCTTTCTCAGAAGAGGTGTGACATGATCATATTTTTTGGAATGAGTAATAATCTTTATTGCAGTATTTTGTATTATTTGTAATCTTATTTCTTTCTGTGTTATGCCTTGATATAATGTATTGCAATAATCAAGCCTGGAAATAATCAGAGAGTGAATTAAGATATTTAGAGCTTTAGGTTCTAAAAGTTTGGCTAGCGATCTAATGAGACGAAGTTTATAAAAACAATTCTTAACTACAGAGCTAATCTGATCGTGATAGGATAGCTCATGATCTAATAATATTCCCAATATTTTAGTTGTCGTTACTTTTTGTAATGGAACACTGTCCAAAAGAATTTTTGCTTCAAATGTAATTTCTTTTTTCCAAGGCAAGAGCATTATTGAAGATTTAGATGGGTTAAGGGATAGCATATTTTCTTTTAACCTTTGAGTGATTTGTGTTAACTTGTTATTTATATTCATATATATATTTATAGTCAAATATCTAAGGGCTCCTTTTACCAAAGTGAGCTAGCATTTTTAGTGCATGCACCGGATTAGCGCGCTCTATAGGGCGCGCTACCTGAAAAATTACCGCTTGCTCAAGAGGAGGCGGTAGCGACTAGCGTGCGCAGCATTTTAGTGTGTGCTATTCCGCGCATTAAGGCCCTAGCGCACCTTCATAATAGGAGCCCTAAATTTCTAATGTCTAATGTCTCTAGGGTTCTCTCTATATCAAACTGCTGTTAATCATTCCACACGCATCAAAGAAAATAAATGTTTTAAAATCTGATTTAAAATTGTTTAGATTCTCCAACAATCTGATTGTTAAAGGTAGGCCATTCCAGAGTTGGGGACCCTTCATGGAAAAGGTTGCAGCTCTTATATGTTGGTGGACTATTTCACGATGCAATGGTACTATAAGGCGTCTTTGATTTTCTGATCTAAATGATCTAAATGGCACATATAAATTCAGAAAACATGCACTATAGAACTAATAAATAGTAGTAATAGTAGTAGCGAATAATTAATCATCGTGTCTAACTGCGCCTATGATCTAGGCACCATTTTTAGAATCGTGGCCTAAAGGCTCCTTTTACTAAGGTGCGCTAGTGTTTTTAGCGCGCGCTGCATTGCCGCACACGCTAACCCAGTGCCACGTGCTAAGAACTAACACAAGCTCAATGCTGGCGTTAGCGTCTAGCGCATGCAGCGCACTAAAACTGCTAGCACAGCTTAGTAAAAAGAGCCCTAAGTGTTCAAGCAGTAACATTTTTTAATGGCACCAATAGTGCATGGCCACCAATACAAAAAGGCCATTTTTAGGACTGCAGTAAAAATGGCCTTAGTGCATAGGAAAAAAAAACCCATAAGGGTAAGCTACTGCCACTTTTTACTGCAACCTTGTAAAAGGAACCCTTAGACTGTAAGCCCTCCTTGGACATGAAAATGCCTACTGTACCAGTATTTTGAACTACAATTGAAAAAGGGCCCTTTTAATAACCCGCAAATTCCATAAAAAGAGCTACAAATTGCGCATACAATTTTGGTTGTGTTCCCAAATTGTGTATGCAATTTAATTGAAAACAATTTAATTAACGCCAACAATTGGAATTTTTAACAATTATTGGTGCTAATTAAAATCAATTACAAGTTACACATGTAAATTTAGGCATGGGATTTGTGCCTAAATTTTACTTGCAAGTCAAAAAAGGGGATGTGAAAATGGGTGAGGCATGGGCGGATCAGGGGCATTACTTTATTACATGTGTAATTATAGACTAAGAGCACCTGTACCTAAAATAAGGAGCAGGCATTTTTACCATGTTATCCTTGGTACAAATGGCTACACCTAAATTTAGTCGCAGTTCCTGGGTATAAATATTATTCTATAAGCTGTGCCTAACTTTCCCACCCACCCGTCTGGGTAATAAGGATTTTGGGGAGGGGAATTATGATGGGTGGAGTGAAGGGGGGATTGGAGCGGTCGCAGCTTTAAGGAAGGTGGTTAGGGATGACTTTGGGGGAAATATTGTGAAATGCGGCTGGGGTCGGAGTTAATGTACATGTTAAGGGGGGAATGAAAATGGATTACTCATGGGCGTCACCACCATGACTTGGAGGGTATGACCTGACGATACCCTGGGTCATGCTATGGTTGAAATGGCATGGGATTTTGGAGAAATAAAGCTGCGGCCAAACATTTATTCCACTAGAAACTTTGCATTTTGGTTTTAATTTGAGTGGACGTTTTATGGTTAGTAACTAGTGGTGACCTGGTGCGAATGCTAATGTTATGACTTATACAAGACAGCACTTTTTCAGAGACAATTTTTTGGACACCATATATGAAATTTATCCCTAAATACTAAGAAGCTCATTTTAAATCTATGAGCTTCTTAGCATCTAACACCTGCTAATTCCATTAGCACAAACTATGCTTTAGTAAAAGGGTCCTATGTGTTTTGTTTTCTTCCAGTTTCCCTTTTACTTAAATTTTCCCATGTAGGCCTGTCTAAGATTGATGTGGAGCCTCTTTACTGGACTCTCCAAGGTATATTCAGAGAGAGAGAGAGAGAGAGAGAGAGAGACGGGAAATGCCTATGACAACACTAATATCCTTGAAGACCACATAGGTTAAAAGTGTACAGTGTTATTAAGTGAGACTAATCTCAGTAGCTACATAGTTCTTCAGCAAAGCAATAAACTACTCAGCTGGGATCCTCCCAGAATAAGGGATGCTATACAAAACCAAACAACATTTATTGCTAACATCTGGCTTGCATTCCACTGCACTGAAGAAAACACAGATTTTCATTATTAAAAGGGGAGACCTAAGATCTGAATTCTCACCAATACAAATAAAGATTACAGCAGCAATACTAGTAAAAAGAAAATGCTTAATAATTGAGGCAGCAGTTAAAATATGTTAAATCTTAAAGAGGAGAAGCATCATAGCTATAGTATTAGGCTGAAAACCAAAGAAGTCAAGGTTCAAATCCCACTTCCTCCCCACTGATTCTCCTTGGGCAAATTACTTCACTTTCCACCGCTTTCACGTGTACTTAGTAATCGCTTGGCATCCTAGACACAGGCACTGCTCCACCAGTGTTCAAAGATAGTCATTTTTCTCATTGAAAATTAGAAAGAAGAGCATATGGTAAAAGTATCCATGTGCCTCCCAACTATGTAGGCTATTGTAAAATTTCCCCTTTTATTTGTTTAATTTCAAAATTTTGGGTGAACAAGAGCTAGACAGAAGACCCTAAAAAGCTCCATGTGGCCCCTGAGTTACTATTGTGTTTAACAATTGAGTAGAATCAAAGAAAATGGAGGAGGAGACTTTTCCATGCAATTGGGAAGCATTAAGACGAATCACACCTGGATTGCCCTATTTAGGAATGTCCCCAAGGCAAAACTTTTCAGTTTGTTTCCAGTTCCTTTGGCCTATTCCCCACAATTGTTGAACTTTTGCTTGATATCATGTCACACAGTTGTTTTAACAAAATTTTTCAAAATGTGAAATGGAATTGAATTGCACTGTAATTGAATTAACCCACGTTCATTCATAGGTTTATGCGTGTTAAATCAATTTTGCACACGCTAGATTTTTTTTTTAAGTCATGCCAACAAATGAATGTATACTAGTCAATGCACAACTCCACACTCCTCTGCATTGCTGGAAGTATAGGCAAGCTTCTACATACTTTTAGCTACTGGGAAAAAGATGCCTTACATGTTTAGGTTCAGAAATGCTTTCACAAAAGTACACATCCTATTTTCTCTCCTGACCTAAGTACACTCAGGTGAATGTCATTTTCTTATATCTAAAATTATTTGTACTGTTGAAGATCATGCATAAATTGAGCCAGTCAAAGGCAAGATAATAGATAATTCAGGCTAGAAGACGTTAACCCTCAATTTTGCAAATAACATGTATACTGTAGAACAATCCATGTCCTTTTAGCTGGATTGAGGGAGGAAAGAAAAGAAGGAATGCTCTCATCTAATATAATAAAACGGTAAGCCGCGCATGCGCACTTCCTATGCGTGCGTCCGTTTTCCGTGAGCTGTAGCACACATAGGAAGTGCGCATGCACGGCTTACAGACCGGCCTCACGCGAGGCAAGACAAGTGCCATGCGCGCCCTTCTCTGCTCTCCACCGCTGCCGGCCGCTAGCACCCCCTGCCCTCTCCGTCGCCTCCCGGCTCCAGCGGCGTAGGCAGCACTATAAACACGCTGCTTCGCGCCCTTCTCTGCCGATTTCCTCTGCCGCGTCTCTGATGACATCATCGGAGACAGATGCGGCAGAGGAAATCGCCAGTAGAAGGCCGCGAAGCAACGTGTTTAAAGTGCTGCCTACGCGGCTGCAGTCCTAAGGTTTGTCAGCGGTGGGAGGATCAGGAGCAGGCCGGATGGAACAGGAGGGGGAGGGGCCAAACGGAGCAGGGAAGAGAAGGTAAGAGAAGGGAAAGGGGGAGTGGGGAAAATGCTGCTACTGCTTCTACACAGGAAAGGGGGGGGGATAGAAGGGAAATGCTATTGCTGCTGCATAGGGAAGTGGGATGGAAATGCTGCTGCACGGGGAAATGGGGAAAAATGACACACAGACAGCGGGAGGGAGAGAGACAGAAAGAAAGAAAGACACAGGTGCAGGGAGAGGGACAGAAAGACAGACAGAGAAAGGGGGCCAGAGAGAGAGTCAGCGGGAGAGGGAAAGGGGGCTGCTTTGGGGGGAGGGGTGTGCTTGGGGCAAACAGCTTTGCTCTGGGGGGGAAGACAGAAGGGGCCATGGAGAGACAGGGAGAGGGATATGGGGCTGCTTTGGGGGGAGGGGTGTGCTGGGGGGAGACAGAAGGGGCCATGGAGAGATAGGGAAAGGGGACAGACAACTTTGCTCGGGGGGGGGAAGACAGAAGAGGGCCATGGAGAGACATTTGGGGGGGAGGTGGGTGCTGGGGGCAGAAAGCTTTGCTCGGGGGGGGGGAGGGGGAGACAGAAGGATACAGACAGCGGCCAAGGAGAGAGAGATAAAGAAACACAGACAGACAGACACATCTATTCTAGCACCCGTTAATGTAACGGGCTTAAAGACTAGTTTCACTATAATTTCAGTGGGTACTCACCTGACTGCTGAGATTTGATCCTGAACTTCATGGGTTCCCAGCTTTCGGTAAATTGCATGTAAGATCTTATCACCCTGGTAAGATGTTCCTCTGCCATCCACAGTGGCAACTATTATTCCTTCTGAACTGGCAAGATAGGTTTTCCAATCAATGGAAAATGTATGCAGCACCTCCTGGGTGGAAGGTCCTCCATATCTAAAGGAAGCAATCGTATTATTGAATGTATGTTTAATTTCAACAAACATGCTGGACAGGGGGAGCACATGGACCAGGGAGCAGGGAAGAGGGACAGGGGGAGCACGGAAGAGGTGCTGATGGACCGGGGGGAAGGGAAGAGGGACAGGGGGAGCACAAAAGAGGTGCTGATGGGCCGGGGAGCAGGGAAGAAGGACAGGGAGAGCACGGAAGAGGTGCTGATGGACGGGGGAACAGGAAAGAGGCTGTAAACGAACATGCTGAACAGGGGGAGCAGGTAAGGGGCGCTGATGGGCCGGGGAGCAGGGAAGAGGTGCTGATGGACGGGGGAACAGGAAAGAGGCTGCAAACGAACATGCTGGACAGGGGGAGCAGGTAAGGAGCGCTGATGGACCGGGGAGCAGGAAAGAGGGACAGAGGGAGCACGGAAGAGGTGCTGATGGACAGGGGGGAAGGGAAGAGGGACAGGGGGAGCACGGAAGAGGTGCTGATGGACTGGGAAGCAGTGAAGAGGGACAGGGGGAGCACAGAAGAGGTGCTGCTGGACACGGGGGACATAAAAGGAAGGGAGAAGGGCTACTGCTGGTCAGGGGGAGCTGGCAAGGGGTGGTGGTGGACAGTGGAGAAAAAAGAGACAGAAAGAAAGAAAGACAGACAGAAAGCAGCCAAGGAGAGAGAGAGAGAGAGAAAGACACATCTATTCTAGCACCCGTTAATGTAATGGGCTTAAAGACTAGTATTTGAATAAAAGTCCAAAGTAACATTCTATTAGATCTAGTTGTGCACAGAGAACATACTATGGTAGAAAAGGTATGACTAATTCTAAGAAGCAGAGATCAGAGCAGTATTTGGTATGTGTTGTAACTAATAATTCACCCAAAGGAGGGAGAACTAATACAATGGAGGAAGTTCAGATTCTGGTGAATCTGCTGACTAGAAGACCAATGATTAATTCCAAAGAGTTCAATATCCGTGATCTAAAAACAACATAATTTAGATGTGGTAGCCATTATACATAGAGTCTTAGATGAAACAGGATGGAGAAATAGCTTTCTTTTTCCAATGTGGCTCATCTGAGAAATGGAAAGGATCCAGATGGTGTAATATCAGGAATATAGTGCCTGTGTATGCAGGGGGACAGAGGGAAGGGGATGGAATTATTAGTAATCTATTCCCCTCCAGAACTGGAACATCATGTGTTGCTCTGTTGGCACTGAAAAAAACTTAAGTGTAGGTTCCAAGTTTTCTGGATGATAGGAGATTTTAACTTAAATGTCCAAATTCTCAAAAGACATGTATTTTATGGAGCAGTACATTATTTTTCCCATACATAGGCTCTGGTATATGTTGAATTTAAAGATAGTGCCACCAGGAGCTAATGAAAAGAGAGGTCTGTTACATAGAATCTCTATGCTGGAGGTGCTCTGGTTGAATTGTTTAATTACAGAGAACAGGAGATTGTTTAAGTGCCAAGGCAAAATAAATGAGAGGTAATTACAAGCAGAGCTGTTAAAGCAACTAGATCAGTTTCAGAAGTGGTTTGGTGCACATAATGAATGATTAAAACCGAGTAATGTTCTTAGTTGCAAATGAGATTGTTGCCATGTAAAATTAGAAAGCAAAAAAGAAGAAACATGGTTTACTGCAGATTTGACCAAAATGGACATAAACAATGGAGAAAGATAAAGAGGTGGATTGAAATAAATAGAACTGAAAGAAAACAATCCTTTTCTAAGAATATATGAGTATCGAGGCCAAAAATTTATCAAGAAAAATATTTCAGCTGGCTAAGTTGCTGTTTGTAGGTTTGACTCCTATATTTAATACATTTCTATACCATTAACACAACATAAGACAAAAAAATACAGAGAACAGGGATAGTACAAAGAGTACAATATATGATAACAGGAAGGATAAGGAGGAAGTGGAACTGTTTAAATTTGTTTTGGTGTTGTTGTTTTTTTTAATAGAAGTATACTGTTATTTGTCTACAACCTGGCTGCCCTGGATAGGCCTTCTCTTGCTATCGGAAGCTATGTAAGGTTAGGCCTCACTAGTACCTAGATGGGAGACCACTGGGGAATACCAGGTGCTGTAGACTGCAGGGCCCTATGTTGGGCAGCAGTAACATAATGGAGCCACAGACTGCACGAGAGAAGGCAATGGTAAACCACTCCTGCACTCTGTCTTGAAACCTCACAGGGAGGATTTCTCAATGTGCATGTAACCATGGGTCAGTGGTTGATTCAAAGGCATACACACACAATACCATTATTTAGGAAATATAGAACATCGTGTAAACTAGACCTCTCCCTAGCTAGCACAGTGAAACTATTTCTGTTTGAATTAAAGAAAGTGTTAAGACATATTGTTAACATGACACTAACAAAATGTGCTCTTGAATCATTGAAAAGCTCAACTATTCAACCATGACCAAAGAACCTTTTGGCATAGAAAGAGAAATGTGAGTTTTCTAAACTAGTGGCTAATCAGCTCCTGTTAACTAAGTTATAGGCTATGGGATTTATAATCAAAACTAAAATACATCTAAAAACCCACCCAAGTAGGCACTTGGATGACCTAAAAGACAGGTCATCCAAGTGTCAATAATCAAAACGGGTTTTTAGACATATCTAAAGACTTTTTAGGTCTCTGAATCCTGCTGTGCGCCCAGAGCTGAAAGAAGCGTTTTTGAAGGAATGGTGAGGGCGGGATTTGGGCCGACCTACATTTAGTTGTACTGCAGGAATAATCGAAAGTTTTATGAGGCTGCCTTGATGGAACTTATATGTTGTGACTTAGACGATGTAAAACCAGGTCTAAGGGCTGGATTCTGTATAAGACACCCGGTCTCAGAAGCTGCCTAAGTGGCTTTTGGGATTCACACACGGAATCACCTAAAACCACGATTCTCTAACTGGCGTCTATGTCATAAGCGTTGGTTAGAGAATCAAGATGCTGCTGAGCTGATCATGGCAAGGGACTCTCCTTGCCGCGATCAGTTTAGTGGCCACGACAGGGAAACCGATTGGCCAGATCCCTTAGGCCGCTCCCATTAGGGGGTGGGGATTCTGACAAGAGGGACCTGGGAATCCCTCCTGCCAATGATCTTAGGGGGTTGAGGGGTTCTGGCTGGAGGGAATGGGCATCCCTCCTGCCAATGGATGTCTCATTGAGGTGGAAGCAGGATGAATTAGGCACTTCTCCTGCCACAGACATTTGGGGATGGGGGGCAGGCTTTGGGAGTTCTGGCAGGAGGGACTGGGCACATCTAAAAGGTCTCGTTCTTGGCGTTTGGGACTTGGACAAATTTTTGGTCAAGAATGTATATATAGATAGACATGGTGGCAGTCTGGGAGAATAAACACCTAGATGTAAAGATAGACGATTTTTGAAAATAAAAACATTTTGGACTTACTTTTCAAGAATGGACATTTTGTCACTGCTGACTTTGAGTGACTAGCGTCCTAAGTGCAAATCGGACTTAGACATTTCTTTTGATTATGCCCTACTAGGTGTCTAAATTTTCATATAATGGTATTTTTAGAAAACACCCAAATTTTGGATGCCCATCAATCAAGTCTTAGGAGAAATCAAAGTACAGAGGCAATGTTAGTAAGGGTAATTAATTAAGAACTACTACTTATTCCTATACTACTACTAGATGTATATAGGGCTATACACATTTCTCTGTCACTAGTGCAGTGTCCCGTAAACTTTCTCAAGCCACGGCACACTAAACGTAGTGGCCGTGGCACAAGACACCCAGAAGTGTGCAGAAGTCACCGTGATGACATCACGCACATGTGTGACATTATCACATCAATATTCACGAATGCGCGAAGGCCCTCCAGATGGGCCCTGAGATGCAAGTGGGGGGTGCCAGCAGAAAAGAGAGCCGAAGTGCAGGAGAGGTGCTTATGCCAGCTGATTGCCTACAGGACATGCCTCTTGCCGCAAGAAGCATATCCTGTAGGCAGTCAGCTGGTGCCCCTCCTCTTCTCCAGTGTGTCGTGGTACACCTGAAATCTCAGGAGGCACACTGGTGTGCCGTGGCACACAATTTGCGATACACTACCCTAGTGGGCTCACAGTGTTTTTGTACCCGAGGCAATGGAGGGTTAGGTGACTTGCACAGATCACAAGGAGCTACAGTGGGAATTAAACACTTTATTTGGATCAGAAGGAAATGATGTTAACAGTACTATGTGACTAGGTGAATTATCAGAATCTGGAAAAGAGATATACTGAATTAGCTTTTTTGGGGGGGAGAGATGATATAGTACTACAAATAGAAGTATTACTAATGATGATGTCCCAAGAGTGCAAATTAAGCAATACATGTCCTTACTCAGAATGTTATCCAGAAGGGTCATGCAGAATTCATCTATATCTCCCTTTCTTTTTAAAAAATCTATCTTATATCTTTTAGAGTGGATATTAGAAAATTTGGGAGTGAAAAGATACTATTACACAGATAATATCCAATTGATCATCCCATCAATCTAAATTGGAACTTTGACAGGGAGATCTTGCCTCACCAATTTGCTTGACTTCTTGAAGGTGTGAATAAACATGTGGATAAAGGTGAGCCAGTTGATGTAGTGTATCTAGATTTTCAGAAAGCTTTTGATAAAGTTCCTCATGAGAGGCTCCTGAGAAAATTAAAGGGTCATGGGATAGGTGACAAAGTTCAATTGTGGATTAAGAATTGGTTATCGGATAGAAAACAGAGGATAGGGTTAAATGGTCATTTTTCTCAATGGAGGAAAGTAAACAGTGGTGTGCCACAGGGATCTGTACTGAGACCGGTGCTATTTAACTTATGTAGAAATGATCTGGAAATTGGAACGACAAATGAGGTAATTAAATTTGCAGATGAACTAAACTGCTGTTAAAACTCGTGCAAACTATGAAAAATTGCAGGCAGACCTTAGGAAATTGGAAGACTGGGTGTCCAAGTGGCAGAGGAAATTTAATGTGGACAAATGCAAAATGATGCACATTGGGAAGAATAACCCAAATCACAGTTACCAGATGCTAGGGTCTATCTTGGAGGTTAGCGCCTAAGAAAAGGATCTGGGTGTCATCGTACACAATACGATGAAACCTATCGCCTAATGTGCAGCGTTGGCCAAAAAAGTAAACAGGTTGCTAGGAATTATTTAAAAAGGGATGATTAACAAGACTAAGAATGTTACAATGCCCCTGTATCGATCCATGGTACAACCTCATCTGGAGTATTGCGTTCAATTCTGTTCTCCTTATCTCAAGAAAGATACAGCGGCTCTATAAAAAGTTCAAAGAAGAGCGACCAAGATGATAAAAGGGATAGAACTCATCTTGTATGAGGAAAGACTAAAAAGGTTAGGGCTCTTCAGCTTGGAAAAGAGATATCTGAGGGGAGATATGATTGAAGTCTACAAAATCCTGAGTGGAGTAGAATGGGTACAAGTGGATCGATTTTTCATTCTGTCATAAATTACAAAAACTAGGGGACATTCGATGAAGTTACAGGGAAATACTTTTAAAACCAATAGGAAGAAATATTTTTTCACTCAGTGAATAGTTAAGCTCTGGAACGCATTGCCCGAGGTTGTGGTAAGAGCGGATAACATAACTGATTTTAAGAAAGCTTTGGACAATTTCCTGGAGGAAAAATCCATAATCTGATATTGAGAAAGACATGGGGGAAGCCACTGCTTGCCCTGGATTGGTAGCATGGAATATTGCTACTCCTTGGGTTTTGACCAGGTACTAGTGACCTGGATTGGCCACCATGAGAACGGGCTACTGGGCTTGATGGGGCATTGGTCTGATCCAGTAGGGCTATTCTTATGTTTTATGTTCTTATAAGATAAGATACAGAGATGTTTGGAAGAATTCTCAAATTGGTTACTGGCAAGTAAATGTAGAAAAAAATATCATATGACCAAAATACTCATATTAAAGGTTGGAATAGTAGACCCAGTGAAGGAAGGAGGTTGAAAGTAGGAAGGTCCTCTGTTTAGCATACTACCACTGATCCATAGGATAAGTCCCATGTTTTTCAGTGTTTGTGCCCATGTTATAACTGTATATTTGCAATATGATTAAGTAAATTTACAAAGTTCGTGACCATATCACTTGTTTTCACAACAGTATTATGACAAAATGAAAGGCATACCATCAATTGCTAGATGATTTCTAAAAGATTTAAAGGAAATATTACATACACATAGATAAGCAGAGGATACTTCTTTGATTTATCAAAATGCATGGGGAGAGTCATCTTGTACCAGAATGCTAAAAACAAAAATAAATAAATAGAAAAAGGTAAATATTCATGAAATGAAATCTGTTTCCTGTGCTTATTTCAATAGTTACTAAAGTAGCAAGTTAAAATATTCCTCATTAATGCAGAAGTAATGAACTCCAGTGGCTTAGCGTGAGATTAATGGCATTAGACTAGTTTCTGGAAGATAGCAGTCTAACCCCAGGCTCATTGGTTATTTTTTCTCTGGACAGATTTTTGACCATAGAAAATTTTACAGATTTAAAAATGTGGTTCAGGTTGATTCTAGGTCATGTATATTCACTGCTGACTAATCAAAAATCACCCGGTTTAATCTGATTGGTGAAATAACTCTAGGACAGCTTTATGGCTAGCTTTGTTCAGTTAAACTTACCTGAATATATTCAGTGGTACAGTTAAGTTCTGCTGATTATCTGGTGAACATTTTCTTGACAACTTATAGTTCCTTTTCAGTGGCTTTTTTTTAGCATTGGTCAGGACTTTTCAAAGAAAACCTACACAAGTTTTTCCCTTTGAGAATACATTAAATACTGAGGAGGACACTAATGGGCAAATTCTATAAACGGTGTCACGATTGTAGGCAACAGTAGATGTCCTACCGCTGTCTAACCAGCCAATCGGGGCGCATGCCTTCACTGTAGGCATCTGTCACAGGTGCAGGGAGATGCCAAGGGATACTTAAGCTTGCCGAAGACTGGGCGTGGTTTCACCCAGAAGTGGCCTTAGGTGTCACCCATGGGTGTGGCTTTTGGTATCTGGCCAGTTTTAGGCCATTCCCAGTGCATCCCAGAATGCACTGGGAAGGAGGCCTAAGAATCTAGTTTGCCTTAGGCACCTCCCTGGTGCATTCCGGGATGCACCAGGAAGGAGAAGGCCCACTATTGTGAAGAGGTGAGTCTGGTGGCCCTAGGGAGTAGGCATCCTTCCAGCTCGCCATACTACAAAAGGTACGGGGGGTCGGGGTGGGTTTTGGGGTACCAAGATGGAGGGTTTGGGTATGGGGGGTGCTGGGGTATGGGGTTTGAGTCTAAGGGGGTCGTAGATTGAGGGTATCATGGATACCTATATCAATGGGGTGGGGGGGCCTGCTGGCAGGGGGGAGTGGGCATTTAATGTCATTTATCACACTCTTGCTTGCCCAGTTAAGTGACATAGGTATTACTGGCATAGCTTTGGATTGGTTTAAATCATACTTTAAAGATAGATGGAATATTGTTAAAATGGGCAATTCAGAGTCAAATTCTTTTGAAACGGGAGTGGGCTTATCTCAAGGATTGATTTTGCCACCGCTCCTGTTTAATATTTATCTAGCACCACTCTTAACATTGGGACAGTCAATTGAACTGACCATGTTTGTACAGTATACTTTGATTCTGCCTTCCCACAAGAAATTTCACTTCTCGAAGAGAATTTAGACTGTATCGTGAATTGGTTACAAATTCAGAAATTGAAACTAAATATGGAAAAATCAGCGTCAATAATATTTAGCCATCGTGACCCAATAGTTTTGCTCTACAAATTAAATTAGGACATACTCCAATTCCATCTGTGACAAGTACGAAAATATTAGGTGTAATTCTGGATGCAAACTTATCATATCACTCAAAGAGCTCAAGGGTAGTGAAAACCTCTCTTTAAATTATGTCTGATTAAATTGATTCGCTCTTTGTTATTTCCAGAGGCTTTGAACATTTTAGTACATTCTTTTGTTATTCAACAAATTGGTTATTGCAATTCTCTTTATGCTGGATTACGTCAGAAGGACATTCAAAGATTGTGGATAATACAGAATACAGTTATCAGAGTAATCCATAACCTTCGCAAATTCGATCATTCATGAAAAACACTCATTGGCTCCCTATAAAATACCATATTGTGTACAAATTACTTCTTACCACATTCAAGGTATTGAGTACAGATGAGCCACCATATCTAGCACGTCTGTTAAACCCAGATGTAGCGTGTAGAAATTTGAGATCCACAAATATGCAATTCTGCGTGCATTTTTAGTGAATGCCCCTGACCTGTGCATGCCCCTTCCATGGAACTTAAGAGCTGCCAAAGTGAGACAGACTGCAAATCCATCAAGCTCAGTATCCTGTGTCCAACAGTTCTAACATCTCTATCAAGTACCTGGTAAGATCCCAAAGAGTAAAACATAATTTGCATGCAGATCTTTATAAAATGGTGTGGCATAATGGTTAGAGGTACAGCCTCAGCACACTGAGGTTGTGTGTTCAAACATCGTACTGTTCCCTGGACAAGTCACTTAATCCTCCACTGCCCCAAGTCCATTAGATAGATTGGCCCAAATTCACTAAGCAAACCGATTGTGTACCGATCGGTTTGCGAGCCCTTTGCGACCAAATTTCCCTCCAACCCCATTCACTAAAGCCTGTAGCGATCCTCCCATGCAAATTAGCAAAACCCCATGCAAAATGGCCAAGCGATTGATTCACTAACAATTGCTTGGCTATTTTGAGTTGGGTTTTACTACTGATAAATCCGACTGCTCAGACCTGTCGGTAAGTGAGTTACCATCAGGTCTGCAGGTTTTTTGACAGGCCTGCCTGTCTTTTTTATTCATTTTTTTCCATGTTACAAATGCAAAATATCTGCCCCATTAAAAAAAAAAAATGAATAAAAAAGACAGGCAGGCCTGTAAAAAAAAAAATGTACTCCCTCACAAAAGCGCACTCCCCAAGCATGGCAGCCCCCACCCCCTCCCGGCACGGTCTTCGCCCTCCCTCCCTCCCTACGGCCCTCCTAGCACGGCCCGGCACCAAGAAGTTTGGAGCAGGAGGGGTGCTCAGTCGCTCCTGCTCCTAGGCCTCCCACCCCCAGCCCACCCCCTAAGGCACTGATTGGCTGAGACACCTCAGGCTCCTCCCAGGCCAATGAGTGCCTTAGGCCCCTCCCCGTGCATCAGATGATGCACGGGGCCTAAGGCCGCTATTGCGCAGCGGTGGCCCAGGGAGCAGAAGCAAGAGGACTTTCCTTCTGCTCCCGAAGATCGAAGATCTGCGTAGGAGCAGGACGGTGCAGGCACCCCTCCTGCTCCCGAAGATGAAGCCTTGTCAGAAGCAGAAGGAGGGACCGGGCACCCTCCTGCTCCCAACTTTTTGTGGCCGGGAGGGCCATGCCGAGAGGGTGGCGAGGGAAAGATCGGGGCAGAGCAGGGCAGGCAGGAGAGATCGGTGCCTTGGGGGAGGGCGGGCAAGGCTGACATCCCCCAAGCCCTGATCTCTCCTACTTGCCCTGCTCTGCCCAGATCACTCTTGCTTGCCCCCGGCTCTCTGCCGCCGTTCTCTGCAGTGCAGGCCCGCTTTAAAACCACAGGCTTGCACTGCAGGGAATGGTGGTAGAGAGCAGGAGAGTCCGGGAGCAGGCATGAGAGATCTGGGCAGAATAGGGCAGGAGCAGGAGAGATCGGGGCCTGGGGGGTGTCGGGCAGGGCCGGTGTGTCAGGCCGGTGCTCGATCTCTGTTCCCTGCTTGCTACCGGACTCTCCTGCTTTCTGCTGCCATTCCCCGCAGTGCAGGCCCGCTTTAAAACCACGGCTTGCACTGCAGGGAACGGCAGCAGAGAGCAGGTGAGTCTGGGAGCAGGCAAGATAGATCTGGGCAGAGCAGGGCAGGCAAGAGAGATCGGGGCTGAGCCCTGACAGCAATGACAGGAGGCTGCTTCTACTGTCAGAGTGTGCGCATGAGCGGAGATCGCTGTGACCGTGGGTAGGGGGGCATGTTAACGATCATCCCCATTTGCATGCAGGGCTAAATTTGTCAGCCGGCATGCAAACAGAAACGGATCGTGCATGGTTTGGATGTTTAGTGAATTTGGGCTATTGTGAGCCCACCAGGACAGATAGGGAAAGCACTTGCAGTACCTTCATGTAAACCGCTTTGAGTGTAGTTGTAAAATTACAAAAATGCGATATACAAGTCCCAATCCTTTTCCCTAAAATAATCCATAGTAAAATGTGTGCACAAATTCTTGCCAATTAACACAAATGATAGATTGTTAGCACCCAATTATTAGCAGTAACTGGCTCATTAGCTAATTAGTTTCACATGCATCTCAGGATAGTGTGTAATTTTGCATGTGTAAATTTGCGCACCATTTATAGACTCTGGGTGATGGAACATAAATTTAAGCGTATTTAGAATCGCCCTTTAGGCACATGCACAATTTGGATTTGTGCACACATCTTGCAAAACGCTATTTTATAAAGATCCCTAATCACCTACTTGTCCCGTTTGTCTGCTTGATTAGATTGTAAGCTCTACTAAGCAGGGATTATCTCTTGAATGTTTCAATGTACAGCGTTTCATATGTCTAGCAGTGCTATAGAAATGATAAGTAGTAGTAGTAGTAGTATGCATTTTGAAGATGCTCTTTTACTCCCTTATTCTAAACTTACCCCTTAAGAAGGTCTCATTCCAGTCTGATTAAAAGCGTATCCACTGTGAACTATGGCACTGATTCTATAAAAGGGTCCTAAATTTAGGCACCTACGAGTGTGCCTAGCCAATCTAGGCACCTAACTTAATATTTTTAATTGGCTTAATCAGCGCTGATAGCACCATTACAAAACAATTAAAAAATTAATTAGCCAGTAGGCAATACCTCTTTGAGGTAGGTGTCTACACCAAGATGCCTACTGGCATGTAGGCATAATTAGGGACAAATTCAGGGTGGAGTTTGGCCATGGATCAATTTAGACGCTGGTAGGCACCAACCATAGGTGCACTCATTTAGGCCAAGAAAACCCTGCCTAAATAGCAATGTGCCTATGGATTCAATGCCTAGTGGCGCCTAAGAATAAGTTATGCTAGGCACGATTCTATAAACTGGGAAATGATTGACTACCGTGCCTAACAGTGCCTATGACTTAGGCATCTTTTATAGAATCAGGGCCTATGTGTGTACAGTATTTTTAATTCCTACTTGGGTGAAGTTTTCTTCCCAAGGCATCTATCTGGACATCTTGGCAGCTCCCTGCTTATATCCCTTTCAAACACAGATCTCTGTACATAATTGGCCAAAACAGAGAAGAAAAGTATTATAAAAAAAAAAGACAAGGCTTACAGTTTCCATTCAGTTCAATAGTATTAATTTCTTGTCGGGGCATTTGAATTGTCTCCAGTGTGGATTCCAGGTCTTTGTTATTTTCTAGAATGTGAAGCTCTAGGCAGAAGATCATACCCGAGTGAAGCTAAATCCTTTCATTCATTCTACACAAGTGAGTCAGCATATAGTAAGGATTTGCATTCGTTAGCATGCATTTGGTTTGTTTGGGCACCTTAAACATTTTACTGCATGCATTTGAGTATATCTATGAATTAGCACATGTGCAATCAATTTGGAAGCATGCAAGATATATGACATTCATTTAATGCACAAATTAAAAAATGAGGACAAAATTCTATATATGGTTCTGAAAAAATAAGCGCTATTCTATAAACAGCATTGTACCATTTTTAGAATAGTGCTTAGTGACGGAATCCATGCCTGACTTTTATGTGTGAGGATTTACATCAACTGAAATGTAGAGTAAATCCCCGTGCCTTAATTAGGTGTGGATTGGGCAAATCCAGTAACAGTTTATGCAAATTATTGGAACGCCCATGCTGTGGTGTAGCAAAGGAAGGAGACTCTTAGGGTGGTGGTGCTCAGCATCGCCATGTCATGTGCCTCTACACACCTCGCTGCCACACCCGCCCCTGCTCTCCTTCCATGCTGCAAGCCTCCTCCCCACACATACCTCTGGAAATCCTTAAAGGCAATGAGCACCATCTTCTTCCTGCTGCTTGCTTTGGCCTCAGCTCCCTTTGACATCACTTCCTGGTCCCACAACCAGACGTGATATCAGACAGAGTTGAGGCCAGTGGGAGCAGCTGGTAGGAGAAGCTGCTCACACGGCAAAGTTTTGAAAAGGTGGGTGGACAGGGAGGAGAGATGACGGCATCCCTGCCAAGATGGCACCTGGGGCGGTCTGCCCCCACCTCCTACCTATGACTCTGTGCCCGTGACCCACCAATGCCTCCCTTATGGTCATGTCACCTTTTCAGATGCACAAACTAAAAATTAGGCATTCATCTTTATAGAATACACCTAGCAAGATGGGCGTGTATATTCTAACTGGTTGATTATTAGGTACCCAATTATTGGCGCTAATTGGTTCATTATCTAATTAAATTGTACACAGAGTACATTATAGAATGCACTGGGGAGGAGGAAAAAGGAATGCCACTCAAAGCGCCATACAGAGAATTTGGGTGTTGGACAATAGGCACCAAAGTTATAGAATTTCCCTTCATGTTTTCTATTCAATTTGAGTCCATGCAAAAGAAAATAAAAATACTAGAGGGCATAATCAAACATGCAAATAAAGTACAGCAGCATCAGGTAAATAGGGATTTAGTTGCGATACATATTTTGATTTCAACAGATCATAAGAACATAAGAATTGCCATGCTGGGACAAACCAAAGGTTCATCAAGCCCAGTATCCTGTTTCCAACAGTGGCCAACCCAGGTCCCAAGCGCCTAGCTAGATCCCAAGTAGTAAAATAGATTCTATGCTGCTTATCCTAGGAATAAGCAGTGGATTTCCCCAAGCCATCTCAATAAGGGCCTATGGACTTCTCTTGTAGGAAATTATACAAACCTTTTTTAAACCCCACTCAGCTAACTGATTTCACCACATTTTCTGGCAACGAATTCCAGAGTTTAATTATACGTTGTGGTGAAGAAATATTTTCTCTGGTTTGTTTTAAATCTACTACTTAGTAGCTTCATCGCATGTTCCCTAGGCCTAGTATTTTTGGAAAGAGTGAACAAACGATTCACATCTACCGTTTCCACTCCACTTAGTATTTTATAGACGTCTATTATATCACCCCTGAGCTATCTCTTCTTCAAGCTCACAACCTGTTGCATGAAAGAGAAGCTCTGGATATTAACCAGTTAAAACTCAGCATTGCTTGTTCTTCCATCATAGAAGCATGTGTTCTAAATCAGGCCTGCAGATCAGGGGACCTGAGGTCCTAAAATGTTTTTTTCCACATTCTGTTTTGATGGAGTATACCTAACCAAGTTTATTAATTTTTTAATATCCCGACCATCAAATGAATATCTGGCCGGTTTACAAAATATAGTAAAAGTAAATAATAATTAAATACAATGAAGTGAACGAAAATGACATTAACTAGACTAACTGGAAAGTGAGGATAGGAGGGGAAGGAAGGGAGAAGTTACATATATTAGTTAAGATAGGAAAGGGTGGGGGAAGGGTTGAACAAGTGGGGTATGGTAGCATTGTTGGAGCGATTACTTA
Source organism: Geotrypetes seraphini (assembly GCF_902459505.1). Classification (NCBI taxonomy): domain Eukaryota; kingdom Metazoa; phylum Chordata; class Amphibia; order Gymnophiona; family Dermophiidae; genus Geotrypetes; species Geotrypetes seraphini. The sequence continues at coordinate 211,284,018 of NC_047088.1, read as the reverse complement.
CTCGCATTAAAAAAACGAAGTAAAAAAGAGAGAAAGGGATCTAGGGACGGTCATAAGCGTCTTGGAATAAGAAGGTCTTTAAGCCAGTCTTGAAATTAATTAGATTTTGTTCGTCCCGAAGGTATTGTGGAAGAGAGTTCCATAGTGTAGGAGCGGTTACTGCAAAATTAGTTTTTCGGGTGTAGTAGAAATCTTTGAGAGAAGGAATGAAAAGGAGTTTTTGGTCAGTAGATCTAAGTGTGCGAGGGGAACATTGTGGAATCAGTAATTTATCGAGGAATAGTGGTTGATGGGAATGTTTAATTTTAAATGAGAGTAGAATGATTTTGTAGGTTATGCGGTGAGTGATAGGGAGCCAGTGGGCCTCTTTGAGTAGAGGAGTAACATGTTCAAATTTTCCTTTTTTGTATATTAGTTTTATAGCAGAATTTTGTATTAATTGAAGACGTCGGAGCTCTTTTTGAGGAAGTCCATTTAGAAGAGAATTGCAGTAGTCTAGGTGGGAAATGACTAGAGAATGTATCAGTATGTTAGTTGAGTCAGTGTCTAGTAAAGGGCATAATGATCTAATGGTACGGAGTTTAAAAAAACAAGTTTTTACGACCGAACTTATGTGGTCATGGAAAGTAAGTTCCCTGATGGTGGGAAACTGGCAAACTGAAAACAGAATCTCCATAAGTAGGGTTACCAGATTTTATATTTGTAAAATCCGGACCCCCTAGACTCAACCCCAGGTCCATCCATCCCTGCCCCGTTACGCCCCAATCCTGCCCCTAATCCCATCCTAGCCCCACCCCCGCTGCTTGATCTGGTCGGGCAGAAGGGCATCTGCACATGTGATGCGATGGTGTCACGCACACGTGCGCATTGCATCATCGCGTGGCATCTGCACACACACGGATGCCCTCTTACCCAACACAATTTTGGGGGAAGCTTTCAAAACCCGGACATAGTAGTGCCAGGTTTTGAAAAGCCGTTTGGACCCCGGATATGTCCTCAAAAGGAGGACCTGTCCGGGTAAATCTGGATGCCTGTTAACCCTAGTTACAGGGATTTCAAGAATATGAGTCTCAAGATTGCTGGTCTGGTCTTCCCAGCTTGTAGGCACTGAAGCTTATAAAGGAAACAGAGGCTTGTTGTCTATACCAGATTTTTTTTTTTGAGGGGGGGGACACCTCCCATCTCTTGGGGGGGACACAGTACTGTGTTCCAACACATTGGTTGAGAACTACTGCTCCAAACAGTAGACTACTCCTGGCCTATTCCACAAGCTAAAACACCTTCCATATATTTTTATTTATTAATTTGGTATAATTTTTTTCATTGCTTTCCTAGAAAGATACCATTCAAAGCAGTTTACAATATGCTAAAATAAAATCACAATTTATTTGCACTGCTTTTGCAACATTAAAGCCCCTTTTACATAGCTGTGGTAACAAGTCCGAGCAGCAAATGCGACACTGCCAATTTGATTTCTATGGGCTGCATTGCATTTGCCATGGTGGTACTCACTACCATGGCTTTGCAAAAGGGGTCCTTCGTTTACTGAAGCGATAAAGGAATTCAGATTAGATTAGATTAGCCTAAACCCCCCCCCCTTTTTATTAAGGGCTAGATTCACTAAGCAAACCGATCATGCACCGATCGTTTTGCGAGCTCTTTGCGACCCGATTTCCCTCCGACCCATTTCACTAATCTCTCCTCCAATCCAATCCCGATCCGTGCATGTAAATGAAGGGAATCGGCATGCAAAGCAGGAAAGAAGCGATTCACTAAATTTATCGACTGGCTGGCCGACCAGTCGCTTGTGCTAACCACCCGCCATTCTCCTGCCTGCCACCCTGCTCTCTGCCCTGCTTCTTTGCTCCTGCCTGCCCCAATCTCCTGCTCTCAGCCCCAATCTACTGTCTGCCACAATCTCCTGCTCTCAGCTCCAAATCTCTCCTGCCGCCTCGACTCTCCTGCCCTTCCCCGAAATGCAAGCCCGTGGTTTTAACCCGCTTAAAGCAGATTAAAACCAAGGGCTTGCAAAAAACAAGTTTCCTACTGAGAGCATGCGCAGACCATCTACAGGCAAGGAAGATGGTCTACGCATGCTCAAGGATCGCTCTCTAGCGATCTGTGCGGTGGGTGGGGGATATGCCAATGATCGTCCCCATTTGTATGCCTTTAGTGAATTTGTCAGCCTGCATGCAATCGGGCACGGATCAGACACGGAAAGGAGGTTATTGAATCTAGCCCTATGCCGCTAAATGCTCCAACGCTGCTCTGATACTCAGAATTCCTATGAGCATCGGAGCAGCGTCAGAGTATTTGGCACCCCGGGCCGCAGTAGAAACCTCTACTGTGGCTTAGTAAAAGAGGACCTAAATTTGTTATTTCATTTTGAGAGCATTTGCCACAAAAATACATCTTGCAGATTATTCCTGAAGGAGACATTTCTAGCTCATGGAGCACCGAGCACACCATAACTTTTCATGGCATATAATTGAGTTTTTTAATTATTATTTTTGTGAGAATCAGTAGTCTGCATTTAATTTGTTTGATATTTTAAGAGTGCAGAAGTAGTTCCCTATATTGAACAAAAAAAAAAAAAAGTAACACAGTAGAAGTATATTAATATAGAGAAATGTATTTCAGTCAAAACAACAACCGTAGAAAAATAACAAATGCAAGATTACCTTTATCACTACTTCCATCATGAAGAGTAAAAATAGGAATGCCTGGTCCTGGTTTAAAAAAATGAAAGTTGTTTTTACATTATTTAAGGATACGTGTAAAGATAGAACATACAAATTGAAAGCCTATTCTATAGATGTAGGCACATCCGAGAGCAGTGCGGTCTGGCACTGGATTGTTCTATCTCTGTGCATCTTCTGCCTGGAAGCGATGAGTCAGGGCTGCAGCAGCTGGAAAGCCCAAGTGATATCTGTCCCATCTGGACTTTTGCCGTTGGGAGTATTTAAAATATGCTGAGGCAACAGAGCTGCTTCAGGAAAATGGACTTCTGCCAGACTTATTTGATTTTGTTTTTCAGTTTTATCTTCCAGTTTATGAATTATTTTAAATTTTATTCCATTGTTTTTACCCCTATTCTTATTTTATTAACTGAATTCTATTGTTTAACGATTCCTCCCTTCTATTCCTTTTTACATATTCCTTTAATTCATTTAGCTATCATTTACATAGATGGTAATCCTATTTGTAAAGTTAGGAATTTCTATGAAATATTCTACATGTTTCTTTCCTCTCCACTCCTTCCTACCCTCTTCTAACCCCTTCCTCTATAATGTCGCCTAGAGCTCATATAGGTATGTGCAATGCACAAATGGAATAAATAAATAAATAATTTCCATTATAGAATACTAGCATTGCAGCCAAAATATGCATGTAGAATTTAGGCATGACCACTTATGGTAGCCACAGAGCTGGAATAAATGGACCTAGATTGCTGAGAAATATCCATGTGTAACTGTGTCCTCTACCCACACTCCACTCAAACTCTTCCCATGTGTATGCATTTTTACAGAATAGCACTTAGCTACTGTTAGTTAGATACACATGCAGGTATACATATATGTACAAGGGTCATTTTTAAAGTAAGAATTGTTTTGTTGTAAACTCATAATAATTTTATTGTAACTCAAAAACTTTCTAATTACTGTGCATATATGTCTTAAACTACTTTTCAATATAATTCCCATTGACGTCCAAGTATTTTTGAGACCAGGAGACAAGCTTGACAATCCCATCATTGAAAACGTTTTCCTCCTGTTCCTTGAACCAGTTGTTGACAGTTTTGTGGATGCCGTCATTGGTCTGTATGCATTTTCCACCCAAGAATTCATTTAATTTTGGGAAAAAATAAAAGTCCAATGGCGCCAGGTCCGGGCTGTATGGAGGATGGTCCAATATCTCCCACCGAAACTTCTGCAACCCTTCTGCTGCTCTGATGTCAACCTTCTTGGAATCCACCTTGCCCAAATCGTCTTGTAGTGATGGTGATCATTGACAATTTCATAAACAACAGAACGAGAAACATAAGAAAAAGTCGCATGCCGCTCATCAATTGTGAAACTCCTGATCTGTTAAATGTGTGCATCAATTGCAATTTCCAATTTTCCGGTAATGACGGATAAGTGTCCGGATCTTGCTTCGTGCACATTTGTCCTCCTTTCATTAAACAACTGACACCATTTCTGTACGTTTGCTTCATTTATTACACCTTCACCATACACTTCAATTAGTTGTCGATGAATATCAGCTGGGCGAATGTTCTTTGCATTTAAAAAAAAACGATTACCAATTGCACCTCGCAATCGGAGGGATTGATGATAGACATGCTTAATGAAATACCTCTGCAAAAGCTTGGCACTGGCAGGGCTAAAGACAAGTCTAGACGTTCCCAACAATGTTCCAGTCCAAAACTTAGGTTGTTAATATACGCAAACAATTCTTATTTTAAAAATGGCCCTCTTATATATGTATCTGATTAGAATACTTGCATTTATATGCATGCAAATGAGATTTGTGACACTTGGGACTGAATTCTATAAATAGTGCAGAAAAATTGACAAGTCCAATAGCAGTAAGAGCAGCAGCACAAGGACTCTGGGATATTTATGGCCATCGTTACGCATTCTTCTCCAAGGCTTCAACAGGAAGCCAGTAGAGGGTAGGGCTTGGTAGAAGAATGTATGTTGATACCCTGTGCACAATTAGTAGATGCAAACTTTAAATCTTTATATTTTCAGCTTGTTAATTTTCAAAGAAGAGCAACATTAAACTGCACATTAGAAATAACTGCATAGTTTGCAACTTCATGGACAATTTGAAAAATTACCTTAATAAGTAGCAAAACTAACTTCTACAATGATTCAGAACAAGATAGTAATAAGCTTATGGAAAACATAGTGTTCAACTAGAACATGGGTTGGCAACCTGCAGGTCGTGAGTCACAAGCGGCTCTTCTTCCATGTGGCTGTGGCTCTCCAGGCCCTAACCCTTTAATATCCCTCATAACTCCATGATTCCCCACCCCCAGGGCCTACTGAGGTACCTTGTGGTCTAGCAGGGGTTTTCATGGCAGAAGCGCAGCCCGCTCACTCCTGCCTCCTCACGGCTGCCTTCTAAAATTATAATAATAATAACTTTATTTTTCTATACCGCCATAGTCAGACGACTTCTAGGCGGTTCACATCAAAAGAAGACTAGACATTCAGCGAATTACAAATTCATGAGGGGGAATGTTACAGAAGAAAAGGGTAGTAATGGGAGAAAAAGTAAGAGGGGTTGTAAGGGGAGGGAAGTGAGAGGGGTTGACTGAGAGATTGCTTCGGGTTTGTAGGGGGAAAAGCGTAGTGAGCGAAGGTTGGTCTGTTTAGGTGATGAATTTGTCAAACAGAGTGGTTTTGATTGAGTTTCGGAATGCGTTGTAGGTCTGTCTGGTTTTATTTATTTAGTTTCCCAGCCAGGATTGTTGTTTGTTAGCTTGGAACATGAAGGTTCTGTCAAGGAAGGATTTGTATTTGCAGCCAGTGATTTTAGGATAGGCGAAGATGTTTTTGCTTCTGGTTGTTCGTGTGGGGTTGTGTAGAGTGAAGTGTAGGTAGGAAGGTGCAGGTAGGAAGGTTCTAGGCCCCAGATTTGTTTGAAGCAGATGCATGCAAATTTGAACTGTATTCGCGCTTCTATTGGTAGCCAATGCAGTTTTTTGTATTATGGGCTAATGTGGTCGTTTTTTCTCAGTCCGAAGATTAGGCGAACTGCAGTGTTTTGCACTAATCTCAGTTTCTTTATTGTTTTTTGTGGGATACCCAGGTAGACAATGTTGCAGTAGTCCAGGGTGGATAGGATCAGCGATTGTACCAGTAACCTGAATGATGTTATGCCAAAGTACTTTTTAATAGTCCTTAGCTTCCATAGTGTATAAAAACATTTCCTCACTGTTAAGTTTGTGTGGTCAAGTGCGTGTCTAGTGCGATACCCAGAATTTTTATGGTTTTGGAAATCAGATATTCGTGGTCATTTATTTTTAGTGATGTTCTTGTTATTTTGTCATTGGGGCTTGCCAAGAAGACTTTTGTTTTCTCTGTGTTTAGTTTCAGTTTGAGTTGGTGGTCCATTTTTCAATTTCTATCATAATGTGTGAGAGGTTGTCTATAATTTCAGTTGAGAGGGGAGCCTTGGGGTACCCCTGATGGGTTTTTCCATGGGTTGGAGTGATTTCCGTTGCTGGCTACTCGGTAGGATCTGTTTGTTAGGAATTCTTGAAACCATTTCTTTACCTTTCCCGAGATTCCCATTGCATCAAGGCATAGTAGCATGATTTTGTGGTCTACTAGGTCGAACGCACTTCTAAGGTATAGTGCAGAATCAGTGTGATTTTGCCTTTGCTGAATAGATCATAGAGGTGGTTTAGTATGGAGGCTATGACCGTTTCTGTGCTATACCCTTTCCTGAAACCTGATTGATGTTCGCTGAGGATGTTAAATTTGTCTAGGTAGTTTACTAGTTGGAGGTTGACCAATCCTTCTAGTAGTTTAGTGAAGAGGGGAATGCTTGCTATGGGTCTGAAGTTGGATGTCAGTGCTGTAGAGGTTTTCTGATCTTTGGGGATAGGTGTAATCAGTATGTGACCCATGTCTTTGTTTAATGTTCCGTTTGTAAGGGCCATTGTTAGCCAAGTGAATAGTTCCATTTTGAATTCTGGAGGGGCAATTGTCATGATTTTAGGGGGACATTCGTCGAGTAGGCAGTTTGATTTGTTGTATTTGTTGAATAAATTTAGGAACTGATACCAATTTGGGAATTCGAAGTGGTCCCAGATCATGTCTGCTCTGGTATTCTGGTTGTGGGGTTCAAGATAGTGGAGGATATCGTTTGTGGGTGTGGGTAGAGTTGGTCTTAGGTCTGTGATTTTGTTTTTAAAAAAATTGGCTAGGGCTTGGGATGATGGGGTGCTCTCGTTGTCCTTTTTCAGGATTCTTGTTGTGTCTGTTAGTGTTTTTACTAGTTTGAACAATTCTTTGCTGTTTATTTTTTCTGTATCTATTTTTTGTGCATAGTGTTTTGTGCGTTTTTCTCTGATCATATTTTTGTATGTTTTCATTTTTTGTTTCCAGGTTGTCTTATCTGTTTCTTTGTTCGTTTTTTTTTTTTTTCCAGATTCCAGCTTTCTTAATTCCTGTTTATTGGTTAGGAATTCTGAGTCAAACCATTCATTTGGTGATCTATTTTTCTTTTTGTATGTTTGGTAAGGAGCTATTTGGTCTAAGAGTTCTTTACTGAATTTTTTCCATCATGTAGGGAATTCCTGTATTTCATCGGTTATAGGGCGAAGCTCATAGTGGGCCCAGAATTCAGTTGAGTTTATAGTACCTCGGCTGGTTATTTTTTTCGTGTTTTTGCTTTTGTGTTTCGGCTGGGAATTCAGTTTTTTCCAGTGTAAGTGGAAATTGCCAATATAGTGGTCCGACCAGATACATTTTTCCCAGGGCCCTGTATAGTATTGTATTTTGGGGTCTAGGATTTCTTTTTGAGAGAAGGTAACTATGTTAAGTTTGTGGCCTTTTTCATGGGTTATTTCTGTGTCTGGAATAGGGAAGTCGAGTGACATTAGGAAGTTGGCAATTTCGGTTACTTCTGGCTTTCCCTTTTGTTCTAAGTGAATGTTTATGTCCCCTAATAGTAGATTGTACAGGCCTTTTAGGGTATTAACGGTTAGGAATTCAAAGAATTCTTCTCTGGCGTTTGACCATTTTTGGGTGGGATATAAAATAGAGTTGTTGTCAGTGAGTCTTCTAATTGAGCATTAGTGATTTTGCAAGTTAGTTTTTCTAGGTTTTCTGAAGTTTTGGAATCTGTCTTGATGTAGTTAAAGGGTTCTTTTAATATAATCGCTAGGCCACCTTCTTTTTTCCAGGTTCTTGATAGTGGGAGTATTTTGTATCCCTGTGGTAGGATTTCTTTTATGATAGCATCTGTGTCAGAGACCAACCATGTTTCTGTCAGGAATAGAAAGTCCGGTTGTGTTTGTACTATCCAGTCATATATTATGTGTGCTTTGTCTCTCACGGAGCGGGTATTCAGATAGTATCCTTTAATGTTATCGTAGCTGGTTGGGGCAGGAGTTTCAGAGTATGTTTCAGAGAGTTTTTTTAGGTTTCTGTTATTGGTCTTGTTTCTGAGTGGTTTGCAGTGTTTGCAGGTGGTGTTTATCACTGGGATTAGAAGTGGGCCTTGTTCTGGAAGATATTTTTGGAGTTGTGAGGAGTTTGTTGCTTTGGTTAGTTTGACTGGTCTGTGCCAAGAGGGATAAGTGTGAATATGTTGAGGGGATTTGTCTTCATTGCCCCAGCATCTAGAGCAGATTAGGTACAATATTCCTAGAAGTAGTTGGTGTTTGTTAAAAATTGCCATGTTGTGTGAGATGTAGAGGGAAGTAAGTCGTATCGGGTAGAGGAGCGTAGTATCGGTAAATGTGTGAGTGGCGGGCTACACAGGCTACACATGCAGGTTTCACAGGTTAGACATGCAGGTTTCACAGGCTGTACATACGGATTGTAAATTATAGGCTACACAATCAGATTTTGCAGGCTATATAGGCTACACATGCAGATTTCACAGGTTAAACATGCAGACTATAGATATAAGTTATATAGGCTACATATGCAGATTTAACAAGGCTGTGCATGCAGGCTATAATTATAGGCTACACAGCATGCAGATTTCACAGGCTGTACTATGAAATACGTGCAGTTCACAGTACCACAGTAAAGGCCACAAGCAGCTGCAAAAGGTCATGGCAGCTGCGTGGAGGCAGGAACAAGAGAGCTGTGCTTCTGCCATGATGACTCTCGCTGGACCATCAGGTACCTCAACAGGTTTGGGGGGGTTCATGGGGTTGGGATGGATATTAAAGGGTTGGGGCCCAGGAAGGGGATGGACAGGAGAGGGAGAGAGGGAAGTGAGGTGCAGAGAACTGCAAAGGGTTGGAGGGAAGACAGGGGAGAAAGAAGCTAGACCTTGGTGAGGGAAGAGAGTGAGAGGCCTGGAATATCTCAAACTCTCTTCTCTACCCATTGCAGCTCTTTGTATATTTTGGGTTAGATTGTTAGGATAAGTTGGCTCTATGTTTTAAAAAGGTTGCCGACCCCTGAACTAGGAAAATGCAGCACCAGAACAGAAAATATTACTGCTATTCTATTTTTGAAAACTATTTGTTTTCTAGTCACATACATACCATAACAGTGCAATGAGTAATATTTAGCATTTCTGCTAAATTTTGCTGAATAATATTGACACTGTTCCTTTCTTAAATTGCAACTGATGCATTGCTTGCTTGAAGGGCCACTTTTAATGTTAATTCTAGAGGGGAATGAAAAAAAAGAACAAAAAAAACCAAAACATTTTTATTACATGCAAATATTTAAAGGCCCAATATTCAGCCGACAGCAATCTGTGTTTTATCCACATAAATTCAATGCCAGGCTAAGGCTGGGCTCCAGCATTGAATTTCTGGGTAGCATAAACAGCTGGTTAAGTGAAATATTCAGCATTTAATTGTCTATGGTGAAAAATTGCAGATAATCTAAACAGGGACATAGTTTCAGCAGGCATTTGACATGGTAAGTTAGTGGTATAGGGCCTACAGGGTAGAAACTTAGCCTAGTTGAACAGAGAAAAGGGAAAAGGGGGGAAAAAAATCAGGAAGAAAGATGGCGATCTTCATTACGGTTATGTGAAGTGGACATCATTCCCAACCCTGAAAGGTATCGAACCTAAGGTGTAGAAATTTCATAAAGGCGTGTCATTCTCATAAAACAGCGCATGCAAATGAGGTTGGCGGAGAGTAGCAAAGGTTCGCTAAATTACATGAGATAGTGATCAGCACATGTGCAGAATACACCACAAAAAAAAGACGTAAATGTGCGCTTGTGCTGGAAAAGCAACACCGTAAGTACACATATCACATGTGTGCCTTATTTGAGCATAATATATGCTCGTGTCAGCTGTAGTTGTTGGGTGCTCGCGTCACAAAAACAGATAAAAACTATTATAATTCATGTAAATCTTGTAATTTGTTTTTAACGTCACATTATATCTTGAACCACAGCCAGAAACACATAAGACGCTCAAGAAGAAAGCTTTTGTCTATCCCCCTCCCCCCAAAAACCCCTATAATTTATGTGAATCGTGTCTTTTTTATTTTGTTTTATTAGCCACGGTCAAAACACATGCCAGAGATGCGCTTTTCACAGTGCTGAAACAATACCAGCATCCCCGGACCAGTCACTGATTTTTGGTTGCCAAAAGCCAACACTGCGCTTGGAGAATCACTCGGCAATGTTGAATAATTCACCGGAGTACTCGTTTAAATACTGATGAGCCCATTTACATGGCAAAATCTAAGACTGCTAGGAATCTCTGAAGAGACCACGGTAAACCGTTTTGATAATCTGCCGCTAAAGTACATGCATGCTAAACTAGATGGAACTGGTTTAGTGACCATGTTAAAGGCAACCTTAAGTTTTGAGAATCTGGCTCTCTGTGAATGTCATCAGAGCACTTCACTTGTGATGACCAATTATAGAACTGCCCCTAAGTTTTCACCTGAGACCTTGGAAGGTTAATTGACTTTCTCAAGATTACAAGCTGATTTTGTTTGTTAAATCTTTTTTTTTTTTTTTCAAACAGTTATTACTGTATTATATATTTTTCATTTTTATTGAGTATTTACAGATCTTTTGGATTTGGTTTAGTGTCTTTGAATATGTAATATTCTTTAATGATTGTGTTATTTCAGATTGGATTATAACAGTTTTGTATTTTCTATGTTTTCTTTTTTTAGGGAGGTACTTATTTTGTTTAATTAACAACTTGATTCAGAATTTTCATGCTGTTCTCCCCCTAAAAACTTTCTGGATATTATTTATTTATTTAGTTATTCAATTTTCTATACCATTCATCCAGCGGAGCTCAGAACAGTGTACATGAATTTATTCAGGTATTCAAGCATTTTTCCCTGTCTGTCCCGGTGGGCTCACAATCTATCTAATGTACCTGGGGCAATGGGGGATAAAGTTACTTGCTCATGGTCACAAGGAGCAGTGTGGTTTGAACCCACAACCTCAGGGTGCTGAGGCTGTAGCTTTAACCACTGAGCCACTCTAGAAATCAAAAGGGAGCCAAGTATAGGACAATCAAGCCATTGTGACATCACTGATGAGGCTGGTTCTTAGGCATTGGTGGAATGAGGGATTATGATGTCACAATACCAGCTCTGGTTATTAGAGGCTGAAGCTTTTCACACTATTTATTTATTTATTTAATTTTCTATACCGTTCTCCCAGGGGAGCTCAGAACAGTGTACCTGAATTTATTCAGGTACTTAAGCAATTTTCCCTATCTGCCCAAGTGGGTTCACAATCTGTCTAATATACCTGGGCAATGGGATACCAAGTGGCCTGCTCAGGGTCACTGGGGACAATGCAGGCTTGAATCCACAATCACAGGGTGCTGAGGCTGTAGTTATAATCTCTGCACCACACTCGCAGACATCGTATGGTGTAAAATAGCAAGGTCACCATTGTCTGATAGAGATGGCAAACATAGTTAACAAAGTATGGTGTTACATAAAATGGCAAAACGGTATAGTAAGACAGCATGGTAAGCATAGAATGGCAGAACATAGCATGGCAGGCAAAGTATTACAGGCATGGCTGACAAAGTGAAACATGACATGGCATAAATGGTAAGACAAGCGTGCATAGCATGGAAGGCATGATAACAGTAAAGATTGAGCGGCATACATGGTATGAGAGATTGTAGCATGGCAGACATAGTATGGCATACAATAAAGAAGCAACTTTTAATTATATAAATCAATACATGTTTTACTATAATTAAATTTAAATACATAATATGACCATTTAAATATAAACTACATTCACCAATATCATAGCCCAAGTCCACCACCCCACTAAAGTAACAAATCAGAATACACTGTTAAAATCCCAAAATGCAGACTATCTTGTGAAAGATCAAAATTCACAGTTGATTATTCTTCAAATCCACTTAACTCAGATCATATCCATAAAAGAAGTCTTTTGACATTATTCTTATTTCTGTGAAAACAAACAGAAGTAGTAACACTTGAAACAGCCTTGCTCTACACCCGACGGTGTTTCACTAAGAGCATCTTTAGGAGACAAGACTTCGGAGAGGTACAACGACAACCAACTGGAAAGGGAAATCCAATCTCTGCTCTCCTACTTCACTCAAAGGTGAATCAAGTCACTCTTGCTACCTGGCATTATCGCTAGTTTGGCAACATTATTTTGCACACGGTATATTGTTTTGCTTATTTGCATTTCATTCTCAGTGGTTAATATCAAGAAGGTCTTTCGTGACCGAAACACGGGCCATGTTGGGTCCATATCACTATTCTTTTACTGTATTGCCTATGTATTGCATTTCATAAGCTACAATTGATTGGATAAAAGACTGCATCGAGATCATCGGTTCCACAATTGTTCTTTTTGGTTTTGTTTCTCTGCTTTTCCTGTGGACATCTTTGGTGAACTCTTTGTTTTGGAATCAAGTCTAAATGACATAGTATGGCAACCATAGTATGGTAAATATGGTGTATAGTAAAGTATAGTCTAGTGTATTAGGATAAAGGTGGTGAGAAGTATGACAAGGTGTGGAAGAACATTGAGAGAGAAAACATGGTATGGTCTGGCAAGGGACAAAGCACATAGAATTAGAGACTCGAGGGGCGGGCATTTTGTCAGCAGGTTAGGGGAATATGTATAGGCATACTCTAATAGAGGGTCAGGGGAAGAGGTGAGTTTTAATTGCCTTCCTGAAGTTCAGTAGACCTTCTAATGATCTAATGTGGGTAGGATAATAAATGGATTATAAATGACAGATTAAATTATGGTATACATGGGTATTATTGCATTATCAGTAATGCGACTACCATCATATTAGTAATAATAGTACTAGTCTATTTAAAGTAATAAAGAACAACATACTTGTAAATATTCCTCCTTCCTGGGTATCCTTCAAATTCATTGCTGATGTAGTATCTAGAAAATCATCCATATATTACTGAATACTCTAAAATTAGATATTACGGTAATACACTGGAAAGAGTATGCTCAAAACATGACACAGATATGTTTCTCTTCCTTTGGACAAGTGAAAGTCAGTAAAGGGAATGAACACTAAAGGTTACCAGGAAATTGTGATTTTGTACTGATTCAAACCCAAATCATAATTATTTTGCCCTCAATAATCCCTGCTGAATTTCAGCCAGATCCATACAGTAGTTTCCAAGTTCCAGGGAACACCAGGATTGGCCTCCGCGTGTGCGGGTCGCCGGACAGGATGGACCTAGAACATAAGAAATGCATGGCATTTCTTATGTTCTTAATATGTGTACAGATGGAAAACTAGGAAGATACACTGTTGACAATAAAGGGGGGGTATCATTATGGGCTACCATTAAAACTTTTTATTTTACTATGAACTCATGCTATTTTATCACAGAGGCCATTGTATGTAATGAGACCTGGTTACTACTGGTGTTAACATTAAAATAACATGCCTTAACAGTAGCCCATGTGGCTTATAATTAAAAAAATATAAACATCCAAAAAGCGCCCTAAATCAGCATTTGGACATCCTAATTGCCAGGACATCCAAGTGCCAATAATTGAAACCACCTTTCTGGATGTCTTGCAAGGTGTCCTAGTCTCTGCACACAGAGCTCAAGATGGGCGTGCTATGGTGGTCTTTGGGTGTGCATAAGGGCGAGTTAGACTTGGATGTCTTGCAGCGATAATCAAATGTTTTGCAAGACGTCTTGGACAGAACTTAGATGTTCAGGGTTAGACCTGTTTTAGAAGCGTCCAAGTGCCGCAAAGGTGCCCAAACTGACCAAGTGACCCCAATGCTCACTGACCCCCTTCCACTACACAAAAATGAGAACAAAAAAGTACATACCTGTCTCTAGAACAGCAACATCTGGCATAGGAAAGCAGCGCACAGGTGTCTTAAGTAGCCTTGTGGGTAGGCTAGTGAACCATAGAGAGGAGCCCTATAGTATTAAGTATGAGCCTATTAAAACCCACCCAGACCCTTTTATACTGCCGTAAAGGTGCCACCTGCATCCATAAGGGCTACTGGAGTGGTATACTAGGATGGGTAGAGTAGGTTTTGGGGGGGCTCACTTTAAATTATAAGGGGTTTATGATGTGATTATACACCTTATTAGTTACTATTACTAAAGCTGCTTTTTGGAGTTTTCTTTCAATTTCATTACAGCAAATGGTTCCTATGGTACAACATTGTGTCAATTTTAAACATCAGTTCAAGGATTTTAAACGTATGGTTATCAAATAGTTTATATTGGGTAAGAGAGGGGGATGTCAAAAATAAACTAAGACAAAGAGAACAATACTGGATTTTTCATCTGCAATCAACTGAACTCATTTGATTAAATAATTCAATCAAATCGCAGGCTTTCTTTTAAATAAGTTTGCAGTGATACTATGTAATCCTGCTGGGAGCACTGGATACATCATCCCTATATGATATCTAAGATTGGTGGTTCTGAGAGTGGGGACTTTAAATTCTGATGCCATCTTTGAGTTATTTGCCATAGTGAAATTGAAGGAAATTCTTTTGAGTTATGTGCTGCAGAGTTGCCTCATGATGTTTGTAAACCCTTATCTCCTTAAGCAGCATACTTATTGCAAAACAAGGCTCTTGTTGAAAGAAGGTAGACTGCGGTCACTCTTCTGAGTGTGCTTGTTTTGGACGTTGACCTATGAGCCAGTGGAGCCCTTATTGCATGTGGAGTCGACCAAGACATAAGCCAGCCTTTTGAGCTATGTACAAAGAAGAGTTGACTGTAATATTTTCATTCACTATGTCCATTTTTTTGCTGTGTTGGACTAGAAGTTTTTTGGACATTTATGCTCTGCAATTTTGTTTGTTAGCACAGGTTTTTCCCATTTGGTATGTGCCATTGAGGTTTTTTTTAATGTGCTTTCCCAGATTGCAAGAGGAGCCTGTGATTAGAGATTCAAATAGCTGTTGAAATACAGTGAGGACTGATAGTCCTTTTTAGCTGTCTGAGGCTCATTTATTTAATGGTATGCAATGTTTATAGTCTAACACAATATAACAAAATTTAGCATTGCCAGTATCGAATGTGTACTTTGCAGAGATTATACATCTGACACCCTGTATGTGAAGTTCACAGCAGTATCCTCTAAGGCAGTGATTCCCAACCCTGTCCTGGAGGAACACCAGGCCAATCGGGTTTTCAGGCTAGCCCTAATGAATATGCATGAGAGAGATTTGCATATGATGGAAGTGATAGGCATGCAAATTTGCTTCATGCATATTCATTAGGGCTAGCCTGAAAACCCAATTGGCCTGGTGTTCCTCCAGGACAGGGTTGGGAACCACTGCTCTAAGGTGCCCCACTGCTCTGTTGGGATGTCTTTGTGGCCAATCCATTACTATGCTGGCCCCTCCCATGTCTAAATGGTCTGGATTAGGACATTTTGAACATGGACACTTTTGTATTCAAAAATGGGCAAAAAATGTGGCTGTCTTATAGGCCAATATGTCCAAATAGGTTAGTTTCAAAAAACAAACTTGGACGTCTAGTGGTTTTAAAAATGGATGTTTCCCTGCCCTGATATTTGGATGTCTTGTGGGATACATCCAAAGTTGGACTTAGACATACTATCAAAAATATCCCTCTATGTTGGTAATTGCCCACCTCCAAATACTCTTGCACTGACATGTGCCTGGTAATACTGCAAGGTTACCACCAGAGGTTGTAGTATTTTGAAACCCCACCCCATTTTGAAACCCCATCCCAAATGGGTAGTAGCAAATGGGGATATCTCCTGCCCTGAAGACCTCATTGGACCACCAGAGAAGGTTAAGGGAAGCCCCAGAAGGCCTAGAGGGGTAGGGATTCAGGGCCTTTAGGAGGGGATCAATTGCTTTTTGAGAGGGAGCAGTTTGACGAGCCTATTGCTTTTTGGGGAGGGAGGGGGAATTTGGAGGGTAGGAAAGTGGAGATGCTCTTACGCTGAATATTGGCTGGGAGCTGCATAAGTCCCAGTGGCTAGGAGCAGTACACTCAGACCTAGGCATTCAATGCTAGTACCCAGACATGGACCAGCATTGAATATCGGGGTCTAATTTAGCGGGCAATGGGCAGCACTGACTGAATATTGACCAGAGTGCTTTTTTCTGGCATAGCAATGTAAATATGTTTATATGTGTCATGTTATTGAGCTTTTCAGTTTACAGATGCTATGATGGTAGCTTATTTTATTTAGTTAATTTACAATCCTATTGCAGAGCTTGGTTCTAAACATAGACCTTTGTGAAGTATATGGTTAATTGTTTGAAGAGCAATGCTGCAGCTGGAATCGCACTCTGAAAAGCTAAGTTTATCAAAGGAATTTTTTGAATGCATTAATATTTACCCAAAAAATGTTATTTTCAGCAAATGTGTTTATTGTAGACCTATAATTATACCAACAGTAACTACTGCTCTATTGCACATGGTTAAGCAGGCCTTAATGACTCATATGCTAATGAAGGAACATAAGATGCTAATTACGCTTTAGCAGGCATGCAAAAATAGTATTTTATTTGCCTACTTATTTAAATATTTATTTGTTTTTGGAAAATTTCTGTCTTGTCTGTAAATGCTTGCTAAGGCCTGCAATATAACACCTGCCACAAACCAGGTGTTCACTCTTTAACTCACATGCTATTTGACATTCTCAGCTAACAGTTCGGATCACAGTTCAATTTTATTTAACATACCACAAATAAAAATAATTATCTAAGTGGTTTACTAAAAAAAAAAATATATATATATATATATATATATATATATATATATATAGGAGTTGAAATTAAGGAGTTGGAATCGAAAGGGTAAGTAAATATCAATCTAACAAGAAACTGTAATTAAAATTGATCAAGAAGAGGATCCAACATACGTGAAAAGGATTGACAAGACAATGAAAAGGGAACTCTTGCTGTGTGGTGCATAATGGGATATAGATAGAAGAAATAGGGCTAATGCAGAAGCAGAGGTTAGAAAAGTAGAATTGAAGACAGAAAGGAAAGAAAAAAAAATAGAAAAAGATATTACCCTTACACATAAAAAGATATTACCCTTAAAGATAATGCTCATTTCAAGTAAACTAAACATAAAATTTTGAACCATTTGAAGGTGTCAAATCCCACCCTCTCCTGAATTCTATAAATGGCACTATAAATTGCATGTGTAAATTTGGGCGCAATGAATAATAAGCCAATTAGCGCCAATAACTGGGTTCTAACAATCAATTGTCAGTGCTAATTGGAATCAATTAAAAGTTACAAATGCATATTTATGTGCCCAGATCCATATGTAACTTTTATGCACGGCCCCCAAAAGAGGTCACAGGTGGGACATGGGAAGATTGGGGATGTTTCTGTAATTTATGCGTGCTGTTTTAGAATACAGGAGATCTGCCTGATTTAGGCGCAGGGATTTACGCCATGGTTTAGTTGGCATAAATGGTCACATCTAAAGTTAGGAATGGTTCTAAGTGCCAATTTCTATTCCATAGATGACACCTAACTTTTGGTTTTCTTCTGAAGCAGCGGGAAGCTGCAAAAAAAGGGGGCCCTTGTCGTGAACTGGTTTTCCTCTCTAGCTGGATGTATGGACTGCTGAAAATAAGCTACTTTGGATCGGATGTGAAATGTCATCAACTCGACTGAAAATCTTGACTTTAAGATAAGTGCTTATTTTGCCCGAGAGGGAATAGGGGACTTGTATACCGCCTTTTTGTCGCTTTGGCGTTTCAAAGCTGTCAGGTTTATGTTGACATTTTCTTGAACTGCAGATGATTTGCATAAGGGATTCTGATTTGGAATGATAGAGCCTGAGATTTGTAGAACAGTCATTTTCTCCTATCCTTTTATAGGAGTTCTTTTACTGTCCTGTTTTTCCTGACTGTGAAGAGTAAGCCAGTGATATGAGCTGGGCCTCTGATCCCAATAGTGGTCTATTTTGAAGCCTGTTTTCTGGTTTTGAAGCTTGCCATTTGTTAATAATTACTTTCCCAGTTTATCCCTTATTGCAACTCATTATTAGCAAACTTATTATTATCTAATGCAACATTATTGGAAACATTAACCCCCCTTGTTACAAAATGTAATATGGTTTTTAGCACCGGCCGTGTGGTAACAGCTCTGATGCTCATAGGTATTCTATGAGCATCGGAGCTGTTACCACTGCAGCTGATGCTAAAAACCGTGCTATGGTTTTGTAAAAAAAAAAAAAAAAAAAAGGGGGGGTGTTCCCTTATATATTATTACTTAATTTTGAGTGTCATTTGTAGAATAGCATTTGGCACATTTTTTAGTCAGTGCCAATTTGTTGGGCACCATTTACAGAATTTAGTCCTAAATGCAATCAGAACTGGTTTGACTAAGGGCTCCTTTTACGAAGGTGTGCTAGTGTTTTTAGCGCACGCACCAGATTAGCACACACTGGATTAGCGCGCGCTAGCTGAAAATCTACCGCCTGCTCAAAAGGAGGCGGTAGCAGCTAGCGTGCGTGGCAATTTAGTGTGCGCCATTCTGCACCTTCGTAAAAGGAGCCCTAAATTATATTTGCATTAAAAATGATCATTTGGTGTTAGACGACCGACATAATTCAGGATAAAAACAATGCTGTATTATATGTAATTCATATTTTGATGACACGTATTGTTTTTCTAGACAACACAAAATATTCTTATATTCTTGTATTCTTATATACCACCAGACCATAAATGGTTCTAGGCGATTCACAACAGCGAATTCAGCGAATATGTACAAGTCATAGAGAATACATTAGTTTTTTACAAGTCATCAGAGATACATAGTTATAATTAAAAAAACAATAAAAAGCTTAAATTATGAATTTGTCAATACTTACATTGTGTCATCTGTAACTGTTAAAATATATGTAGCTTCCCATTTTCCACTGGTAATTGGTACAGCATTAGCCTTAAAAAAGAAATTTGTATATATTTGCATTTAGGAAGCTTAAAGAACTGAATTTTAGTGCTGTAGATCAAGCCTTTGTACTTACTATCGAGTCATTAATGTAATGAATATGTTTATAGCCCTCCTTATCGCTTAGTATTTTGTAGTATGATCTGCTGTCTGAAGTGAAAACTGGCAGTGAAATGTAGAACTGAAATACAAACAGAAACAGTCCGAATGATCTTCACAATATGGCACTGGTGAAAATATTTCCTTAAATTGTGTTAACAAAGGCACATGTGATCCTTCTCCACCTGTCCTGAACTTCCACTGCAACAAAGCAAACTTGAGATGATTGGATGGATCATGCCACCAAGTTGGTTACTGATCCCTGGCAACACACATAGTGCGGAATCCACACTGTGATGTTTCATGGCAGAGTACAGGATTGGTTTGCCATTGCTTTCTTATGCGCAGTGTGTGGCTCCACTATGTTGCTGCTGCTCGATATGGGGTCCTTTCAGCCTATGGCACCTGGTATTCCCAGGTGGTCTCCCATCTAGATACTAGCCAGGCCTGATGCTGCTTAGCTTCCAATAGTAAGAGCAGACCTACCCAGGGCAGCCCGGCAGTAAGTTATAATATACTAATTATTATGCACCAAATCAAGCACTTATCTTGAATTCCACTGCCTTCTATAGGGGGGAATTCAGTAAAGGTCGACCAGAGTTAGGCGCTGGGATGGTGGAAAAGCGGGTCTTTAGGAATGATACAAATTTGTAGAGACAGAACTTAGAAGGCCAAGATACAAGACCTGAAATGAAACACATGAAAGGTGCATTATCATGAACAGAAATAGATTTATTAAAACAGAAAAGAAATGGAGAGCACGCTTCAAACCATATATCCACAAAAAAATCTCATCTAATAAGAAGAGATGCTGAGGGATAAAATGGGTCACAAAAGTAGGGATGGACCACGGGTACCAACGAAAATGAGGCATTAGAGGTAAAACCAAAAAGCATCTGAACTTTGGTCTCCTCTAGATCTGTCTCAAGGGAAATAAAATATTAATTCCCCAAATAAAATATCTAATTGGCTGCCGATCTTCTTTCTCTACTCAATCAGTAAATCACAGAGAGTAAATCCCACCACTGCTCCTTTTGATCTTAGATAAGTCACTAAACACTCTACTGCCTCAGATATAAAATTAGATCATAAGCCCTCATGGAACAGTGAAATACCTTGTGCACCTTAATGGAACTCGTCTTGAGCTACTAGCCCCAGGTACGTAAGATAAATTGTGAGCCCACCGGGACAGAGAGGGAAAATGCTTGAGTACTTGATTGTAAAACCGCTTAGATAACCTTGATAGGCGGTATATAAAATTCTAATAAAACTTGAAACTTAAACAAACAGAGTCATCATATTAAAATCCTCTTGGTTTGAAAACCTGGACTGCTCTGCTCCTTACTATATTGCCATTAAAGGTTAAACCTATTGTATAGAATCAGAATTGCAAGCCAGAAACTGGAAACCTGCTTGATGCTACAACATACCACCAGGAGTGTTGAGATTGGAAAGGTAAAACAGACTTTTATTAACTTATCAATTTTGCCATAAACCTGAACCAATACATACCACACCAACCCAACCCGTTTTGCTTTCTTCTATATGTTGTTGATTCTGAAAATAAAAGCAACATAACATAATTTGAATTCATGCTCGATTTTTCCCTTTAACTCCAAATCTTTCATTAAATTGACCATTACAAGACAAGTGATGCAAACCAACCTAGAAAGCACCCTCTAAATAAGAGAAGCCATTGCATACGCAATAAGGGATATATTGATTTATCTGCATGCTGATTGCTTGGTCTAGCCAGTGGTGTAGTAAGGGGAGCTCCTGCCTGGACACTGTCTTGGTGGGGGCATGCCCCACTCCTTCCCGACACCCCTCCCCACCATGCACATGCACCCCTTCCCTTGTAACTCTTTAATTTTCCCAATACAACAAACGATTGGGAAAATCAATTCAAATCAGCTTCTTTATATATTACTATATATTTTACTCAAAAGAGCTATATAAAAAATATTTTCATTTATTTAACAAATCTTTATTGTTATAGACAGAACAATGAACAAAAGGAATAGTGTGACAAAGTATGGTGATTTGTATCCTGTCCTTGGCATCTGTTCATTTTCAGTATGATATATTAAGTGCTTGAGAACATTGAGGGCCAAATTCTATAAACAGCATTCCAAATGTAGGTGGCCAACCTGGAGCCTAGGGAGATGTGTAAGCATGCTTAAGCTTGCTTAAGGCTAGGCGTGGACATGCCTTGGCCCAGAAGTAGCCTTAGGTGGACCTAGGTGGCTGTACGTGCCTCCCTAGGCCTGCGGTAGATGTGTACAATGTAGGCCAGCGAAATGCCGTGATAAGTTTAGTGGCCGCTTGTCCCAACCATACATCGCCGGCAGGAGGGATGCCTAGTCTCTTCTGAAGGAACCCCCAACCTCCCCCACATACATCGCCAGCAGGAGGGAAGCCCGTGATGTTTGGCGGGTGGGAGGAATGCGGCAGGAGGGACTGGGCATCCCTCCTGCCCTCAATGTACAGGGGGTGGGGGGGGGGTTCGGGCAGAAAAGACTGGGTATCCTTCCTGCCGGCGATGTATGGGGAGTTAGGGGGTTCCGGCAGGAGGGACTGAGCATCCCTCATATCGGCAATGTATGGGGGGAGGGGGTTCTGGCAGGAAGGAATGAGCATCCTTCCTGCCGGTGATGTATGGTTGGGGGGGGACCGGTAGGAGGGACAAGGCATCCCTGCTGCCGGTAGTCTTTGGGGGGGTGGATTGCTGCTAAACTTATTGTGGCAGGGAGATCCCTTGCCACAAAAAGCTCAGCAGCAACCCAATTTTCTAACCAGCACCTGTGACATGGACGCCGGTTAGAGAATTGGGTTATTAGGTGTGCTTAGGCATCTATCCGTGATGACAGACGCAATTCTCTATAGGACACCCATGTGTGATTCTCAAAAGCCGCTTAGGTGGCTTCTGAATCTGGCCCTTTGAGTCCTTTGGTCTCAGCTCCTGATGACTCCTAGATGGTGAAACACAGTCTTGTGTTGAGCTGGACAGTTACAAGTTAATTTAAACATTTGCTTTGACACCTGTGGACTTTGGAAACAAGATCCAATTACAGCATTTTACAGCGAGCAAGATATTTGAACTAAGGGAGATACAAGGAAGAAGACTGTGGTTTGAAATACTGTGAGAACTGAGCATTTCACAGGACATTTATTTTAGTCACTATATTTAGGAAGGGAACTCTATTTCTATGTATAATTATTTGTAAACAATGTTAAGTGGGTATTTGAATTATTTATAGAGTATGGTGCAATGATTATGTATAAAGATTTGTTAAATTAATGGAAATATTTTCTATACAGCTTCTTTAATTTTCCCGGCGCGAGCAGTATCACAAACTTGCTGCCCGCGTCGGTGTCGGCTCTCTCTGACGTCACTTCTGGGTCCCATGTCTAGGAAGTGGCATCAGTGGGAGAGCCAACACGATGCAGGCAGAAAGTTTGTGATGCTGTTCGCACTGGGAAAAGTAAAGAGGTACGGGGAAGCGGGCACACGCCCGGGATCAGGAAGGAGCGAGGGGCGGAGAAGAGGGCGGGGGATGGGCACTACTGCTCCACATGCCTCTCATCCTCTCTATGCCACTGGGTCTGGCACAGTGGTTCACAAACTGATGGGTCAATGCAGAAAGCTGCACTGCAGAACCATGTGAGTGCATGTTTCTAAAATGAACAAAAATCTGATTATCCAGTAGTGATGCTGTAAACCAGGGATCTCAAAGTCCCTCCTTGAGGGCCGCAATCCAGCCGGGTTTTCAGGATTTCCCCAATGAATATGCATTGAAAGCAGTGCACGCACATAGATCTCATGCATATTCATTGGGGAGATCCTGAAAACCCGACTGGATTGCGGCCCTCAAGGAGGGACTTTGAGATCCCTGCTGTAAACTAATGATATGCAAATCTGAAGTGTGCATGACTTATGGCAATTGACAAGGCTGCTGCCCCTCCCCCATGACCAGTTTTGTTAGTCAGCATGGGGCTTGCAAGTCAGTGAAAGTTCACGGGCACTGGGCCCTCTTTCTGTGTGAAGAGAGGGTGATAATGCATTTCAGAAAATTGGTACCACGTAAAAAAATGGCACTGTAGCACATGGAGCGCAACCTGACATGATACGGAGGGTATGGAAAGCTAGAACTAAAGAGTTGGAGTTTAGGGTGTAAGCACGGTAGACAAATACAACTAAGTGGCAGTTTATAGAGCCTTATGGCCAAGTATCAGAATCTTAAATTGGATTCTTAAGTAAGTACCGTATTTTCACGCATATAACGCGCGCGTTATACGCGTTTTTACCTACCGCGCATACCCCTCGCGCGTTATACGCGTGAGCACGGTATACAAAATTTTTTTTACATAGTTCCTACCCCGCCTGACGCCCGATTCACCCCCCCCAGCAGGACCGCTCGCACCCCCACCCCGAACGACCGCTCACACGCGCTCCCACCCGCACCCGCATCCACGATCGGAGCAAGAGGGAGCCCAAGCCCTCTTGCCTGGCCCACTCCCCAACTCCCCGACAATATCGGGCCAGGAGGGAGCCCAAACCCTCCTGGCCACGGCGACCCCCTACTCCCACCCCGCACTACATTACGGGCAGGAGGGATCCCAGGCCCTCCTGCCCTCGACGCAAACCCCCCTCCCTCCAACGACCGCCCCCCCCAAGAACCTCCGACCGCCCCCCCAGCCGACCCGCGACCCCCCTGGCCGACCCCCACGACACCCCCCCCCCCCTTCCCCGTACCTTTGGTAGTTGGCCGGACAGACGGGAGCCAAACCCGCCTGTCCGGCAGGCAGCCAACGACGGAATGAGGCCGGATTGGCCCATCCGTCCCAAAGCTCCGCCTACTGGTGGGGCCTAAGGCGCATGGGCCAATCAGAATAGGCCCTGGAGCCTTAGGTCCCACCTGGGGGCGCGGCCTGAGGCACATGGGCCCAACCCGACCATTACAAATTACAAGGCCAGATAGAGGGGGGCCACAGCCACGTGGTGAAAAGCACACCACCAGAAAAACAGCCTTGGTGAAAACTAAGCGGCAAGCATGCTCAGACCATTGCGCATGCTTACAGAGCTAGGAGCAGGGCAGGGTGGGCGAAAGGAGAGTCGGGACAGCGCACGGAGAGGCGGGGCAGTGCACGGAAAGTCAGGGCGGGTGAACGGAGAGTCGGGACAGCGCACGGAGAGTCGGGGCAGTGCACGGAAAGTCAGGGCGGGTGAACGGAGAGTCAGGACAGCGCACGGAGAGGCGGGGCAGTGCACAGAAAGTCAGGGAGGGTGAACGGAGAGTCGGGACAGCGCACGGAGAGGCGGGGCAGTGCACGGAAAGTCAGGGAGGGTGAACGGATAGTCGGGACAGCGCACGGAGAGTCAGGGAGGGCGAAAGGAGAGTCGGGGCGGGCGAAAGGACAGTCGGTATACCCGTGAGCGCGGTATACAAAAGTTTTTGTACATAAAATCGTGGTTTCTGCGCGCTATACCCGTGTGCGCGTTTTACACGGGTGCGCGTTATCTGCGTGAAAATATGGTAAAAGCTAATGGGTAGAACAGTGGGGAGACATGATTGAATTTTGGTAACAGGGTAACATTAGTGCCCTTCACCGTTAGTATTGATTGACTATTATTTGACTGATACCAGCAATACTATGTAAGAAAGTTTTTCATACTATGAGGATGAGAAAACGTATCAGTGTCCAATAGTTTCCTCATCAAACTTTTTTTTTAGAGAGTATACGATCTGCTGTTTATCCAGAATGCATCTATAAAAATCATCACAAATTCAAAAAAATTCGACTACGTAATGCCTCTTCTAGGAAATGCCCACTGGCTGCCAATTCAACATCGCATAACATATAAAATTATACTCCTTTGTTTCAAAATTCGACAGACAAACCTTTCCTGCTTTTCTTGACAAATTATTAATTCCATATATTCCCTTTAGAACACTGTGGTCTGTGGATCAAAATTTACTTACAATACCCTCCCTAAAAATTATTAATACAAGAAGAAACGATATATTCTCGGAATATGCACCATAGTTATGGAATACTATGCCTTGATTATTGTAACTCATTATTAATAAATATTACACAAAAGGAAAAGAAACGATTACAAATCATCCAGAACACCGCCGTTAAATTTATTCATAATGGTAAAAAATATGATCACGTTACTCCTTTTCTGATCAAATCTCACTGGCTTCCCATTAATCACCGCATCACTTTTAAAATTTTATTATTAGTATTCAAAACCCTTGATACTAACGAACCCCAATTTATCAATAAAGCACTTATTCCTTATAGAACATCGCGTTCCCTTCGGTCTACTAACCAAAAACTCTTAATGGCTCCCTCCCTGAAAATTATTGGAACTTGACGACAAGATATGTTCTCGGTGATGGCTCCACAACTTTGGAACACTTTACCTCAGCAATTGAGAGAGGAAACTAATTTGAGTCATTTTAAAAGTAATTTAAAAAGCTTTCTTTTTAAAGACGCCTTTAATCTATAAATTATGTTCAAAAATTTTTACATTACCTTCCCCTCCTAATGTTTTTTTTCCATTTATGGTTCTCTCCTGTACCCTAAAAATATTGAATTGTAGTTCTGCCTTTTTTTTTACCTAATGTCTCAGTTGGTCTGTATGTCTGTTGGTCTTAACTATTGTTTTAAAAATTTTTAAGCATTATGTTAAAATAAATGTTATTTTTTTTTTATGTTGTAATTCACTTAGTAAAAATTAAATTAAGTGACTCATCAAATTAAAATAAAACTTAAAACTTCTTTCCTTAGAGGAGAGCCGACTTGATAGATTCAAGAGCTTCCTGAAGTCTTTCTTGTATAAAGACGCCTTTGAAGTTTAAATCTAAGCTTCATGATCCTCTTTTTGTAAAGACAAGAATCTGCCTTTGAAGTCATAGGAGGCTACAGACATTTCCTGTGTTAATCCAATTGTATTTCCCATATTTGTTTCTTTCCTATATTTATTGTAGTTTTACCCCTGTCCCTTTTGAATCAGGTTAGTCCTTGTCTGATTCTGTCCATATTTTTAACCTGTAATATTATTATGACCTTGTTTTTATCATGTATATTGCTTAGAAGTCTTATAAGTGCCTGTCTCTCGCCTCTTCAATCCTTTCAAAATGCTGCTGCGCGACTCATATTCCTTGAGAGCTGCTATTCTCAAGTTACCCCTCTCCTCAAGTCACTTCATTGGCTCCCTGTCCATTTCCAAATACAGTTTAAACTGGTCTTGCTAACCTACAAGTGCATGCACCCTGAAGCCCCCGATATCTCTCCTCACTCATCTCCCCCTATGCTCCCCTCTGTGATCTCCGCTCATCAGGCAAACCCCTCTTACTTGTACCCTTCTCTTCCACTGCCAACTCCAGACTCCGTCGCTTCTTTCTTGCGGCGCCGTATGCCTGGAACAGGTTCCTTGAATCAATACGTTATGCTCCGTCTCTGGCAGTGTTCAAAGCCAAGATAAAGGCCCACTTTTTTGAAACTGCTTTCAACTCTTAACTCCCCCTCACTGCTGTCAGTTACCTATACCCACTATAACCTCCCCAACCCTGAAATGTTCTGTCTAAATTAGATTGTAAGCTCTTCTGAGTAGGGACTGTCTATTGTATGTTAAAATTTACAGTGCTGCGACACCTTTCAGCGTTATAGAAATAATAAATAGTAGTAAACAGTAAATAAACCTGAAACCTGAGACCCTGAAGAAGTTCCTAGATTCTATGTTAACTTATTTTACACTAGCCAATCACATCTTATCAGCAAAGCTGTCAGAAACCACTTGATAGAAAACTGATTGCAACAAAGGCCATTAGAAAAATAAAATGGCCGGCATATCATTGTATATTACCAGCAAAACTTAACAATCACCACGAGAACCAGGAAGTCAGTCGAAGGTACACAAATGTGTACAAAAGGTTGCGTAATCATAGAGAAACAAATTTAGGAGTGTGCTGAGACTTTTTGGGCCTGATTCTATAAATGGTGCCTACATCTGTAGGTGCCTACGGAAATGGTGCCTACCGCATGGCAATCAAATTTAGGCGCCATTGTAGAATCGCGTCTACCAGCACCTAAATTGAGTTAGGCACCGGTAGGCATCTACAACTTAGGGGCCAGTATATTAAGCTAGGGTTTTCCTGGCCAATAATACCAGCACTAACACTTTCCACGCCCAAACTCCGCCCCTAATCACTCCTCCTTTTCATGTAGGCACCAGTAGGCCCCTTGGTGTAGGCACCTCATTGATTTCTGAGTGGAACTTATATTAATTGGGTTGTTTTAAAAAAAAAAAAAAAAAAATTGGCTTTTAATGGTATTTTCAATTATCACACCAATTAAACATTGAAGTTCCAAGCGGAAATCATCTAGGCACTGCCAATCTATGTACCACTTACAGAATCAGGCCCTTTGTGCATAGAACTATCTGGAAAACAAAATAGTGTGAGACAAACAAGCGTGGGTTTTAACATAGAATAGACATTAGTACAGACCTACTCTAGCATGCGGTATGGAAGAGCAACCACACTAGCTGCTTGAACAAGGCATGTCAAATTTATAGCCAGCAGTGATAGATAGCATGTGTATTGGTACCAAGCACTAGCTGTCATGACTGATGATAGCACGGGTGAATCCTTCGCCACTTCTTGCTCACTCCCCACCCTCCCAAAAAAAAATCTGGTCTCCCTAACCCTCTGCTCTCATCTCCTCCAAGCACCCCTGCCAAATCACTCCCAAAAGCTAAAGCTCCTCCCAATTGTTGCCAACTTGACTTCCCACTACCTACCCTTCTGGATCCCCCCTCCTAAACCTCGGATTTACCTAAAGGTTATCCCTGATGATAAAGTGGCTCTGGGTTCTAAATGATGTTACTGACCCCCAGCAGTAGTGTAGGAATGGAGCAACGGGGAAGGGAGGGTTGGAGGAGGAGAGGGATCGGAACAAGGGGAATTGAAATGGGGGTGGAGAATGAGTAGCACTGCTGAGTGTACCTATCCTGTTGATAGTTAGTGCCCATACCACATAACATATCTGGGTCAGTAGCATGACATACCCATGCTATTTGCCCACACATGAAATATGGTTCCTGTTTGGTAATTACAAGGCAGATGCAGGGTGTGCCACCTTCATTTACTGCATAGGTTTTCTACTAGCTTTGCATAAAATTTTGCCATTAATGCACCATAAGAGTGTAATTCTGAAAAAGTCACCAAAATTTAGGAACTAGGATACTGTGTGCTAAACACAAATTCTGAATTGGCAATTGTGTGTGTAATTGCCATTGTAGAAAACTAGGGGTAAGTCATCCTTTAGACATAGCCACTTACTCTATGTCAATGGCTTGGTGTAAATAACTGTGACTAAGGGCTCCTTTTATCAAGGTGCGATAGGCGGTTAACGCGTGGAATACCACGTGTTCAACCGCCTGCCGCGCTAGTCGCCAACACCTCCATTGATGAGGCGTTAGGTTTTTGGCTTGCCGCGGGGGTTAGCGCGTGATGAAATGTCCGACACGCTAACCCCCGTAGCGCACCTTGATAAAATAAATAAAATAAATGTTACAGATGTGCACATAATTGACAGCATTCTAGAATCCTGTTTATGCCCCTCCAATATAAGTTGTGTGCTACAGGTTTTGTGTCCTAAGTTTCTAGATCAGCGACTAAGTGCAGCTAAATGCATATTTGGAAATGTGCCAATTAATACCAATTAAGTCCAGGTATCACTGATAGGTTATTAGCACAAATTAGCTCCTAATTTACCAATTAACTTACGCATGTAACTGCAGAATTCTATAATCTAAGCCTGAAGGCATTCTGTACTCTAAGCATTAAAATGTGCCATAAGATTCCAGAATAAGGGGGTAATAAAAAAATCCATGGAATGCCATTTTCGATACAACGACTAAGTCGGACTTTGGATGTTTCCCGCAAGATGTCCAAATATCGGGTGGAAGAAATGGCCATTTTTGTATCTGCAAGCCGTCTAACCTTTTTTATGAAAATGGCCCAGCTAGACGTCTAATTTTATTTCTTACCATTATTAAAAAAAAAAGTCCAAATTAAAAATGTCCAAAACAAACCATTTGCATGTAGGAGGGGGGTCAGCATTTTTAAAGACATGCCAGCAGAGTGGTGAGACACCCTAGGGGGATCTGTTGTGAACTTCAAATTAAGGGTGCCAGGCCTCTCACTATAACCCCTGTATATTATATGTTGAGCCCCCTAAAACTCCACCAAAACCTACTGTATCCACCTGTCTACCATCCCAATAGGGTACACTGACAATCCCGTGCTAACATATGCGCGCCAGACCAATGCATGCTGCTGGTTCTGCCGCTTTCATGCCTTACCGTTAACGTTCTGAGAGAGTGGGGGGAACCTCCCAGTACACTTAGAACTGGTTGTGCTCCTGTTGGGGGGGGGGTTGGAAGTGAGAAACCCCCAGTACACTGAAAACTTCCGTTCTCTCACTGTTTGGGAGTTTTAAGTGTAGTGGGGGGTTCCCTCCACACCTCCCCTCAGAATGATAATGGTAAGGCATGAAAGAGGCAGAACCGGCGGTGCACATTGGTCCTGTGTGCAGATATCGGCGCAGGATTGTCAGCACGCCAATGTCCGACGTGCTTTTAATGTGCCGCCCCCCCCCCCCCCCAACTAGCTCTTGTGCTTGCAGGTGTCACCTATATGGCAGTACAGTTGGATTTTGGTGGGCTCACACTTTCCACCAGAAGTGTACTAGTTAAAGTGGAATATGGGCTCGGGTCCCCTTCTCTGCAGTCCACTGCACTGCCCACCAGGCCACTCCAGAGACCTGCATGCAAGTCTACTACGTCTGGCCATAGTATCTGCAACTGTCAGAGAGAGAGAGAGATATACTGTTTCATGCAGATATTTGGGGGGTGGGAGGGAGTCAGTGATCACTGGGAGAGTGTGTGTGTGTGTGTGGGGGGGGGGGAACCATACTTTCATCCCTCCAATAATCATCTATCGTTTTGGG
This sequence comes from Geotrypetes seraphini, assembly GCF_902459505.1. Taxonomy (NCBI): domain Eukaryota; kingdom Metazoa; phylum Chordata; class Amphibia; order Gymnophiona; family Dermophiidae; genus Geotrypetes; species Geotrypetes seraphini. The sequence goes on along the minus strand of NC_047088.1, from coordinate 211,253,784 downwards.
TACTTTTTTGGCCCTTATACGTTTTAAAAGCAGGTCTAGCCTATAACGTTCAAATTGTGCCCTGGATGTTTTATAAAATGCTTGATTATTGCTGTAAAACATCCAAGTGCTAAACCCACTCTAATCCTGCCCATAACACCCCCCCCCCCCTTAATATTTAGATGCACTGGAGACAAAACAACCAGAAAAATGTCTGGAAGGTCAGTTTCAAAAATGCCCACTTGGACATTTTCACTAATAAGATGTTCAATTGCCGGTTTATGCCATCTTTTGGATGTCTATCTTTTTTGAAAATGAGCTCCATGGTGTTCAATTAAGAGGAACCATAGTTCCTGAGAACTAGAAATGTGTGAGTGACTGGAAATCAAACTGAAGGCAAATGGATTTTATATTGGTTTGAGTCTAAATGAAATTTGAATCACACTTGTAACTGATTATGATATTCATCTAATTCTCCTGATAGACCCAGGTTAACTTCAAAATGAAAATTGAAAAATCTGAATTAGATCCCCCCCAATAAAAAAAATATACATATGCAACTTTTCAAATTTACTCCCCCTTTTATAAAGCCATAGCGTGGTTTTTAGCGCCAGCTGCGGCAATAACAGCTCCAACACTCATAGAATTCCTATGAGCGTCGGAACTGTTATTGCTGCAGCCAGGGGAGGGGGGGGTTAGTGCAGATTTTTTTTTTTTTTTTTTTTTAAGGGTCTAACAAACAATTTTTGGGAACTTCTAAAGTTTTTGAGGTCTGTGGAACTGTTTAATAAATGTGTTTTGAAGAATTTTTCACACCTCTACAGAGAAACAGCAGGATTTGGCACATATATGGAAGTCAGATGGTAATTTTGAATACGAGCAGCTTTGGGATCAAAGGCAAATGGAGAAGACGCAGGGAAAAGCAGTCTATGCTAACAAATGAGCTCAGAATTCCTAATTTCCTCTATCGCCTTTCTACCCATTTAACAGTTTCGCTTTATATCAGCACTCCTTTGTGAGAAGTTCAAAAATGTCCCAGACAAAATATAAACTATTTATAGAAATTCTTTAGGACCATCATCGATTTATTTTCCCTTTAGTTGTACGGGGAAGACAAGGGAATGTAAAATAACCAGTCAAATGTGAAAGTGTCCAAAAGTACCTTAAAGTGTTTCAACGCTACTATGAGCCTTTTGGGGTCTTCATTGTCTTAAGGTTGTTGCAATGAGATTCTGCTGATGCTCTACTTAAGCAAGTTATTGGTTTTGATTTTCAAATCACGACACTTTGAAACACTTTAGGGTGATATTGGATGGTTTCACATTGAACCTAAAACATTTCTATAAATGAACCTAAAACATTTCTATAAATAGTTCATATTTTATCCGGGGTATTTTTTTTTATTATCATTCCTATTGTAGTTTTGATACCCAGAGTGTGGGGACCTAACAAAAGAATGCTGAATGCAGAGTAGAGTCTAAGCTTGCCCTAGAAAGTGACAGTATAATGAGCAAAAATTCAGTGTTACCATCAATCTGGGTCAGCAGAAACAGGACAAGCTATCCTGCTTTACTACTTGCATGATCCTATGAAATACAGGCCTGAATGTCTCCCTCCCTCTATTGCTTTGTACCCATTGATCTCTGTAGCTCTTTCCCTTTTCAGTCATGAATCTTGAAAAAAACTGCAATTTATATTGTAAAAAAAAGAGGTTTTGAAGCAAAAATAGCTCTAGTGTGAGAACGTCTGTGAAAGCAATGGGGTGCCTGAGCTTAACAATCTGTCTGCTATAATTCTGAACCAAATATCATAAGGCTTCTGGGCTGCTGATACTACATTAAAAATCTTCCTTTCTATGTTTTTCAGCAACTACCATCCCTATCACCTGGCAGAATAGATAAGAGATGATACAACCACTTTCAAAATTAAAATAAAATGATTCACATTAAATCAGAAGTCAGTTCGTGTAAAGATTATGGGGCTCATAATCGAAACAAAAAAAGTTTAAAAACCGGCCTAAATCGGCCTAAATGGACGATCTAAAAGACAAGTCGTCCAAGTGCCAATAATCAAACCGGGTTTTAGACATATTTAAAAACGACCTAGGCCTTCACAGTGCTGCTGAATGACCAGAACTAAAAGGGGTGTGTCAGGAGGAGTATCGAGGGTGAGATTTGGGTGGGACGTGGGCCATCCTAGACTTAGTCGTATTGCATGTATAACCGAAAGTTTTACAACACTGCCTAGACGGAATGTGGACGTTGTGACTCATGCCATCTAAAACCAAGTCTAAGTCACAAGAAAGTATCCAAAGTGACCAGATAAGCACTACAGACACAAAATACAGACCCCACACACTGCCCCAGTGATCACTGCCCCCCCCCCACCCCCTTAAAAATTGTAATAACAACTTTACATATTTGCCTCCAGAACATCAGCACCTGACAGTCTGGCATAGGAAAGCCTAGTAGAGCTGCCTTGTTGTCTTGGGGGTGGGTTAGTGAACCATGGGAGGACCCAGGCCCATAAGCCATTCTAATCACTGCATTCATGGTGAAAAATGTGCACTCCCAAAAACCCCCAAACCCTTTTGTACTGCCATATAAGTGGCTCCTGCAGCCATAAGGGCTATTGGGGTGGTAGATAGGTGAGTCTTGTAGATTCGGGGGGGGGGGGGGGGGTTACCATGACCTATAAGGGACTTGTAGTGAGATGTTTATGTGGGACCTATTTTGTGAAGTTTGCAGCAGTGCCCTGTAAGGTACCCCATTTCTTTGATGAATTTATGGACGAAAATGGGGTATAAAGATGGATGACTTAGCGGTCTGGACAATAAGTTGGCTGGACGTACAATTAAGATTATTTTCGAAAAAAAAAAAAAAAGAAAAGTTGGGACGTATTTTTCGAAAATAGAACTTTTCCTATGTCCGACTTTTGTCAAACTTTGAGTGACTTGCGAATTAGGTCCAAAACGGACTTAGACGTTTCTTTTGATCATGCCCCTTCACGTACTGTAGACAATGAGGGCCTGATTCTATAAATGGTGCCTGACTTGTAGGTGCTGGTTGGCATGTTTGTCAATCAACCGCTAGGGGAAAATTATAGAAGAGATAATTTTGAAACAGAGGAATTTGTTGAGAGAGAAAAAAATTACTTGATTGTCATCAATTTGGCTTTTATGTGGGGCATGGTGTTGAATCATTGTTGGTAATCACAGTGAATGAGTTAAGGAAAGGTATGGAAAAAATAAAACATTTTGTATGGTTTCTTTAGATGTTTCATCAGCGTTTACTACAGTGGATACTGACATTCTGTTACGTAAATTGATGGAGATGGGAATTCACTTATATACCGCAGTAACTTCTCAGTTCAACACGGTTAACAACAATCAAGAGATCGTACAAGCACAATGTATTATAATTACATTCAGAAGAATTTTAAAATAAATAGGTCTTTAGCATTTTTCTAAAGGAAAGATAGGAGTTAGAGTTTGTTATCAGGACAGAAAAGGGTTTATCCCATGATCCAACTTGAAAAGATAAAATTCCATGTAAAAATCTTTTGTAAATGAAAACTTTTACAGTAGGAAATGTAAGTAATCTAAAATGCTGAGAGAAACGTTTTCTGTCAGCAAATATAAAATGTGATCAATAATATAATCAGGTATGATTGGTTTGTTTCATGTTTTCAGAATCAATCAATTTGAGTGATGAATAACAGACATGTATCTGGTACAGTGTCCATACGGAAGGGTGTTCCACAAGGATCTAAGCTTTAGGCATTACTCTTCAATATTTACATAGCTGTTTTGGGAATTGTATTTAAGCAATTGAATGTAAGCTATTGCTTTTATGTCGATGATGTTCAACTTTTTTTTCCAGTGATTGATTAGAAAAATGAAATGATAGAGAAACTACCGATGTGTTTACAAGCTGCTCCTTGTGACCCTGGGCAAGTCACTCAGTCCTCCATAGTCCCAGGTACGTTAGATAGATTGTGAGCCCACAGGGACAGATAGGGAAAAATGCTTGAGTACCTGATTGTAAAAACCGCTTAGATAATCTTGATAGATGGTATATAAAATCCTAATAAACTTGATAAACTTGAGGTCTGACAATAAATTAGTATTGAATTTACTAAAGCAGATGTGATGATGGTTGGTAGAACTGAAGATCCATTATGGCCTAAAATTATTGAGATTAACAATATGAGATTTAAATGACAACAGAAATTAAAGATTTTAGGAGTCTGGTTAGATTCAACCTTAAGCATGAAAGATCAAGTTCTGGGAGTGATCAAGTCTGCTTTCGTCCACCTGCGACTGTTGAGTAGATTAAAACTTGTGTTGTCTTTTTATGATTTTCATTTGGTGATGCAAACCATAGTAATTCAAAGATTGGACTATTGCAATGCTCTTTATCTAGGAATAGCTTCCATACGGCGGAGAGCACTCCAGGTGGTTCAAAATGTGACAGCATGTTTGATATGTTGTGGAAGCAGGAACGCATACCATTATTGAAATGGCTTCATTGGCTACCTGTCAAATTTTGTATTATCTTTAAAATTCTACGAGTAGTAGTGGCATACCAAGGGGGGGAGTCTGCCCCAGGTGCACACTTGAAGGGGGTGCACAGCCGGCAGGGTCCGGAAGCTCCCACGCTGCTGAAAATGGCACCTCAGAATGGCTGCCAACTCTGCTCTGAAATATGTACGGCAGCCGCGCTGAAGTGTAGCAAGGTCCCGCAATGACTACTTCTGCTGCCTCTGCTCCAGAAGAGGTAAGTGATGTCAGGGTGGGGGGGGGGAACGGCAGCTGCAGTCATTGCGGGACCTTGCCGCAAATCCCTGCGTCTGCCGGCCCAGCCCCCCTCCAACGCCACTTACCTCTTCCGGAGCAGAGGCAGCAGAAGTAGTCATCACGGGACCTTGCTGATTTGGATTGAAATGAGCATAGCAGGGTGATGGAAGGAGAAAAAGGGGGTCAGGGTGGTATGGAAGGGTGTGGAGGGTGAGAAAGGGGGTCAGGGTGGTATGGAAGCGTGGTGAAGGGTGAGAAATGGGATCAGGGTGGTATGGAAGCATGGTGAAGGATGAGAAGGGGGTCAGGGTGGTAAGAAAGCATGGTGGAGGGAGAGAAAGGGGCAGAGGCTGATGAAATTGCAGGGAAAGGGGAAAGAGACATAAGGGGAAGGATACTGGATGGAATTGGGTTGGAGGGAAAGAAAGGGGGCTGATGCTGATGGAATTAGTATGCAGGGAAAGGGGGAAACATAAGGGGGAAGGATACTGGATGGAATTGGGTTGGATGGAAAGAAAGGGGGCTGATGCTGATGGAAGTGGGGGGAAGGGAGAGGAGAGAGTGAAATGCCAGACCATGGGGGTGTGGGAGAGGGAAGGAGAGGAAAGAGATGCCAGACCATTGGAGGAGGGAAGGGAAGAAGATGGATGATAGACTAATGGGGAGAGATGGAAGGGGGAGGCATAAAGTCTCTGGAAAGGGAATAGAAGGAGAGAAGATGCCATATAGAAGGGGCAGAGAGAGGGTAGAGAAAGGAAGAGAGTTCATGAAAGGAAGAGAGTGACAAGAAGATGAGGAAAGCAGAAACCAGAGAAGACAAGGTAGAAAAAAATTCTATTTATTTATTTTTTTTTTTGCTTTAGGGGAGATGCATCGCTGTTTCTGTGGTGTTGCATTGTATGCAGAGTCCAGCTTCTTGGTGCTTCAGTTTAACCTTTGTCTACCTATTTTTATTCTTTCTCCCCATTTACAAAACTGTAGAGTGTTTTTTAGCGTTGGCATCTGAGCTGTTACTACCATGGCTAAAAAACACACTACAGTTTTGTAAAAGGGGGAGGGGTTAGTTTGTGATTATATACTAGGTGAAGGTGTTTTTCTGTGTTCTGTGTGTTCGAAAAGACATGGTTTTCCATTAGGATTGACTGTGTAGGATTGATCTGTACTAGTCTGGCTTGTTTAGTTTTACAATGGGTGTATTGATGTTGTACTGCTCACTGCAGTATGTAAGATGCTGCCTTTTCCTAGGTACACTCTTGTGTGACGTATGGATTGTTACTAAAAATCATGTTGTTCATACAGATGGGGGGGTGTCAAAAAATGATGGGCCCCGGGTGTCACATATGCTAGGTACACTACTGACGAGTAGTATTGATCTTTAAAGTCATTCATTATAAGATCCCTTGGTATTTGACAGAAGTGACAAGCTTATATCAGCCAACCAGATCTTTAAGATCAGAGGGAACATTGCGATTGTCAACAGATGAGCAGTCACATGTACATTATGCAAATACAATTTTGGTGGCAGGTGTTTCATTATGGGATAATTTGACTGGACCATTACGGTTGCTCCCTGATATTCAGGTATTGAAAACAACTTTGTTTGTGGAGGCTTTTAGCTGATTGGATTATAGTACTGGTTGAGATGAATTTTAAATACGTTATGCTGTTTGTTTAAATTTTTGTATGTCAAATTATGATTATGTTTGTATTTTGTAAACCACTTAGGATTAAGCGGGCTAGAAATGTTTTTTAATAAATAAAATACTGCTTATAGAATCACACCTAGTGGCACCTAAGTGTGCTTAGGCATCTCTTGGCATCCTTGTGGTAGGTGCCAGTATATTAGGCTAGAATTTTCCTGGCGTTATTTACCGACACATAACACAGATACCTAGTGATGCCCAAGTCAACCACGCCTATTCTCTGCCCCTAAACTATGTCTACTTTTCAGGTAGGTGTCATTAAGCGCCAGTAGGCACCTCAACTTAGGCATCGCTAGGCACCACGTGGTATTCTGTGAGCAAAATCAATTAACTAATTTTAAAAAAAAAAATTTTATTGCTTTTCAATGGCGTGGTCAATTACCACACCAATTTGTGCATAAATTGTAGTTAGGCCTCGCAAGGCATCTGTGATAGGCACCTAGCAGCGCCTAACCTAGGTGCAATTTATAGAATCAGGGCCTGGATTGAGTGTCTTTCTCCTCTGCAATTTCAAGAATAAATGAATCATTTTTAAAAAAAATCCAGCTCACGTTTATATGTCTTTGATTGCCCTTTAAATTCGGAGAAGTGTCTGGTCTGCCTCACTTGCCACCTCTCCAGTTCTCTCCCCTCTTTTCAGTTCTGCCCATGCTCTGCCCGCAGTCTGCCCTGGCCCAGTCAGATAGTGCTAAGGTGGTCAGAGAAAATATGTCTGGTTAATACTGCTGAATATCCCTCTCACCAGCATATGCTAACCAAATAAGTGTGTTTGAATATCGGTCTCATCAGGAATAATCAAAAACTGAGTGATTTGCTATGCATAAAACATCCTGTATGGCTGGAATAATCTTTTCCTTCAGGGTGGATAAAGTCATCGACTATCAAAAGAAGATGACCTTCTCTCTACTATTTAGGGTTACCAGACTGCCGGACATGTCCTCTTTTCAGAGGACTGTCTGGATGGATTCTTGAAAAGCAGCAGCGTGTCCAGGTTTTCAAGTTCAGGACTACAACTAGAGGGCCTCTGAGCATGCACGGGTGTGATGCGAAGATGTGTGATGTCATTGCTAGGGTTATCAGACGTCCAGATTTCCCCAGATGGCTTTTCAAAACCCGGCCCTTTGTCCGGGTTTTGAAATGCTTCCCGTCAAAATTGTAGAACCAAGAGAAAAAAGGAGGTCCAACCTAGTCTGCAGTGAAAAAACCAACCAGGAACAAACAAACCAAAACTGCAGAATTGTACAACGATGTAGGCAAAATTTATTTGTGACAACCAAAATACATTAAAAACCTTTTTACCAAACAAGGGACCCAACACGGTCCGTGTTTCGGACAACCTTCATCAGGGGTCCATGGTAGAAAAGGGAAAAGAATGTGTCACAAAAAATGTTGAAAAATACAGTAAAAACAAACTTGAAAACCAGCACTCGCTTTCCTGCAGCTCAGTATAAAGGCCACTCGTCTTTTTTATAACACCTTTTTATTCTCCATGAAAGACAAAATTCCCTGCACGCCTCAGTTTCTGTACTGCTTTTGTGACACATGTTCTTTTCCCTTTTCTACCATGGACCCCTGATGAAGGTTGTCCGAAACACGGACCGTGTTGGGTCCCGTCAAAATTGTGTCAGGAAAGGGCATCCGCACATGCACGGACCCCTCTATCCCCTTCTATTCTGCTCCATTGCTAAAGGGAAGTAAAGGAGAAAACAAATGGACTTTTGCTGTGAACCTTAATAGGGCACTTGTGATCCGAGGAAATACAGAAAGATAACACCTTTATCACCCAAGCAAGAACTAATAGGATCTCTAATGAGATAACAACTCTCTGCAGAACCCCTGGTTCTATTTTACTACCTGCAAATCTTAAATGACACTGCTTATTAACAGTACTGATAATCTTATTATGAGAGAAAGTGAGAGAAGTATCTTTTAGAGCTGTATTGACCGCTGCCATCTTGACAGCAGCAACTAGGAGTAAAAGAGAGGAGTGAAGGAGAGGCTTTGCATATAGCTTTATCCCAGTTACAAGTCCTGTTTGCTACATGTTTATTTTGCTTACCATGGTTATTCCAGTTATTTTCAGTAAAGGTTCTGAATCAAATAAAATACACTGGAGTCTATTGAGTTATTTTGTAGAGAACTTTACAAAATCTGAACTCCTTATTCAGTCTCCCCTTAACCCCAAAAAATTTGATTGTGTGCCTATTCCCACTTGAAAACAAGAGAATTGACCCAATGATCTCCACAGACAAATCCAAGAAGAAACAAAAAACAATGTGGAGAAATGGTGTTCCTGAGATGGCAAACCACATAAAAACCTCTAGGACACAGTCCGATGAAAGCTTTGGACCCTGGACATATGAGAGACAGACAGAAATAAGAAAACTCCAATCATATACGGAGGGGTGCTGAAAAGTTCTCAGCCCAAATAACCAATTTCTTAAATTCTGAGCATTATTTTGCCACTGTAGCAGAAAAGAGTGTCATCTTATTTCGTTAAGTGGTAATTTGCAGAAATGAAATTCTATGTTTTGATATTGTTTCAGATCATTGATTGAACCATGTTCACACCATTCTCTTCTTGGTTGAGCTGAGAACATTTCAGCACCCCCTTGTACTAGACGTGATGCTAACCCGAGGCTGTTGGAAACTGTTGTACAGGAGTTAAAATATGGAACTCCCTTGTGGGCCAAATACGAAATTGTCGTGAAAGGAGTCTGTTTAGAAAATTGCTAAAGACACAATTATTTGTAGACGCCTTTTTCTAGTCAGTAATTTTTCTCTGGTTTAGTTGAAAATTTATTCATGATCTCTTTATTTAGGCTTTTGCTGCTATTTTGCAGATGTTTTTAGGACTGTTTTATTATGTTCTTTTATAATTTATGTATGTAATTCATGTAAACCGTTTAGTTTTAAACGGTATAGAAATTTTTAAAATAAATAAATTAATTAAGGTTATATTTGTTCTGATTAAAGGTTTAGCGAGAGAATGTCATCATGCAAAGGCTGCCAGGTCACTATAGAAACATAGAATATGACAGCAGAAAAGGGCCATCGGCCCAACAAGTCTGCCCACTTGAACAACCCTCCCCTCTAAGCACTTCCTCGAAGTGAACCCACTTAGTTATCCCATTTTTTCTTAAAATCGAGCACGTTGCTGCCTCAATTACCTGAAGTGGAAGATCATTCCAACGATCAACCACCCTTTCAGTGAAGAAATACTTCCTAATGTCTCCATGAAATCTCCCACCCTTGATTTTTAATGGATGACCTCTTGTTGCCATAGGTCCTGTAAGGAAAAAGATGTCTTCTTCCACCTCAATAAGGCCAGTAACATATTTGAATGTCTCTATCATGTCTTTCCTCTCTCTGCGTTCTTCAAGAGAGTATAGCTGCAACTTACCTAGACGTTCTTCATATGGGAGATCCTTGAGTCCTGAGACCATCCAGGTGGCCATTTGCTGAACCGACTCCATTCTCAGCACATCCTTTTGATAATGTGGTCTCCAAAATTGAACACAATATTCAAGATGAGGTCTCACCATGGACCTGTACAATGGCATTACAACTTCAGGCTTTCGGCTGATAAAACTTCTTCGGATGCAACCCAGCATTTGTCTAGCCTTGGATGAAGCTTTCTCCGCTTGATTGGCAGTCTTCATATATTCACTAATGATTACTTCTAGGTCCCGTTCTGCATAGTTCTTGTTAACGTCTCACCATTCAGGGTGTAAATTCTACATGGGTTTCTACAGCCAAGGTGCATAACCTTATTCAACCTCATTCATGGTGCATAACCTTATTCATGGTGCATAACCTTATTCATGGACTTTGTGCTGAATTTTAAAGTGAAAGGAAGTGTGTACTGTATGTTCAGTTTGAAAATTGCATAAGAAACAAGTAAGTACCTGCAGTCACCTGCACCTCATTTTTGTGCAGGGTTTTCTGTGTTTACTACTTTTCCTGAATAAAATAATGCACATAGTTTCCCTGTAAATTGCTCAGATGTGTTGCATTTATAGCAGTACAGTGGAACCTTGGTTTGCGAGCATAATTCGTTCCAGGAGCATGCTCGTAAACCAAAGTGCTTGTACAGTGGTGCCTCACACAACGAACTTAATTCGTTCCAGGAGCAAGTTTGTTATGCGAAAAGTTCGTTATGTGAAACGCGTTTTCCCATAACAATACATGTTAAAAAAATAATTCGTTCTGCAGCATAAAATATGCTAAGATGACATAAAAAAAGATAAATTTGTCAAAATGGTGAAAATGGTGGTCTTGCTGAGGCCAAACTCTTTGACGAGGTCACACTGTTTTACCCCACATTCACTCCTTCTAATTATTTCCCGTTTCATTTCAACAGAAATCACCTTCCTGCTTTTTTTAGAAGCCATGATATATAAAAAATATTGAGTTTATCTTAAAAGGACGACTGTATACAGTGAGAGAGGGCAGTTAAGCGCAGTGACTAACGACTGCCTGCAGTGCCTGCGCGGAAGGATGCAATACATCGGCAGCTCGGGCGACTTCGTTGTGTGAAACGAAGTTCGTTGTGTGAAACGAAGTTCGTTGTGTGAAATGAAGTTCGTTGTGTGAAGTTCGTTGTGTGAAACGAAGTTCGTTGTGTGAATCAAGACATGAAGTTCGTTGTGCGAGGCGTTCGTTGTGCGAGGCGTTCGTTATGCGAGGCACCACTGTATATCAAACTGAGTTTCACCATAGAAAGTAAGGGAAACTCGCTTGATTCGTTCCACAGACACCCCCGGCGCTGCTTGCTTCCACCCCACCCCGAAAAATGGCATCGTCCCCCACCCATGAGCCCCCAACTCCCTGAGAACGGGCATCGCCCGCCTGCCCAAACCCAAACCCTTACCGCGATCTGGCACCGGCACGCAGCACCAACCCACAGGACGTGCCAGTGCCGGAAGATACTGCCTCTTGCAGCTGATCTCTGCTGGGCTGGGCCTTGAGCATCCAAGAGCGGGAGCCAGAAGGCCTTGAGCATGCACAGATGCTCAAGGCCAAGCCCAGCAGAAATCATGGGCAAGAGGCAAGATCTACCGACACCGGCACGTCCTGTGGGTTGGTGCTGCGTGCCAGTGCCAGATTGCGGTAAGTGTTTGGGCGGGCGGGCAATGCCGGTTGTCGGGTGGGATCGTAAATCAAGTCAACGCTCAGTTTGCGAGGCACAATTTACTTGAGTGTTTTGCTTGTCTTGCAAAACACTCGCAAACTGCGTTACTCGCAAACTGAGGTTTGACTGTATATCAAATTAATACACCTAAACCTGAATACATAACTGTGTGGATAATTGCAATCCTCACTCTAACTCTACCTCTGGCAACATCTCCACTGAATTTAAGTGCAACTGTTTACTTGCATATAGGGGTGAGCGTTTTCCTATTTAAATTGTTTATTAATTTTATAAAAACACATCTTACAGTAAGTGTAACAGATTATTCATCAACTAATTTTTTAGGCTGTTACATTAAAGGGTGCTAGCAGCCCTTCTCCCTTCCTTTTACCTCTCCATTGTCCAGCAGCACCCCTTCCCTGCTCTCTGTCCAGCAGTAGCCCTTCTCCTTTACTTTTACCTCTCCCCCTGTCCAGTAGTACCCCTTCTCCCTTATCTGCTCCCCCTGTCCAGCATCCGCTAGTCCAGGCAGCCTCAGGGCTTTTGCTAGGTTGGCCCGCCTCGCATTATCAAAGTGGGCCGGCCTAGTAAATGCCCCGCAACTGCTTGATGAAACTGCGGCTGCTTCCATTGCTGGTCCGGCCTCAGGCTGAAGCCTGCACATTTGCCATTCATCGAGGCGCAGGCTGGCAGGGGTGTGAGAAGCGTATGCGCATGAGGACAGAGGCCGATAGAGAAACCGCCGCAGGGTCCTACTGCGCGTGTGGGAGCACGACACCAAGGAGGGACGGCACCACGGAGTTTGAAGTGCGCATGTGCGCTAAGGGTATTATTATAGCGGATAACATTCTTGAAAAACACTTACGTACTATACATGACTACAAAATAAACAATCCCCTCCTTTTCCCCCTCTCTGGATTTGTATGTAGAATATGAAATCTTTAATTTGGTAGGTACACAGTATTATTAAAGTTGTTTAACATAAGAATCTAATGGACCCCAGATTCCTATAAATTGTTGTGATTTATTAATTTTTCTGCAAGTAGAAATACAGCCTCCCACTAAAACAGCAAATTCAACATATCCCATTGTTTCCACTTCCTAGTAATCATTTGCAAAGCCACACCTGTCATGATGAGAAGAAGTTTATCTTTGGAACTATTTAGCGGGCTATTTTTCATAACTGAGGTACCAAAGATTATAATTCAATATGATAATGGAATTGGAACTTAAAGAATCAAAATTATTTTATTCCATATGGACCTCCAGAATCTGAATATTAAAGGACAGTGAAATATAAGATGATCTCAACAAGGTACAAAATACAAAAGCATTCTCACTAGAGAGATAAAAATGAAAGCAAACAGGATTGCTTTAAGATGTCAGTAACCAAAACAGCAGTGCTATTTGAGTAGAGAACTTCCCATGGTCAAAAACCATACTGTATTTCAATGTCAAACTATAGGCAATCAGTTACTAGTGAGGTCCATGGTCCTTGTCACCTTTTGCAACTTTTCTGTATGCCCCACAAACAAGAATATTCATAAACCCCAAACCAGCAAGCATACCTTTTACCACTGTTCCCTCAGGGATCTCAAAGTCCCTCCTTGAGGGCCGCAATCCAGTCGGGTTTTCGGGATTTACCCAATGAATATGCACTGAAAGCAGTGCATGCACATAGATCTCATGCATATTCATTGGGGAAATCCTGAAAACCCGACTGGATTGCGGCCCTCAAGGAGGGACTTTGAGACCCCTGCTCTAAGCTGAGCAGAACATAAGAATAGCCATACTGGGTCAGATCAATAGTCCATCTTAGGGTTATCCGATTTTGCATCTGGAAAAACAGGATGTGTGGCCCCGCCCCAGCTCTGCCCCATTCCGCCCTGGCCCCACTCCGTTGTACCCCAGCCTCGCCCCCATTCCACATCCCAGCCCCACGCAAACCTTGTCTCTTCGGGTCAAGTCTGGAGTGCATTTGCGTATACACAGATAAGATATGATGGCATTGCGCGTATGCATGTGATGTCACCACATCGCATCCACGCATGCGCAGGTGCCCACCGGACTCAGCCTGGACAAAGTGCTGGGTTTTGAAAAGCCATCCAGACACCTGGACAGTCCTCTAAAAAAGAGGATATGTCCAGGTAAATCTGGACATTTGGTAATCCTAGTTTATCTAGCCCAGTTGTTCACACTCTCCAAGGTAGGGAGAACGAGAGGGGATAGATTCCGTACGAACAAAAGGAAGTTCTTCTTCACCCAGAGAGTGGTAGAAAACTGGAACACTCTTCCGGAGTCTGTCATAGGGGAAAACGCCCTCCAGGGATTCAAGACAAAATTAGACAAGTTTCTGCTGAACCAGAACGTACATAGGTAGGGCTAGTCTCAGTTAGGGCGCTGGTCTTTGACCAGAGGGCCGCCACGTGAGCGGACTGCTTTGCACGATGGACCACGGGTCTGACCCAGCAGCGGCAATTCTTATGTTCTTATGTTCAGTATCTTTTGTTTCCATGGCAGCTAATCCAGATCACAAGTACCTGGCAAAAACCCAAATAGTGGAAACATTCCATGCTACCAATCCCAGGGCAAGCACTGACTTCCCCCATGTCTGTCTCAATAGCAGACTATGGACTTTTCCTACAGGAACTTGTCCATACCTTTTTTAAACCTATTTACATTAACCACTGTTACCACATCCTCAGTTCCAGAGCTTAACTATTCTCTGAGTGAAAAATATATTTTTGTCGCATTGGTTTTAAAAGTATTTCCCTATAACTTTGCAAATTTTGATGCAGTCCTCCACCTGCATTGCTGCTTGTGGGAGGTGGTGCTTCTGTACTGTGTTTTCAATCATTAGGGACAGGCAGGCTCCCTAGACTCCTGCAGAGCTTAACTGTCCCTCACTGTTGAAAATATGACAGTGAAACACCGCCACCCACTGACAGGACTGTAATTGGAGGACTGCCACTCAGTTTAGAGCAGAGTCCTGCAAATGTTGTCAAGCCGGGTAGTGGCTGCGGCTTGAGTCATCCAGAAGTGCGTGGACGTCGCCAGTGGGGGGTGCCAGCATGGAAGAGGAGCAGAGAGAAGGAGAGATGCTAGCGCCGGCTGATTGCCTACAGCAGGGGTAGGCAATTCCGGTCCTCGAGAGCCACTGGCAGGTCAGGTTTTTAAGATATCCACAATGAATATGTATGAGATGGATTTGCTTGCGCTGCCTCCTTGAGATGCAAATCTATATTTATTGTGGATATTTATTGTGGATATCCTGAAAACCTGACCTGCCTGTGGCTCTCGAGGGCTGGAATTGCCTACCCCTGGCCTACAGGATGTGCCTTTTGCCATGAAAGGCACATTCTGTAGGCAGTCAGCCGGTGCCTCTCCTCCTCCCCAGTGTTTCGCAGCACACCTGAAATCTCAGGAGGTACACTAGTGTGCCATGGCACACAGTTTGTGATACACTGGTTTAGAGGGAACAATGCCTTGTATACTCTACAAAGTAATTTACGGTACGGCACCTTCCTATCTTTACAATCGCCTAAATCGTCTACTTCCAACCAGAACAAGGAGGTCCCAGACCCTATTCTCCTACCCATCATTCAAAGGCACCCTGCGTAAGAAATTTTAGGATGGCCTCCTAGCGACACAAGCAGCAAAAATTGATCCTTCAATCTCTAAATTGCTGATCACAACATCTAATCTCAAAGCCTTCCGAAAAGAAATCAAAACCCATTTATTCCCTAAGCATATTCAATCTACCTAAACTCTTCTCCTTCTATCTCCTCTTTATCCCCATGTATAGTCTGCTACCTGGTTCAATTTTCTTAATTATTGTAACCAGTTTCAATTTCTAATATCTTTTACTAAACTATTTACTCAATCAATGTATGGAATTCAGTTTAGAATCTTTGTAATGCTACTAGATTTAATTTTTTAATGATACATAATCTATTATGTTTATTATGTTAAATCCTCCCATATATCGTATCTGAAAAAAAACTCATGTATAATGTTTCTAAATTAATTTTCCTATGTACTGTTTTTCTGTCTTCTTCTATTCTATGTTTATAGCCTAATTAATTTATTTTTCTCAAGTACTTTAGCAAGATTGTGAGCCTTTGGGACAGTCAGGGAACTCTAAGTACTTTTCTTCATTTTAATTAATCTTACTTAATTGTATCTCCTCTGTATCTACTGTAAACTGCTTTGAACCTCACAGTATAGCGGTATACAAGAAGTAAAATTATTATTATTATTATTTTACCCATGAAAATTGCCTTCCCTTTTTCCAATAGAGTTTTAGGAGTGGAAAGACGCCCCTGATTTGTTCAAACCCAATAGCTTAGCAATTCAGCCATTGCATTGTTAGATCTCTAGATAAAATTATGCAACTCATACAAGAGAGGTAAAAGCAATTTCCCCAATAATTCTGGAACAGCATTGTTTATACCACAATGATTAATTTCCACACACACACACACAAAAATCTCAAACATGAATGCCTTAGACATACCTTTGGACAGATCCATGTGTTTGCTCTTTCATGAAAGTCACAAATAGACAGGATTGAAAAATTCTGCAATCTGTTTACCCATTGCACACAGATACGCCCATCCAATATCCACGTTGCCCAGACAAAATAGTAATCACTGCCAATGAATGAAAAGTAAGTCAGTACGAAAGTGCTGAATCCAGGAAGCAGTTCTGCGCTGAGACCCGTGAAACGTTGGCTGCATACGAGACATCATTAAAGTCAGATAGCACAAAATTTAAAACTGTTGCTTAAAATCCCAGTCCCAATTGAAAAATTTAAAATTTAAAAAGCATTTAGGGCTGCTTTTACTAAGCTGTGCTAGCAGTTTTAGCGCACGCTACAATGCCGCATGCGCTAGACGCTAACACCTCCATTGAGCTGGCGTTAGTTTTTCCGTGGGGTTACCACGCACTAAAAACGCTACTGCAGGTTAGTAAAAAGAGCCTTTAGTCACTCTAAGCGGAAGTTTTTTGAGCTGATGATGTGGGCAGAGGTGGTTTGAGCTTATGCTCTACCAAAGACCGGAGGCTTTTTCTTCCGTTAGACGTGACTTCTCGGTAGAAAAAAAAAAGTGGCGCACTTGTTATTTATTTTTTTTATTTAAACTCCACTTTCACCTATACATGTATCAATAACAAATAAATAAATACAGGAGAAATAATTTCAGAACTCCCTACCTTGATGCTAATTGTGAAGGAACAGGCACTTCGGCAACACTTAAATCTCTAGGGTCAGATGCCTTTACAATAAACAATCGAACAGTAGGATTTTTAGCCCCTGCCTGGAAAGAAAATACATATCCTCAGGTACATTTTTCTAAAGCATTCCCTTGACAGAAATATCTAGTATTAATTACATAACACAAAATCACATTTCTATACCCCAAAACCTCTCAGTTCTATACTATCAACAAACTAATCTCTCTCCCCCCCCCCCCTTTTTACAAAACCGTAGCAAGGGGTTTTTTTTGCCGGCCACGGCAGTAAAATCTCCGATGCTCATAGAATTCCTATGAGTATCAGAGCTGTTACGGCCGTGGTTGGTGCTAAAAACTGAGCTACGGATTTGTAAAAAGAGGGCGGGGGTGTAAAGAGACTGAACAATTACAGTGATGTACAAATCAATTACCCAGAAATTTTGTGAACAATGTTAATTAGCATATGAATGTTTAAATAGTATCATTCAATTCCATTGGAATACTGCACACTTTAAGATTAGTGCAGTTTACATTTTTCTGGTTCTCAGCAAATCAGTTCATAATACTTTTTACAGAATAAAGTACCCAACCAAACATTTATTTATTATTTAGGGGCCCTTTTACTAAGCTTTGTTAGGTACACTAAAGCAGTGTTCGAAATAAAATAATTATTTTGTGGATCGGCACCAGTCCACGGACCGACAGTTGAAGAACACTGGGCTAAGTTGTGAGCCAGACCCCGCCCATCTCCACCCAATCTTTTCCCCAGACCCCACCCCCATAATAGTACTAATTGTAACACCATTTTTTCCATTCATTTTTCATACACACACATAATGGTTAACCACAAAATCAAACTACACAAAGCACACTGTATGCTACTCAATATTTATTCCTACCAGAACACAGATAACCCCATGCAAATACAGGACCCAAAACAAAAAGTACTAATATATTCAAACAAACCCTAAGATGCAAGACTCTGCATGCAGTACAGCTCCAGAAGAAAAGAAACAAATGCATTTCTTCCTCAACAGACAGCAGATATAAATCAATCACTAAATTAAAAAAATAAAATCATTCCCCCTACCGTTGTTGTTTCCCTCCCTCCATGCTGTGTCTTGCCTTCTGGCCTGCCCCCCAGTGTTATTTTCAGGCCGGCTCTCTCTTCCTCAGTGCTGCAATGCACAAAGCTGTGGGCAGAGGCTCTTCCCACCTCCAGCACCTCATCTGGAAACCTTCCCTCTGACATTGCGACATAAGAGAGAAGGTTTCCGGTTCAGGCGCAGGATGCGCGTAGGAGCCTCTGTCCACGGCTTTGTGCACTGCAGCACTGAGGAAGAGGGAGCTGGCCTGAAGACAATGCCACATCGATCACACCGTGGACTGGTAGCTGAAGAACACTGTCTGGGGCCCAATGCATGTACTGGCCCTGCAGTCCAACAGGAAATTTCTGTGGACCGGCACCGGTCCACAGACCGGCGGTTGAGAACACTGCACTAAAGCATTCTGTATTAGTTGCGCCATCTGTGTGTCCATAAAACTGTTCTCAAATCACGCAAAGTTAAGTATGGCTGGTTATCTCTGTTAATGGATGTATAGTAAGCGGCAAAGAATGAACTAAAGCGAAAATAAAATTAACTGTAGTTTCAGTGTCTGTAAGGTCAGCATTTAACAACAACACGGATCGTGTACACTAAAGAATTGAACTTTGCTGATGTGTAGAATTAGTGGCATCAGTGATGATAAATGCAAGCTTTTCAAAAATGGCACAAATAATTGCAACTTTAAATGATTAGGAGTATAGAAACTATATTGCCAGTGATACTTTGTAATAAATTCACATGGGTTACCAGCTTCTTCAATTCATGCATACATTATAAATTTTACTTAATTGTATTCTCTTATTTTAATATTGGATAAATAAATAAATATTTAAATATGTGAATAAGTGTTTAATTTAAGAAATAATGCATAAGCACATGCAGGATGGTTTTATGTTTTGAGATCAGATACAATGTGGAATAAGGGATCTAGAAGTGCGATGATGGTCCTAGATTGATCTTGCTGTGGCTCTCGTGAACGAGATAAGACACTGAGCACTTATTCATTTTTTTTTTTTTTTTTAAGTTCATGAGAAATTTATTGAATTTCCAAAACAAACAGAAAAAGTATACACGAGATGCAAACAATTAATATAACAATATCATCAGTGGAGTATAAACATGGATCTAATACATGCCTTTGTACATCTGCAAAATAAAGCATCCAGCAATACTTAAAATAATGTAATGTATAAGAGAAATAAAAAAATAAATAATTAAAGAAAACATAAGGCAACACATGTGTGAAATGAAAAAAATATACTAAGCTATGAGAAGTGAAAGAAATAATAAAAATCACTTGTATGAGTAACATGGTAATATCAGAAGCATTCTTGAGCTGATCAGCAAAAACAATAACCATGAGATGAAACATAACTAACCTGGATGTCCAAACTGTCTAGTCAGAAGCAAACAAGCAGTGCAGATTACTTAAATAAAAGTGTCTAGTGGGTCTGTCACATACACACTAGACACTTATTCACATATTTAAATATTTATTTATTTATCCAATATTAAAATAAGAGAATACAATTAAGTAAAATTTATAATGTTGTATGCACAAATAATTGCAGCCATCAATACAGTCACAAATAACACAAGAGGGAGAATTATCTAGATCAGGCAGTGAAACTATTAATGAGATCTGAAATGCAAAGTAAATTTGAATATGTAAAACACAAATAACTAACCTTTGGATATGGAATATGTATTGTTCTTGGGTATTGCTCATCACCATAATAGGAATAGTCCACAACAGGTACACCTTTGTCATTGAACTCTACATATGCAATAAACCTTGCATTTGGAGACCACCATAGAGCATACTTTGTGCCCATCATCTCTTCTAAAGACAACAAAAAATAAATAGTCCTTTTAAGTAGCATCTCACATTAAGTAATGCACTTCGTTGTATCATCTTTTATTTCAGTCGAATTTTACACTCTTTATTAATACAGTCTCAATACTACTGTCCCACTAATCTACAAAATAGTCCGTAATAGGTTACACCCAGTGACTACGTTTAAGAGCAAGACACTCGCACACAAACACCAGAGGCCTTTCATGAAGTAGTTTACCCACCAGATCATTCTTTGACTAAAAAGGAAGAAAATGTCCGTGCGATATATGGTCTTGGTTTTTACATATAGTATATAACTCAACATTGAATTGTATGACCAGAAAACTAGTAAATAACAAATTAGCACACTCAGGAAGCAAGCATAGAGAATAAGCAATGGTCTTCTTTTTGGTGTTTCAAGCAATATTTAACAGCAGACTGAGGAAAAAATGTGAAAGATATGATTGTGAAGAATATCAGACTTGAATTCTGCATTAATTGTTAACAGTTTGCATTCCTCTCAATATAAATATTTATTCTAAAATTAAATATTGATATTCAATGTATTAATTAAAGCCCAAGATGATGCTTGAATCAGCACAGCTGAAGCAAAAGCCAGCTACTCTCTGCTGAAATCCTCTCCAAGGGTATAACAACATCTGTGAGGGGTAAACATAACATTTTCATGATATATTATCGCTTATTTCTCTAAGTTCAGGGTTCAGGCCTAGTTCCTTCACCCCCACCACACTTCTGCCCCTGCTAAGAACTGTAAGAGCAGCTGTTCACAGAATATATAGTAAGCTACAGAGAAGAATCAAAGGCCCAGAAGAAAATACAGTTTTCTGGTTTGTACATATGCCAAACCGAGTAACAAATTTTCCTGTAAGATTACGGTATTTTTATCTTCCTAGCCCTTTCTGGTTTCAATCTCTCTGGAAGGTCTGTAGACCAAACAGCATGCGATCACAAGGTGGCATGAGATTATTAGTGAATACTGAAGAAAGTGTGAGATATGCAGTTGCAAAGTCTAAGATGTTTTCAGTGGCTGGAATGTCACTTTGGAATAAATTGTCGGTACATCTAAGATTAAGCATTGATCACTTCAGTTTCCAAAAACTGTTGAAAACCAAGCTTTTTGTGGGCGCTTATTTGTAGAGCCATACCAGCCTACATTGTATTAGATTTCCTGGAAAATGTAGTTTCTGTCTTGGCTTTAGTTATTCGAGTCATTAAGTGGACTGATTATTAACGTCCTCTTTTACAAAGCTGCGCTAGCGGCTGCGCTGCGCTAACGGCCCCGAAGCCCATAGAGATCTAAAGGGCTTCGGGGCTGTTGCCGCGCGGCTTTGTGAAAGAGGCCGTAAGTGCTTCTGTTATAAATTGCCTGGAGGACCCTTTAGGCTGGGTATTGTTTATTTGCTGAGGAGAGAGGAGTATTCTTTTTTTTAGAAAGAAATTTATGGAATTGTAATTTTGTCTTGCGTTTATAATTATGTATATTTATTTCTATGGAAACCACTTTGTTTATAGGTGGTGTACAGTATACTGTAAATTTTTAAAATAAATAAAAATTGAATTCTACTGTTTACACCATGGATGTCAAACTCTGGTCTTCAAATGACACAGACAGGTCTGGTGTTCATGATTTGTGAGATAAGTCTGTGCACATTTGCTCCAAGGACCAGCTGTGTTTGCATAGTTTGAGTAATCCAAGCCAGATCAGTGTTGAGGCACTTGAGGACCAGCCTTTGCCATTACTGATTTACATTGACACAAAGCTTCCCTTAGGAAAAACAGCAAGCTGAGTTTCCAGTGAAGACCCACTGAATGCAGATATACAGTATAATATTTATGGCAGAGGCCCTGAAAACACAGTTGACTTTGTACAACTTAAATAAATTCTGCACTAACCAAATAATATTTTCTTTAAAATATTTTTTTACCTTCATAAACCCAGTCAAAATCATATTAGCTAATTGGAAAAATGCCTCTAATTTATCTTACAACCTCTGGTGGCACAATGTTTGTATGATTGCGAAATGCGAAATAATCTTTGCTCTTGTATGACAAGAAGTGGCTCCCTATAACCAACTTTTGTGAGTCTCTGTAAAACTTATAATTCATCCTAAGTATTAATATTGTTATTTCTACTGTGCGAAGCTATATTATATATACGCATACTGTAGTGGGCTGTCATCTGCTCTGTTCTACTTGTTTGTTCTATTTCACTCGGTATTGTTCATAACTCTGCTTGGAAATATCTTTTTTTGCTGTAATACAAATAACCAATAAACATATTGAACTAAAAAAATATTTTTTTTTACCTTCATATACCCAGTCAGGAATCCCATTGTAAATTTCATTATCCTTTCCATTGGTAGTTATTTGAGTAGCTGGCTTCGTCGGCTCATATTTGAGATAGATATTATTTCCCAAAACATAAACCTAATGACAAAGATAATAAAACAAAATATAATAGCACTGTCTTTTTCTTTTAGTTATGTTATGCAATAGGTGGAGTGGGAATATGAGACAGTATATTGGTTATTTTAAAAGCCCTATTCACAATGTATCCCAACATCACTGGTCTCCAATTTGTGGCCTCCATTGTGGCCCTCAAACGGTTGGCTGAAAAGCTTTTCAAATCCTGTAAATGCATTGATTTCAGTCTTGCCCATTTGATATAATAACTGCAAAGAATCTCTTGTGTGTTACTCAGTTGTCTCATTTATGGAATTTGCAACTGTTGGCAATCCACAATTAAGTGAGTTTTTAAAATAAATCTTTGAAGTGTTGTGGAATCAATATTAGTATTAATTTTTAATGTTTAATACCCCGTCTGAACAAGCAGTTCAAGGTGCTTTACAAAATTATTGTATGTGTGAGTTTGAAATCTTTTGGTGGCCCGCAGAGCTTTCTCGTAGTCGCACTGCTGCCCTTTACATGAAAAAGGTTGGAGACCACTGCGCCTCATAAACCAACATTTAAATGTATTTATTGCATACACATATAAATCCTGATTTTAGAAACCCATGTAAGCATGTCCAAAATCGCAAATATGTGCATATTGGAAGGGGGCATGGACTGGGCATGTTTTGGGTAGGACTAAGTTAGAGTTAAAATATAAGGGAACAATTCTATAATTGAGTATTCTCCATTTAGGTGCCTCAGGGGCAGGTGGTAGGAGTCTGTTCTATAGTGGAACCCATATGCTAGCTTCCATTATAGAATACTAATCTAACCCAGTATCAGTTGTGACCAGCCAGGTATTCTCCCTGCTCAGGTCCCAGGTAGGACAAAGGAAAAAGCTGAAAGAAAGAAATCCCGGGAAGGAATCTGGAAGGGACAGGGACTTCCTGAGAATGATAATAACTCTGTCCACCAGGGGAGCCCAAGAGGTCCTTGGAATACTGCCAGGACTGACTCAGCTGGGCGTTGCCCCAAGGTATTTAAACCTGTAACTGAGAATAGGAAAGGAAGCCAACTAGGGAGGAGATTGAAGCCCTTTCTCCCTAGAGAGTCTCTGGAGCCAAACAGGTGCAACAAGCCTATTCCAATGGAGCTGGTTGAGGCTGGTCAGACGGAGGAGCCACAGTTGCCAGAAGATCAGTCCATGGAAGTTGAGGAAAGCCTGGCAGCATATGACCCTGAGTTTGTGGAAACTATGCAGGTAGATTTGGCTACCACCCACAAACAGTGAGTGAAGTTTGTTTGTTTTGGACTGTTTGAGGAACTATTTTTGATTGCAAGCTAGAGAGTGATTTTTCATGGGGAGAGGTTTTGTGTACACCCTGGGAGGGAATTGGCAAGTCAAGTTAAAGGCTTCATTTTTGCAAAACCTATCACTCTCCTGACCTGGCAGTGAGTGGAACTGGCCAGAGGCTTGTATGGACTTTGGACACCAGTGTGTAGTGAGTACCATGAACTGTATTGTGTTGGTATTTCAAAACTGTCTGCGTGGGAACAGACAGGGCTGTGACTGAGGGGAATTAAACTCTCTGCCACAGCTGAAGTTGAAGCACTGCTGAGAGCAAGATAAAGACTTAAGACTTTATCTTTTGTGCAGTTATTTGTTTTCCCCGTTTGCTATTTTTTGTGTTGCTTTGCCTAAGAACATTCTGACAAGTTTGGGCTATTATGCTTGCAAGCCTACTTACCTTGAGACAATAAGGAAATAAACCTAATATTACTTTTCTACAAAAGGAATATTGTAGTGACTCTTGTTGATTGATTTTCTTTTCCTTTTTTTTTATTCCTGAGTGGAGTTCGGTCCTGCAGGGTGGCTCCAGTCCGGGCCACACGTCTGGGTGTTATTTTTGGTGGCTTATCACTGAGAGTACTATTGGAGCCCTGACCTGGGCTATAACAATGGGCCACATAACTTGGTATCAGGAGTGGGATCCAGCACCTCCTGCAGGACACACCAAGGTACTGCAATTAAAAAAAAAAAAAAAAAATTTTCTTTTGCGCTGCCATTTTGAACTTGTGCTAAGGAATGGCATAGGTACTTACCTTTTATTTTTTGATTATTGGATTGCTGACCAATTGTTGTCTGGAAGAATTGTATTGAGGTTTCCCGGAAATTCGGTGACCAATTCGGAGGGACGTACTGCCAACCGGAAACCGGAAATCAAGATCGAGATAACTGCATATCCTGTGGAGAACGGCGTGGAGCTCAGTGGGAGTTCGGAGGGAGAAAGAGCCAGAGCTGAGTCCCGGAGTTCCAGAGCCGAGTTCCAAGAGGATCCGAAGGACCAGTGGACCGAGCAGGTGGCCCCGTTCCAGACCGGACACAGCACGGGCGGTGCACCCAATCAGCACGAATGCGAAGACTCACCAGTACCTCCGGTAAGGGTATCTAGGGGTAGCTGGTGAGGATAAAGTGGTGCTGGTTGGGGGAGGACTGGAAGCTGGGGAGGCCAGTAAGGGGAGGACACTCTTACCAAGCGGCCACACTTGGGTTCCTTTTCTTGTTTATTTTGTTTTCTAGGGGTGCAATGGAGCAGGCCCAGATTTTGGCAGCACTGGCTGGAGAGCGGCAAAGACAAGCTGAGGAGCTGAAAGGCCTCTTGAGATCCAGTGAAGAGCGTTGGCAAGCCAGTCAGGACATCATGTTACGTCAACACGGGGAGCTGATGATAACGATGCAGGAACAGTCTAAGATATTTGCTCAGATACTGCAACAGACAACGGCCCAACCAGTCCGCCCCGAGATATCGGGTATTGTATCTCCAACTCCGGTAGGAGTAAATACTTTGATGAATGTGAACTTGTGCAAGATTGCGCCCGGGGATGCGCCGGACGATTTTCTATATTCTTTTGAGCGAGTTGCAGTAGCGGCAGGATGGCCCAGGAACAATGGGTTTTTAGGTTGTTGCCCTGTTTGGCTGGGGAATCGCTAGCGGCATTCCAGACCCTAGGACCCGAGCAGGCGAACAACTACCCCGTGGTAAAAGCCCACATTCTAGATTATTTGGGGTTTACCAGCGAGTATTATAGACAAAGGTTTAGGGCGACTCAGATGCTCCATTCAGAAAGACCGAAAGCCTTACTCCAGCGTATCACCAAGCTGGCGGAAAAGTGGCTACAGCCTTTTCTGAATGATGCGAGGGCCCTCTTTACAGAAATAGTGAAAGAACAATTGTTAGAGGCTGTCCCTAAAAATATTAGATCCTGGGTAAAGAAACAAAGCTGTAAAACGCTGGGGCAGGTTTTAGAAGTGGCAGAGGCATACTTGGACTCCCAAGAACTCGTAGGAGAAGGTTCACACTTAGCACAGGTACACTCACTTAGGCAGAGTCCAGCAGAAGTGAATAAAGGCTGGAGTAAGGAAAACCCATTTAAGGATTCATCCTCTCCTACACCTAAACCTAACACGCAGGGAAATGAGCGGAAATGTTACAGGTGTGGCAGGACAGGACATATGCAGAAATCCTGCCATGAGAGGAGGGATTTTGTTATTTTACAGGAGTCTAAAGGTCCGGACACGTCCAGGTGCCGGCTTCCGGTATGGGTGGCAGGGAAAAGGATAGAAGCCCTGATTGACACCGAAGCGGAACAATCTGTGATCTCCAGACTACTGTGGAGGCAGTTTGAGACCTCCCCCTTTAGGAAGGGGAAAATAAGTACAGTAGCCATAAGATGTGTACATGGGGATTTGAAAAGGTACCCTTTGGCTAAAATAGCGGTTAGATACGATAAAAAAAAGTATGACCTATCTGTAGCTATTTTAGAGGTCTGTCCCGCTCCCTTAATTCTAGGTAGGGATTGGCCGGGATGGAAGGAAGCAGTGAAACAAACCAAAACGGTATGGAATAAAGCCCAAGTGAAGACACAACGTCATCCTAAATTGGTGTTAGGGGCACAGGTTAATGGTGGGTATGCTAATAAGAAAAATAGGGTAAAAAGACGATTATCTTCGTCTATAGGTGGACCGGGATGGTGACCAGTGTTCCCGCTAAGCTGCGTTGGCCTGCGCTCACGCACAAAATATTACATCGCAGCGCAAAGTTTCTCTTCACAGCGCACACACGCGTCGGTAAGGTAAGGGGACGCACTGGGGGGATTGCACTTCCCCACAATTGCCATGCTTCGGTTCCTCTTCTTCCTTCCTTCCTCCCCCCCCCCCCGCGGGACCCTGCGGCACCATCAACTCTTACTCCCTCTAATGTCGGCCCTGCAGCTCCAGACTTCCTCGCACCTTCTCCCCTCCCCCTTTGGATCGCTATTATTTTAAATGTTATAGCCGCGGAGCTGTATCCATCAGTGGAGATGTCTAACCTCGGCCTGCCCCGGAACTCTTACTGCAGCAGCCGCCCGTCTAGGCAGGAACAGGAAGTCACTGTTGCAGTAAGAGTTCCGGGGCAGGCCGAGGTTAGACATCTCCATTGATGGATACAGCTCCGCGGCTATAACATTTAAAATAATAGCGATCCAAAGGGGGAGGGGAGAAGGTGCGAGGAAGTCTGGAGCTGCAGGGCCGACATTAGAGGGAGTAAGAGTTGATGGTGCCGCAGGGTCCCGCGGGGGGGGGGGGGAGGAAGGAAGGAAGAAGAGGAACCGAAGCATGGCAATTGTGGGGAAGTGCAGAGCTGCAGGGAAGAGTGTTGCGGTACCCAGCTGGAGGGAGAAGGAAGATGAGGGAGGGAATTAAAGGAGATGCCAGGGCTTGGAGCGTAGGAGGAAGGTATGCCAGTCTAAGGGAAAAGGAAGGGGGAGATGTGAGAGCATGGAGGGGGAGCGAAAGATGGAAGAAAAGGAAAGGAGAGAGATGCCAGAGAATCAGGGAAGGGGAGATACCAGACTATGAGGAGAGGTGTGGGAGAGGGAAGGCGAGGAGAGAGATGCCAGACCAATGGGGTGAAAGGAGAGATGGAAGGGGGAGGCATACAGTTTCTGGAAGGGGCATAGAAGGAGAGAAGATGCCATATAGGGGAAGAGAGACGGCAGACAGTGAATGGAAGGAAGAGAGTTACAAGAAGATGAGGAAAGGAGAAACCACAGAAGACAAAGGTAGAAAAAAATTTCTATTTATTTATTGCTTTAGGAGACATGTGTCACTGTTTCTGTGAAGCATTGTATGCAGAGTCCAGCTTCTTGCTGGTTCAATTTAACCTTTGTCTATGTATTTTTATTTTATCCCCCCTTTTACAAAACTGTGAAGCGTTTTTAGCACCAGCCTTGGTGGTAGCAGCTCTGATGCTCAGAATTTTATGAGCATCAGAGCTGTTACCTCCGTAGCTAAAATCCACACTACAGTTTTGTAAAAGAGGGAGGGGTTAGTTTGTGATTACATATTCCTTACTAGGCGAAGGTGTTTTCTGTGTTCTGTGTGTTCGAAAGACATGGTTTTCTGTTAGGATTGACGGTGTAGGATTGATCTGTGCTGGTCTGGCTTGTTTAGTTTTACAATGGGTGTATTGATGTACTGCTCACTGCAATATGTAAGATGCTGCCTTTTCCTAGGTACTCATGTGTGACGTGTGGTTTGTTACTAAAAATCATGTTTTTCTTACAGATGGGGGGGGGGTGCCAAAAAATGATGGGCCCCGGATGTTACATATGCTAGGTACGCCACTGTATGTAAAGATACCAGAAAGCTGGCGTAGCAAAAACTTCTAAGTTTTGAGTATTTAACCCTCCCACAATCTCACGGGCACTCGTTTCAAGTTTATTGAGATTTTGATTTAAACGCAATATCAAATATTTTCAATGCGTATAACAAAAATAAATTTGGGGAAATAAATAAAACCATTTGAACCAGTGTTCCCGCTAAGCTGCGCTGGCGTGCGCTGGCGCACAAAATATTACATCGCAGCGCACACGTTTCTCGTCACAGCGCACGATCGGAAGAGGCGTACGGCAGATGGCAGGGCGGCGAGAGGAGAATCGGGCGAGTTGGCTCATAACTTGCTGGCGCCCGATATTTTTGGCTCACGGTGAAAAAAGTTTGCTCACAACACCCGCCCGCTTAGAGGGAACACTGATGGTGACCCACACTTAGATGGGTCCCATTCTCCGACAGTGCTAAGGCACCCACCCAGGCATATTCCAAGGCAGCAGGCTTTGATATTTATGCCGCCCACGAGCAGGTCATACCCGCTAAGGGCCGGTCTTTGGTTAAAACGGACTTACAAGTTTCACCTCCCCCAGGCTCATATATCAGGATCGGAACCCGATCGGGTTTGGCCGCAGAATATTGCCTTGATGTGGCAGCAGGGATTATCGACCCCGATTATAGGGGTAATGTCTCAGTACTCCTAGTAAATCAGGGAGATACTGAGTATAAGGTGAAGACGGGAGATAAGATAGCTCAAATGGTGTGTGAAAGAATCTGGCATGCAAGGTTAGAGCGTTGGGTACATTTGAGGGAAACCCGTAGAGGTACAAAGGGGTTCAGTTCTACAAGGGTAGACGGTCCTGAAGAAAGGCCAAAGCCTGCGATGAACTCATCCCAGGACAATAAGGGGGTTGACGTTACAGAAAGGGTGATACACCTCCAACAGGAAATGGCTTCACTACATAACAAGATCCAAGAATTCACAAATACACAAATGGCCCAGTGGAAAGGGGAAATGCAAGGTCTACAGCAGGAATGCTTGGAGACAGTCTCTAAAGCCAGCTCTGAGGTTAGACCCCCAGCCAATAATGGTATGGGGGAATTAAGAGAAACTTTGAGACAGGAAATGGTAGCGCAAGGACAGCAACAACTGGACCCTGTCAGAAAGCTAGTAGAACAAACGAAATCTCAGATACAGGAAATAGAGACAAAAGTAACAGATAATCAGTCCTGCCAGAAGGAAATATTACAACAGCTAAAGAAAATACAGGCTAAGCAGGAGCTCTGGGCTAACCAGGGAGTTGAACCAACTACTCTGGTTAAACAGAGCCAGAATAATCAATCCCAGCTAGAACAGCAGGCTGTTCAATTAGGTAACATTAAGGATACAGTAAAACACGTAGGAGGTAGCGTCACGCATTTTCAAGATCAGGTCCAGGAGCGCTTCGAAGAAATAGCACAAGTTATGACAGCTAAAACTAGTAGAATCGAAGAATTGGAAGAGACAGAGGCTTCTGCCGAGAGAACAGAAGCTAAAGCTCCGGACCCTCAGGTTTTGCATTGGCCTGAGGATTTTGAGAATTTGTGCCCTAATCCAAGGATAGAGGAAAAGAAATTTAGGCATAGACGACATAAGTAATCGGTTAGGTAGAAATGTATTCCTGGAAATACCGGGACTACTGACGCTTATAGGGATAAGCACTATTTAAGGGTGGGGGTATGTGACCAGCCAGGTATTCTCCCTGCTCAGGTCCCAGGTAGGACAAAGGAAAAAGCTGAAAGAAAGAAATCCCGGGAAGGAATCTGGAAGGGACAGGGACTTCCTGAGAATGATAATAACTCTGTCCACCAGGGGAGCCCAAGAGGTCCTTGGAATACTGCCAGGACTGACTCAGCTGGGCGTTGCCCCAAGGTATTTAAACCTGTAACTGAGAATAGGAAAGGAAGCCAACTAGGGAGGAGATTGAAGCCCTTTCTCCATAGAGAGTCTCTGGAGCCAAACAGGTGCAACAAGCCTATTCCAATGGAGCTGGTTGAGGCTGGTCAGACGGAGGAGCCACAGTTGCCAGAAGATCAGTCCATGGAAGTTGAGGAAAGCCTGGCAGCATATGACCCTGAGTTTGTGGAAACTATGCAGGTAGATTTGGCTACCACCCACAAACAGTGAGTGAAGTTTGTTTGTTTTGGACTGTTTGAGGAACTATTTTTGATTGCAAGCTAGAGAGTGATTTTTCATGGGGAGAGGTTTTGTGTACACCCTGGGAGGGAATTGGCAAGTCAAGTTAAAGGCTTCATTTTTGCAAAACCTATCACTCTCCTGACCTGGCAGTGAGTGGAACTGGCCAGAGGCTTGTATGGACTTTGGACACCAGTGTGTAGTGAGTACCATGAACTGTATTGTGTTGGTATTTCAAAACTGTCTGCATGGGAACAGACAGGGCTGTGACTGAGGGGAATTAAACTCTCTGCCACAGCTGAAGTTGAAGCACTGCTGAGAGCAAGATAAAGACTTAAGACTTTCTTTTGTGCAGTTATTTGTTTTCCCCGTTTGCTATTTTTTGTGTTGCTTTGCCTAAGAACATTCTGACAAGTTTGGGCTATTATGCTTGCAAGACTACTTACCTTGAGACAATAAGGAAATAAACCTAATATTACTTTTCTACAAAAGGAATATTGTAGTGACTCTTGTTGATTGATTTTCTTTTCCTTTTTTTTTATTCCTGAGTGGAGTTCGGTCCTGCAGGGTGGCTCCAGTCCGGGCCACACGTCTGGGTGTTATTTTTGGTGACTTATCACTGAGAGTACTATTGGAGCCCTGACCTGGGCTATAACAGTGGGCCACACAGTGTACCTAACATTTAGCTCCCCCTCCACTTACACTAGCTATAGAGATGGCATAAGTGTGACCCCTAATGTATATTACCAGACGGACTAACAGCATTAAGCTCAAATATCCATTTCTGATAACAGTAGTTTAAAAATCTAACTAAATTAAATAAAAACTTAGGGGTCCTTTTACTAAGGTGCGTTAGCCGTTTTAGCGCACTGAATGATTTAGCATGCGCTAAATATTAGTACTCGCTAACTGCTAACGCATCCATAGAATATAATAAGCACGTTAGCATTTAACGCACGCTAATATTTAGCGCATGTTAAATCAATTAGCATGCGCTAAATCAGTTAGCTCGCGCTAAATCGGCTAGCGTACCTTAGTAAAAGAGGGGGTTAGTTTTATAGACTGGGTCATCAACCAAATGGAGCTCGACTCGGTTAACAGTAAATGGAACATAATGCAGAGGAACAAAAGCAGAAAATCTAAATAAATAAAAAGGTTAGTTTCCAAAATGCTTGGCAAACAAGAAAGTCTTCAGAGCTTTCCGGAATAAAACGAAGGGTTCTAAACTTCTTAATGCAAGCGGTAAGTTATTCCAAAGCTCTGTCAGTTTGAAAGCAAAAGAGTAGCTGAGTTTCCTGATAGATCACCCTCCCACCCAACCTTAACCTCATCTATCATCCGCTACCTTAAGTCATCCACTGTATGTTTCTTCTCCAACCAATAAGCTACAATTATTGTTTGCAGAGATCCAGTCATAATCTGGGATTTATTCTTAAACTACCGTTAGCAGAAATTGATATTTGAGCTTAATGCTGTTGGCCCGTCTGGGAATACACATTAGAGGCACATAAGTGGGGCTGCCACATTTAGGGATCACACTTATGCCATCTCTATAGCTAGTGTAAGTGGAGGGGGGGCTAAATGTTAGGTACACTGATACTAGCTCGTCTGGGCTTAATGCAGAGTTAGACTGGATGACATTGATTTGAAGAAAGGTGCGCTCTGCTTTTTGCTCTCTGTGATTGGAGGAGTGAGTCAGGTGATGAAATTATATTTAAATGCAGTGTTAAGACGACGATGCCATTTTAGAATGACACAGAATTGGTGGTGGATCATTCTAAATGGTGGGAAATTGTTGTTTAAGTTGTATTTGCGTTATTTAATGCTATACTTGTAGAAATAACTATTTTCTTGTTAACGTTTTTAAGGGACACTCTTTGAGACAGCTAATTTGCAAAACGTGAATTCATGTCAGAGTCCCAAATACTCTGATGACTAAGATAAAGTGCTTTATAGCTAAATAAGTTAAATAAAGTATGATTAAGACTTTAGGGCTGACCGATGAGGAGGCTTACTACAAAAAATTTGAACTATAAATGAAATAATGTATTCTTATGTTCTTACATGTCCATTTCTGCATGTGTGTTAGAAAGGTTTCTACATCAACAGATAGTTTTCTAAAATACTAGCAGAAACTGACACATCTCAACCTGTTCCAATCACAGTGCATATGTTATGTTATGTTATGTGCAATCTTTTTTTTTATTTTTTTATTATTTATTTATAAATTTCAAATTAACAAATCAAGATAAATCTTGTACATAAAGTGATTACAACAAAAGAACAAAGAGAAAACCTCATAAATTTACATAGAAAACAAATTTTTGTATAATCTCTCAAGTCCACCATTATGATCCATGATGTAAATTAAACGGTATTAACAAAGAACTATGCATTAAAGATAACTGGTACGTGGTTAACTGAAGTTCAGGCGTCTTATATCTTGAAGCCCTCATTCTTTCCCCTTTTCCAGGCGGGACAAGGAGAGAAGGGCCGTCAACTGGTTTGGTTCAAAGAAAACATATTTCTGAGAATTATATTGAACTATACACTTGCAGGGATGGCGAAGATAGAAAGTTTCCCCAAGAGCCAAAACTCCAGGTTTTAATAGTAGAAACTCCTTTCTACGTCTTTGTGTATCTCTTGCCAAATCTGGGAACATCTGTATCTTTAAATCAAGAAACTTTTTCTCTTTATTTTTGAAGAATAGTCTCAAAAGCCAATTCTTTCTCTAACGTAATAGCCAAGGTCACAATCAATGTAGCAGGTATTGCAGCTTCTTTATCAGATAGTTCAAGTAAAGCAGATACATCAATTGGTCCCTGAGTTTTTTCTTGAAGATCCTGATTTTTATTAGGCAAATAATAGACCTGGGTGAAAGGAGGTAATGAATCTTCCGATACTTCCAATATCTCCAGCAAATACCTTTTTAACATTTCTCTTGGAGTCTCTGTTGAAATTCGTGGAAAATTAATCAATCTTAAATTATTATTCCTAGAGAAGTTTTCAAATGTCTCTATCTTCCTTCTTAGATTTATATTATCCTTAATTAAGGTGTCCTGAAGCAACTTGGAAGATTTAAGTTGATCTTTAATACACTGGATATCTAGTTTTGATTCTCCCAAGTCTTGTTTTATCTGAAGAACTTCTTTCTCTTGAGTTTTTATTTTCCCCTCTATTTGAAGATGATTACTATTTACTGTTCTAGTCAAATTGGCAAACAAAGCCTCCAGTGTGACTTCTTGGGGCTTTACAAGATTAAAAGTCTGCAAGTTTAATAGTGGTAAATTAGGCTCACCAGCTAAAAGATCCTCTCCTCTCCGTTCCTCCTGTGTCGGGGTTGACCCCAGGGTTGTTTTATCCTCATATACACTCAGGCTCTGCTGCAATCCGTGTGAGCCTGAGTCGATGTTCGTCTCGCCATTCCCTGCAGCCTCTGGAAGGGAGCTCACGCCGACTTCCGGCTGCCTCCCCACTCCCGGGGAACTGGCGGCTCGAGGGTTGGGAGGAGGGATTCTCACGTCGGGGCTCAACGAGATCTCATGAGCCCGAAGAGATGCCTCGAGTCCGTTGCCAGGAAGCGTCTCAGCCGGGGGCGATACCGACGCTCCAATGATGCCCTGCATCCGTTGAAGCAACTCCTCGATATTGCCAGAGGAGGCTAATCCGGGACGCCGCAAGGCCGAAGAGGCTCCCTTTCCCCTCCTTTTTGGCATGGTCAAGTTCCTGCAGCGTGAAACGCCAGAATAAAAGTTTCCTGAAGGTAAGGCTTTGCAGGCGGTTGCTCAGTACACCACGACCGCGGCCATCTTGGATCCTTATTTTATTTTTTTAATCTGTTATGTGCAATCTTATAGCCCAAGCTCAAATCAAACTATGACTTCCAATAACAAATCAAAGGTGTTTAGTCATATATGAGAGGAAAAAGGAACTCAGAAACCTGCTCAGAAGTAATTCTGTTCAGCCAATCCTGTTCTTTACAGTCCTGTGTGTATCCCCGGAAGAAGCCGATTCATGTTTGGCAAAATGGGCACCGTTGGGATTGGACTGATGATATGATTTTGAGATATGTTTGGTGGCTCTTCACTCTCAAGTCAGCTGTTATTATTTAATTTTCGATGTGCATCCAATTATATTCCAGAAATCCGTTTTACAATTTCTGAAAAACTTCATTCACTACATACATAAGTATTTGATGAATGCACAAGAAGTGTTTGAATATAATCATTTTTTTAAAATTAAAAATGTATTTAAAAATGTATTAATACACACATAAAATAGGGTGTTTGATAATATGAGAGGTTTTTTTCAGGATCAGTGACTGAAATCTGGAACTGATAAGTCTCAAACTTGTAACTTTTAGTATTCCATCAGTTTCTGAGCAGGTTTCTGAACTCCTTTTTTCCTCTCATATATGACTAAACACTTTTGATTTGTTATTGGAAGTCATAGTTTGATTTGAGCTTGGGCTATTAGTTTGACTTTCCAATCCATCTCATTTGTTGGGTAGTGCAATCTTATATCCCAAGTGGGTTACAAGCAGCATATTGTTACATAGAATTCTGTATGTAGAGTTAAACATGTTATAAAGAATTATATAGTACATGATATAAAGAATTATATATGCTACATAAAGTTATCAAATTGTGCATATAGTCTGAGGTAATATATCAAAGAAAGCAGCTAACCATTAACATTGTTTTTACTTTGGGTAACTTGTATTATTAGTCTCAGTCTCTTTGGACCCCTGAAAGGGATTTCTTTTTAAAAAACCATGATTTTAGATTTTTATGAAACAGTGTGTATACTGTGGTTGTGCAAATTTCGATAGGAAGTGAGTTCCACACTTTTGCTATTTGGTAGTTACAAGATATCTCACAGCAAATCATTCATTTTATATCTTTCAGAGTTGGGAATGATAGGATCAGTTATGCTGATTAGCAGATCTACCTAATAATTCAGTATATCTGGGGAAGATATTGGGGTCATCACCGTATAGCATTTTAAATGCCAAGCAGCATTGTTTGAATTCTATTCTTTTTTTTCTACCAGTAATCAGTTCTATAGCAGTGGTGTGAAATAGTCAGATCTTGATTTGCAGTATATGAGTTTTGTTGCAGTGTTTTGTATCAGCTGGGGTTTTTTCTTTCTGAAATCAGCCTTCACTCTCTGTAAGAATGGGATAATCTGAGATCTCCTACAGCACACACACTCTGCATCTGTCCTTCATGTTCAGTCTTACTCTATCTCTCCATCTACCTCCCTTTAGGATATAGGTCCATCAAGCCCAGTATCCTGTTTCCAACAGTGGCCAACCCATGTCCCAAGTACCTAGCTAGATCCCAAGTAGTAAAACAGATTTTATATTGCTTATCCCTGGAATAAGCAGTGGGTTTCCCCAAGCCATCTCAATAATGGCCTATGGACTTCTCTTTTAGGAAATTATCCAAGCTTTTTTTTAAACCCCGTTAAGCTAACTGATTTCACCAATAGGAGATTTTTTTTTTTTCACTCAGAGAATAGTTAAGCTCTAGAACGTGTTGCCAGAGGATGTGGTAAGAGCAGATAGCGTTAGCTGATTTTAAGAAAGGTTTGACAAGTTCCTGGAGGAAAAGTCCATAGTCTGTTATTGAGAAAGACATGGGGAAGCCACTGCTTGCCCTGTATTGGTAGCATGGAATACTGGTACACCTTGGGTTTTGGCCAGGTACTAGTGACCAGGATTGGCGACCGTGAGAACGGGCTACTGGATTTGATGGACCATTGGTCTGACTGTGTAAGGCTATTCTTATGTTCTTATATAGATTACAAAATATTTCATTTAGAGAATTTCATAACTATACTCTGTTACAGAGTGGCTACTGCCCTGCCCCCAAGAGCTCATCATACCGAAGCCAAAGCATCAGAATTTATTTAGCACACCATTATTTTCACACTGTAATAACAATTCACTAACCAGCTTATGACCTACAGGTGACCAGGATATGCACTGAATATCATGTGGCAGTTCATTTTTTGTCACAGCATAACTGAAATAAAACAGAATAAAAGTCACTGGATGTGCAGTGTTACTCAACAGCGTATAACAAGCATGCTAGAAGATCTTAATGCTGACCCATTCTCGACATCATAAATGTAGTACGAAGCTGTGTAAGAATATCGCCATTGCTGTAAAAACAAAGATAAATAAAACATTATTACCATGAAATATCACTCCATCATAGGTATATTAAAATACAGAAAGTGAATACGAACATAGGTGTAACGTCTGAAAATCCAGATAGTATTGCATTAAACCTGCACCCCTCTATATATTAATACTAGAAACAGATGCAGAAACTCCACTTATTGGTTAAGATACTGCTATGTTGTTTTGTTGCTGTTTCCCCCTGGGTTGGCTAGCATAGAGAATGACACAGGGACAAATCTGTTCCTGTCCCGCGGGATCTATCTCCATCCCTGTCCCAGCCCCATCCCTGCAAGCTCTGTCCTTACACAAGCCTCGCAGGCCAGCAGGGTAAATGGGGAAGAGTGTGGTGCAGTGGTTAAAGCTAGATCCTCAGCACCCTGGGGTTGTAGGTTCAAATGGGTTGGCTAGCATAGAGAATGACACAGGGACAAATCTGTTCCTGTCCCGCGGGATCTATCTCCATCCCTGTCCCAGCCCTATCCCTGCAAGCTCTGTCCTTACACAAGCCTCGCAGGCCAGCAGGGTAAATGGGGAAGAGTGTGGCGCAGTGGTTAAAGCTAGATCCTCAGCACCCTGGGGTTGTAGGTTCAAATGGGTTGGCTAGCATAGAGAATGACACAGGGACAAATCTGTTCCTGTCCCGCGGGATCTATCTCCATCCCTGTCCCAGCCCCATCCCTGAAAGCTCTGTCCTTACACAAGCCTCGCAGGCCAGCAGGGTAAATGGGGAAGAGTGTGGCGCAGTGGTTAAAGCTAGATCCTCAGCACCCTGGGGTTGTAGATTCAAACCCACACTTCTCCTTGTGACCCTGGGCAAGTCACCTAATCCCCCCATTGCCCCAGGTGCATTAGATAGATTGTGAGCCCACCAGGACAGACAGGGGAAAATGCTTGAGTACCTGAATAAATTCATGTAAACCATTCTGAGCTCTCCTGGGAGAACAGTATAGATAAATAAAATGCCCATAGTTAGGCAGCTCTTTTTCCTAGAACAGTGTTTTTCAACCACTGTTCCGCGGCACACTAGTGTGCTGCGAGATGTTGCCTGGTGTGCCGTACGGTCAGGGCCGCCATCAGGGCAGTACCACCAGTCTAGGGAGAGGGGCGGTCTGCCCCACGTGGACAGGAGAGAGCTGGACGGGGGACCCGCGGAGTTCAATACATCTCGAGCCGCGAGGCTCGTCTTCTGTTCCTGCCTACCCTGCAGCTAACTCGCAAGCGTTTCCCGATGTCAGCGCTGACGTCGGAGGGAGGGCTTAAGCAAAGCCTGTCCTCCGACGTCAGCGCTGACGTCGGAGAATACTTCCGTTCGGCTATTTGTGCGCGGCAGGGCAGGCAGGAAGCAGAAGACAAGCCTCGCGGCTTGAGCTTCGTTTTGCTGAGAAAGTTGCAAAGATGGGCTGGGAGGCAAACACGTAACACAAAAGGGGGGAGGGAGTGCGTTTTGGACACAAGGCATGAACTTGGGAGAGAGGAAGGGAGGGAAAGAGATGCTGAGGTGGGGGAGGGAATGCGTTTTTGGACACAGAAGAAATGGACTTGGGAGAGAGGAAGGGAGAGAAAGAGATGCTGAGGTGGGGGAGGGAATGCGTTTTTGGACACAGAACAAATGGATTTGGGAGAGAGGAAGGGAGGGAAAGAGATGCTGAGGTGGGGGAGGGAATGCGTTTTTGGACACACAAGAAATGGACTTGGGAGAGAGGAAGGGAGGGAAAGAGATGCTGAGGTGGGGGAGGGAATGAGTGTTTGGACACAGAAGGCATGGACTTTGGAGAGAGGAAGGGAGGGAAAGAGATGGTTGTGTACACGGGGAATAGAAGAAAGGAGAATTTTTGGTCATAGGGAGGGAGTGAGGTACAGATAGTGGCATACCAGGGTGGGGGGGGGGGCGGTCTGCCCCACCCCGGGTTTACGTCCCAAGGGGGTGCACAGCTGGCCACCCTCCAGTGTTGTCCCTAGGCCGGCAAACTGCGGCTCTTTAGCCACTTGAGTGCCACCGCCGCCAACGGTGTTGTTGGCGGTGGCAGCATTATAAAATACTTTCTTTGTGTTTATTTGATTCCTATTCAAGAGAATTACTTTATATATAGTCAATATAGGCACAGAGTTAAATTTTTTAACATTTTCTAATGGTGGTGTGCCTCGTGATTTTTTTCATGAAACAAGTGTGCCTTTGCCCAAAAAAAGGTTGAAAAACACTGTCCTAGAACATAAAGTTGTTGGGGGGGTTTAAAATAAATTTCTAGTTAACACACACTATTCATGCTATATGTAACAGAACAATCAAAAGAGAAGGATAACCGAGAGGATGAATATTTTCTAAACAAACAAAAATGATGATTTTCCATAAGAGCACATAATTTAAAGAAATTGAGATGATCCAAGAGAAAAATCTAGAACATACAATAGAAGAAAAGTAAACAGCAACTATTGAAAAAAGGAGGGTGGCTACAGGAGATCTATTGTAAAGCCAGAAATTTCTACCTCCAATCCTGGGAAACTCTGAAAAGATCCAGAAATACCCACGTCTTAGCCCTGAAGAAGTTGGCATCCTTATTATGGAAAAAGTCTGAAACCCCATTTTGATATTGTTCAAAAACAAATGTAGGGACCCTGTTACTAAAGTATATTAGACATTTAACATGAAATTTTATGCAGATTAACTTCTGTCGTAAAAACGCTTTTGCTGTATTTTTAGAATCAGCATGCACTAATGCAGTGTTTTTCAACCGCTGTTCCGCGGCACACTAGTGTGCCGCGAGATGTTGCCTGGTGTGCCGTATGGTCAGGGCCGCCATCAGGGCAGTACCACAAGTCTAGGGAGAGGGGCGGTCCGCCCCACATGGACAGGAGAGAGCTGGATGGGGGACCCGCGGAGTTCAATACATCTCGAGCCGCGAGGCTCGTCTTCTGTTCCTGCCTGCCCTGCAGCTAACATATAGCCGATCGCAAGCGTTCCACGATGTCAGCGCTGACGTCGGAGGGAGGGCTTAAGCAAAGCCTGCCCTCCGACGTCAGCGCTGACGTCGGAGAATACTTCCGTTCGGCTATTTGTGCGCGGCAGGGCAGGCAGGAAGCAGAAGACAAGCCTTGCGGCTTGAGCTTCGTTTTGCTGAGAAAGTTGCAAAGATGGGCTGGGAAGCAAACACGGAACACAAAAGGGGGGAGGGAGTGCGTTTTGGACACAAGGCATGAACTTGGGAGAGAGGAAGGGAGGGAAAGAGATGCTGAGGTGGGGGAGGGAATGGGTTTTTGGACACAGAAGGCATGGACTTGGGAGAGAGGAAGGGAGGGAAAGAGATGCTGAGGTGGGGGAGGGAATGCGTTTTTGGACACAGAAGAAATGGACTTGGGAGAGAGGAAGGGAGGGAAAGAGATGCTGAGGTGGGGGAGGGAATGAGTGTTTGGACACAGAAGAAATGGACTTGGGAGAGAGGAAGGGAGGGAAAGAGATGCTGAGGTGGGGGAGGGAATGCGTTTTTGGACACAGAAGAAATGGACTTGGGAGAGAGGAAGGGAGGGAAAGAGATGCTGAGGTGGGGGAGGGAATGAGTGTTTGGACACAGAAGGCATGGACTTTGGAGAGAGGAAGGGAGGGAAAGAGATGGTTGTGTACACGGGGAATAGAAGAAAGGAGAATTTTTGGTCATAGGGAGGGAGTGAGGTACAGATAGTGGCATACCAGGGGGGGGGGGCGGTCTGCCCCACCCCGGGTTTACGTCCCAAGGGGGTGCACAGCTGGCCACCCTCCAGTGTTGTCTCTAGGCCGGCAAACTGCGGCTCTTTAGCCACTTGAGTGCCACCGCCGCCAACGGTGTTGTTGGCGGTGGCAGCATTATAAAATACTTTCTTTGTGTTTATTTGATTCCTATTCAAGAGAATTACTTTATATATAGTCAATATAGGCACAGAGTTAAATTTTTTAACATTTTCTAATGGTGGTGTGCCTCGTGATATTTTTCATGAAACAAGTGTGCCTTTGCCTAAAAAAGGTTGAAAAACACTGCACTAATGTATGCTTTAAGGGTATTTTGTATTACGGGATGTAACTAGGTAGGGCATGGGTAGAGAATGGGCATGAAAATTGTATAGCAGCTAGAACACAGCAACTACTAATCAACAATTTTGCAATTGGCATGGGTCCACTTACCCCCTCTTTTACAAAGGTGCACTAAGCTTTTTAGCACGCGCTAAATATTAATGCATGCTAAACGCGCTAAATGCTAACGCGTGCATGTTATCCTATGGACATGTTAACGGTTAGCGCATGCGTTGATTTAGCGTGCACTGAATCCGCGCTAAAACGCTTAGCGCACCTTTGTAAAAGAGGGCCTTAGTCTACATAGGAGGCACTAACTGTATCTGTGCTGAGACAAGGGTACCCCACGCTATTGGACCGGTTAGAGAATCGGGGAACCTGTCAACCCACCCGCAAAGATGCCCAATCCCTCCTGCCGGACACCCCCATGAACCCTGAAAAATTGCTGGCACAAGGGATGCCACATGTTAAAACCGAGGAAGGATGCATTGACTTTAAAGTTAGGTAAATATTTTTTCACAGCATATCACAGATATTAAATTATGTTTATTCTCATTTTAGCACATTTACAATAGAAATATAAAGCTCTGGGGCTTACAAGGACCATTGCCCTTCATCGTTCTGCCTGTACTACTCTGGCATGAACACAAATGATACTGTAATGTCCTCATGATTTATCTGTTATTATAAGACAAACACAAAATTATTAACAAAGCAGTGTTTCAAGCGGCATAGAAAATCTGGTCATTTGAAACCACTTAATGTAGTGCTGTAAATGGAATTTGCTTGTCTGCATTTTAATTCTTTGCTAATTATGCACACATTTCCAATTATTTCAGATAGGGCAAAAAATGACACCTGCCTGCAGTGCTAGTTGAATGGCTCCCGGTTACAGGCGATTTATGGACCATGTCTGTTGAGCCTGTGGCCAATGACCCTGCACTGAATGACAATTACAATGACCTCCCCAGATGTAAAGCCTGGCAACAGTTGTTAATGTGTGCCAGGATTAAATGTGAAGAGGCAAGCCCCTGGACAGGGCAGCTTTCTGCAGTCACCACCGCATTCTGCTCTTAGCTACAGGCAACCATGGAAGCGGCTGCTGAAGCAAGTCTATCTGATGGACCAGCACAAGAGGAGATAGTCTTGGAGAAATCTCATGTGTGCTCTCGCCCAAGGGACCACCTCTATGCCTATGTGTCACACCATGTGAGGAGACCTCTGGAGCAGATCTGATATCTGCTTCTGGAGCTTCAGTCTGCGTAGCTCTGGAAGAAAGACTTGGCCCAAAACTGTGCCAGACATGAATCCCAGGTATTCCAGTTGCTGAGTTGGCTCCAGCTGGCTCTTCTTGAAGTTGTCGATCTGTCCCAAGTCTTGGAGAAGTTGTACCACTCTTGAAACTACTTGTTTGCCTTCCTCCTTGGATGAAGCTGTGATGAGCTAATCGTCCAAGTATGGGTGCACCTGAATCCCAGCCTTATGGAGATACACTGCCACCACCACCATCACCTTGGGCTAGAAAAATGAGAATGTTGAGATAAGCTTCCATCAAGTCAAGAGAAACGAGGAATTTCCCCAACGCCACTGCCACTATGACCGACCAAACAGTCTCCATGTGGAAGTGCAGCACCTTCAGAGCTGCATTGACAGCCTTGAGGTCTAGAATTGGTCTCCAGTCTACTGAGCCTTTCTTTGGCATGATGAAGTATAAGGAGTATCTGCCTGAGCCTTATTCGGCATCCGGGACTGGCTCTATGATACGAAGATCCAGTAACTTTTTCACTGTTGCCATGACTCAGAGGGTTCTCTCCGGTCGACCAGCCAGAGAATCTCAAAGTGGTCTGAACTTGATTTTGTAACTGCCCCAAACAACTTCCAAGACACAGCGGTCTGTGCCAATCTGAACCCAGACAGCCAGAAGGCTGACAGCCTTCTCCCTATCTTGGAGAGCTCAACCCCTGCCCTGGTGTTTCTTAGAGGCTGGAAAGAAGCAGGAGCCCATGGCCTGCTGTCTCCTGCCTCCACTGGTCCTCCGACATGATCCCTGAAATAACTGCTGCATTGCTTGGCTAGCTGCAGAGGAATGGAATCTTTGAGAACCTCAAAAATTACCCCTTTCTGGACCCTGAGCCGCCTGGGGTCTGCTGTCTAGTAAAGCCTTGGGATGATGGTCTGCAATGCTTGCCATCAGGTCATCCAGACCCTTGTCAGATAGCATCTGTCTCTGAAAGGGGAGCCTGCTCAGTGTGGTTTTAGAGGCAGAATCTCCTGCCCATTGAATGATCCAGAGCATCCACTGAGCAGAGATTGCAAAGGCCAATGCCTTGCACATAACTCAGATGAGATCATATAGAGCATCTGCTATATAAATTCACCCTTAGGAGCAATTAGGGACTAATGCTCGAGACAGTCGTGTGTAGCAACTATGTGCCATAAAGGAAGTCACCTGTGCCACCTTAATCCCTAAGGCTACAGTTTCAAATTGCCTCTTGAGGAGCAAGTTCACTTTATAGTCCTGTGAGTCCTTTAACATCACACCACCCTCAGAAGGCAGGGAGGTGCGTTTGGTGACCTGTGCCACCAGCAAATCCACCTTTGGCTGAATAAATAGCTCCTGGAAATCCAAAGCCATTAGGTAAATCTTGGATATGGCCTTAGCCACCTGCAGGGACCCATCTAGAGACTCTCAGTGGTCCGTGATCAACTTACTGATGTCTGGATGTGAGGGAAAGCAAACTTACTGTGCACTGAGGCGAAGGAGCTGGAACTGGAACTTCCAGTTTCATTTCTCCTAGTGAAGCAGAAATAATGCTGGGAAGTGCAGAGGCTTTGAAAAGCCATCACACCATGGAGTCATCTCCCTGGTCCAGGGCCACTGCTGCTTCTTGACACTGATCTCCTGCATTGAGCTAGACTCTGCCAGGGAAACTTTATCCTAGGATAATAGTGGTATGGAATCAGACTTTCCATCCTCCCAGGCTATGTCAGATTGAACCTTCTGTTCCAGCTCTGTGTCCTCAACTGGCTAGGATGCCTGATGAACGGAGACCCCCACCTCCTCCCTCTCTTCCCAGACACAGAGGGCCCATGCCAGTTCAAATAGGTGTTCCACATTATGCTCACAAAATTCAAGTGAAGCCTTAGACTGGTGGTCTCAAAGACCCTGCAGGACCCTGGCAGGGCCCCCTGCCAGTCCTCCTGGGCTCCACAGCTCCCACGTGTCTGTGCTTTGCAATGTACTTTCAGATGGTTTTAGAAAAGGTCTTCCCCTGGGAATGTATC
Source organism: Geotrypetes seraphini (assembly GCF_902459505.1). Classification (NCBI taxonomy): domain Eukaryota; kingdom Metazoa; phylum Chordata; class Amphibia; order Gymnophiona; family Dermophiidae; genus Geotrypetes; species Geotrypetes seraphini. The sequence goes on along the minus strand of NC_047088.1, from coordinate 211,210,241 downwards.
TCCTGTGGATCATCAGCTCTGGAGGACTTGGAGGAGGCTGAGCCTGAGATTCCCACCCCTACTCCACAGGCACCATTGCTTTGTGGGACATGCTTTGCAGGACATGGCCAACCATCTATCGCAAACCTGGCATAATATAGGGGTACAAAGGCTTGAGGGGTTCATCCCTGTTGTTATTAAGCAAAAACGAGGAATTCTGAGGCAGATGGAGGTTTTAGAAAAAAAGATTGTTTTATATTCAAGATGACCACTGCCAGGAAAATCACACCAAAAATAGCCAATGGATACCTCCCTGATTGACAAAAAAACACATGAAAAGGAGTTGTAGAGGGTGCAGAAACCTTCAAATTCAACTTTAAGACTCCCTATTTTTCCCATAAGCTATAATAGTCTTACTCACTGTGCCGTGTGCTGCCTGCCTGCTTCAGCATTGAAACTCAGCTGAAACAAATGGAGAAGAGTTCTGCCTCACAGATTTGCTGGATGAACATGGCCTTTGAGCTGCCAGTTGGACCAAAGTCAGACTGAGCCTTAACCCCCTGAGAACCTCGTCGCAAAGGGGGAAGGACCACACAGCCGGCCTATTACCGTATTTTCACGCAAATAACACGCACCCGTATAAAACGCGCACACGTGTATAGCGCGCAGAAATCACGATGATAAGCACAAAAACTTTGGTATAACGCGCTCACGATTATACCGCGCATGCTGCCCGACTCTCCGTTCACCCCCCCTGACTTCCGTGCACTGCCCCGCCTCTCCGTGCGCTGTCCCGACTCTCCGTTCACCCCCCCTGACTTCCGTGCACTGCCCCGCCTCTCCGTGCGCTGTCCCGACTCTCGTTCACCCCCCCCTGACTTCCGTGCACTGCCCTGACTTTCCGTGCGCTGTCCCGACTCTCCGTTCACCCCCCCCTGACTTCCGTGCACTGCCCTGACTTTCCGTGCGCTGTCCCGACTCTCCGTTCACCCCCCCTGACTTCCGTGCACTGTCCCCCCTTGAAGGTCTGTCCCCATCCTGAAAGCCTGATGCCCCCCCCCCCGACGTCCGATACATCCCTCCCCCCGAAGGACCGCCGACTCCCCAACAATATCGGGCCAGGAGGGAGCCCAAATCCTCCTGGCCACGGCGACCCCCTAACCCCACCCCGCACTACATTAAGGGCAGGAGGGATCCCAGGCCCTCCTGCCCTCGACGCAAACCCCCCTCCCCCCAACGACCGCCCCCCCCCAAGAACCTACGACCGCCCCCCAGCCGACCCGCGATCCCCCTGACGACCCCCACGACCCCCCCACCCCCCTTCCCCGTACCTTTGGTAGTTGGGCCAGAAGGGAGCCCAAACCCTCCTGGCCACGGCGACCCCCTAACCCCACCCCGCACTACATTACGGGCAGGAGGGATCCCAGGCCCTCCTGCCCTCGACGCAAACCCCCCTCCCCCCCAACGACCGCCCCCCCCAAGAACCTCCGACCGCCCCCCCAGCCGAACCGCGACCCCCCTGGCGACCCCCACGACCCCCCCACCCCCCTTCCCCGTACCTTTGGTAGTTGGCCGGACAGACGGGAGCCAAACCCGCCTGTCCGGCAGGCAGCCAACGAAAGAATGAGGCCGGATTGGCCCATCCATCCTAAAGCTCCGCCTACTGGTGGGGCCTAAGGCGCGTGGGCCAATCAGAATAGGCCCTGGAGCCTTAGGTCCCACCTGGGGGCGCGGCCTGAGGCACATGGTCGGGTTGGGCCCATGTGCCTCAGGCCGCGCCCCCAGGTGGGACCTAAGGCTCCAGGGCCTATTCTGATTGGCCCACGCGCCTTAGGTCCCACCAGTAGGCGGAGCTTTAGGATGGATGGGCCAATCCGGCCTCATTCCTTCGTTGGCTGCCTGCCGGACAGGCGTGTTTGGCTCCCGTCTGTCCGGCCAACTACCAAAGGTACGGGGAAGGGGGGTGGGGGGGTCGTGGGGGTCGCCAGGGGGATCGCGGGTCGGCTGGGGGGCGGTCGGAGGTTCTTGGGGGGGCGGTCATTGGGGGGGAGGGGGGTTTGCGTCGAGGGCAGGAGGGCCTGGGATCCCTCCTGCCCGTAATGTAGTGCGGGGTGGGGTTAGGGGGTCGCCGTGGCCAGGAGGGTTTGGGCTCCCTTCTGGCCCAACTACCAAAGGTACGGGGAAGGGGGGTGGGGGGTCGTGGGGGTCGCCAGGGGGGTCGCGGGTCGGCTGGGGGGGGCGGTCGGAGGTTCTTGGGGGGGGGTGATCGTTGGAGGGAGGGGGGTTTGCGTCGAGGGCAGGAGGGCCTGGGATCCCTCCTGCCCATAATGTAGTGCGGGGTGGGGTTAGGGGGTCGCCGTGGCCAGGAGGGTTTGGGCTCCCTTCTGGCCCGATATTGTCGGGAAGTCGGCGGTCCTTCGGGGTGGGGGTGCGAGTGGTCCTGCCGGGGGGGGGGGGGATGTATCGGACGTCGGGGGGTCGGCCGGGCAAGAGGGCTTGGGCTCCCTCTTGCTCCGATCGTGGATGCGGGTGCGGGTGGGGGCGCGTGCGAGCGGTTCGTTCGGGATGGTGGTGCGAGCGGTCCTGCTGGGGGGGTGAATCGGGCGTCGGGCGGGGGTGGGAACTATGTTTTAAAACTTTTGTATACCGCGCTCACGCATATAACGCGCGAGGGGTATGCGCGGTAGGTAAAAACGCGTATAACGCGCGCGTTATATGCGTGAAAATACGGTATTAATTTCGGCAGAGCCAAGAAGGAGGTCGAACAGCCTGTGCTCAATCAGGGATGCAAGAAGCTATGCAGAGGACTGCCCCTGAGTTATAAAAAATACCAGCAGGCTAGCACAAATTTGCATCTTGTCCCAGTAGAAACCTCGGGGCACTGAGCCTCCAAACAAATAATGAGAAAAAAAAATACTATCCCCCCCAAAAAAAAACAACGCAGAGCAGAAACACCTCTGAGCAACTTGCTTTCAGAAAACAAACTGAGGGGGTCACAAGCAGTGGTGTAGAAAAGGGGGCAGCGGTCTGCACTGGGTGCCGTCATGGTGGGGGTGCCAGCACCCATCCTCCTCTCTGCCCCACCACTCCTTCCCCCTCCTCCCCCCCCCCGCCACGTGAATGCCTTCACTTCCCCTCCACTGTACCTCTACCTCTTCACTGGTGCCAGCAGAAACTCCAACCTGCTGCTCGCGCCAGCGTCGGCTCTCCCTCCGATGTCATTTCCAGACCCTTCGCCCAGGAAGTGGCGTCAGAGAGAGAGATGACGGCAATGCGGGCAGCAAGTTGGTGATGCTGCTCACGTCAGGAAAGTTAAAAAGGTGCGGGGGAAGGGAAAGGGGAGAGGGGGGAAGGAGAAGAGGGCGGGGAAGGGCACCACTACCCCGGGGCGCCTCTCACCCTCGCTACCACTAGGCCCCTCCTCCACTCCTATAAATAAACTCTGCTTCCTCTGATTTGTGTCTCTGCCGCCTTGTTTGTTTATCCTGGGCCCCCGCTACACTCTTCATTCGGTGGCGTTTGGATTGTGTTGCTGTTTCCCTCCGTCTTCCTTGAAATGATGATAATTTGCCAAACATCAATTCAGCTAACAGGATAATAATAATAATAATAATAACTTTATTTTTGTATACCGCCATACCCAAGGAGTTCTAGGCGGTTTACATTAGATTAACAAAAAATTACAAGTGGTTTAAAAACAATTGAACAATATTAGAGGCAAGCAATAAATAATACGTGGTTCGAAAACAATTGAACAATATTTGGAGCAAGGAGGTAGAATGTAGTTAGGAGAAGAGAGGGGGGTAGGTTAGGGGGGGGAGGGGGTGGGTAGGTTGGGAAAGGAGGTGGAAGGGGGGAGGAGGAGATTGTTGTTCATTGGAGAGGGGTGTTAGGTGTCTTGTCCATGGAATAGGTGAGTTTTGAGAGATTTTCTAAACCCAAGGTAGGTGGGGGCCTCAAGGACAATTTGGGCTAGCCATGGGTTCAGTTTGGCAGCCTGGAAGGCAAAAGTTTTATCAAGGAATCTTTTGTAGTGACATAGTTTTAGGGAGGGGAAGGCGAAGAGTTGAATTCTGCGGGAGTGCTTGTTTATGTGATTCAGATAGAAGTGAGGGTATAAGTAGCTTGGGGATAGGCCAAATACTGTTTTATAGCAGAAGCAGGCAAATTTGAATAGGACTCTGGATTCAAAGGGTAGCCAGTGAAGTTTGTGGTAGAAAGGGGTGACATGTTCCCATTTTTTCAGGCCGAATATGAGGCGGACCGCAGTGTTCTGGATCATTTTGAGTCTTCTAATGGTTTTCTTCGTGGAGCTCAAGTAAATAATATTGCAGTAATCTAGTGTGCTAAGGATGGAGGATTGTACTAGCAGGCGGAATGAGGTCTCGTCAAAGTATTTTTTAATGGTGCGGAGTTTCCATAGCACCGCGATGCATTTCCTAACTGTGATGTCTGTGTGTTTCTCCAGGGATAAATGTTTATCTAGTGTGACTCCCAGTATTTTTAAGGTTTGTTCGAGGGGGAAAGTAGATCCTTTCACTTGAATTGTGGTGTCTTTGATTTTGTCGTTGGGGGTGGCTAGTAAGAATTTTGTTTTGTCGGGGTTTAGTTTTAGTTTGTAGGATAACATCCAGCGTTCAATCTGAGTGAGTATATTTGAGAGTGAGGTAAGAAACTCTGGTGTGAAATTGGTTAGTGGGATGACTATTGTGATGTCATCCGCGTAGATAAAGAATTTGAGTTTGAGGCTTTGCAGGAGGTTTCCTAGGGAGGTAAGGTAGACATTAAATAAGGTGGGGGACAGGGGGGAACCCTGTGGAACGCCACAGGAGTTGTCCCAGCTATATGAGAGAGAGTTGTTCTTAAACACCCTGTATGATCTGTTTCGTAGGAATCCATGAAACCAGCTGAGAACTTGGCCGGAGATGCCAATGTAAGCAAGGCAGTCTAGTAGGATGGTGTGGTCGACCAGGTCGAATGCACTGCTGAGATCAAGCTGGATGATCAGGGCACTAGAGCCCTTGCTGAAGAGTGTGTGAAGGTGGTCAAGTAAAGAGGCTATAATGGTTTCAGTGCTGTGATCGGAGCGGAAGCCTGATTGATTATCATTTAGGACATTAAATTTTTCCAGGTGTGTGGTAAGTTCGGCATTTACCATCCCTTCTGCTATTTTGGTGAACAGTGGGATACTAGCGATCCAGATAGCATGCATCTGGATGAAATAATAATTACCTTTCTGTAGTTGCTTTCCAAGTAGGCAAACTTTCGATCCGATGACAGCTGAAAATTGGTGGCATTAAAACCATCCTTCAAATTAAAGAACAATAGCGGAGGGTTAGAAGAAGTCACTTGTAAGCTTAGAAGGATCAAATAGAGAAGCGCTCTCACAGTGTATTAATACTTTGAAATATACATGCCATTGTACTGTTGGTCAGGATGACAGAAGTGCCTTCAGTTTCAACATTATACAGGATAACATTGCCATCTTTTGTTTGTGGACATATTCACGGTCTACAGAAAAATAGGAAGAGAGTGAACCTGGTCAAGGTATTCTGCATTCTTAATGTACTGTGCAAGCATAACCAGATAAACAGGACTGTGTAAAACACCGTCCTAATCTTATCCGCTTTAACTTATCCAGTTAAGTTCTGAAAATTGCACTTAACTGGATAAGAGTTATTTGGCTATGTATAACTGAATATTCTATGCTGGTGCCCAGACATGGATAATACTGGTAGTAGCTTAAAAAAAATGCTAACAGTTGCAAGATGAATATTAACCCCACTGCTTTTAACTTTTAGAGTTACGTCCCCCAAACCATCACAATAAAATGGACAAAAAATATATATGTTCTTACTAAATCTCAGAAGATTTTACTTATTGTAAACACTTGAATAAGTAAAAGCCATTTGAACTTGCAAACAGTGTAAGGTGGCATGAGGCCCATGCACTGCAGCCATGCCCGTAGCAATTTTATATTCAAGCAAAGATTCTGGGACTTTTACAGAGCATATTGGTTGTGGCTGGTACAAGTTTCAGTATCTCAACAGAGGTGGATTTTTCAGGGCAGGGAGCCAAGAATGGCAGCTTATCTGGCATGAAAATCTCACTGTGAAGTATTCCATCTGCTCTTCACAAAGAAAATGATGCCATAGGAAAAACTAGGCCTCACCCCTCTTATGAAAATGTTTGACATGAAGCCTTTTGGGTTTTGATATGCAGAAACACATACAATAAAAAATACATTCCGTATGTGGGTTTTGCTAAAATTTTAATGACTTGGGCTGAATTTCACAAACTACAGATCCTTAGCAGAACAATGTCTTATTTAACAGCAGTCTGATTCTCAATGGGGCATTTTTCTGGGCATAAATGTTCAGTCATTAAGAAAGTAATTATTTCCCATCAAAGTTACGTGACACCATTTGCCGTACATAGCATGCAACATTATCCATCTCTACGGTAGTTTTATAAATTTCAAGTCATTCTCTTATTTATAATAATTATTCCCCATGCCATTCGCCATTCACCATTCTGAGCAGGTTACATAAAAGCAATCATAAAATTACCATAAAAATCAACATAAAAAGAAAAACATAGACCACAATAGATAGAAAATGAGTAATAAGCAACGCCCAGTTAACCTGGTATCCAAATGCCATCATGTTTCTATTCTGTATTAGTCAATAATCTTAGCTGCAGTGGTAGCTTTTTCTATTCAGTCAGGGCTATCAATTAAAGTGTACATGTCAATGTCTCAGCTAGTTGGTTTTCAAAATTGAATTAGACAATTTATGAATGAAAAATGATTTTGTTGATTGTGATGGTACAACTGAATTCTAGAAAACAAATCTAATCTAGTAGCTGTGGAAACAAACTGAACTTGATTGACTACTGGTCTTTTGTTCTAACCAACTATGGGGATCATTTAAAAAAAAAAAAAAGAAAAAATGCCCAAAAAGCTGTCAACCGCCTCCCTCCTTACATGTATTACTGTATTGGTAGTGAATGTTATGTTTGTCGGTTTTTTATTATTTTACTTAATTTTGAATTTATGTAAATCGCATTGGATTTGGATTATGCGAATTAATCAAAGAAATTAAATAAACTTGAAACTATGTCTTTTATTTAGACTAGCTATTACAGCCTTGGGTGCTACTTTTTTTCTTCAATACCCATGTAAATGTATTATTCATTATAGATCACATAAATTTGTTTTCTTTAAGCCCTCACAACTGACGAGGCTGGAGAATGCTCAGTGAAGGATAGATGACTGCCCTTAGCACAGATTAACCTATAACTGTTTTTTTTCCTTAATAAATAAATTGCTTTAATTCCGTTTAATTTAATTCTGAATCCTATATAAGGACTTCAGCTAGATTTAAGTTAGGATTTTTTATTCTTTGAATTTGTATAACTTTGTTCTGGATGATTTTCCTTTAACTCTTGAATCTTGCTTTCTGTACAAGTTAAATTTTCATTGTGTATATTTGAAAATTTATAAATAAAGAAAAAAAGAAACAATTATGTCAAGGAAAAGAAAAATTGACTCCAAGTACAGAATATTCAAAGGATAGTGGACCTACGATTACTTTTTCATGCAGTACAAGGAGAGAGCTGTTTGTCTGGTATGCCAGGATTCAGTGGCTGTATTCAAGGAATACAATTTGTATCAAAACTGCGAAACTCGACATAAAGATAAATATGATTGTTTGGTCGGACAAATGAGAAAAAACAAAATATTAAAACTGAAAAAATGATCGACAACTCAGCAAAATGCTTTTGTGAAGCAGAAGCAGCTAAATATTTCATCATTGTGAGCAAGTTTTCAAGTTGCCAAGCTAATAGCGCACACTGCAGACCATTTGTGAGGGAGAATTTGTTAAAGAATGTCTTTTTTCTGTTGCCAAAGAGATGTGTCCAGAGAAGGCTGATTTATTTAGTACAGTGAGCCTTTCAGGACTTACAATAACACAAAGGATTGAAGAAATGGGGGACAAAAACACCTCAAAAACACCTCTAAAAAAACTTTGCTATTACACTCTCTCCTCCGTATTCGCTGTGATAGGGGATTAACAGAACCGCAAATACAGAAAAACCACAAATAACATTTTCATATGTTATTTGCTGTTTTCTATTAAAAAAAACTATCGTGAATATGGTGAAACTGTGACTAACATGTGGGAGACCAGGCCTGTTCCTGAAGAAGAGGCATAACATGGTGAAGAAAGTGCTGGGAATCAGCGATTTCTCTGTGCAAGCTGACGTAATTTGGGGGGGGAGGAGCCAGCAAACTAAAAACCCGTGAATAATCGAAACTGCGATTGCTGAAACCTGAATACAGAGGGAGAAGTGTATTAGTTGGCACTTGACAAAAGCAATGATGTTTGTGATTCTGCACAACTTCTACCCGTTCTAACCCCACTCCAAATTTTGTAGACCTCAATCTTATCTCCCCTCAACTATCTCTTTTCCAAGCTGAAGAACCCTCACCTCTTTAGTCTCTCATCTTATAAGAGGACTTCCATCTCTTTTAATCATTTTGTTTGCTCTTATTTGAAACTTTCTAATTAATGTTTACTGCTATTCTATAAACGGTGCTCAAAGGTAGACACTAATTTACAGAATAGCGCATAGCACCATGGACCATGCCTGACTTTAGGCATCTGAAATGCGGTGTAAATCCAGTAGCAGCAGCCTGAGAAACTGGGTCCCATTCCCACTGCAGCTCTTTATGACTCTGGGCAAGCCCCAAGCACAAAATTAATACCTGTATATAATATGTAAACTGCTTTCATTGTAACCACAGAAAGGTGGTATATCAAATCCCACCTCACACCCTTTCCTAAATTAGGCATGAATTCTCCCCTTATTCTATAGCCACACATAAATTGTAGGAATAGGGTTACCACATGGCTCCAGAAAAAGGAGGACGGATTGAGACATTTGGGTTTTACTTTCATTGCTTTCAATGAAACTAAACCCAGATGTCTCAGTCTGCCCTCCTCATTTCCCATTGCTTTCAGTGGAAGTAAAACCCAGATGTCTCGATCTGACCTCATTTTTCTAGAGCTATATGGTAACCCTATGTAGGAATGAGCCTAACCATCCATGGCTGCTCCCCTTTTTAGAACCATGCAGATCCTGTGCCTAAATCTAAATCTACCTCGTGTATATTCCTAGTGGATATCTCAAAAAACAAGCAGATTTGTTTGTGTTGGGAGGAGGAGGGGGGACAGAAAATTGCACAAAGATCAGCTTGAGAAGCATTGTTATAGAGCATGTGTTTTTCAACCTTTTTACACCCATGGATTGGCAGTAATAAAAAGATTATTTTGTGGGCCGGCAAACTACTAGGACTAAAATTTAAAAACACCGTTTCCGCCCCATCTCCGCGAGCTCGGTCACCTCAGTAACTATAGAAAAAATAGACAAAAATATAGACAGCAGATATAAATTCTCACAACTGACACGTTTTGATCACTAAATTGAAAATAAAATCATTTTTCCTACCTTTGCTGTCTGGTGATTTTATGAGTTTCTGGTTGTGTTTCCTTCTGTCTGTGTATCCTTTCTTTCATTTCTTTCTTTACTCAGGCCCAAGAATTGTCCCTTTCTATTCCCTCCCTCTTTCCTTCCTATGTCCTTAGTGCCCCCGAAGCCTCCTTCCCATGTCTTTAGTGCCCCCAGTGCCTCCTTCCCATGTCTTTAGTGCCCCTTCCTGTCTTTAGTGCCCCAGTGCTTCTTTCCATGTCTTTAGTGCCCCAGTGCCTCCTTCCCAAGTCTTTAGTGCCCCTTCCTATGTCTTTAGTGTCCCCAGTGCCTCCTCCCATTTGCTTAGTGCCCCATCCTGTCTTTAGTGCCCCCAGTGCCTCCTTCCCATGTCTTTAGTGCCCCATTTGCCTCCTTCCCATGTCCTTAGTGCCCCTTCCTGTCTTTAGTGCCCCAGTGCCTCCTTTCTATGTCCCTCTCACTGCCTTCCAGACTTTGTTCCCACCCTCCCCACCCCCGAAGCCAGCCTGCCTGCCTGTCTACCTCTCACCCTCCCTCCCTGGCCAAAACCAGCCTGCTTGCCTGTATACCTCCTTCCCTCCCTGTCCGCGCAAAATAAGAAAGAAAGCCTCCCTCCATCCTTTCCCCGGGGTCAGCTGCTATCTACTGCCCTAACTGCTTGCTACTGCTAAATGCCGACATGAAGTCTTCTTTCCGACATCAATTCTGACGTCGGAGAGGATGTTCTGGGCCAGCCATGGCAGTGCATTGGCTGGCCCAGAATGTCCTCTCCGATAGTCAGAATTGACTTCGGAAAGAAGACTTCCTGTCGGCTTTAGCAGTAGCAGCAGTAGGGCAGTAAGATAGCAGCTGACCGGGGAAAGGATGGAGGGAGGCTTTTTTCTTATTTTGCGCTGACAGGGAGGGAAGGAGGTATACAGGCAAGCAGGCTGGTTTTGGCCAGGGAGGAGGGAGAGAGGTAGACAGGCAGGCAGGCTGGCTTCGGGGGTGGGGGGTGGGACAAAGTCTGGAAGGCAGTGAGAGGGACATAGAAAGGAGGCACTGGGGCACTAAAGACAGGAAGGGGCACTAAGGACATGGGAAGGAGGCACTGGGGCACTAAAGACATGGGAAGGAGGCACTGGGGCACTAAAGACAGGATGGGGCACTAAGCACATGGGAAGGAGGCACTGGGGACACTAAAGACATAGGAAGGGGCACTAAAGACTTGGGAAGGAGGCACTGGGGCACTAAAGACATGGGAAAGAAGCACTGGGGGCACTAAAGACAGGAAGGGGCACTAAAGACATGGGAAGGAGGCACTGGGGCACTAAAGACATGGGAAGGAGGCTTCGGGGGCACTAAGGACATAGGAAGGAAAGAGGGAGGGAATAGAAAGGGACAATTCTTGGGCCTGAGTAGAAGAAAGAAATGAAAGAAAGGATACACAGACAGAAGGAAACACAATCAGAAACTCATAAAATCACCAGACAGCAAAGGTAGGAAAAATGATTTTATTTTCAATTTAGTGATCAAAACGTGTCAGTTGTGAGAATTTATATCTGCTGTCTATATTTTGTCTATTTTTCTATAGTTACTGAGGTGACCGAGCTCGCGGAGATGGGGCGGAAACGGTGTTTTTAAATTTTAGTCCTAGTAGTTTGCCGGCCCACAAAATAATTCTTTTATTTCTGCCAATCCATGGTGTAAAAAGGTTGAAAAACACTGCTCTATAACAATGCTTCTCAAGCTGATCTTTGTGCAATTTCTGTCCCCCCTCCTCCCCCAACACAAACAAATCTGCTTGTTTTTGAGATATCCACTAGGAATATACACGAGGTAGATTTAGATTTAGGCACAGGATCTGTATGGTTCTAAAAAGGGGAGCAGCCATGGGATGGTTAGGCTCATTCCTACATAGGTTACCATATAGCTCTAGAAAAAGGAGGTCAGATCGAGACATCTGGGTTTTACTTCCACTGAAAGCAATGGAAGTGAGGAGGGCAGACTGAGACATCTGGGTTTAGTTTCATTGAAAGCAATGAAAGTAAAACCCAAATGTCTCAATCCGTCCTCCTTTTTCTGGAGCCATGTGGTAACCCTATTCCTACAATTTATGTGTGGCTATAGAATAAGGGGAGATTCATGCCTAATTTAGGAAAGGGTGTGAGGTGGGATTGATATACCACCTTTCTATGGTTACAATGAAAGCAGTTTACATATTATATACAGGTATTAATTTTGTGCTTGGGGCTTGCCCAGAGTCATAAAGAGCTGCAGTGGGAATGGGACCCAGTTTCTCAGGCTGCTGCACTGGATTTACACCGCATTTCAGTGCCTAAAGTCAGGCATGGTCCATGGTGCTATGCGCTATTCTGTAAATAGTGTCTACCTTTGAGCACCGTTTATAGAATAGCAGTAAACATTAATTAGAAAAGTTTCAAATAAGAGCAAACAAAATGATAAAAGAGATGGAAGTCCTCTTATAAGATGAGAGACTAAAGAGGTGAGGGTTCTTCAGCTTGGAAAAGAGATAGTTGAGGGGAGATAAGATTGAGGTCTACAAAATTTGGAGTGGGGTAGAACGGGTAGAAGTTGTGCAGAATCACAAACACCATTGCTTTTGTCAAGTGCCAACTAATACACTTCTCCCTCTGTATTCAGATTTCAGCAATCGCAGTTTCGATTATTCACGGTTTTTAGTTTGCTGGCTCCTCCCCCCCAAATTACGTCAGCTTGCACAGAGAAATCGCTGATTCCCAGCACTTTCTTCACCTCTTCTTCAGGAACAGGCCTGGTCTCCCACATGTTAGTCACAGTTTCACCATATTCACGATAGTTTTTTTTAATAGAAAACAGCAAATAACATATGAAAATGTTATTTGTGGTTTTTCTGTATTTGCGGTTCTGTTAATCCCCTATCACAGCGAATACGGAGGGAGAAGTGTAATAGCAAAGTTTTTTTTGAGGTGTTTGTAAATGTGATTTGTCCCCCATTTCTTCAATCCTTTGTGTTATTGTAAGTCCTGAAAGGCTCACTGTATTAAATAAATCAGCCTTCTCTGGACACATCTCTTTGGCAACAGAAAAAAGACATTCTTTAACAAATTCTCCCTCACAATGGTCTGCAGTGTGCGCTATTAGCTTGGCAACTTGAAAACTTGCTCACAATGATGAAATATTTAGCTGCTTCTGCTTCACAAAAGCATTTTGCTGAGTTGTCGATCATTTTTCAGTTTTAATATTTTGTCTTTTCTCATTTGTCCGACCAAACAATCATATTTATCTTTATGTCGAGTTTCGCAGTTTTGATACAAATTGTATTCCTTGAATACAGCCACTGAATCCTGGCATACCAGACAAACAGCTCTCTCCTTGTACTGCATGAAAAAGTAATCGTAGGTCCACTATCCTTTGAATATTCTGTACTTGGAGTCAATTTTTCTTTTCCTTGACATAATTGTTTCTTTTTTTCTTTATTTATAAATTTTCAAATATACACAATGAAAATTTAACTTGTACAGAAAGCAAGATTCAAGAGTTAAAGGAAAATCATCCAGAACAAAGTTATACAAATTCAAAGAATAAAAAATCCTAACTTAAATCTAGCTGAAGTCCTTATATAGGATCCAGAATTAAATTAAGCGGAATTAAAGCAATTTATTTATTAAGGAAAAAAACAGTTATAGGTTAATCTGTGCTAAGGGCAGTCATCTATCCTTCACTGAGCATTCTCCAGCCTCGTTGTCAGTTGTGAGGGCTTAAAGAAAACAAATTTATGTGATCTATAATGAATAATACATTTACATGGGTATTGAAGAAAAAAAGTAGCACCCAAGGCTGTAATAGCTAGTCTAAATAAAAGACATAGTTTCAAGTTTATTTAATTTCTTTGATTAATTCGCATAATCCAAATCCAATGCGATTTACATAAATTCAAAATTAAGTAAAATAATAAAAACCGACAAACATAACATTCACTACCAATACAGTAATACATGTAAGGAGGGAGGCGGTTGACAGCTTTTTGGGCATTTTTTCTTTTTTTTTTTTTAAATGATCCCCATAATTGGTTAGAACAAAAGACCAGTAGTCAATCAAGTTCAGTTTGTTTCCACAGCTACTAGATTAGATTTGTTTTCTAGAATTCAGTTGTACCATCACATCAACAAAATCATTTTTCATTCATAAATTGTCTAATTCAATTTTGAAAACCAACTAGCTGAGACATTGACATATTAATTGATAGCCCTGACTGAATAGAAAAAGCTACCACTGCAGCTAAGATTATTGACTAATACAGAATAGAAACATGATGGCATTTGGATACCAGGTTAACTGGGCGTTGCTTATTACTCATTTTCTATCTATTGTGGTCTATGTTTTTCTTTTTATGTTGATTTTTATGGTAATTTTATGATTGCTTTTATGTAACCTGCTCAGAATGGTGAATGGCGAATGGCATGGGGAATAATTATTATAAATAAGAGAATGACTTGAAATTTATAAAACTACCGTAGAGATGGATAATGTTGCATGCTATGTACGGCAAATGGTGTCACGTAACTTTGATGGGAAATAATTACTTTCTTAATGACTGAACATTTATGCCCAGAAAAATGCCCCATTGAGAATCAGACTGCTGTTAAATAAGACATTGTTCTGCTAAGGATCTGTAGTTTGTGAAATTCAGCCCAAGTCATTAAAATTTAGCAAAACCCACATATGGAATGTATTTTTATTGTATGTGTTTCTGCATATCAAAACCCAAAAGGCTTCATGTCAAACATTTTCATAAGAGGGGTGAGGCCTAGTTTTTCCTATGGCATCATTTTCTTTGTGAAGAGCAGATGGAATACTTCACAGTGAGATTTTCATGCCAGATAAGCTGCCATTCTTGGCTCCCTGCCCTGAAAAATCCACCTCTGTTGAGATACTGAAACTTGTACCAGCCACAACCAATATGCTCCGTAAAAGTCCCAGAATCTTTGCTTGAATATAAAATTGCTACAGGCATGGCTGCAGTGCATGGGCCTCATGCCACCTTGCACTGTTTGCAAGTTCAAATGGCTTTTACTTACTCAAGTGTTTACAATAAGTAAAATCTTCTGAGATTTAGTAAGAACATATATATTTTTTGTCCATTTTATTGTGATGGTTTGGGGACGTAACTCTAAAAGTTAAAAGCAGTGGGGTTAATATTCATCTTGCAACTGTTAGCATTTTTTTTTAAGCTACTACCAGTATTATCCATGTCTGGGCACCAGCATAGAATATTCAGTTATACATAGCCAAATAACTCTTATCCAGTTAAGTGCAATTTTCAGAACTTAACTGGATAAGTTAAAGCGGATAAGAATAGGACGGTGTTTTACAGTCCTGTTTATCTGGTTATGCTTGCACAGTACATTAAGAATGGAGAATACCTTGACCAGGTTCACTCTCTTCCTATTTTTCTGTAGACCGTGAATATGTCCACAAAACAAAAGATGGCAATGTTATCCTGTATAATGTTGAAACTGAAGGCACTTCTGTCATCCTGACCAACAGTACAATGGCATGTATATTTCAAAGTATTAATACACTGTGAGAGCGCTTCTCTATTTGATCCTTCTAAGCTTACAAGTGACTTCTTCTAACCCTCCGCTATTGTTCTTTAATTTGAAGGATGGTTTTAATGCCACCAATTTTCAGCTGTCATCGGATCGAAAGTTTGCCTACTTGGAAAGCAACTACAGAAAGGTAATTATTATTTCATCCAGATGCATGCTATCTGGATCGCTAGTATCCCACTGTTCACCAAAATAGCAGAAGGGTGGTAAATGCCGAACTTACCACACACCTGGAAAAATTTAATGTCCTAAATGATAATCAATCAGGCTTCCGCTCCGATCACAGCACTGAAACCATTATAGCCTCTTTACTTGACCACCTTCACACACTCTTCAGCAAGGCTCTAGTGCCCTGATCATCCAGCTTGATCTCAGCAGTGCATTCGACCTGGTCGACCACACCATCCTACTAGACTGCCTTGCTTACATTGGCATCTCCGGCCAAGTTCTCAGCTGGTTTCATGGATTCCTACGAAACAGATCATACAGGGTGTTTAAGAACAACTCTCTCTCATATAGCTGGACAACTCCTGTGGCGTTCCACAGGGTTCCCCCCTGTCCCCCACCTTATTTAATGTCTACCTTACCTCCCTAGGAAACCCTCCTGCAAAGCCTCAAACTCAAATTCTTTATCTACGCGGATGACATCACAATAGTCATCCCACTAACCAATTTCACACCAGAGTTTCTTACCTCACTCTCAAATATACTCACTCAGATTGAACGCTGGATGTTATCCTACAAACTAAAACTAAACCCCGACAAACAAAATTCTTACTAGCCACCCCCAAACGACAAAATCAAAGACACCACAATTCAAGTGAAAGGATCTACTTTCCCCCTCGAACAACCTTAA